>NC_090646.1:553710716-554453216 GCF_040937935.1 Hyperolius riggenbachi
AAAACAATTAAAATCAATTTCCGCTAACTTGTGACAAGAAAATAAAAACTTCTATGAACTCACCATACTCCTAACGGAATACCTTGGGGTGTCTTCTTTCTAAAATGGGGTCATTAGTGGGGTTCCTATACTGCCCTGGCATTTTAGGGGCCCTAAACCGTGAGGAGTAGTCTTGAAACAAAAATGACCTGTGAAATCCTGAAGGTACTCATTGGACTTTGGGTCCCTTAGCGCAGTTAGGCTGCAAAAAAGTGCCAATCATGTGGTATCGCCGTACTCGGGAGAAGTAGTATAATGTGTTTTGGAGTGTATTTTTGCACATACCCATGCTGGGTGGGAGAAATACCTCTGTAAATGACAATCTTTTGATTTTTTTTACACACAATTGTCCATTTACAGAGTTATTTCTCCCACCCAGCATGGGTATGTGTAAAAATACACCCCAAAACACATTGTACTACTTCTCCCGAGTACGGCGATACCACATGTGTGGCACTTTTTTGCACCCTAACTGCGCTAAGGGGCCCAAAGTCCAATGAGTACCTTTAGGATTTCACAGGTCATTTTGAGAAATTTTGTTTCAAGACTACTCCTCACGGTTTAGGGCCCCTAAAATGCCAGGACAGTATAGGAACCCCACAAATGACTCCATTTTAGAAAGAAGACACCCCAAGGTATTCTGTTAGTAGTATGGTGAGTTCATAGAAGATTTTATTTTTTGTCACAAGTTAGCGGAAATTGATTTTTATTGTTTTTTTTCACAAAGTGTCATTTTCCGCTAACTTGTGACAAAAAATAAAATCGTCTATGAACTCACCGTACTGCTTCTGTAAGCTGCATATGCCAGGCAGGGTCATAACATTTGACTGGATACCGGAATGGGAGAATGTTACAATTTTTTATGTGCAGCATTATACAGAGTGGTACAGGAAAGACTGGCCCGGCTGCCTACCATGAGTGCAAGTATACAGGCAGATGTATGGGTAACGCTCTCTCATGGCAGCAAATCCAGGCAACACAGATTTTAACTTCTTAATCACCGCATCACGCCGATAGGCATGAACACGGTGGCTCCCCCCTGGACCGCGTAATGCCAATTGTTCTTAAGTCCTGGGGGCAGAGATTACAGGAGATCATCCGTCTCCCAGCAGTGATCGCCGCTAGAGGACTGTTAGACGGCGAAACCGATGTCTCTTTACATCGTACAGCACTGCGATCTAAGGCAGCGCTGTACTGGGGACAGCATTGTCACTCTGCTGTCCCCTACAGAGGCTCAAGAGGAAACAGCTCTCATAGGCTGATGGGGGGGATTTATTAGGAAAAAAAACAAATAAATAAAAAAATAAACCTCACAACGTTTTCTACGTTAAGCACCTGCACACAGGGAGTATTTTAGTCCTAAAGTTGCAGATAAAATCGCATGTCTGCAGCATCATTATAAAAGTGCTTATTACTACAAATCTCTTTCCTCACTAAGCTACCTCGGTATGAAATAATATACGGCTAACCTTGAGGTTTGTCTACTGAGGAATCTATAAGGAAAAAAAAAGAATTATTTGAAAATGCAGTTTTTACTTCATGATTCTGATATTATTCCCATTATTGCTCCATTTATCTTTCCTCCACTTTACTGCAAAATGTGAGCTTACGAGGTTTTACCCCATACATTATTTGCAAATGTCTTTGTTCTAGTCAAGTAGGAAACTAAGTAAAGCCATTTATCTTTTCTCTGTTCGTTTTTTTTTTTTCCGCTACAAAATCATTTTTTTCTTTTTGAAAAGAAATTGCAAAGTGGTCTCTTCAGTCAGGCTTTGTATATTATATTCTGTTTTCTAACAGACTTGTAAGGCCTTTCTTTTTTTTAGTTGTAGGTCAAGAGCAGTGCTGTGCCATATGCTGTAGTGAATATATCAAAGATGAAGTATTAACGGAGCTCCCATGTCACCATCTCTTCCACAAGCCTTGCGTCACACTTTGGCTGCAAAAAGTAGGTATCTCCTAAATGTCTTGTGTGTACTTTTTATATTGTCTTTGTTTCTATAAACTTTTGATAAACCGCTAAACACTGGAGATGTTAGATCTTGATGCCCATGCAGGTACACTGCAAGGAACAATGTGGAATAAGTAAGAGCATACTTCACATTGCGCATTGAAAAGGATGAGCCCTAGCAATACGTGTAAATTGTTTATTGAACTAGTGCAGTGATGGCTAGCCTTGGCACTCCACCTGTGACAAAACTACAAATCCCATCATGCCTCTGCCTCCCTGAGTTATGCTTAGAGCTGTCAGTGTATTGCAATGCCTCATGGGACTTGTAGTTCCAACACAGCTGGAGTGCCAAGGTTAGCCATCACTGAACTAGTGTATACCGGCAGGAAGAAAAGGAATCTACTGACTGACTTTTTGTGCAATATATCCATTGATATATGAGAGCTATTGTACTCCTTGTGTTATACAGTTTGGATTCATAATGTCAGAGGATTGATCCTGTCAGCCTTGATTTTTCCACAGCGTAAAGTTCTGACATCTGTAAAAGTAATGTGTTGGACTTGTATTGTTGTTAATGGGAGGAAATTACAGGAATCATTTTTCTGGTATCTGACAACTCCTTTCTGCATATAGATTTTTAATTGATTTACACCATCGTTTTGGTTTAAAAGACATGTCACTAGTCATGATCTGTGGTTTACTTCTCAAAACCAGTGTATATTGCTGCTAAAGGCATTTGCAGCAGATCTCTTACTGTGTCATGGCTAAATAATTGACTGGTTGTGGATGTAGGCAAAGAAATCATATAAAGCTGCCTTAAATCCTAAATTAGAGGCCATAACCACTTATATCATTCTGGATGTTGCATCTCTAGCTCTTGTAGATGATTAGCTAAAACAGTATCCACAAACATGCACTATTTCAGGTCTCAGGTATATTTAAATAGAGTGGGTAGCTGACTTAGGGCCTTACCACTACAGACAGGCTACAGCTGTAATGGAAAAGCTACTGGTGAAATGTACCTGTAAGGGCCCATTCACACTAGGGCGATTAGCGAGAGATTCACGCTAATCCACAAAGCGCTAGCGATATTTAAAAGCGCTAGTGCTATTCTTCCCTATGGCAGTTTTCTCACTGCCACGATTGGCCCTGATCGCAGGCATTTTGCAATTAGCGCCAATTTCAAATGCATTACTTGCAGCATTTTTGGAGCGAACGCAGTACGATGTTTATACGATGTTTATAAAGCGCTGATCGTGATTGCTCTGAAATCGCAGAAGTGTCCAGTGATTTTTACCACGCTAATTGAGGTAAAATCATTCGAGCAAAACTCTACCACTAAAGTTTTGTGATTTTAGATGTGACCGGTGCCTAAGGTGGAATTTAAAACCAAATAAAGTATTCCCATCACCCAGAACACGGGGGCTGCACAGAGTAATCCCGTAATAAAACGTATAGTAAGAGGATACAGCTCCAGCATCAGATATAAATAAGAGAGCCAAGGTGTAACTTGTTGTATGGTGTATTTAGGCTTTGAACACTTGCTCAACAACCTGTTTACAATATGTATAATTTTTTTGTATGCATGTAGTGTTAGGGCTGGTTCAGACGGACGTCTGCATAGCGTCGCGTCTGGGGGCGTTGCGGCGGCTGAGCGGTCAGGCTTTCAGTAGCCTTCGGTCGCGTCGTGATGCTGTTGCGGTTTTTTTTTCCCGTAGGGGAACATTAGCCGTCGCGGTTGGCCGCTCCCTGGAAGCTACATGTTGCTTCCAGGGGCAGCCCGAACGCTCGCGAAAATCGGGACCCGAACGCCGCGTTCGGGTAAAAGCGCGCAAAAGCTTGGTGTAAACGCTCTCATTCACTTGAATGGGAGCGTTTACCGCGACGGTCCGAACGCTTGCGGTAAACGCTCCGCAAGCGTCCGTCTGAACCAGCCCTTACAGAGCTCACTGACCAATTCCTGTGAGGAACCTGTGGCTCACAATGTAATCCCTCAAATAATGTAATGCCCTTACCAATGTGGATGGAGGCCAATTAGCCTACCAGTATGTTTTGGGATGTGGGCTGAAACCAGAGTGCCCGGAGGAAAGCAGGGAGAACAGACTCCATGCAGATTGCGTACTGGCCTAGATTTAAACCTGGAATGCTAGTTCTGCAATGTAAGAGTGCTAGCCACTTCACTGCCTTGCTAAAATACTACATGATGTGGTGAGCAATCTCTGGAGGTGATGCATCAAAAGTGAAGCAAAGCTCTATTTACTTCACACATCCAATCACATACCTCTGAATATAAAGGCTTAGTAATTTTTAAACAAACTAAATCATCCTCAGATTGCTACCTATACAATAATAAAGCATCATTAATGAAAAATCTTTTTTTATTTTGCCCCATTAAAGCAGAATATAACCCGGAATTTCTTCTTTGCTCTAAAAGATTTACAGCATATAATATACTAACACAATGTTTTTGTTTTTTTAAGTAAAACAGCATTCAAAGGGTTACATCACAGGTCTGACTCTTTCTTCTGCATGGAACTGCTGTTAAGCTTATCTTGTGTACACATTATTTGCTTGATACATTTATGTAAACATTCTCTGGCTGTGCAAGACTTCAGCTGATGAGTCCTGGGGTGAAACACAGGTCAGAAATCACTGCTGGCTGCATTCACAACAGAATTACAACAGTTATGAATAAAATGCACCAGCAGCTTTCAAAGTAAATTAACTGAACTTTGGCAAGTTATAATTTATAAATGAATTATAATACTTGTGCACAAAAGCAAATATGATAATTGTATGGGTTATAAAAAGTAGGAAAACACATTTTTGTTGAAAACTTTGTCAGTTTTAAACCGCTTTCAGTTTTAAACTGGCTGACTGCCTATCTGCCCTCTTAATAGCAACCTGTTCACCTCTATGCTACGCCAATGTATGTTCTGTAGATCAGGCCTCTTTATTTTTCTGTATGTTAGTTTCCACTCTTCTCTGTGTTCATAAAGCAGGAGGAGCACTTACAGGAAGGGATGAATCAGTACATTTTGTCCCTAAGTATATGTACCCAGGGGGCCCCAGTGTAGGTAGAGGGACCCCCAACTGTATAGGTAGCACCTCAATATATGTAGCCAGGGGTGCCCCAGTATAGGTAGAGTGACCCCCCCACCCCCCACACACAAAATGAGTAGCACCTCAATATATGTAGCCGGGGAGCCCAGTGTAGGTAGCCAGTTGACCAGAGAATCTAGAGGGCTCTGTAATCATAGAGATGGAAATGCCTGGAAAAAAATTATAGTAAGTGGAGATGAGTGGTGAGTAACTTCTCTATGCTTCCGAGGGAGGGGGCTTGCCGCGAGTTTCCATGAGGCTCGCTGCTGACCCCAGTAGAGTCACCCCACTCTGTGCGCCCCCCTGTGGCTACGGGCCCCAAAGCAGCCGCTATTTGATCCCTATGCCACTGAAGAGATTAGACTGACAGCTGTGAAAGAGTACTTTTAAAGAGAAACCATAACCAAGAATTGAACTTCATCCCAGTCAGTAGCTGATGCCCCCATTCCCGCAAGAAATCTTTACCTTTTCTCAAACAGATCATCAGGGGGCACTGTATGGCTGATTTTGTGGTGCAACCCCTCCCACAGTGTGATGTTAGCGCCTTACAGCACTGAGTGAGGTGCTGACATCACACTACGGGAGCCATTGTGGGAAATAACAGCTGTTTTCAACTGCCAAAAAAGCAAGCAGCGGCTACTTCCAGTGACATCATCTGCCAGCAGTAAAAATGTCACTATGTGATAAATTTCAGAATGTAAATTGGGGGGAGAGGAAAGTTTTTACATTGTGCAAACACTGACTAAATCATTTATACATAATCATTGTAAAAATGAAGCACTTTTTTTCATTACGTTATTTTCACTGGAGTTCTTTTTAATTCAGTTATGTAGGGAATAAACCAGCACATACAGCACAAGCTGACACTTCAGTCCCTCAGTGTGGCTGCTTTGCATAAGTTTTAGAAGTGGTATCAACCACTTTTTATTTCTACAACTACCACTACAATATTTCTACAGATTCATGCAAAACTAGTGAAAAAGCCTTCATATTTTGTGCGTTAAGAATTTACTCTCAGAAAACATGCAGATTACAATTGTGATTTAGTATGTAAGAAATAGAGAATAGTTGAACCCCAGAGAGGAGATGCTTTGACAAATGTGCCACCCCAAAGACTTTTCTAGGGCTCCATTGTTTGTTACCAATGAGTGAGCTTTATTGGTGAATAGATTATAAATTCATTTTATTAGTCAGATGTGATTTTATGCATTATTTTTACCCTGAATGTATTAATGTTTTTACATTGAATACATGAAGTTTTCTACATTTAGCTCCTGCAAACAGAAAGCTAAACGTAACATTTTGGTCTGGTGAGTACATATCTCGCACAGTTAGTAGTACCAGCGAGAAATATGCACTCTAGTAATATACTTGATTGACATGCCTGGTCCTGTCCAGCAGCACCCCAGATGTAAATAAAAACTTTAATCATGAAAGACCAGCACCTTAGTATAGTTGCGATAATAATGTTAGAAGCATATTGGCAACTTGAAAGAGGTTGATGCTTCAAACCATTGTTTGTGTCACTTTACCATGAATAAAAGCGCTTAGTATTGCAACTACCGTATATGACGGTGGTGGTCTTTCATCATTTAATCTGTAGGGGCATTAGGAAATTCTTCAGAGCAGCAAAGGAAAGGGCAGATGCATGTTTGCAGGCTATTGTTAACGAAGAATTCCACAATGCATTAAAAGCATTCCTAAAGTGATAGGAGTTATTGCAATTCATGTTCAGACACTTTTTTTTTCTTTTTTTTTTAAGTATATTTTTAAATTCTCTTTGAAAGCTCACTGTGCTTTTTCTGCCGCTGAGAAGTTGGTATGTCTTGGCCTTGGCTTAAATGAAATGCTAGAATGTGTCTCTAAAGGCCTCGTTCACATCAGGGCCGTTTCTGTGCGCTTTCTACAGCACACTGCCCTGTGCGATCAGCAAGGTATTGATTTTTCCATGTAACTAAATGTAGCTGGTTCACATTTATGCGCTGCGCTGAGCAGTGTTACAAAAACGTAGTGTTGCATGCATTTCTGTGCGCTGAGCTGTAAAGCGCACAGCAATGCAAGTGAATGGGTCTGCTTTTTTAGCGCATAGAAGCGCGTATAAGCGAATAGAAGCGCATGCGTTTTTTACCCCTAATTGGAGAAAAATACATTAACATACAAAAACAAAGTTTTATTGACAACTGCTGCTGCTACAGTAAGCAAAACGTGCTTTAAAGAAGCGCAGCGCAACGCACAGAACCGCGCACTAAAGTGCGCACAAGCGCATGCGGTTTTTACCACGCGCTTTAACACGGTTTTCAGCGCAGCAGATGTGAACGAGGCCTAACCCTTGATTTTTTTAACAAAGACTAAGCAAGTTCTCTCAGGCAAAGTAGGGCTGTTTTTTTTTTGTTTTTTTTTTGTTTTTTACTGCAAATCTCAAATTCAGTGCAGATTAACTGGGACTCCAAGTACAGTCTGTTTATCTCTTTACTTATGTGCTCATTTACACTGCAGTTAAAGGGACTCCGAGCTCCTCTCATGGGCATGCCTTTAAGCCAGACGATTTACAACAAAGTCGTGCTATGACCCCTCTGGAGGAGCCTCTTGCAATGCCCATGTGTGTCACTTCCTCTTCCTGCTTCATTCAGTGATGCACTTCTCTAACAGAGAAGACAGGGGTGACCCGGAAGTTATAACATAGCCAAGATAGCAGTCACGATTTTTAAATTGAAATTGCACGAAAACTATTTGGTGTAGAACGGTGATTCAGGCATCAAATGAAAGAGAAGAACACAAGCTGCAGAAAGGTCCGCATCTTTAAAGGGAACCTAAACTGAGAAGGATACGGATTTTCCTTTTTAAAACAATACCAGTTACCTGACTCTTCTGCTGATCCTGTGTCTCTAATACAGGGCTTTTCAACCTGTGGTACGTGTACCACCAGTGGTACTTTGCTGTTGGCCAGGTGGTATATTCCAAGTTTGTCCGCTACTTAATTGCCCACCTGCCGCTTGTCCTGGTCTCGTCCTGCCTCCACAAAGTTTGGCTACCCCTCACTCGCTCCTCTGCCTCCCCACTAATGCCTCCTGCTATTCCCCTACCATATGCCCCCCCCCCTTTCTTAAAGTGTACCAGTAAGAAAAAAGTGCCCCGGGAGGAGGAAGCCTCTTGATCCTAAAGAGGCTTCCCCCTTTCCTCCTCAGTAGAGGGGATTCAGCGCTGTAACCCCTCGAAGATCTCCTTGTTGGTGTGAGTGTATGCGCTGTAGCGGCTCTCCACTCGGGCTCCTCTGAAAACAGCCGAGCCTGATCTGGTCAGATCTATTGCACTGGCACACTGGTGGTACTTCAAATTTTTCAGGTGATAAAAGTGGTACAATGAGTGAAAAGCCCTGCTCTAATACATTTACCCGCAACCCCTCAACAAGCATGCAGATCAGGTGCTCTGACTGAAGTCAGACTGGATTAGCTGCATGGTTGTTTCAGGCGTGTGATTCAGCCACCACTGCAGCCAAAGAGATCAGCAGGACTGACAGGCAACTGGTATTGTTTAAAAGGAAACATCCATATCCCTCTCAGTTAAGGTTCCCTTTAAGTACTTTGCAGTACTGGTTGGAGTCTTAAAAGGCATTCCTATGAGAGGTGCTCGGAGTCCCTTTAATGAAAGGCAGAAAAAAACATAAAAGAGAATGTAATATCGGGAGTTTCGAAGACCAGCAGTGCCGGCTCTACTATAGGGGCAACTTGGGGAGATTTTCCAGGGCCTCTGAGAGCTGTCGTGAAATTGTGATCTTGGTGATTGCGATTACGTTTAAATTCGATTTTATCTTTCAGGCCTAGCACAGCTTCTCCCCTGTTCTGGCTGTCGCACTGCTCCATAAGTCTATGCTCCCTGTCTTCATCCACTCCTGGCTGCATCTTCTCAGTGACTCTGAATATGTCATTACATAACATGTATTGGGTCATAGAGAACAGGCATCCCTGTGAAGATAAGAGCACAAACTAATGGAGCAGCTTGGCAGGCAGGACAGGTGAGTTACTATGCAGCCAATAAACCGCTTTCAGTTTTAAACTGGCTGACTGCCTATCTGCCCTCTTAATAGCAACCTGTTCACCTCTATGCTACGCCAATGTATGTTCTGTAGATCAGGCCTCTTTATTTTTCTGTATGTTAGTTTCCACTCTTCTCTGTGTTCATAAAGCAGGAGGAGCACTTACAGGAAGGGATGAATCAGTACATTTTGTCCCTAAGTATATGTACCCAGGGGGCCCCAGTGTAGGTAGAGGGACCCCCAACTGTATAGGTAGCACCTCAATATATGTAGCCAGGGGTGCCCCAGTATAGGTAGAGTGACCCCCCCACCCCCCACACACAAAATGAGTAGCACCTCAATATATGTAGCCGGGGAGCCCAGTGTAGGTAGCCAGTTGACCAGAGAATCTAGAGGGCTCTGTAATCATAGAGATGGAAATGCCTGGAAAAAAATTATAGTAAGTGGAGATGAGTGGTGAGTAACTTCTCTATGCTTCCGAGGGAGGGGGCTTGCCGCGAGTTTCCATGAGGCTCGCTGCTGACCCCAGTATAGTCACCCCACTCTGTGCGCCCCCCTGTGGCTACGGGCCCCAAAGCAGCCGCTATTTGATCCCTATGCCACTGAAGAGATTAGACTGACAGCTGTGAAAGAGTACTTTTAAAGAGAAACCATAACCAAAAATTGAACTTCATCCCAGTCAGTAGCTGATGCCCCCATTCCCGCAAGAAATCTTTACCTTTTCTCAAACAGATCATCAGGGGGCACTGTATGGCTGATTTTGTGGTGCAACCCCTCCCACAGTGTGATGTTAGCGCCTTACAGCACTGAGTGAGGTGCTGACATCACACTACGGGAGCCATTGTGGGAAATAACAGCTGTTTTCAACTGCCAAAAAAGCAAGCAGCGGCTACTTCCAGTGACATCATCTGCCAGCAGTAAAAATGTCACTATGTGATAAATTTCAGAATGTAAATTGGGGGGAGAGGAAAGTTTTTACATTGTGCAAACACTGACTAAATCATTTATACATAATCATTGTAAAAATGAAGCACTTTTTTTCATTACGTTATTTTCACTGGAGTTCTTTTTAATTCAGTTATGTAGGGAATAAACCAGCACATACAGCACAAGCTGACACTTCAGTCCCTCAGTGTGGCTGCTTTGCATAAGTTTTAGAAGTGGTATCAACCACTTTTTATTTCTACAACTACCACTACAATATTTCTACAGATTCATGCAAAACTAGTGAAAAAGCCTTCATATTTTGTGCGTTAAGAATTTACTCTCAGAAAACATGCAGATTACAATTGTGATTTAGTATGTAAGAAATAGAGAATAGTTGAACCCCAGAGAGGAGATGCTTTGACAAATGTGCCACCCCAAAGACTTTTCTAGGGCTCCATTGTTTGTTACCAATGAGTGAGCTTTATTAGTGAATAGATTATAAATTCATTTTATTAGTCAGATGTGATTTTATGCATTATTTTTACCCTGAATGTATTAATGTTTTTACATTGAATACATGAAGTTTTCTACATTTAGCTCCTGCAAACAGAAAGCTAAACGTAACATTTTGGTCTGGTGAGTACATATCTCGCACAGTTAGTAGTACCAGCGAGAAATATGCACTCTAGTAATATACTTGATTGACATGCCTGGTCCTGTCCAGCAGCACCCCAGATGTAAATAAAAACTTTAATCATGAAAGACCAGCACCTTAGTATAGTTGCGATAATAATGTTAGAAGCATATTGGCAACTTGAAAGAGGTTGATGCTTCAAACCATTGTTTGTGTCACTTTACCATGAATAAAAGCGCTTAGTATTGCAACTACCGTATATGACGGTGGTGGTCTTTCATCATTTAATCTGTAGGGGCATTAGGAAATTCTTCAGAGCAGCAAAGGAAAGGGCAGATGCATGTTTGCAGGCTATTGTTAACGAAGAATTCCACAATGCATTAAAAGCATTCCTAAAGTGATAGGAGTTATTGCAATTCATGTTCAGACACTTTTTTTTTCTTTTTTTTTTAAGTATATTTTTAAATTCTCTTTGAAAGCTCACTGTGCTTTTTCTGCCGCTGAGAAGTTGGTATGTCTTGGCCTTGGCTTAAATGAAATGCTAGAATGTGTCTCTAAAGGCCTCGTTCACATCAGGGCCGTTTCTGTGCGCTTTCTACAGCACACTGCCCTGTGCGATCAGCAAGGTATTGATTTTTCCATGTAACTAAATGTAGCTGGTTCACATCTATGCGCTGCGCTGAGCAGTGTTACAAAAACGTAGTGTTGCATGCATTTCTGTGCGCTGAGCTGTAAAGCGCACAGCAATGCAAGTGAATGGGTCTGCTTTTTTAGCGCATAGAAGCGCGTATAAGCGAATAGAAGCGCATGCGTTTTTTACCCCTAATTGGAGAAAAATACATTAACATACAAAAACAAAGTTTTATTGACAACTGCTGCTGCTACAGTAAGCAAAACGTGCTTTAAAGAAGCGCAGCGCAACGCACAGAACCGCGCAGTAAAGTGCGCACAAGCGCATGCGGTTTTTACCACGCGCTTTAACACGGTTTTCAGCGCAGCAGATGTGAACGAGGCCTAACCCTTGATTTTTTTAACAAAGACTAAGCAAGTTCTCTCAGGCAAAGTAGGGCTGTTTTGTTTTTGTTTTTTTTTTGTTTTTTACTGCAAATCTCAAATTCAGTGCAGATTAACTGGGACTCCAAGTACAGTCTGTTTATCTCTTTACTTATGTGCTCATTTACACTGCAGTTAAAGGGACTCCGAGCTCCTCTCATGGGCATGCCTTTAAGCCAGACGATTTACAACAAAGTCGTGCTATGACCCCTCTGGAGGAGCCTCTTGCAATGCCCATGTGTGTCACTTCCTCTTCCTGCTTCATTCAGTGATGCACTTCTCTAACAGAGAAGACAGGGGTGACCCGGAAGTTATAACATAGCCAAGATAGCAGTCACGATTTTTAAATTGAAATTGCACGAAAACTATTTGGTGTAGAACGGTGATTCAGGCATCAAATGAAAGAGAAGAACACAAGCTGCAGAAAGGTCCGCATCTTTAAAGGGAACCTAAACTGAGAAGGATACGGATTTTCCTTTTTAAAACAATACCAGTTACCTGACTCTTCTGCTGATCCTGTGTCTCTAATACAGGGCTTTTCAACCTGTGGTACGTGTACCACCAGTGGTACTTTGCTGTTGGCCAGGTGGTATATTCCAAGTTTGTCCGCTACTTAATTGCCCACCTGCCGCTTGTCCTGGTCTCGTCCTGCCTCCACAAAGTTTGGCTACCCCTCACTCGCTCCTCTGCCTCCCCACTAATGCCTCCTGCTATTCCCCTACCATATGCCCCCCCCCCTTTCTTAAAGTGTACCAGTAAGAAAAAAGTGCCCCGGGAGGAGGAAGCCTCTTGATCCTAAAGAGGCTTCCCCCTTTCCTCCTCAGTAGAGGGGATTCAGCGCTGTAACCCCTCGAAGATCTCCTTGTTGGTGTGAGTGTATGCGCTGTAGCGGCTCTCCACTCGGGCTCCTCTGAAAACAGCCGAGCCTGATCTGGTCAGATCTATTGCACTGGCACACTGGTGGTACTTCAAATTTTTCAGGTGATAAAAGTGGTACAATGAGTGAAAAGCCCTGCTCTAATACATTTACCCGCAACCCCTCAACAAGCATGCAGATCAGGTGCTCTGACTGAAGTCAGACTGGATTAGCTGCATGGTTGTTTCAGGCGTGTGATTCAGCCACCACTGCAGCCAAAGAGATCAGCAGGACTGACAGGCAACTGGTATTGTTTAAAAGGAAACATCCATATCCCTCTCAGTTAAGGTTCCCTTTAAGTACTTTGCAGTACTGGTTGGAGTCTTAAAAGGCATTCCTATGAGAGGTGCTCGGAGTCCCTTTAATGAAAGGCAGAAAAAAACATAAAAGAGAATGTAATATCGGGAGTTTCGAAGACCAGCAGTGCCGGCTCTACTATAGGGGCAACTTGGGGAGATTTTCCAGGGCCTCTGAGAGCTGTCGTGAAATTGTGATCTTGGTGATTGCGATTACGTTTAAATTCGATTTTATCTTTCAGGCCTAGCACAGCTTCTCCCCTGTTCTGGCTGTCGCACTGCTCCATAAGTCTATGCTCCCTGTCTTCATCCACTCCTGGCTGCATCTTCTCAGTGACTCTGAATATGTCATTACATAACATGTATTGGGTCATAGAGAACAGGCATCCCTGTGAAGATAAGAGCACAAACTAATGGAGCAGCTTGGCAGGCAGGACAGGTGAGTTACTATGCAGCCAAAAACTGTGCAGGAGCACACAATATTGACGGGGGAGATCTGGGGGAGGGGGAACAAGGCGCTCAGTTTAGGACCTGGGAGGTGAATTTGCTGCGAGGGGATGTGGGGGATTGAGGTGCCCTTTTGCCCCGGGGCCTATTGTGGCTTGAACCGGCCTTGCAGCCCAGTATGCATATTTCGTGCTATTATTTTGAAGCATAAAGATTCAGAAAGATGAGTCATTACAGGTGTACATTTACGATCTTTGGTAACTGTTGTGCATAATGAAATTCAGATGGAACCTTACTGTATGTTCTTTTCTTTTCCAGTCAGGAACATGTCCTGTATGTCGCCACGTCCTGACATCTGTGCTTCCCGAAGCTGCAGCAGCCACTTCCTTCCTGTCAGACCACGACAGCCCTCCATCCATTCATAACGCAGCAGGAACCCGATAAAATCTCCAATTCTAGTAGCTTCTTCTTGTAAATTATACTGTAAGAAACTAAAGGATAACCAAACATCTGAACATATAGCTGTTAACATAAAATCTGGCCTATATTAGTTTTAAGACACTAAAATATTTGTTAGCTAGGTTTAGGTTTATAGCATTAGTTGAGTATTTTAAACTGATGCTCAGTAGTTTCTGGAATATTGCAAAGAAAGTTATTGTCATGCAATGCATTCTAATTTGTGTTCAGCTTGCCTTTTTTGTGGCATAACCGGTTTGTTTTTCAAAACTGCAATGCAGTTGAGAGCTGTAAAGAAGCTAAGAATTCTTGTTTTTGCTTTTTTATTTTTGTTTTGCTTTGTTTACTTCCTTTCCCATGCAGTGGTCTGGAGACATCTTGCAAAGCAATTTGTTTCTTTGACCTCTATAGTGAAAAAACTGCAGCTGTGCCACTGACTTTTGTAACTGATCTCTCATGTTTGCATCAAATGTGAAGATGTTCTCTGAGCAAAACAGCAATTGATTCCACTGAAAATAAAGTGCATTATTGAAAAGTTGCAGAAACTTGTCTTATTTGGCACATTTGTGACTCAATAGCAGATTGTTTCTTAGCATTATGAGATGGTGCATGAAATAAGTGTGGGCTAACCACAATGCTGCATTTTAGAATGTCAGTGCATTTAGACACTAAGAAAGCAATGTACACAAAAGGCATCAGCCTGTGTGTAGTGGCTGGATTGTGTACTGGTTAAGGGCTCTGCCTCTGACACAAAAGACGGGGGTTTGAATCTGAGCTCTTCCTGTTCAGTAAGCCAGCACCTATTCAGTAGGAGACATTGGGCTAGACTCCCTAACACTGCTACTGCCTATAGAGCACGCCTTAGTGGCTGAAGCTCTGGCGCTTTGAGTCCGCCTGGAGAAAAGCACAATATAAATGTTCTGTGTCTGTGTGGAAGATGCTTTGTTTGTATGGATATACCCAGTCTTTTTCTTTATCTCCAGAATAACTCTACAGTAGGGATTTATGCTATAAAGGCGTGAAATTAAGGTGTCCCTTTACCCCATCTCACAATTGATTTAAACATTACTGTGCAAATGCACATAAACACATTTGTATGTCTTGTACTCCCTGGGGAGGTATTTAAGGTTTTTTCCCTTGAGCCAATATTCACTCATGATTTGATCTAATGATCACTCTCTCAAAGAATCAAAAAAGCAATCCTCTGCCTACCGATCAGAAATGAATGATTAATTTCTTTGTAACTGCCACATCCAAATGCTTAACAATTGATCTCAATCATAAAATATGACAGGATTAGGAAACCTGCTATAACTTGGTAAAAACAAAGATAACCTGGAAGAGTCATTGTACATGGGGGTAGAGTGATCTGGCATACCTATCTGATTTATTTCAGTTTGAGAAATTGATTATAATTGCTTGCCTGAAAATTAGGCCTGGGATCTGCCCGTGTACACTGGTCTAAATTGTTCTATAGCCTTAGTTAATTAAGGGTGGGTGCACATATTTATTTTTATTGACCAATTTTACCACTTCCATGTAGTCTGAGAGAACAGATTTTGAATACTTTGAACAGATTATGTAGGCAAGTCCTCTTACTACATGGAAGTGGTAAAATTTGGCCAATCAAAATTTGATGTGTATGCACCCTTAAAGGACAAATTAAGCTAGAAGGATATGGAGGCTGACATATTTTATTTCCCTTTATATAGGATCTGTAACGTCAAAAGATCCCCTGGGGGGTACTCACCTCGGGTGGGGGAAGCCTCCAGATCCTAATGAGGCTTCCCACGCCGTCCTCCGTCCCTCAGGGGTCTCGCTGCAGCCCTCCGAGAAAGATGACGTGAATATTTGCCTTCCTGGCTCCTGCGCAGGCGCTCTGACGGCTGTCGGCTCCGAAGTAGGCGGAAATACCCGATCGCCGTCGGATCTGCTCTACTGCGCAGGCGCAAGTTTCCGGCGCCTGCGCAGTAGAGCGGACCCGACTGAGATCGGGTATTTCCGTGTAGTTCGGAGCCGAGAGCAGCCACAGCGCCCCCGCTGGAGCCTGCAAAGGTAAATATTGAACTGACAGTCGGGTCTGTCGCCGGCTGTTCGGAGGGCTGCAGCGAGACCCCTGAGGGACGGAGGACGGCGTGGGAAGCCTCATTAGGATCCGGAGGCTTCCCCCACCCGAGGTGAGTACCCCCCAGGGGATCTTTTTGATGTTACAGAGTCTCTTTAAGCAATACCAGTTGTCTGGCTATCCTGCTGATCATCTGCCTCTAATACTTCTAGCCATAGACCCTAAACAAGCATGCAGCATATCAGGTGTTTGACAGAATTGTCAGATTTGGCTTGTTTCTGGCATTATTCAGACACTACTGCTGTGAGATAGATCAGCAGGGCTGCCAGGCAACTGATATTGTTTCAAAGGAAATAAATATGGCTGACTCCATTTTCTTCTCACTTCAGTTGTCCTTTAAGCCTAATACTTACATCTAACTTTTTGTCAAATTTTACCACCATGCACTATGTTGGCTTACCTACACAATCTGTTGGCCCTAACACTACACTGAAGTGGTCACATTGGGCAATCAAAATTGAATGTGTGTACCAGGCTTAAAGGAATACTTAAGTCTAGAAAAAAAAAAGACATTTACTCACCTGGGGCATCCCTCAGCCCCCCGAAGCTAGATGGTGCCCTCGCAGCCCCGCTCCAATCGTCCTGTCCCCGCCGGCGGCTACTTCCGGTTCGGCGACAGCCGCCGACAGGCTGGGAACGCGGCTGATTTTCTGCGTTCCCAGCCGCTGCTATCACTCTCTATGCTGCTATAGCGCGTATATACGCTATAGCAGCATAGAGAGTGATAGCAGCGGCTGGGAACGCGGAAAATCAGCCGCGTTCCCAGCCTGTCGGCGGCTGTCGCCGAACCGGAAGTAGCCGCCGGCGGGGACAGGACGATCGGAGCGGGGCTGCGAGGGCACCATCTAGCTTCGGGGGGCTGAGGGATGCCCCAGGTGAGTAAATGTCATTTTTTTTTTCTAGACTTAAAGAGATACTGTAAGGGGGTCAGGGGAAAATGAGTTGAACTTACCCGGGGCTTCTAACGGTCCCCCGCAGACATCCTGTGTTGGCGCAGCCACTCACCGATGCTCCGGCCCCGCCTCCGGTTCACTTCTGGAATTTCAGACTTTAAAGTCTGAAAATCACTGCGCCTGCATTGCCGTGTCCTCGATCCCACTGATGTCATCAAGAGCGCACACAGCGCAGGCTCAGTATGGTCTGTGTCTGCGCAGTACACTCCTGGTGACATCAGCGGGAGCGAGGACACGGGCATGCAGGCGCAGTGGTTTTCAGACTTTAAAGTCAGAAATTCCAGAAGTAAACTGGAGGCGGGGCCGGAGCATCGGTGAGTGGCTGCGCCAAAACAGGATGTCTACGGGGGACCATTAGAAGCCCCGGATACGTTCAGCTCATTTTCCCCCGACCCCCCTACAGTATCCCTTTAAGTATTCCTTTAAGCCTGGTACACACATTCAATTTTGATTGCCCAATGTGACCACTTCAGTGTAGTGTTAGGGCCAACAGATTGTGTAGGTAAGCCAACATAGTGCATGGTGGTAAAAGCATCTTTGGGGTATTTTGGGGTATTTTCAATAAATGTGTATATCGATATATTTACAGTCCTTGGTGTCTGCTTTAAAGGAGGCGAGTCCACCACTTCCTCCCAGCAATTTTTAAAAAAATGTTATGTACTTTTATCCTTCTGGCGCCTCTGTTCACCTACCAATATATTTGAGTCCACCCCAGGTGGAGGGGTGATCTACCCCCTTTCTTCCTATCTACAGAGAGCGACTTCTTAATCCTGAGTGAGGACAGGTCTAATCTCCTCACCTGCCTAATGAGTGGTTACCTAGGTGGTAACCCGTGTTTGTGAGTATTACCATCTCACTGTTTCATTTATCCAATCAATTTTGACATACTACACCATATTGGGCTCTCGATTTCTCTTTAACTTTAAATCAGAGCATAGCTTTTTCTACCCTCTCTTCCTTCTCTTCAACCCAGAAAATGAAACCAAACAGGTAAAGCACTGTTACAAAAGGAACACCGAGAGCCTAATCTAGTGTAGTATATACTGGTAATGGAGTGTATAATGAAGTGTGAGAAAAGGATACTCACAAACCAGGGTTAACTCCAAGGCAACCGCTGTAAATGCAGGAGAGGAGTTTAGACCTGTCCCCACTCAGGATTAAGAAGTCGCTCTCTGTTGATTGGAAAAAAGGGGGTAAATTACCCCTCCACCCAGGGGTGGACACAAATATTGTTTAAACAGAGGCGCCAAAAGAATAAAATAGAGTAAAATATTTAAAAATTGCCTTGAAGGTAGTAGTGGACTTGCCTCCTAAAAGCAGACACACAACTGTTAATTTCAAAACGACATAAATGTATTGATATAGGCCCCCAAAAGTGTTGCCAAGCGCCTCAGTTTACCCTACACAAGGTAAAGCACTGTTGTTTTTTCAAGGTCTCTCTAAGGTCTTTCTGCCTCTGCTCTAAAGTTAGGCTCAGTTTTGGGGAAAACCCTCCGAAGAGCCTTCTACCACTGTCTTATACTCATCTGCATGAATCAGTATCCACAGTGCTAGCAAAATTACAAAATAGCTTAATCTAACCCACTGCTGGTTACTACCTGCAAAATCATGGGTAATCGTTCATAGTCTTGTTTGCACAAGCATCAACATGTTCAGTTTTTATACTATGGAACCTCTGGTTTGTCTTAAAGAGGAACTCCAGTGAAAATAATGTAGTAAAAAAAAGTGCTTCATTTTTTACCATAATTATGTATAAATGATTTAGTCAGTGTTTGCTCATTGTAAAATCTTTCCTCTCCCCGATTTACATTCTGACATGTATTGCATGGTGACATTTTTACTGTGGGCAGGTTATGTAGCTGCTCCTAGCTGTTTTGGCTGTTAGAGACAGCTGTAAACAGCTAATTCCTGTCTGTGAACATTGTTACATTGTGGCAGTTTGCCCAGAGTACTGCGGTACTCAGAGCTTCTTGTGGGAGGGGTTTCAGCACAAAATCAGTCATACATCGCCCCCTGATGGTCTGTTTGTGAAAATCATTATATTTCTCATGTAAAAGGGGGTATCCGCTACTGATTGGGATAAAGTTCAATTCTAGGTTGGAGTTTCTCTTTAATCTTGCCCTTTCCTGGACACACAGTGAAGGCACACATGTTTGTTTGTAGCCCTGTCCATACCTACACAAACATCCACATTGCTACCATTACTACACTATGAATCCCATTTTACTTTAATTTGTCCACTACCTGCAAATTAATTGATATCTGTGCAGATGAAAATTCAAGCAAGAGCCCTCTGCCTTTCTTCCAATCTGCCTACTTTTTTTTACAGCTTAGTAATTGTAATGGTATCCAGCGCCCATCAACATATGCGAAAAGTGTAGTACCCCAAAGACAAGGGGGAGCCTAAAGTGATAAGGGTTAACTTGAACAAAAGAACTGTTTCACTTAGTCTCAAAAAACACACTTCATTTTATTGAATATCTGCGTACAAAACCCCCAATATAGACCCCCATAAAATACGAGCCTAAGAATGTATACCAGCCTAGCATACACAGCCGGCCGTGTCACTCACACTGCACAACCATTCACATCAATCAAACACAGATATATACTCCCGGGAGTTCCATATTGTATATTGTCTTCCTGATGTATAGGCTATGTCTTTAGATCCAGTTCCATGTTAATACTGCGTGCAGTCTATAGTGATAAATCCCAGATCCATACTAGGTAATCTTCACATATAAACGATTCAATAATTTACTATGCTGTCTTGTCATACGTTTTCTCGTATGAAGTTCATTCAGGGGGAGTGAGGGTTAGCATGCAATAGTGTTGGTCCATGCAGGGGGGGTTTTTAGTAAGCATAAGCGACCACTTAGGTTAGCCAAGCTGTGTGGCATTGGGAAAGTTCAGTAACATGCAGCGGGTTTTCGCCTGTCCAACACAGCGTTTTCACTTCCCTCATGTGCACAGATAAGATACTTTGCCCTGCGGGCTCTCACCACCTCCTCCAGCTCGTGGGTCCTTCTTAATACCTCTTCGAGCCCCCCTCCGGCTATTGCTCGCTTCCTCCTCCTCTTCTCAACCCCTTAGACCACCAGCTTGAGTTCACGCAACTCTGGATCCATGCGACAAACGCGCAGCGTGTGACGTCACTCCGGCTCGTCCCGTAACTAGTATCGCCCGCCCCTCGGGCTTCCTCAGATGGTCACATGGGCAGCGCCGTCATGTTGTTTTAAAAGCCATCCTCTACTGCCTAATCTGCGTATCTCCGCCTCTGCACCTTGATCATTGGTTGTTCAGTTCCCCACCTTATCGTACAGCAGCTGATATTCATAGCGCTATAGTATTCTGCATTTAATCACAAAGAGATTCTCCTCGATCATACCACATAAAAAAGAGGACCATAAGTTCCATGTTTTTGCACAGAGAACAAAGAACAAGGTTCATGTAGAAATTCAATTGGACCTACCCAAAGGTATCTATGTATATCTGTTTATATGGGCGCTTTCTGTATGCACACATCCTCTCAGATACATGCACACACACCCATAGACATGTCACAAATAATCTACCTACACGCCAGCGATTTACATGGACCATTATTATATTACATTTTCTCACTTTGGGGAATTCATGTTAATGTTGTCCTCATATATACGGGGAGACTTTTCCATTCAGCCACAAGTCCTCCTCCTATGAGACCCTCCCACTCAAGAAAAAGGGGGAACAAGAATCTATTCTGGTAGAAAAGGGGACAGAGGTAAATCAGAATTCAGTCCCCTTGGAATTACTGTGGCCAATCTAAAGATCCAGCTTGATTCTCTCTGGCATAAACGTCTGTCCAAATTCCCCCCTCTTGAAGGAATAGGCATTTTAATGATCCCCTTAAATCTCAATGAATCTGGGTCCTTTTGGTGGAATAGTTTAAAATGAAGGCCTAAAGGGCTAGTTTCATCCCCCTCTTTGATGTTTCCCACATGTTGTTGTATTCTTTGTTTTAGCATGCGTGTCGTTTTTCCGATGTATTTAAGTCCACACGGACAGATAATCATATACACCACAAATTTGCTCTCACAATTTATAAAGGACCGAATATCGTAAGATCTCCTAGACTGTGAGTCTGAAAAACGTCCCACATGATCAACCAAATGACAAACTGAGCATTTTCCACATGGGTACATCCCATTGGGGCGTGTCGAAGGGCCCAACCACATGCGCGACGATTGAGCTGTAGGGGATCTAAACTCAGACCTCACCAGCATGTTGCGCAGGTTAGGGGCCCTTTTGGCCGCCATATGAGGGTAGTCCCCCACAACCTGTATTATCTTAGGATCAAGTCTCAGTAAGTGCCAGTGTTTGGCTAAGAGTCTCCGTAGCTGATTCCAATGGGTTCCATATTGCGTCACTACCCTTGTCACATCCTCTTTTGGTGTCCTCTTTTTCTTGTCCTGTGTCAGGAGTCTTTCTCTTGGGGTCTCATTACTCCGTATTTTTGCCCTCTCAAGTACCTCCTTACTGTAACCGCGGTGCTTAAATCGCTCACACATCTCCTTAGCCTCCCTCTCATAATCCTCCTCTCCGCTGCAATTCCTGCGGACGCGCAATAATTGTCCCACAGGAATACCTTGCAGCAGAGACGGAGGATGAAAACTAGAGGCATGCAGGAGAGTGTTTCCTGCAGTCGGTTTGCGGTAAGTTTCAGTCCTAATTCTGTCGCCATCTTTTTTAATTCGTAAATCTAAGAAGCTGATCTCACTTTCATCAATGGTATGCGTCAACACAATGTTCCTGTTGTTCATATTCAAGTGGTCCAGAAAGACACCTAATTCTTCCCTGGTGCCCCGCCAGACCATGAGGACTTCATCGATAAATCGAATCCAGGCCGCGACGTGCACCCCAAATTCCAAACTTGGATATACCTCCTGTCTTTCCCACAGTCCAAGATGGAGGCACGCGTAAGCCGGGGCGCACGCCACGCCCATTGACGTCCCCCTGATCTGGCGGTAGAAGGTCCTATCGAATCTAAAGCAATTAAGAGTAAGTACCATCTGCAACAGATCCATAATGAGCTGGCAACGCCCTAACTGTACCCCTCCAACATTCTTCAAGAAGAATTCCACAGCTCCCAAACCCACCTAATGTGGGATGGATGTGTACAATCCCTCTGCATCAATGCCGACTAACAGGTCGTTGGGGTATATTTGTAGGTCACTCAACAGATATAAGACATGTCCCGTGTCACGTGCATACGACGGTAAACCTTCAACCAGTCCTTTTAGATTCGTGTCCAAAAATGTGGACACTTTTTCAAAAGGGCCCCCTATCGCCGAAATTATCGGTCGACCCGGTGGTATCTCGGCATTTTTATGTAATTTTGGTAAAAGGTACAGTACAGGCGTGCGGTAACTATCAACCTTCATGAAACGCCACTCATCACTGCTAATAACATTTTCTGTCAGGGCCTGATCCAATCGATTATTTAACTTTTTGATGATGTCAGGAAATGGGTCAGAGGTCAGCTTTTTGTATACCTCAAGGTCGCCTAATTGTCTTTTTACCTCCTCCAGGTATAACTCCTTGCCCCATAGTACTACATTACCCCCCTTGTCACTAGGTCTCACAATGACTTCCTCAGCGGATTTTAATTCCTGTAGTGCTTCATATTCATCTGGTGACAAATTATCTTTCATTTTTGGGCGCTAATTAAGGTACTTTGTTCTCTGTGCAAAAACATGGAACTTATGGTCCTCTTTTTTATGTGGTATGATTGAGGAGAATCTCTTTGTGATTAAATGCAGAATACTATAGCACTATGAATATCAGCTGCTGTACGATAAGGTGGGGAACTGAACAACCAATGATCAAGGTGCAGAGGCGGAGATACGCAGATTAGGCAGTAGAGGATGGCTTTTAAAACAACATGACGGCGCTGCCCATGTGACCGTCTGAGGAAGCCCGAGGGGCGGGCGATACTAGTTACGGGACGAGCCGGAGTGACGTCACACGCTGCGCGTTTGTCGGCGCATGGATCCAGAGTTGCGTGAACTCAAGCTGGTGGTCTAAGGGGTTGAGAAGAGGAGGAGGAAGCGAGCAATAGCTGGAGGGGGGCTCGAAGAGGTATTAAGAAGGACCCACGAGCTGGAGGAGGTGGTGAGAGCCCGCAGGGCAAAGTATCTTATCTGTGCACATGAAGGAAGTGAAAACGCTGTGTTGGACAGGCGCTAGCCCGCTGCATGTTACTGAACTTTCCCAATGCCTCACAGCTTGGCTAACCTAAGTGGTCGCTTATGCTTACTAAAAACCCCCCCTGCATGGACCAACACTATTGCATGCTAACCCTCACTCCCCCTGAATGAACTTCATACGAGAAAACGTATGACAAGACAGCATAGTAAATTATTGAATCGTTTATATGTGAAGATTACCTAGTATGGATCTGGGATTTATCACTATAGACTGCACGCAGTATTAACATGGAACTGGATCTAAAGACATAGCCTATACATCAGGAAGACAATATACAATCTGGAACTCCCGGGAGTATATATCTGTGTTTGATTGATGTGAATAGTTGTGCAGTGTGAGTGACACGGCCGGCTGTGTATGCTAGGCTGGTATACATTCTTAGGCTCGTATTTTATGGGGGTTTATATTGGGGGTTTTGTACGCAGATATTCAATAAAATGAAGTGTGTTTTTTGAGACTAAGTGAAACAGTTTTTTTACAGCTTAGAAAACCACCTTTTTCCCTTGTGTGGCCCCGTTCACATCTGAGCGTGAATCATGTGATTCCCGCTCACTGCAAACTGTTAGTGGTTTTTAAAAAAGCGTAGCAAATGTTATCCAACGGCAGTGTTCTCACTGCTGCAATTGTGGGCGTTTTGCAAATATCGATAATTGCAAACGTGTTACCTGCAGTGTTTTGGCAGCGATTCCTGAGCGATCGCGATTAGCATGCATAGAACCGCAAATCGCGATCACTCCCAAAACGCTACTGTGTCCAGTGATTTTTCTGCGACTTTATATGTGAATGGGGCCTTATGCAAGGTTGTACATTTAGCTAAATTGGCAAGAGTTGATAATCGTGTTACAAGAATAAAATGCTTTTGACAGATACCGTATTTATTTAATCATGTATTTTAGTTGTGAATGGTGCAGTGTAAAGAAAACAAGCTATATCTCTACAATATCTCTTTTGCACCTTAGTAGAATCTGAAAAGAAACACTTTACTTTTGCCTTTGCAGTTCTCTTAAGGGTGTATAAATTGTTTCCTTTAGTTAGGCTTTTTTTTTTTTTTTCAATATTTCCACTTTAAACATATGCCTGGTTGTAATGTTCAAATTTTGGTTTTATTAAATCTTAATAGGACTCTTTAATTTTCCCTTAGCTAAATCCTTTTTGAGGAAGGGCACCTTGCCACCTCAGAAACATTAAATACTCATGGTTGTATTTTCAAATGAGACATTTTTTTTTTAATGTCAAGAGCAAAGCATTATTAAATGGCTTGAAAATATACTACATTTGAAGTTAAATATCTGGAACAAGGCCCACATAATCGTTTAATTTCATGGTTTTATGCTATTCAGTTTAATAGGCAACAAGCCACAGGTTTACACTCATAGATGACTGAGAAATAGATATGCAAATACAACTAGATAACTAATGGTGAAATATACTGCAGCTCACAAATGTTTTGTTGTCCAGGAAAATAATGACACAATTTTATCAAAGCGGTGTTCCAAGCCAAGTTTGCACTAATTGTTTCCTACATTCCAATAACCTCTGCTGCTGATGTGGAAGATTGGAAAGCACACTACTCGAGTAGTTATCCTGGCACCTGTTAGATTTGGCAGAGATGGAAAAGATGAGCATGCGTATATTGTGGTTACCATACTCTACTATATTGGCTTTGCAATGTACTTTTTGTGTGTGATTTCAGCAATTCTTTCCTGTCCATGTAACTTTAGCCAATCACCTTTTTATTTATCTAATTTCTAACACCTAACTCTAAAGCCTGGTACACAATTCAATTAGGATGGGCCAATCACTGACGAATTTTACCAACTCCATGTAGTGTAAAGGTTCACCTACACAATTTGCTCATAGCATTTAATATCTGTTGATCCTCATACTACGTGGAGGTGGTAAAAAAGGGTCCGTGATCTGCCAATCCTAATTCAAAGTGTGTAATCAGGCTTTACCTACCCCAATGTTAACCTCTTTCCAACTGCTAGACTTAAAAGGAACCCAAGGCAAGAGACATATTGATGGAACAGTTGAAAGGGGCACGAGACGTGTCCTGTTGAAAAGGGCGATAATAATATTAAAGACCCTTCTACTGAAAATCCTGGTGCAGCAGTTTGATTATAGATAGAACTAGCTAAAGACCCGGCGTTGCCCGGGTATGTATTTGGCTGGTGTTGGCTCCGCCCACTTTTCCTAACCCTATCACACAATTACTCAATGACCAAGTTTGTGAGCTTTGGCATCAATAATTTGTATATTCCCATATAAATTAAACAAATCAGATTGGCTGGTTGACTGACTGGTGCAAGTTTGAAGCCTTTGCCATAAAGAGTGTAAGAATGGCAGCAGTTTCAATATTCCCCTTGAAAATCAGGTGAATTTTGATTGGCGATGTTTTAGGCTCAGCCCACTTTTCCTGGATTTGTAACCTCAGTCACTAAGTGACCGACTGTGACCAACTGTGCCAAGTGTGGGGACTCTGGCTTGATTACTGTGACAATGGCAGCCTTTTTCATTTTTTTACATTGACATGAATGGGAGGAATCTGATTTGCTGTTTGTAGCTCAGCCCAGGTGTGCAGGGGGGACGCGAGATCCCCAGAACATATTATCCCAGTTACTAAGGGATCTGTGTACCAAGTTTCGTTCAAATCGGTCAAGCCGTTTTCGAGTGATCGCAGCACGCACACACACGATTTTATATATATAGATAGACAAAATACCATTATCCAAATACCCCCCCCCCCCCCCCCCCCAGGTGAAAAATGTCAGTATAGTGCAATAATAATGCAATGTGTAAAAGTTCAACTCGGATCCACTTTAAGCACCAACTTTTGTCATTTCCAATATTTTTGACAGTCTCAACATTTTTGGCCAGGACTGTACATTATTGTTTAAGTGAATCTTAATCAAATAAAATTCTATAAAATAAACACATGATGTACAGTGGTTTGCAAAAGTATTCGGCCCCCTTGAAGTTTTCCACATTTTGTCATTACTGCCACAAACATGAATCAATTTTATTGGAATTCCACGTGAAAGACCAATACAAAGTGGTGTACACATGAGAAGTGGAAAGAAAATCATACATGATTCCAAACTTTTTAAAAAAAAATTACTGCAAAGTGGGGTTTGCGTAATTATTCAGCCCCCTGAGTCAATACTTTGTAGAACCACCTTTTGCTGCAATTACAGCTGCCAGTCTTTTAGGGTATGTCTCTACCAGCTTTGCATATCTAGAGATTGAAATCCTTGCCCATTCTTCTTTGCAAAACAGCTCCAGCTCAGTCGGATTAGATGGACAGCATTTGTGAACAGCAGTTTTCAGATCTTGCCACAGATTCTCGATTGGATTTAGATCTGGACTTTGACTTGTTTTAAACCATTCCATTGTTGCCCTGGCTTTATGTTTAGGGTCGTTGTCCTGCTGGAAGGTGAACCTCCGCCCCAGTCTCAAGTCTTTTGCAGACTCTAAGAGGTTTTCTTCCAAGTTTGCCCTGCATTTGGCTCCATCCATCTTCCCATCAACTCTGACCAGCTTCCTTGTCCCTGCTGAAGAGAAGCACCCCTGGAGCATGATGCTGCCACCACCATATTTGACAGTGGGGATGGTGTGTTCAGTGTGATGTGCAGTGTTAGTTTTCCGCCACACATAGCATTTTTTTTTGGGCCAAAAAGTTCCATTTTGGTCTCATCTAAACAGAGCACCTTCTTCCACGTTTGCTGTGTCCCCCACATGGCTTGTGGCAAACGGGACTTCTTATGCTTTTCTGTTAACAATGGCTTTCTTGTTGCCACTCTTCCATAAAGGGCAAAGTTGCCTTTTATGGAAGAGTGGCAACAAGAAAGCAGTGCACAACTAATAGTTGTCCTAGGGACAGATTCCCCCACCTGAGCTGTAGATCTCTGCAGTTCGTCCAGAGTCACCATTGGCCTCTTGACTGCATTTCTGATCAGCGCTCTCCTTGTTTGGCCTGTGAGTTTAGGTGGACGGCCTTGTCTTGGTAGGTTTACAGTTGTGCCATACTCCTTCCATTTCTGAATGATGGCTTGAACAATGCTCCGTGGGATGTTCAATGCTTTGGAAATCTTTTTGTAGCCTAAGCCCGCTTTAAATTTCTCAATAACTTTATCCCTGACCTGTCTTGTGTGCTCTTTGGACTTCATGATGTTGTTGCTCCCAATATTCTCTTAGACAACCTTTGAGGCCATCACAGAGCAGCTGTATTTGTACTGACATTAGATTGCACACAGGTGCACTCTGTTTAGCCATTAGCACTCATCAGGCAATGTCTATGGGCAACTAACTGCACTCAGATCAAAAGGGGCTGAATAATTACGCACACTCCACTTTGCAGTTATTTATTTGTAAAAAATGTTTGGAATCATGTATGATTTTCGTTCCACTTCTCAAGTGTACATCACTTTGTATTGGTCTTTCACGTGGAATTCCAATACAATTGATTCATGTTTGTGGCAGTATTATGACAAAATGTGGAAAACTTCAAGGGGGCGAATACTTTTGCAAACCACTATAGCTGAAAATTAATATTACATACTTACCTCGCCATAAGTTCCTCTCAGAAGCTCACTATTTTCTCTTACAATGATTCCTTCCAGTTCTGACAAGATTTTGTCAGAACTGTAGTATATCAGTTGTCAGTTATATATCAATTGCTGTCAGTTATAACAGAAAGGACAACAGATGAGCAAGGTAATGTTCATTTTTCCCTATGGCTCAAGTGGGCGATATCAGTTTAACACTGACCACAAAGCTGTTATGGGGTAATGGCCATTTTCAAAATGGAGAATTCCATTGATCACAGTGGGCAAACAGGACGTGGGAGAAGAGAAAAAATTGAAAAATATTCCTTATTTCTCAGTTTTCAGCCATTATATATTTAAAATAACACATGCTGCTGTAATTAGAATCCAAGGGCTTGATTCACTAAGACAAATAGCATGACTTATCAGAGTTAACACACCTTATCAGAGTAGCATAGCGAGCGCTACGAACCTATGCCTTCTAGTTGGCAATGACTAGAGTTCCACTCGTCCTGCCCTGAACCCCTGCGGGGCCAATCACTTTAGGCTACTTGCACACCAAGACGTTGCGTTAGGTGCTACGTTAAGGTCGCATAACGTGCACCTAACGCAAGGCCTGGTGCTCTTCGATGTGGACGTCAGAGTGAGCCGCGTTGTGCAGCTCACTCTGGCGTCCGTGATGCGTACTCTTGGACGCATGCGGCATGACGTGGTCCCGCCGGCCAATCGCCGCAGAGAGCGGCCGAACCAGGAAGTAAACACTGCACGTCACAACGTGCAGTGAATATTAATTAGCCATGTGCCTGGCCGCTCTCCGCTCCTCCCCAACATGACTGAGCATGTGCAAAGTCTAACGCGGCTTAAGCCGCTGTAACGCTATGGTATGCTGCACTTTCGACAGAACGTGCAGCGTTACATGTAACGCAATGTGGGCTGTGTGAATAGCCCACTTGTGTTACATTGCTGTGCATTGGGGGAGCGTTACAGGCTGCACTAACATGCGCCTGTAACGTCTTAGTGTGTAAGCAGCCTTAAAGGACATTATCCCCGCACTTTTATTGGCCCTACTCTGATGAGGCATGCTGTTTCTCTTAGTAAATCAAGCCCCTCATATTTGATTTTCCCATTTGTCCCGTTTATTACATAGTTTACATTTTGTCCCTATCACAGTGTATGGCAACAATATCTTATTTGGAAAAAAAGGTGTACTTTTTCAGTTTTGCATCCGTCACTAATTACAAGCCCTTGTTTGCAAAATATAACAGTAATATACCCTCATGACGTACATATTAACCTCTTGAAGACTGCAGTGGTAAACCCCCCTAAAGACCAGGGCAATTTTAAGTAAATAGGCCACTGCAGCTTTAAGGCTAAGCTGCAGGGCCGCACATCACAGCCCACCTTTTCTCCCCACCAACAGAGCTCCCTGTTGGTGGGGTCTGAGCCCCCCCCCCCCCAGTTGTTTGTTTGTTTGTTTTTTATAAATATTTATTGTTAATTTTTTTAATTAAATAAATGTATTTTTTGTTTGTTTGTTTGTTTTTCTATCCAGCCCTCCCCCCGCCAGCCAATCACGGCGATCTGTTCTGAGATCCGATCGCTCTCTGGTGCCCCAGGGGGACAGCCGTGTCACACGGCTATCCCCAGTACAGCGCTTCGCAGCCTGCGCGCAATCTGCTGCAAAACAGAGCCCCAGTACTTGACGCCAATTGAAGTCAAGCGGTCCTGGGGCTGCCGCTGCGGCCACGCCCATTGGCGTGGGGCAGTCAGCAGGTAGTTAAAAACGTTGAGTCCCAAAGGTAACTGTATTTTTTTTAAATGTCACCTTTTTTTATAATTTTTTTTTATTTTAGTAACTATGGGAGGGGAGGTAATGGGTTAATTAATGGGGTATTTTATATATTTTTGTTTGAAGGGAAGTATTTAGGTGTGATTTTACTATTTGGCCATTAGATGTCACAAACACACCTTTTTCCTATTGTGTACAGGAAGTAAAGCATTTATGCTTTAGTTTCACTTTTCTCAATGACCACCAGCATCTCATTGATGCCGGTGAATATTGATCACAGGCACTTAGATCGGTTAATGGCAACTGTGTTCCCATTCACTGATCTGTGTACTAATGGGGGGCAACAAGGCATGGCAGGCGATCCTGGCAGGAGAAGTATCTCTATGCCCCTGGAACTGGAACAGTCCTCCCGCGGGGCATAGATATACCATCGATATTTCAATAAGTGGCTAAAGGACTCATCCCTTCCTGTGGTTGCAGTGGTAGTAACTAGGTCTCAGATAACGCCCTTCCCTCCAGAAGGCATGTCTGATTGACTAATGACAAGCAGCAGTAAAGATGTTTTTGCCAGGGCTCCAATTCAGTTTTTTATGTGGTGAGGCAAGAGCCCAGGCAAAATGCACTTTTTTGAATTTATTGCCAGGTCCCTCCATTAATCAGCTGAATTGATATGTGAATTATCTGCAGGTAGCATTCTCACTAATTCATTGATATCAAAACCATGTGGGCTGGTGTTCAGGTAGCAGAGCTCCACGCTACATAGACCACCTGCACTGGCAATACCAGCCTTTCTGGGGTCTTCCTTTTAAACAATGCAAACTGCCTGACTATCCTGCTGATCCTCTGAAACTTTTAGGCATAGACCCTGAGCAAGCATGCAGAACAGATGTTTGAAAGAAGGCTTACTGGATTTGCCGCATGCTAGTTTCAGGTGTGTAATTCAGACACCACTGATGCATGAAAGATCAGCAGGATGCCAGATAACTGGCATTGTAAAGGAAATAAATATGACAGCCTCTATATCTTGTTTTCTCCTAGGAGATAATTTTTCGTCTTCTATTTAAAATAACTTTCCAGCACTTTGCAACTGAAAAAGTACCAAAAAGTAGGTGAAAAGTACTATGAAAATTACTTAGTATGAGCATTTTCTCGCTTGCTGGTGGCTTAGAAGGCATTTTATTGACAATTTTGAAAATATCACCTAGGAAAAAACTAAGGAGAAAAAATGAATTGCATATGGGCCTAGGTGTCCTTTAAGAAACTTGATCAGCAGCCTGTTAAATTGTGTGGGACGCAGACTGATTGTGTGGGATACAGACATAGTATGCACATGAGCTGAGTTTGTTTTTCTCTTGGAATTGTATAGGGACTCCGATAAGTTCTTTGTGCAGTCATATAATATATATATTTATATACATGTATAACTTATGTCAGGAGCGTGTCAGTGTGCCCGGTAATGTTGCAGTGGCAAGTGCCAGCACGATGACTTACACGTGATTCTAAGATCGTGTGGCAAAAAGGCTCTTCTAGCTCACCCATCACCCAGGAAAAGGCGGCATTTGCATTTGCCGTTAACTCTTAAGCGATGTCAGGAAAAATGGATAGGACAAAATTCTTCAGAAAAACCGCATACATTTGAAAAAGTTGCTAGCTAATTTTGCAAGAAATATCAGTAAACAACAATTTAAGCGCAGCATTAAATAACAAAAAACGATAACAAAACTGGTAAATAGCACCTTAATTGCGGTATTACATTATCGGTAAATCTACTAATAATGTTGAACTTAGCTATAACCTAACCTCTTCCTACTCTCACGCAGAACCCTCCCCTAGTGGTGCCTAACCCTAAGACCCTCTTGGTGGTGCCTAACCCTTAAATCACCCTGGTGGTGCCGAACCCTAAGACTCCCCTGGTGATGCCTAACCCTAAGACCTCCTTTGTGCTGCCTAACCCTAAGTCCCTCCTGGTGGTGCCTAACCCTAAGACCCCCCTGGTGATGCCTAACCCTAAGACCCCCCCTAGTGGTGCCTAACCTTATCACCCCCTGATCCCTGCTCACAATAATACAATAAATGTCAATTCAATTGCAGCCGACTGCTAAATAGTGTAACGGCTTTCTATATTGCGATAAATAACGGTTGTGCCTACATATATTGATAAATAACGATTGCGCCCACATATTTCGATAAATAACAATTGCGCCCATTTTTGGCCGCGACTTTTTCAACTGCTCGTGGAAAACCTGCTGCCCTAAAGATGTCAATGGAAGAAGGTTCACCTTCCAACATGACAGTGACCCAAAGCATGCAGCAATATTGGCCACACAGTGGCTGAAGGAGAAACAAGTGAATGCTGTTGTGTAGCCAGAACCCTGACTTAAACCCTACTGAAAACCCATTACTTAAAGATGGTAGCCCACCAGTAGTCACCAGTTAATTTAGCTGAACTCGGACAGTTACGTACAGACGAGAAGGCAAATATATCACGGTCTAGATGTACAAAGTTGGTAAAGAGATATCCCAACAGGACCCGAGGCTGCAATTACAGCAAAAGGTGGTTCCACAAAGAACGGACACGGGCACAATTGTTTCTCCTTCAGTGGTTCTGTTTTTCAATACATTTTTTTTCTGTACTGTGGACTGCGCTATTTTTCTTTTGAATCCAATGGTTTATTTTTCTTTAAAATGTCAGTGCCGCGCTTACAGCGTTACAATTCATTCGATCGCATTCGGCTGCGCTTTATTTCCAGGTATTAATTATGTGAATGACTGTGCTCTCGTACTCATGGATTTACAATGCCACGGTAGGAACACTCATTATATGCCATTCTCCTTCAGAATGAACATCTGAACTCTTCAGGAAGATGTTTTTCAGAACAAACACGTTTATGAGACCAAACTTTTTATAATCAGCTGTCCTTTATTGCCATCATAATTAACATGCATGTTCAATAAACAGCCTGGCTGTAAAGCACATTTTCTAAAGTAACACATTTCAAAGCGATACAATAGCAAACAATCTATCAGGGTTGTGAGGCAAGGAATAATATAGTGGTTCATCTGCTTCTATAACATATTCCTGCTTGTTTATTCCAGCTGCACTGTGAATCATTCTGAATACATACTAGTCTGTATGGGATTTCATTGATGACATATGAAAGGCACATTGTGAATTCAACACATACCCATCATAAAAAAAGCTATAATTAGAGCTTGTTTTTTTTTTTTTTCAAGCACTGAGGCGCTTTATACACTGGAGTACTTGAAGAGAGGCCAGACTCAGCACAATGCAATTCTAGTAAAGTAACATTTAAGCTTCGCTCCAACTAACTTTTCATTTTAGTTTTGAATAGTGTGGAAGACTTTGAATTTCCGTAATGCTGTTATTTCTGCGAATATATCAGGAAGGGGTTTTCCTAATATTCTGTCCATGTGAGCATTATGCCTGACAATCAGTAGGAAGAGTAAACTGACACATCAGTAAGGACAGAGGGAACAAAGAAAAATTTAAAAAGAAAGTATGGTGAGGATTAGTTTGGAAGCAGGAAATTTGGGAGCTAATCCTCCACACTTCTTCTCCAAGCTGTCTTCGGTCTTCCTCTTTTTCTGCTGCCTTGAGGATTCCATTTTAAAGAGGAGCTGTTAGGTAAAGGGTCTCAGAGAAAATAAACACATATATCAGTAGCTAAACATTGGCTGTACTTACATTACAAATGCATTTCACTGTCCACGTTTATACTTCACAGAATTTTTATTTAGTATTTGCAGAGAATGATGCTCCTGACAGCTCATGGCAGGTTCCATGTTTGTTTGTCTCCTATGAAGCCAAATGTGTCGTCATGTCCTCCCTGCTTCCTGATGATTCACTCACACAAAAGATCGGTAATGTAAAACACTAGTGTGCAGTGAATATTAATTAGCCATGTGGCTGGGAACAATAGCGGACTCCTGCAGTGTACTCTGCCGGGAGTTTTTTCAGTGCTGTGGGCTGCTGCTTTTGTAACACGAGCCCTGTAACTTATCACTAGCAGCCGAGGGGAGGGCCCCAGAATGCTTTGCTGTATGGTATGCGGCTCTCGGCTTCTTAAAGTGAACCGAGCACCTTTTTTTCACTCAGGACATTTCTATAGCACATGAAAAATGTATGCCGACTATCTGTTTCATTATTAAAATAAACTTTCATTTTACCTTGTATTTTACATTAAAAGTTGTTAAATTGGCCTGTTTGAGCAGGCCTGCCGACCGTCCCCATCCGCAGAGAGTTCAGGAACCTCTAATTGTTTTATTGAGCTAATTACCAAGAGGTAAACAATGCCTTTCATCAGCAAAGGGGGTGAATAATTAGGAGTGTGTCTTCAAAGCATGGTGTGTGTCAATGTGTCAAGATAGCATCTCTGACTTCTGTAAATAAGGAATGTGAGAAGGGGAGAGGGGAACATGGCAGCTTCTATGTCAGGAGAGATTCCAGCGAAAGAGAATGTGGTCAGTTCCCTTTAAGAGCTTGGGTCTAACAGCTTTGCTGATAAGCACACATCAAAACTAAGAGAGATTTTTAACTTCAGTAGTGCCTTTTTGGCTTCCTTCTAAACTGTTTAACACAGGAGAATAGAGGTTTAAATTAGCTTTTGCAGCCTGACAGTTACTCTTTAAGGCTTCTTTCTCAATTGATTTATCCTTGCGAAGAGTATGGCCAATCCATCTCCACTTTCTGCGTTTGATCTGCAAGTCCACTTGCTGTTCTTAGGTTCTTTCCCACAACTTTTTATTTGATATTACATTTGGCCACCAGATGTTTATTAGGAGGAAGAAATAAAGAAGGCAGGGAAATCATGGACTGAGATAGAAAAAAATCGCCCAGGACAGAAACCAGTGGCATACATCTGTTGAGGTCCTTTGCTCCAGTGGGAGACACAGGATTAAGTAAGTAAAGGAACTAATGGAAAATATTGGCTATTGGGCACCAAAAGCATAAATGTTGGTGCCCGATGAATAGTGGACCCCGTCCAACTAATTCTTTTTGTTTTGAGAATTAGTTTGAAAATTATCTTTGTAAAATTCATTTAGAGAATTATCATTTTGTAAATTATCATTTTGAAATTTATTGTTTTAGAAATGTATCGTTTTTTGAATTTACGGTATTTGGAAGGGGGTTTTAAGTTTAGAGGTCAGAAAGGGGGGTTTTAGGGTTAAGCATCAGGAAGTTAGGTCTTAGGGTTAAGCGTACGGAAAGGGTTTTTTTTCACTCGCGCCCATATTTAACGTACGCAATTATAGATTATCCTTTCTCAACTTTTTTTTCCCTGGAACTCTTGAAATAATTTTTAGATCTTTGTGAACCCATGCGTATAGTTTATACACTCGCAGATGGAGAAGAGATTATTTTGTAGCAAGGATGGTCTTTACACATGGGTGTGATTTCACACTGTTTTTGTATTGCAACAGTCTCTTTATTGTCTACTTTTCTTTTACAGTGCCCCAATGTCATGCCCTCTATCATGGTGCTCCCTATTATAGTGGCCCATGTTATACAATGACCTGATTATACTACCTACTTGCCAGGACTGTTGCTGCTGCTTTCTGCTGCCTCCTCTTCTAACCAATGAAAATCATCCTTAGAACCCTTAGGATAATTCTCATTGGTCCACGTAGTTAACAAGGCAGCCCCAGCAGTAGTGTGAGGATCTGCTGGGCTGCCTGCGCAGGCAGGCAGCCTTTTGACCACTGTTCAGGTCTGCATTCTGCAGGTCTCTGGAAGAGAGACCTTTTGTCAGTTGTGCAGCTTGCTGCTGAGGAATTTGCATATGTTTGTCATGCAGATTGCCTAGCCATATCCCTTGTGGGCTTGCTTTATAAAGAGCTATGTTTCCCACAGTAAGTGGCTGGTCATAAGAGTTAGTCCTGTGGAACACTCGTCTGGAGTGTCAGCCTTGCTCTTTGTTTGAAGATTAGCCTAGAGTAATTCCTGGGACTGCACTAGGCAGGTTTCCCTAGTGCAGTTAGGATTGCTTATCTGTTTTGTTTGTCTGTTGCGATTGTCCTGTCCCAGCGGTGGTCGACAGGAAATCGTTCTGTGTGTCTGGGTGCTAACCGGAACAGCGGTTGTTACTGGTAGCCCCTTCTGTTCTGTCTTCCTGGATCGCACCAGCCTCTTGCGCTAGTGCTGTGGATCCTTCTGGTCTGCTACTCTGTACTTGGATCGCACTAGCATCTTGCGCTAGCGCTGTGGATCCTTCTGTTCTGTCTTCCTGGATCGCACTAGCCACTTTCGCTAGTGCTGTGGATCCTATCTCTCGCTTGTTCATGTTTTCGTGTATCTGTCTTGTCTGCTACGAACGCTTGCTGGAGGCTCGGTGAGGTAACCGTTAAGCAAGCGCTTGCGTCTTCTGTTTCATGTTTGTCTGTCGGTGGTTAGTTAGGTGTGCTTGTCTCTATTGTGCTTATCACGTGGAGACCGCGCATAAACGCGTGCACTGTTGCGAATGAGTGCAGTGTTCACGTTTAGCTAGCGTTTGTTATTTTCCGTATCTCCTCATTGTATTATTTGCTGTGCCTTTGCTACTCTCGTGCTCTGCCTTGCTGTAGCCTTGTGTCACCTCTGGCAATCGCCTCTCTCGCGATTGCGTTCCTACTTCATATCTGCTGTTGTGTGAGCACCGTCGCGGGTTGGCGACTGGTTTGGTGCACACACATACAATCTGTCCCTGTGCTCATTCTCTTCCGCAATCGCTTCTCTTGCGATTGCGTTCTCACTTGGTTGCTTCTGTTGTGTGTCCACCGTCGCAGGTTGGTGGCTAGATTGGGGGACATACATACATTCCTCATCTGTGCTTATTCGGTCTTGTGTCTCTGTTAGCAATTGCCATCTCCGGCGATTGCCTTCTCACTTTGTCTTCATGGTTGTGTGTTAATCGTCGCAGGGTGGCGACTAGTTTGGTGAACACACATACCCTCTGTCGCTTTAATCTCTCTCTTTCGGGGCTATCTTGCCCTGCGTTTCTGCCCTTCGTACAATTCCTGTCTGGCGTGTGTGGTAGGGCAGAGGAGCTGTTCCTCTGCACTCCACAGCTCCCCCTATCGACAGGAATTTCCCTCTACAGGTGCATTGCACCTTTTGCTGGGTTCCCGCAAATTATACGCTTGTGGAGGATTTACGCAGTGTCAGCGCACGTCTTGTGCGCTGATCACGGAGAGAATTCCACAATCGTTACAAGTAGTAATTAAGATTTTTAATTAAGAATTTTTGCCAGGGCTCTAGTGTTCACTGAGCAAGAGGAAACAGCAGAGAGCAGCGGCTACATAGTAGTATTAGGTAGCCATGGGTGACCTCCAGTTAATAGTATTAGGTAGCCATGTAGGCCCTCAGACATTTGTCACCACCTGCCCACTGCAGAGTAGACAGAAGAGCATGGATTAGTCACCTGTTCTTTTGCCGTACTCCTTCATCCATCCCATCAGCACATCTTCTCCACCTGTGACAGTACGTCACTGTCTCCTGTGGCCCACGAGCACATAGGAATAGACAGAGCAGGTCAGTTGAGCAGAGACACAGTGGAAGGTTGCCTTGGAGACACAATGCACTAAGAAGGAGCACCCTGGCTGGCAGATGAATCACCTATCCAGCATTCTCCACTGTGCACCTTGCAAGGTGGGGCCCAGGACAGGCACCTCCAGGAGAATGAACTGGTAGCAACTCTAATCCTCTACTCCTACGCTATGTTTGGTTCCTGTCCCATTTTTCTACCACCAACCATGAGCAGTGTGGCTTGGCATTAGAGTCAGTAAGCTCTGTATAATACACCTTCCTTCTGTGGGTTAATTTTTCATGTGTTATTTGTACTAATGAGTCTATTTGTATGTGAGAGCTGGTTACTTAACCATCTGCCAACTCATTATTGGTAGCTGCCAGCTGTGATAAGATGAATTTCTGTTCCACCCTGGGTCAGCAGAAATCTTCATGTTCTTACACACTTTTTTAATAGAAAACAGTGTCTGCATGCTCACTGAATAACTGTACCAGACTTTCAATGGGAACCTCCAAGCAATAAAAGGTCATCCTTCTAACTCTCAAGCATACATGAAATCCACAGAGACAACACCCAAGTTCAACCAAGATTGGATAAATTTCCTTTTTATTGCTGATTAGCAGCACAAGTAGTTAAAGGAATGCTGTAACTATGATGCTGCTAATCAGCAGTACAGAGCGAATATATCCCATTTCAGATGAACCCGGTATTTATTTTTGATTTTAGTACATTTACAGCAGGAGGTACTTTTGATGCATTGTGCAGGGTATAGTGTAAATAGAGTTGGGCCGAACGGTTCGCCGGCGAACGTGGTTCGCGCGAACTTAGGTGGTTCGCGTGCGGGTGTCGCACGCGAACGTTTTGCGGCAAAAGTTTGCAAAAAATCGGTTCGCCCCATAATGCACCTGAGGGTCAACTTTGACCCTCTACATCACAGTCAGCAGGCCCAGTGTAGCCAATTAGGCTACACTAGCCCCTGGAGCCCCACCCCCCCTTATATAAGGCAGGCAGCGGCGGCCGTTATGGCCACTCGTGTGCCTGCATTAGTGAGAGTAGGGCGAGCTGCTGCAGTCTCTCATAGGGAAAGATTAGTTAGGCTTAACTTCTTCCTGGCTGCATACCTGTTCTGTTCAGTGAGCCCTCAGCCCACTGCATACCTGTACTGTGATCCTGCCACTGCATACCTGTTCATTGATCCTGCCACTGCATACCTGTTCAGTGATCCTGCCAGTGCATACCTGTTCATTGATCCTGCCACTGCATACCTGTTCAGTGATCCTGCCAGTGCATACCTGTTCATTGATCCTGCCACTGCATACCTGTTCAGTGATCCTGCCAGTGCATACCTGTTCATTGATCCTGCCACTGCATACCTGTTCAGTGATCCTGCCAGTGCATACCTGTTCATTGATCCTGCCACTGCATACCTGTTCATTGATCCTGCCACTGCATACCTGTTCAGTGATCCTGCCAGTGCATACCTGTTCATTGATCCTGCCACTGCATACCTGTTCAGTGATCCTGCCACTGCGTACCTGTTCAGTGATCCTGCCACTGCATACCTGTTCATTGATCCTGCCACTGCATACCTGTTCAGTGAACCCGCCACTGCATACCTGTTCTGTTCAGTGAACAGTTTGGTGTGTCAGTGTGAAGCAGTACCTTAATTACACTACCTGATTGATGTATACACATGCAAGATGTTTTAAAGCACTTTAGGCCTGTCATTTAGCATTCAATGTGATTTCTGCCCTTAAAACGCTGCTTTGCGTCAAATCCAGATTTTTCCCGGGGACTTTTGGCATCTATCCCACTCCGCCATGCCCCCCTCCAGGTGTTAGACCCCTTGAAACATCTTTTCCATCACTTTTGTGGCCAGCATAATTTTTTTTTTTTTCAAAGTTCGCATCCCCATTGAAGTCTATTGCGGTTCGCGAACTTTAACGCGAACCGAACCTTCCGCGAAAGTTCGCGAACCCGGTTCGCGAACCTAAAATCGGAGGTTTGGCCCAACTCTAAGTGTAAATGATGGACACATGAGCGATTTGAGAAGAGTTTCTACTTGTTTCCACAATTTCTCAGCTATTGGGCTTTGCCACGGCATATGCAGCAGTGACCCTGTTGAGTTTTGACATCTCCAGCAGTTTGAGGATGAGTCATGTGAATAGTGTGCTAACCTAAGCAGTTAGGTGGATATTTAAGGAAGTATTCCCATGCCTGTGGGGTTGCCTGGATAGTGGGAAATGGTGAGTGGCCCAGTGCAATTGCCAGGAGAGTTTTAAGTTGTGGCACCAGGAGCTCCTTTTTTAAGCTCAACCCACTTTTTAGAGGAGGCGGGGTCCTACCACGAGTTGAAACATTCTAGGTTGGCTGCATATTAGTATATTTTAAGACATGGCAGTCCCATACCACCTTGAGCATTAGGCAATGTCATAATTTGGCACGCAATATGTGGCCTCTTCCCTCTCCAGACAAACTGTGACAATGTGTTCTGAAGCTCACTGAGGAAACTTTCCTTTAACAGAATCGGTACCGCTCTGAAGGTGTATAGTATTTTGGGGGGTGAGCACATCTTTAGCGCAGCTATTCTGCCTGACCAAGAAAAGATAAACTTTGATAAGGAATTGCATTCTTTCATTAGTGCCAGAAGTGGGAGATAATTAGGGGAAAATAGATCTTTGGTATTGTGGGGAAGTTTTAGGGCCTTTTTCCACTACCCTGCGATTTACGATTTGATTCTGATTGCAGATCGCAAGGTACATTAAACTAATGGAAACTGCAGCAGCAATTTCCATTAATGCGATCCGATTGCGATGCGATTTTGGTCCAAGCCCAATTGTAGTCCTGCCACATTTTGGATGCAATTGAGCTCTACTATACTGAGTATAGTAACTCAATCGCAATTGCAATCGCATGGTGGAAATTGAAACGCAATTGCGATTGTATTTAGTGGAAAAGAGCCCTTAAGGTTCTCATACATCAGACAATGTATGGGCAGATCGACCAAGAGACAAATCTCTATGATCGAATCTGATCGAAGAGAAATCTGTTGCCTGCCCATACACTAGCAGACTGATTCCCAAGAAAATCTTGCATCTTGTGATGCTGCATCCGTCGCCTCATCGTCCCAGGCTACTGCCCCTCCAGTAAACATGTACCCCTCGTGCCCCTGCGCCTCTCTGCTGCTGTGTCCAGACTGCTCTTCTGGCTTTGTGCTGCACATGGTTGCCAGCGCCCCACATGGTTGCCGGTGAATATTGCAAGCACACCACGTCATTGTGGGCATGGAAGAGGAGTCTGGGCACAGCGGCAGGTGGCAAAGAGGTGAAGTATTAATGAAGGGGCATGGGGGGGGGAGGTTACATGTACACTGGGGGGACAGCGGCTGGAGTTTCCATCGCATTCATCATTCGATTATCGCATGCCATAATCACTGCTCGCCCAATCGAGCATGTCCGATCGATACATTTGACCAATTTTGGGCTGAAGTTGGTCGCATCATCAATCTGGTATTCTTTTGGTGGCACCAATTTGCATTTTATTACAATAATGATCGAATCTGATGGCCACCTTTATTCCAAGGTATTTAAGATGGGGAAGGTAGAGGCTGTATGATTTTTTTGTAGACTGAGATAGGTGAATTCTCAACAGCTCTGATTTATTATAATAGGAGACATGTGCAAATGCCTCTTACTCAATCATTGTTAGAGCGTAAGTTAATGTTAATGGGATCTGGGAATGACAAAATCACATAATCTGCTAACAGGCTTATTAGATGTGATGTAACGCTTATATTAATCCATTTAATTGCTGGGTTTGTGCATATTTTTTCTGCAAGCATCTCCATTAGTAGGGAAAATATATTATATATTAAATAAATATATATTACTCTCAATCAACATTGTAGTAAATATATCCCATATGGAAACAAAACGTCTAGGAATAAAAAAAAGGCCTCTATGGATGAATAGAAAGGTTAGAGATAAAAGGAAGTGAAAAAAGAATTCCTATAAGGTCCTAAAACAGAAGGGGGCCGAGGGGAGTGCAATAAAAGTTGTAAAAAAGAAATTAGGCTGGCAAATATTGAAGCTCTAAAAAAAGAAAGTTTGACTGTATTGGAATCCTAAAGGATGAGTGTGGGAACTCAATGGTGGATGACCAAGGTAAGGCGGAGTTATTAAATGCTATCTTTGCTTCTGTCTTCACAAGGGAAACATCGCTGTTGCAAATTACAGATACGGAAGGATCTGAGGATGCAAAGACTGGGGAAGAGTCTGTGTGCACGGATAGGGAACTGGCTAATGGACAGAAAACAAAGAGTTGTGGTCAATGGATTTTATTCAAAATGGGTGATTGTTAGCAGTGGGGTCCCACAGGGGTCAGTACTGGGTTCAGTGCCCTTCAAGTTATTTATGAATGACCTAGTAGATGCAGTAGAAAGCAATGTTGCTATTTTTGCAGGTGATACAAAATTGTGCAGAATCATTAACTCTCAGGACGATAGTGACATATTGCAACACGTTGACGAGTTAAATAATCATATTCAATGCCAAGCCGCTGCAGCTAAAGCTAATAAAATTTTGGGATGCATTAAAAGGAAATAAAAACTCAAGATGCTAGCATAATATTACCCCTGTTTAACTCTCTAGTAAGGCCACATCTGGAATATAGAATTCAGTTCTGGGCACCACATTACAGGAAAGATATTGCAGTTTTAGCGCGGGTGCAGAGACGAGCAACAAAAATTGATACAAGGCATGGAAGGTCTCAATTACCAAGAAAGGTTAGATAAAATGGGTTTATTTAGTCTGGAGAAAAGACGCCTTAGAGGGGATCCAATTAACATGTATGAATACGTCAGAGGGAAATATAAAAGCTTTGTGGATGAAATTTTTTGTCCCTAGGCTTTTATAAAGGACTAGGGGACATGATCTGCGCATGGAGGAAAAAGTTTTAGCCATTTATTTAGGAAAGGGTTCTTTACAGTAAGAGTGATTAAGATGTGGAATGCATTCCCACAGGAAGTAGTTAAGGCACATTCTATATCTGCATTTAAAGGGGGCTTAGATGCTTTCCTTGCGTTGAAAGACATCCATGACTATAATTACTAGGTAATGCCCAGTGGTGTTGATCAAAGGATTGCCATTGCCATCTGGAGTCGTGAAGGAATTTTTTCCCTTTTGGGGCTAATTGGACCATGCCTTGTAAGGGTTTTTCGCCTTCCTCTGGATCAACAAGGATATGGGAGGGAGCAGGCTGGTGATGTACTTTATTTTCTGGTTGAACTCGATGGACGTATGTCTTTTTTCAACCCAAATAACTATGTAAGTATGGGACAATTATGGGAATTCGAGGGGTTAAAGTATTCTCTAGGTCAGTGTTAAAGGAAACCCAGGGCAAACCTTGGGGGAAAAATTAAATACTTACCTAAAGAGAGGCTTTTCATGCTGTCCTCTGGACCTGTATCACTGCCTGGGACCCTCTCAAACATCGGGGCCACACCCCTCTTCTAGTGTGAGCACAGCCGCGTGTGCGCAGTAGCACTGCATAAACTTACTGTGCAAGCGCATGCTTGAAGAGGAATCTTAGCCCGGGTCAGATTTTTAACAAGCCCTTGTCGGAAATCTTTGTGAGGTCCGCGAGCAGCAACCGGGAATGCGTTTTTTAGGCATGTCTTTGGCTTGGGTACACTTTAAGGGATGGTAGTAAAAATAGCATTATTTTTTTTCTAAAATATGAACATTTTCACACATAGATGTGAGTGTTCATTTATACCTTTTATTACATGAGATTTTTTTATAAGCCATAGTGGTCCTTTAACTATATGAAAAGGAATGTTTGAAATGATTTTATGAATTATTTCCCAGTAAATATATTTTATTTACAATTAGTTACTCTGAAGGGTAGACATTCAGCTCCCATGCACTTATTCTAGTAGTACATTTCATTTTCTTCGGATGTAAATTACAGTTACCCGGGTTTCCATCCTATATCCTTCCCTTACGAATGTCCTACATCAATGCTGTGGCTAATGTCAATGCATTTTGTAATTTCATGTTTCTTAAAGGAGATTAAGCTCGGGGTATTGTAAATGAAATAAAAGTCATTTTGAGCCTTTCTCTTATAATGGATATTGTGGATCTTGTAAAAACAGAGGTACCTCTGAAATTGTTAGCTTGAAACAGATGCCAAGTCTGATTAATATAACCACAAGGAGCATATGATTGCTTAGCGTCTGTGAAATGGGGAACCCGCTGAGTAGAAAAAATGACAATAAATGGAGTATTTTGTCTTGTAAATTGGTTAACAGCATTCTGCGGTGACCAGCTAATCTGAAAGATGACCTTTACAAAAACAGAGATAAGTTTTATTGAACGGAGGTAAAATCTCTCTATTCTTCACTAGAATCCCAACACAACATACATTAGCGCCTTGCTTCTGGAAGCTTAATGGGACTCCGAATGCAATTAGGTTTGAGAAAATTAAACAGCTATACATGCCTGCCAATCATATATTGTCTGAAGATTAATATCTTTTTAGAACAATTTGTGAAGTGTGAAAGGAAGGCAGATTGGGAATGTACTCTGCATCTGTTCTAAGGAGGAAAAGTTTGTACTGCAGCATGAGCCGCTTCACAGATCAATACAATACAATACAATAACATTTCTATAGCGCTTTTCTCCCATAGGACTCAAAGCGCTTAGGCTCTCTCAGATTCAGTAATTAGTAGGATGAAGTATTCACACAACAAAAGTTATATTTCTGCAAATGCCAAACTGAACAGGTGGGTTTTCAGTCTGGATTTAAACACATCCAGGGATGGAGCTGTCCTGATCTGTTGAGGTAAGGAGTTCCAAAACGTAGGGGCAGCATGACAGAAGGCTCTGGGACCAAAAGTTTCCAAGTGGACTCTGGGTATGACTAGATTATTAGAACCTGTTGATCTGAGAATGCGGGGATTGCTACGCAGCTGCAACATATCTTTCATGTATCCAGGGCCTAAATTATTCAGGGATTTAAAGGGATACTGTAGGGGGGTCGGGGGAAAATGAGCTGAACTTACCCGGGGCTTCTAATGGTCCCCCGCAGACATCCTGTGTTGGCGCAGCCACTCCCCAATGCTCCGGCCCCGCCTCCGGTTCACTTCTGGAATTTCTGACTTTAAAGTCAGAAAACCACTGCGCCTGCGTTGCCGTGTCCTCGCTCCCGCTGATGTCACCAGGAGTGTACTGCGCAGACACAGACCATACTGGGCCTGCGCTGTGCGCTCTTGATGACATCAGCGGGAGCGAGGACACGGCAACGCAGGCGCAGTGGTTTTCTGACTTTAAAGTCACAAATTCCAGAAGTGAACTGGAGGCGGGGCCGGAGCATCGGTGAGCGGCTGCGCCAACACAGGATGTCTCTGGGGTACCATTAGTAGCCCCGGGTAAGTTCAGCTCATTTTCCCCTGACCCCCCTACAGTATCCCTTTAAATGTCAGTAGGCCGATCTTGAATAGGACCCTCCATTCTATAGGTAGCCAGTGAAGGGAGTGCAGGACTGGCGTTATGTGGCAGTGACGGGGTTGGTTGGTTAGCAGTCTGGCAGCAGTATTCTGTATCAGCTGTAGTCGGTACAAGACCTTTTTTGGAAGGCCAGTGTAGAGAGCATTGCAGTAGTCCAGTCGAGATGTGATGAAGGCGTGGACTAAGGTTGGCAGATCTTCTGGGGGTATGAGGTGCTTGATTTTTGCAATGTTCTTCAGATCAAACCTGAATTACTCTGAACATTTAGTATTCTTTTATTTTAATGAGGTTTTCCACTTTCTACGTAGTATTCTCTATTTTTCTAGAAAAGTTACCTGTATTAAAGCAACCTGAACTCAGAACTTCCTCTCTGCTCTAAAAGATACGCAACACCATAATAACTTTTAAAGAAAAACATTTCTTTGTTTCAGCTGATACAAATCCTACAACAAATCTGCAGTAAATCTACTCCCATATTGTTAAAGAGACACTGAAGCGAAAAAAAATATATGATATAGTGAATTGGTTGTGTACTATGAATAATTACTAGAAGATTAGCAGCAAAGAAAATATTCTCATACTTTTATTTTCAAGTATATAGTGTTTTTTCTAACATTGCATCATTCTATAATATGTGCAGATTACACAACACTCAGCATTCAAAATGAGTCTTTAGGCCCATACACACGTCAGATTTTTCTGAACGACCCGTCGTTTGAACGTTCCGTCGTTCAGTCGTTCGCACGTCAAATCCGACGTGTGTACAGACTATCGTTCGGGTGATAAGACTAGTTTCCAGCGATCCGCCGGGCGGATCGCTGGAAACCAGTCTTATCACGCGAACGATAGTCCGTACACACGTCTGATTCCGCGTGTGAACGACTGAACGACGGGACGTTCAAACGACCCGTCGTTCAGAAAAATCCGACGTGTGTATGGGCCTTTTCAGAGCAGTCTGTGAAGTAATGACCTCTCCTCTAGCAGAGGAAAAGTAAATAGTCCAGGAACAATTAAGATAATAAAAGTCAGATAACAGCCCTCTCCACGACTAACTTAGTCGGAGAGCTTAATGGCTTGTTTACATAGAGATAAAAACTGTAGTTTCTCAACTCTTCCTGTACTGGAAACAATTACACTGATATATCTGATCTTAATGTTTTATTTCTTAGCTGTGCTACACATACAAATCATAATATCATCATTTTTTTTTCCGCCTCAGTGTCTCTGTAACAACCTGTACTTTCAATCAAGCTTATCTGCCGTGGCAGTCAGGTGACAGGGGAGAGATCAAATTATAATCTGTGATATGTCACAGATGAGGGGGATTTTGACAGCCTAAACTAAACTCTCTAAATGCATACAGGGTGCATTTCTCTATGTTTTCCTTCTGTCCTCTGCAAGAGTTTAGGTCCACTGGAATTGCAAAAGTGTTTAATATTTACTAAGCTGTCTGTCAAGTAATTGTTTGTGTCACTGAGAAATTATTGGCAGGAATTCAGTCTTGAGCACAGGACAACAGAAAATCAAATCTAGCCCCATCAAAAACAACCATGGTGTATCTCCTGGTGATACAGCAGTCAGTAATAATCTCAGCCCTATCTGTTTTGGCACCAAATAGTTTTGGTGGCAACACCTGTTGATTTCAGCACCAGGCATTTTGCCGCTGAACACCTTCATTATGTGAGTATTTAGGGTATTTTATGGTTTCGGGAGGCTAGAGTTGGGGAAGATGCTTGGAGATCTGGCTGGAAAGTGTACTGGTTAAGAGCTCTGCCTTTGACACAGGAGACAAGGGTTCGGATGTCAGCTCTTCCTGTTCAGTAAGCCAGCACCTATTTAGTGAGGAGACCTTGGGCAAGACTCCTTAACATTGCTACTGCTTATAGAGCGCACCCTAGTGGCTGAAGTTCTGGCGCTTTGAGTCTGCCAGGAGAAAAGCGTGATATAAATGTTCTGTCTTGAGTTGTGGTAATATTGTGTTTTTGTTTCATACACAGAAGCACAAAATAAAAGCAACAAAGCAAAGTAGGAAATAGACGTATGTTACGTATGTACACCACAGCCTGATTCTTAAGCGGCTGCCTTTGCTATTGAGTAATAGCACTGAATAAAAATGAAACCTGCCCCAGGCCACTTCTTACTGGTTCATTTCTTTCTGTCTCGCATCGGTTTGTTTGCAGAACTGACATTGCAGGTCCGAGTTGCAAAAGCTGCTGAAAGACCATAGCCATTCCTTTGATGAATAAGAAGTAGTTTGACTTGCGCTAGATAAGCTCCTCAGTCTTTCATAACCTTGCTCAATAAATTCCTCCCATGTGTTACAACATTTACATTCTGTTAAAGGATGGTGCCTACTCTTTAGATGATCATGTGGCATACAGACACCTAGAGGCATAGTTAGAGACAAGACAAGACACAGAAAATATATATCGTGCTTTTCTCTTGGCGCCAGCCACAAGGATGCGCTCTATAGGCAGTAGCAGTGTTTGGGAGGCTTGCCCAAGGTCTCCTAATGAATAGGTGCTGGTTTACTGAACAGACAGAGCCAAGATATACTGAACAGGCAGAGCCCTTAAAGCGGTATCGTCACCATAAAAATCAAATTTCAACAGCAACTGGTCTAAGTGTATTAAGTGATAAAGATGCTAATGCTGCATTCAAAACTTTCAAAACTTTTTCTGCTGTTATAATTTGGAGTAATCACACACTTAAGGAACACTGGCCCTTTAGTAGTCGTGCCAAAGAATTGCATGCTGGGGGTTCTTTTTATCTATAATATATTCCTCCTCTTCCCTTTATTTCCCTGCCTGCTGCTTATCTGAAACCTAATCCCCTACTCACTTGTGTTTACAAGCAAGGCTGAGGCGACTCAGCGATTGGAGGAGCCAAGAAAAAAAGTAAAGGGCAGAAATGACATCACGAGTTAGCCTTAACTGTGGGCAAAAGACATGGCCCCCACCAGGAACAGAATTTTCGTCATTTACTATATAAAATTCACTGAAATCAAAACGTGGACAGTATAATACATGTGTTATGTAAGTAGATCAAGTATTTATCTACTTATATATGTGTTTTTTTCCCTGGCATAGTATGGCTGATCCTACTGCTTTAACCATTACACTATCCAACCACTGCTTGTATATAGATAGATACCTTGTGAGCATCCTGAGAGCTACTAACATGTATTAAGGCATATAAACACCTTTCTAAAGAGGCCTCTCTCCTTCAGATAGATTGGATTTAGCCGGTGCGGTGTGGTGTAAGTGCTGACCAGGCACATTGCTGGTGGTTCTGTCCTCTGGTCTGAAAGTTTGGGGCAAAATGTTTCCAGCTGGCATCAAGGGTGATGGAGGGCCAGACTATCCCACATCCTTGGACAGCATTATTCACTAAGAGCGCCACTTACCTCACTTAGAAGCAGAATTTGTTGTTGGTGCAATTCTGTAATGCAGCAAAAGCGCTCATAGCTCAGTAGTGGAAGTCCCCCTCAATCAGTTTCCCCACTCTGAGTCATAAAATTAATGAGATCTATTTTTCAGAGAAAATTACATTCTCTATGGCCAAACAAGATGACCAGTTCAATAAGATTAGGTCCCCATGGCCCACTTGGTGCCCCTCAGATTGAGCTCAAGTTATGCTCATTTATCTTGTTTCCCTTTTTACTTCACTAAGTTCACTACTTTTTGATTTAGCTATTGGCTTCTAGGCTGTATTCTATCACTTGTTGGGCATTCTCCTGTATGCTCTGCATCTTATTACTCTCATGGATTTATGTACATCGTATATTGGCAAATCTTTATTTTTCTTTCTTTATTTGTTCAATAAACCTTTCTTGTTGGGAGGCATTTACTCACCTTTCCTTGGTTAACCCTGCCCGTTCTTGCCTCCTATGTCATGCTGTTTCACCCATTATAGTTAAGGTCCGTACACACGCCGGACTGGAGGCAACGACGGGTCCGTCGTCACCTCCCGCTGGGTGGGCGTTCCAACGACAGTCCGGCGTGTGTACGCACTGTCGGCGGACTGATACGGCTGCTTCTGAGCGATCTGGAACGCCCACCCAGCGGGAGGTGATGACGGACCCGTCGTTGCCTCCAGTCCGGCGTGTGTACGGACCTTTATGAGAAGCTTCATCATCAGTCGAGGACTCGGTAAACTGTAAAGCATTTGTCCCAACAGTCAAACGTGAACAGGATTAACACCACTCAATGCTTCAAAATGTTTTGGCAAAAATATCCCTCCATCACACCTCCACTCCATGCCACATTCATCACATCTTTTCCGTTATATTACTATTTGATGCAATCAATTATAGGTCACAAGTTTGCATAAAAAATGTTCACAGACTTAAAGCAAAGCATCGTGTGGGATTCTGGTGCACCTAACATACATGCTCCTTATTATGAGCTGTAAAAATACAATTCAAAAAGATACTCAAGCTCAGTTCAAACCTCTTTACCTTCCTATAGGCTTCTAGGCCTAGCAGCAAGTTTATTTTGCCCTACTTTTGTATCACCCATTATCTTCCATTAACTTTAGCCGTTAATGTTGCAAAAGCACAGGCAAACACAAGTGAGTCTTTTCCCCCAATCACTGCTTCTTATTATCTCTACATGAGGTTCTCTTTCTTTGGTCAAATTTTATTTTTGTCGTATTATTAAAACAGCCCTGATAAGAGTTTATATAGAAATGCACATTATATGTATGACATATGACTGAAACATTGCTCAGATTACCCCTGTAGTGCTGAATGCTGTGCTACATCTATAGACGTTCATTAGTCAATCATGACAACAGACGTTCTGTATTTGGCTGACACATACAAAAAGATAGAGGGAGCACGCCAGTCTGACACCTGTCTTGTGTCTCATACCAGTACTACCAGAGGAAGAAAACATGTTTATTAAGAGTGCATGATTGCATTTTGTCTCATTAACACCATGAAAACTGAAAAGCCCTGACAGGTGCTAAATTATTCACAGAAAAAAAATGTGAATGTAATAAATTTTGCTAAATCATACATATGTCTATCTGTAACATTTTTAGCTCTGGGAACCATTTATATTCTTGTAACACTGACAAATAATGGATACTTACAGTCCCCATATTGTAATATCTATCTGGAGGATCTTTATTGTTTTAGCCTCCAGCAATCTACTTAAACCATCCAGGAGCTCTGCATTACGATCCAATCCCTTGAGTGCCTTATTTCTACATGAAAAACAGGAGTGCAAGTGCCTGATATAAGAAGGGCAGGCAGAGTCGCTAAGGCAATACCAGTCAGCACAGTACCATAGCCATAGTATATTAATCACCCCAGATGTACTACTGCAGTATTTTCATTCAGGGCACGTTACAGCTTGTCCATCGATCTGTGTTTTATATAGCCCATGTACTTTTCTGTATTTATTGGTGTGATTAAAATACATATGAGATAATAACAGGCATTTCAGCCCAAACCGAAGCAGCTTGTTAGCTGTGATGAGTGAGCTCTTTGTAAATTCTTAATTCAAATTCCACAAGGAAAAAAACAGCATAAATGAGCTTGAAGATGTAAAAAAAAAGAAAACAAATGGGTATCTATTATAATGAGAGCAACAGAAAAGCATATGTGTTTTGTGCATTAAAGAGAATCTGAACTAAAAAAATAAAAAGTCGAAATAACCATACACAGGTCATACTTGCCTTCTGTGTAGTCTATTACTCAATCTCTTTCTCCTCTCCTGCGTCCCATTTGTCCACTGTGATCATGGGATTTTCCCGTTCTCCATTTTAAAACAACAGCTTCCTGGTCAGCACACTGTTAAACTGTAATATTACCCACTTGAGCCATAGGGAAACATGGACATTGCCTTGCACATTCAGTTGTAACTGACAGCTGCTGATATATAACTGACAGCAACTGGTATATTTCAGTTCTGACAAAATATTGTCAGAACTGGAAGGGATCACTGTAAGAAGAAAATAGTGAGCTTCTGAGAGGAACTGACAGTGAGGTTAGTGTGTAATATTCATTTGCAGCTACGTCATGTGTTTATTTTTCCTCGCTTCAGGTTCCCTTTAAGTGTGCTAGGAGAAACCAATTACATAAAGTTAGTGAATAGCGAAAATAAAAATGGTTTTGACAACAAGTTAAGAGAGAGTTAATATAGAATGATAGACAATGAGAGGAAAGTAGCACTGGATTTCTTAAAGGCCAGATAAGACAAAGCCTATAGGGAGCTGGTATTTGCTTCCTGAGAACGGGGTTAACCACCTTACACCATTTCGCAACCCCAAGGTGGCTCCCCCAGAACCGCTTAACACCAATTGGTGTCAAGTCCTGGGGGAGGAGATTAGCGGGGATTGTGCATTCCTGATTCAGTGATGGAGCGGAATTCCACCAACAGTCTGCCAGCTGCGATTGTTGTTGGCAGACTGAAAGTAAACCAAAGGACTGTTTGTTTTCATTGTAGCGCTGCAATCTACAGCTGTGCTGTTCTGGGGACAGCCCTGTCACTTGGGCATCCTCTGGAGTGGCTCAGCATGTGATCCCCTAGTCTGTTTTATAATAAAAGAACAAATAAATCAATAAAAAAAAACGAAGCCTGCAGCAGCGATCAGAACCCACCAACAGAAAGGTCTGTTGGTGGGCAGAACATTTTGTGTGCTAAGTTGTATGGCTGTGCAGCAAGCTGTTAAAGCTGCAGCGTGCTGAATTGTAAAACATAGTCTGGTCACTAGGAGGTTGTAAGCCTGAGGTCATTAAGTGGTCCTTAAGTGGTTAAGGAGGGGATGAAAGTTGATGGAAAGGGGGATGCAAGAATGTTGGCCGATGGGGAGTTTGGCGTTGGGGCATAATCTTGCTCTGTAGGAGAGTAGGAGAGGTAGAGAAAGAACACCAGGGGAAAAAAAGAGAAGGCACTAAAACATATTGGGCCCGATCCATTTCATTTGTTCTCCTAAGTGAATTGGATCAGGCTCACTGACTCTTGTTCAATTCACTTTTACTCCTAAGATTTTCCTTGGTTAGATTTTCACACCTGACCTATAAAAAGCCTTTTAACCCACCAGCAGGCAGGGAAATAATTTTCACAGTACTTTTGTGTTTCTTTTAAACATCAGGCTTCCTGCCTTCTCTCATCTCACGTTACTTCATCAGCACCTTCCTAGAGATGGAGTTTTTGCATCATTATTGCTCAAAAGAGAGAGAGAAGGAAAATAATAACAAAACACAAGACATATTATCATTTGTCCCCTTTTTGCCTAGCCCCTCCCTTACACATGCAGTCAATCTGGAAGTCTGCTTTGGACAAATAACAAACAAGAAGGAGACATACAAGACATACAGAACATCATCAATACATTCATACTCCTCCATACTGGTGTGGTCAGAGATGGGGCAATGTGGTATTGGTCTCCTTTCCCTTTTCTTCTTCCTTCTCCTCCTTCCTGCCACTCTCTCCCCCTTCTCTTCTCCTTTATCACCCCTCTGTCTATTTTCTTTTGTAGGTACTTTTAGGTACTTTTACACCTACTTCTGGGTACTTTTTTTAATTGCAGAGTGCTGAAAAGTTATTTTAAATAGAAGATGAAAAATTATCTCATAGGAGAAAACTTAAGAGAAAAAGTGAGTTGAATAAGGGTCATTACGAGAGATAGGGATGCCACTATTGCATAATGAAACATTCTTTCAGGAATATAGCAGCTAGTTATGAGGCTGATGATGTAAGGAATACAGGAGTATATTTCTATCATTTTTCTAATCTGCTGGGTATTATGTCAAAGGTGTAGATATGCCAGGCTAGATTCATGGACTGTTCATGTGATTGTGTGTGTGGGTCAATAGACCTACATTTGCATTGAATTCCTCTGGAAGCAGGGGGCTGGGACATTAGCATACAGTTCCACTGGACAGCCAGAAAACAGGTAATTAGGAAACACTTAATCAGACAGTTGCTTTGAAGCCTATACAGGTGGTCCGACCCTGTTGTCTGAATACTGTCGCAGAGGTGTATGGTGCTTGGAAGCAATTGTCACCTGGACTGGCTGCAGTATGCTTTGAAGCAGATCACACCAGCCTGAGCCAGGACTTCACACATGACATCCTGCTGCAATGTGAAAGCCTTAATCAATTGTCACCTTTAACCTGGGGAAATCGGATGTTAAGGAAGTCTTTTGTTGGGTGTGTGCTATAATACACTTTTCACATGTGGATGTTAGATCTCTGGGAATCAATTTATGTCTGAGGATGTGATTAAAAACTAGTTCCCCCCATCCAAACAGGCTTGCAGCCTCAAGGCAAATATTCCATTATAAAAAGCAGGGGACAGATACCTAAAATCAGTCTACTCCTGACGGTAGCTGGAGCCGGACTCCCGGTCTAAGCTAAGTTGGCTCCTGATCCAATCAGAACGGTATCCGTCCACAGAACCCAAGTCCAAGATTCGTCTATCTTGATCCCTGTTATTTTGGTAAGCAAATCGCTTGTGTGTATCTTTGTAAACTCTTAATGTTGTAACTTTTTATTTTGTTTTTTGTAATCTTTTGTATATATTCTGTTCTGCATTGTTCCACTTTTTTTCCTGGAATATTAAATTATTATTTAATAAGCTTGACTTCTGCTGTACTAAACTAACACTCATAGCCTAGAGGAGACTGCAGTGTAGCTGTGTATAAGTCCATGCCTAATTGTATGCTTGAGCAACACTACCATATGAAATTGTAATTGCATTGTGTGTATGGGGCACTTCTGCGCTCGACAGCAGAGTGGGAGTGGCTAACAGTATCGTTCGGAACGACTGTTAGTGGTTTTGATGCACGACAGTGTAACTTGCATTACAAGTCAGTGCCTGATTGTGCTGTGTTACTGTACAACTGTACTGCGTGTGTGGGTGTGTGGCGTTCCTGTACTCGGCCTAAGCGCAAAGCTGACCCGAATACGAAAACGCAGATTGCGTGTTGAGCACTCGACAGCTGAGTTGACGCGTCTAGCAATCGCTAGTGGTGGCAGTAAGAAGCTTTTTAGGGGTCACAGCCTTGTTTGTGGCTTGAATAAAGCTGCCCCCCACTTGATCTGGTCAAACCCGCAGTCGGGAACAGTATACGCAGGCATGCCGCGGGCCGGTTCTTGACACATTCCATATAGAATTATAAGTCTAAAGCAGAAACCAGAGGCACTGCAAAGTAATTTTACATTTTGCCCACATCTGTAACACAGACAAAGCATTCAAAGAGCAAAAGGGAAAAAAAATCAGGCAACAGTAGCGATAGTGAATATTCATCAGGCAGTGAAAGCTGCAGCCAAACAATGTTTACTGTGTTAATTTATTTACTATGCTTGACTTCATCCTAATGCTTTCCCATCAGTGAAACTTTTCAGTTTACACTTTGTATTTGATTTCATACATGCAGGGCTTTCTTTAAGCCTGCAGGCCATGGTAAACAAAGCTGACAGGATACAAGTTCCTAATACCGTGCATTATGTCTGTACGTGCTTCTCACTTGCAAAATACATTGTTTTCATTTTGCTCTTTTTAAGTATGTAGGAAGGTTTAAAAGTGTTTGAAGATCATGTTAGTGCGATGAGAGGTTATGGAGGTCTAAATAATCCTTTTGGACGTTTGGTAAAAGAGTGTAGAGGCTATAGAGGCTATAGAACTGCTTAATAATATTTAATGTTGGAACTTTGAAGGTCTTTATGGACATTGGTTTGCACAATACAGAGATAAAGGGAGTTCATGGAGAGTTTTGGTCATCAGGTGACCCAGTGCATACTTAATGTCCTATATAGCATAACAGGATTCAGTCAGGTCCCTATAATGTAACAGCTGGAGATGAGCTCATAGACTTTTCAAATTAAACTTTTAAGTTGATAACTATGTTTCAGACTTTTGAGAATTCTTCAAATGCTACTTAGTATTGTCACATTTCAAAATAGAGTCTGTAATGGACATCTTCCTGAGGGATATGGGCGATGGCTGCAGTCATAATGATTTTATCAATACTAGACGTTCTTACCTCTGGCAACACTTCTTGCTTTATCATTAAACTCTTGTACATTGATTATGGCAGACAATGGGCCAGTGAGATTGTGCCTAAGGAAGCCCAACCTTACTGGAAAAACACATCATCATAAGTGTGTGTCCTAACTTTTTGCCAAAATCCTAGCTAGTAGTGACCATGAATGGAGTTTACCTCACTGTATAAAAGGGTGCTGATTATGCAGTTTTTTGTGGCCCATTTTACCAGGGGTCCTAAGGATGCCATTATCGGTAGTCCAGCATCCATTTTTTTGTCTTTTTTTTAGCATCTGTGCTAATACTACAGTACCGCTGGACCTGCAAGTCAGTAAATATAATGGGGGGGGGGGGGGGGGGGTATTTGCGTTTTTTTTATGCCCCCTTTAAAGTATTTTTTTCCTCCCCTAGTGACTGTAATACATATCATTATAATATATTATAATATTGTATATTTGTTGAAGAGGCTTGCTCTACTATAAAATAGCAGTGGTTACTTGTTCTACATGTGAAAATTACTAGTTTCCTTTTCATGGCAGCTCGATTTTAAAGTCTCCTTGAACTACAGCAGGTTAGCTGATGAGAGATATTTCATCTGATTTATCTTTTCATGAAAATGGAGCATTTGGTGATTGGGGGGGGGGGGGGAGGTATAAGTGTATTCAAAAGGCAAAACAAACTGGCACCTCTAAAAAAGTATCTGAGACCCTTATACTGTATACTGTAGCTCCTGCTACCAGGGTCTGGATACCAGCACCCCCTCTGCCAGCTTCCGTGTGATAGCACTTTAGTATATGCCATCACCTTCACTATCATTACAGAACCAGGTCCTGCCTCCGTACTCCCAGGCAGGATTTTAGCTATGTCATTTGCCTACCCAACCCTACTATGTCATTCACTTTCCAGATACTTTTCATGGCTACTCAATTATCATCTCTCATTGTTGTCCTATAAAATTACCCTGCCAATATCCCTATACCTGCACAATCTTTTTTTGCTTGAAAGAATCAACAGATCTGAAAATGACTGATGACTTATAACTATAAACTGTTCACTTTTTGAATGAAACGGTCCCTAATATGTGACTAAATTTTGATCTATGTCTGCATTTGTATCTATAAATGATAGCTTTAATTAATGGATGCTAGAAGATCTAACAAACATTTTAAAGCAAACCTGTGAGGAAACAATTACTTCTACTACTCAGTAGTAGCAGTAGGGTATTGTACCTTCAGTATCAGTAAAAGCAAGAAGTTTTAAATCAGGATGATACCATTTATTGGCTAACTAAAAATGAATAAGAATAAGCAAGCTTTCGGCCTTGCAGCCTTCGTCGGGCTTACATCCTGTTAGTTTGCAGGCTGGTGGTACAGACAGCTATATACATGCAACATCAAAAGGGAAAACAGATATTTTTCAAGCATAAATACATGTCATTAAGATGCCTTAAGTGAAACAGAACATCTAATTGGGATGAGAAGTTGTTAGCTGAGATAAGGATCCTTGTTTAATCCATGCTCACAGACCTGGGAGGTGGACTGACACAGAGGTATCCTAAATTCTGAGTTCATAAGTTCAGTTATATAGGCTGAGAAAGAGTTTAAATATCATCAGCCTCATACCAATATAAAAAGTTTTTGTCCTTATTCAAGCCCTTGTCCACAGCTTTGAACCAATTTATAAATTTGGTTTCTGCTATTAATCGATCATTTGACATTTTGAAGCCACCCTTCAGGGCAGTGACACGAAGATCATCCATGCTGTGTCCGTTGGACCGAAAGTGTGTAGCAACTGGGAGTCCAGATTTGGTATCATTAATAGTGTGCCTGTGTCCATTCATACGTTTGCGCAGAGTTTGTCCAGTTTCTCCCACATACATAACATTGGGGCATTTAGCACACATGATCAGATATACCAGATTGGTGGAACCACAGGAAAATGTGCCTTGTACTCTGTACTCCTGTTGTGAACCTGGTATCGTTAACCTGTCAGTAGAGTAAATGTGTCTGCAGGTCCCACATCTTTTTTGTCGGCAGGGTGATGTTCCGTTTTGTTGAGGCCTATTCAAAGAACTCCTGACAATCATTTGTTTTAGATTGTGTGGTTGCCGATATGACAATAGGGGAGGTTTAGGGAATATCTTTCTCAGCCTGTGATCCTTGTGTAAAATGGGATGAAGTTCCTTAGCAATCCTCCTTAAGATTTCCAGGTGTGGGTTGTAGGTGACAACCAAATGAACACGGTCCACTTTCTGGTTTTGCTTATATTTCAGGAGTTCAGTCCTGGGGATGATGCTGGCTTTCCTGATTTGGGCCTCAGCCATAGGAGGACTGTAACCTTGTTTAATGAAAGTGTTCTTAAGGCGATGCAGGTGCTTGTCTCTCTCCATCCTATCAGAACAAATCCAGTTGTACCTTATAGCTTGGCTGTAAATTATAGAGTTCTTAATGTGCTTGGGATGAAAACTGTCATATCTTAGGTATGTGGGACGGTCTGTAGGTTTGCGATACACAGAGGTTTGTAGGTTGTTACCCCTGATGTATATGGTGGTGTCCAGAAAGTTTATGTCTGTGTGAGAGTAGGTAAGTTTCAATTTGGATGTAGTATGGAAGGCATTGAAGTTCCTGTGGAACTTGAGAAGATCATCCTCACTAGCGGACCAGATGATTAAAATATCATCAATGAAGCGGAAGTAGGCCATGGGTTTTATGCCACATGCATTGAGGTATTCCTCTTCGATTTTGGCCATGAAGAGATTTGCATACTGTGGTGCAAATCGTGAACCCATTGCCACGTCCATCTGCTGTAAATAGAGGTCCTGTCCAAAAGTGAAATAATTATGAGTGAGAATGAATTTTATCAGTCCAGCAATAGGCTTTACAGGTATGCCCTGACCCTGAAGATATTTACGGCAGGCCGCAATACCATCATCATGGGGGATGTTCGTGTACGGAGACTCCACGTCCATTGTGGCCAGTATGGTTCCCTCGGGTACTGGGCCGATGGCTGTCAGTTTGTTCAGGAGGTGGGTGGTATCCTGTATGCAGCTGGGTCTTTTACAGACAAGAGGATTCAAGATGTTTTCCAGCCACCCTGAGATGTTCTCTGTAAGAGTTCCGCTCCCTGAGATTATGGGCCTACCTGGGTTTCCCTCTTTGTGGATCTTGGGAAGCATGTAAAAGCAGGCTGTTCTAGGCTCTTCAGGGATAAGGGTCCTTACATGTTGCATGATGTTTGCAGGCAATCTGTTAACCATCTTATTGAGTGCCATCCTGTAGCCTTTTGTGGGGTCCCCCTGTAATTTGGCAACTACCTACTCTCACACAGAGATAAACTTTCTGGACACCACCATATACATCAGGGGTAACAACCTACAAACCTCTGTGTATCGCAAACCTACAGACTATCCCACATACCTAAGATATGACAGTTTTCATCCCAAGCACATTAAGAACTCTATAATTTACAGCCAAGCTATAAGGTACAACCGGATTTAATCTGATAGGATGAACAGAGACAAGCACCTGGATCGCCTTAAGAACACTTTCTTTAAACAAGGTACAGTCCTCCTATGGCTGAGGCCCAAATCAGGAAAGCCAGCATCATCCCCAGGACTGAACTCCTGAAATATAAGCAAAACCAGAAAGAGGAACGTGTCCCTTTGGTTGTCACTTACAACCCACACCTGGAAATCTTAAGGAGGATTGCTAAGGAACCCTCTTGTCATATCGGCAACCACACAATCTCAAACAGATGATTGTCAGGAGTTCTTTGAATAGGCCTCAACAAAACGGAACATCACCCTGCCAACAAAAAAGATGTGGGACCTGCAGACACATTTACTCCACTGACAGGTTAACAATACCAGGTTCACAACAGGAGTACAGAGTACAAGGCACATTTTCCTGTGGTTCCATCAATCTGGTATATCTGATCATGTGTGCTAAATGCCCCAATGTTATGTACGTGGGGGAAACTGGACAAACTCTGCGCAAACGTATGAATGGACACAGGCACACTATTAACGATACCGAATCTGAACTCCCAGTTGCTACACACTTTCGGTCCAATGGACACAGCATGTATGATCTTCGTGTCACTGCCCTGAAGAGTGGCTTCAAAATGTCAAATGATCGATTAATAGCAGAAACCAAATATATAAATTGGTTCAAAGCTGTGGACAAGGGCTTGAATAAGGACAAAAACGTTTTATATTGGCTTGAGGCTGATGATATTTAAACTCTTTCTCAGCCTATATAGCTGAACTTGTGAACTCAGAATTTACGATACCTCTGTGTCAGTCCAACTCCCAGGTCTGTGAGCATAGATTAAACAAGGATCCTTATCTCAGCTAACAACTTCTCACCCCATTTAGATGTTCTGTTTCACTTAAGTCATCTTAATGACATGTATTTATGCTTGAAAAAAAATCGGTTTTCCCTTTTGATGTTGCATGTATACAGCTGTCTGTACCACCAGCCTGCAAACTAACAGGATATAAGCCCGACGAAGGCTGCAAGGCCGAAAGCTTGCTTATTCTTATACATTTTTAGTTAGCCAATAAATGGTATCATCCTGATTTAAAACTTCTTGCTTCCGCTACTCAGGTGTCTATTTTTAATTTTTGTATAAATGTATTGCAAGAAATACAAACATTCAGAGTGCAAAACTTTGTGTATTGTTTATTCATTCACATTTACTATAATATGCATTTAAAGAATAGGAGACTGAACTAGGATTGAACACAGAGTAGAAAGATACTTTTATTGTTTTGTTTTTAAATTGTACTGTACTCATATTTAAGAGAATGTTGTTTTGCTCTGTGAGTTGGCTGCTGTTTTGTGTGGATTATTATTATTTTTTCTGTTCTGCAGTTTTAGCATTTGAGGACTCTACAGGGTCCTTTATCAACTGAGTTTGTTCCAGAATGGGGCATTGATTTACTGCAGATTAGGCTGATACTTATGTATCGACTTTTGCTGAGGTTTTTTTCTTTGCCTTTCAAAAGCCTGTGCTCATAATCCGCAGTGATGGCTCTGCAAACATAAGCGACAGATTTGCATCAGAAATTAAACAGAAACAGGCACACCTGTAAGAAGTGGCTGAGGGCATGTCTCATTTTGGCACAGTAGGCAGCAAGTAGGAGAATTTATGGATCAAGCTGCTCTGCTATACGAAATCTGTCCCACGCTGCTCCAGTTTTCTGAAGTGTGCTTTGTGACAGATTTTATAAATCTCCGTTTGTTATTACTCTACTTATTCGAGTCACAACTTTGCTGCTATTTTCTGTAGAAAGGCTGGCATTGATTGTAAGCTCTTGTTTCCACATTAAATGAAAGAGAACACACACAGTTAGTGAATATTTAACCCTTTCACTGTACTACTGTATGGATTTCAGTATTTCTATCTAAATTTTATTAAAGGGAACCCGAGGTGTGAGGGATATGGAGGCTGCCATATGTATTTCCTTTTAAATAATACCAGTTGCAGGGCAGTCCTCCTGATCCTTTGTCTCTAATACCGTTAGCCATACACCCGGAATAAGCATATGCTGATCAGGTACTCTGACTCCGCTGACTCAGGTTTTACTGGCTTAGCCATATATGCATACATACATATGCTTGTTCCAGGGTTTGCCTCAGACTATTTATGCCAGAAGATTAACAGGGCTGCCAGGCAACTGGCATTGTTTACAAGGAAATACATATGGCAGCCTTTATATCCCTCTCACCTCGGGTTCCCTTTAATTTATTTTTTTTAGTCTACCTAGTTAATATTGATATTATTTTGGTGACAGTGATTCAATAATGGAGTCTTTTGAAAAAGGTGATTGGACAAAATATTAAAATGTATTTTTATTTTGTTATTGTATTGCATGTTTTGGTACTGCTATAATTTGATCTGAAAAAATAAATGGAGAGGAAGTGTATAAATCTGATCTGTCCCTAGTTTATATTACTTTTTCAGTTCTTTTCCGATAGCCGGGCACAACCACTAGGTGGTGATAAAACTCCAGCAGAGTTACTCTTTCCCTACTATCCATGGCGGCCTGGAGGGGGAATAGTAATTAACGCCATCTAGTGGTTGCGCCCGGGCTAACAGATTAGAAATAAAATTTATAAGAAAAAGTGATAATATAAATAGTACTTGCAGGGAGCTGCTATACATATTTCTATGTTGACTTGGCATGACACGCTCCATAAGCGCTGCAAAGAGCCAGTGCCTGCTCTCACATTAGTTAGCATCAGAAAATAAAAAACAGTTGAATCAGGCACTGCAGTAATTACTGATTTAATGGTGTTTCTGAAAGGTGGATCAGCCTCGGAAGAAGCACTGCCGTGCGAAACGGCCGATAGGCTACCGTTTTTTGCCCTGCAACCACCACCGCCACCTTTGCTATGGTAGGACATCCTCCTCTTGCAACTGTTTGAATGCACATGACGATTTCTCTACAGATGATGACGTTTTGTACCTACCTTTTGAATGTCACAATTTTTGATACAGCAATGGTGATTTTATTCACAATCAGAAACACCATTAAATCAGTAATTACTGCAGTGCCTGATTCAACTGTTTTTTCTTTTCTGATGCTGATCCAATGTGTATGTTTCGCTATTTAAGTCATGAGCACGCAGTATTTGATACAACATCAAGGTGGTTTTTTGAACATCCGCCCATCCTCTCTCCCAGTCACACGGCTAGAGACTCTGTAGTGCCGGCAACCTACCACTTTTTGATTTGATCTCACATTAGTTAGACTGCTATGGTCATATCTATGGTAGGTGTTAGATTGTGCGCCCCTCTGAGGGACATTTAGCAACAAGACTATATACTCTGTACAGCACTAAAGGAGATGTCAGCATTACATAACTACAAAATAATAATTCGTTTTGTTTTTCTGAAAGAGAACCCAAACTACAGTTCAGGTTCAGGCACACATACTTAAGGAGAGGAAAGCCTCTGGATCCTAAAAAGGCTTCCCACGGAATCCTCTGCTCTCCTGCTGTCACTCCCGCACCCTCCAGCTAATCGTAGCCGCTCTCCTCTTTGGGCATGGACGCGGTTGAGCCTGCACACTAGCATGGATCTGCTTGTGTTTAAAGAGGAGTTTGACCCTGATCAGATTACCAACAAGCCCTTGTCGGTAATCTTTGGAAGGTCTGCAAGCAGCAACAGGGGACAGGAAAACGCCACGGTAAGCCTCATTAGGATCCAGAGACTTCCCTCTCCTTAGGTAAGTATGTGATTTTGTACCCAAGCTTCAGCTCGGGTACACTTTAATTGCAATTTGTAATTTGTCCGATGACATCAATTTTTTTTAATGTAGGGATGGGTGAACTTCCCATGTTGTGGTTGGCCGAGTGAACATGCATGGGCCTATTTGGGCCTGCCTGTGTATGTGCACGCAACCTCAATTTCAATTTACCATCTAAAAGTTCACACTCACCAGTGGCTGGAAATATGCAGAGCTTGTTGCAAACCCAAACTGCCATCCATATATATGCCCCTGAACGTTCTAAGCGAAAGAGCTAAAGATACAAGAGAGAAAACGAGCCCAATGGTGCAGTATGTCAAAGTAACACAATTTTTGGAAAGAATTAAGCAAAAGGTCTGCTTACGAAGGTGGGTTGCTAGGGGCAACCGACCACTGGCAGCAGGTGGAGACAATGAACCTGACTCCACTTGGGGTGGTCCGTCAGGACCTCGGCTGGTCGCTCTCCTTGATAAAAAGAAGCACTAGGCTCGTGTAAAAACACTGTGACTAATGCTTGTACCCCTTTAATGGGGGACGTTGAGGGGTAGATTTAGCACATATAGGGGATAAAGAAGTGCTCTGGTTGTATAAAATACGTTAAAAACAACTAAAAAGAGACAAGTGAGGTGGCTTACCTCAGAGCCCGCTTCCTCAGGCCAATAAAAGTAGGCACTTTTATTGGCCTGAGGGGGTGGGCTCAGACCTGTGAAACGCATTGCCTGTGCTTTGTTATTAAAAATTCTTTGTCTAAGAATTTTGTCTCTGAGGTAAGCCACCTCACTTGTTTTTTTTTCTTTTTAGTTGTTTTTAATGTATTTTATACAACCAGGGCGCCTCTTTATCCCCTATATCCGTTAACCAGTAATATAGCTTGAGCCATAGGAAACATCAGTTATAACTGACAGCAACTGATATATTGAAAAAAAGAACTTGGGCCTGAAACCTACTAGAAGTACGTTACTATGCCATTTCTAAGCGCTTGTGATTTGAAAAGCTCTTGCTAATGTAATGCTATGGGTGTGATCCCACTTGAGAGATGTGATTTTATAAAAGTTCCCTCATAGCATTGCATTAGCAAGAGCTTTTCAAATCACTAGTGCTTAGAAAAGGCTGCTAGTGTGTTTGAGCCCTTAGGGTTTCAGCTTCCTGAGAGACAAGTCTGACAAAATCTTGTCTGAATTGGAAGGAATTGATGTTAGATGAAAATGGTGAGATTCTGAGAGGAACTGTCGGCAAGGTAAGTATGTGATATTCATTTTCAGGTATATCGTGTTTATTTTAAATAAATACTCACTTCACGTTCAATTTAAGGCAGCTGCACTGAAACACAATCCAATTATCCTCATTTAAAAGTAGCCCATTCCACTCTGTAATCATAGCAAACCATCCATCCTGTTTTTGCATTCTGCAGACATTATACTCAGTTGGAATGTGTAATAAAATGATTAGTCTGAATGATTATTTCTCTCTCTGCAGAGCATTGATCTGCAATCTGTTCCTGCACTGACCTTTCCCATACTCAGCCCTTGCCTGTCATTGGAGGGACATGAGCTTATTTCCAATATGAATTGCTTTTTATTTTCACTCAATACGTATCCTTCTAGCCTTTTGTTCCAAAATAATGATGACATATGATGCACGTTAGCTTTATTACCAGTGCTGCCATCCTCTGCAGTGACTGGCGGCTGAATCATGCCATTGAAAGGTAATGACAAAGCAAAGATCACAGCTTGTTTCTGTTTAACACTATTGTACCACTGTGCCTCTTACTTTATTCCTGGTATCTGTTCACAATAACTTGCGGAGCATTATTCCCCCGCGCAGCTTGCCACTCAGTAGTGGCCAGCCCTGACTTTTTACCGGCTGAACTTAATCTCTCTGAAATCTCCTGCTTCCCATGCAATCATTACATGAAGTTCAGTAGATTTAGTGTAAGCTGATCAGGAGGTTGTGGTAAAAAGCCATTATCAACTCGCATCAGCACTGCAGTTTCACTGCTACTGGAGTCAAATAGGAACTCCAGTGAAAAAATGTAATAAAAAAGTGCTTCAATTTTACAATAATTATATATAAATGATTTAGTCAGTGTTTGCCCATTGTAAAATCTTTCCTCTCCCTGATTTACATTCTGACATTTATCACATGGTGACAGGTTTACTGCTGGCAAGTGATGTCACTGGAAGGAGATGCTGCTTGCTTTTTGGCAGTTGGAAACAGCTGTAAACAGCTATTCCCCACAATGCAATGAGGTTCACAGACAGGAAACTGTCATGACCATGGTCATGACATCACACTGTGGGAGGGGTTTCACCACAATATTAGCCATACAGAGCCCCCGATGATCTGTTTGTGAAAAGGAAAATATTTCTCATGGGAAAGGTGGTATCAGCTACTGATTGGGACAAAGTTCAATTCTTCGTCACGCTTTCTCTTTAAGTTAGAAGTTAGGGTCCTTTCCAGAAGGATTGCCTCATCCTGGTGGAATGGTCCTGTACAGAACACTCTGCATGCAAACGGTCCTGAAAGCTAGCATCCTCTGTTAATGTTAATTTGGTGCATTTGTTATAAATGCAAGATGTGTATTCTGCCAATAATTAGGCTGTGCACACCTGTGCTGTTAGTCATTCAGATGCAGACGGTTTTGGGAAGCGCTGCCACCTCTCCCGGTTGTCTAAAAAACGTAAGTTTACCTTGTGGCTAGCTGCTACCATTTGATATTGTATGTTTGCGTTCCATTTTTTTTAAAGGTAAGGACTCTAGTCTAGTGCATAGTTGTAGCATCTGCTTTGAATACAATCTGTGTATGTTGCCTCTAGGGGTCTCTGCACACCTCTGTTGGTAGTCACTCAGATGCGGCCTGGTCTCAGGATGCATTGACATTTCTCCAGTTGTCTTAAAAAAATTTGTAAACCATTTTATGGCCATGTGCTCCCAGGTTCACGCTATGCTTGTTTGGTAATTAGTTATAGGTTAGGGTCCCTTCCAGAAGGATGGACCGCCAAAGTATTGGTCATGCCATCTGATTGCAACCATGCACTTTATTTCTGGTTAATTGGTGTATTTTTTACAGCAGCTGTAATTATTCATCAGTTTTTGCTAACAATTCAAGTTACTGCCTCCTAAACCTTAAAGTGAACCTCCAGACTAAAAATCGACTCAGCAGCACTGAAAAGGCCTGGTGTTTCTTTAACAGTTTCACAGCATCAGAACTTTGTTTCTCTTATACAAGCCTCACTTTTAGCTGCACAGAAGAAAACTGCCCGGGCAGTTTTCCCCTTATGCTGTGCAAAGCATGATGGGATTTCTGATGTTGTTGTTCTTGTTCTGCTGTTTTGGTGCAATTTTTTTTTTTTTACATTTTGAATTTGACATTTAAAGCCTAGCGTGCGCAGCTGGGAGGGTTGATCAGGACACAGGACAGTTGGAACTGTGTCTTATGCTCCGTCACCTCCTTTCAACCAAAAAGATGGCTGCCCCCATGACAAAGATGGCAGCCCCCATGAATCACAAACATTTGCCTGTTCTTTTAAAACAGGGTGGTTAAAAGATTATATTACCCATCTATTCTAATTAACAAAACGAATGTAACTTAATGACAGTATGTTTGTTTAGGCTGAAGTTCCTCTTTAAGGCTACCTGCACAGCGGTGTGCTGTGTTGTGACATAATAGCTGCATTGTAATGCAGCTTTCCACACTGCAATGCACTACCTATGCAACATTCACAGTGCAGTGGGTGCAGTGCAATTTAACGTTCTGCGGCATCCCAATTCACTGTGCAAAATGGACACATTAACACTGACAGTGAAGCATACTTTTCATTTACTATATCCCTAACTGCGTTCCCACTTTCCTTTGCCATTCATTTACCAATAATTATTATTATTTAGTATTTATATAGCGCTGGTAGTCTTCTGCAGCCTTCCTCATGACAAGAAGCTCAAGAGGTATGCCTGAATTGAGAGGAATATGGAGGCTGAGATATTTATTTTCTTTAAATAATATAAAATGCCTGGTTGTCCTGGTGATCAGTTGTCCCTGACCCAAGTCTGACTAGATTAGCCACATGTTTCTTTCATGTATCCATTTCAAACTACTGCAGCCAAAAATATCAGCAGGACTGCTGGCAACCAGTATTGTTTAAAGGGGTTCTTTCGCGAAAAAAGTAGGCAGTTAAAAAATGTGACAGATGACAGGTTTTGGGCAAGTCTATGTTTTTAAGGGGGATTCTCAGGGCTTTCTTTGTTTTCAACAGCATTTCCTGAACAGCAGTTTAACTGCCAAAATGGCAAGATACCAGCCGGCCTCCCTAATCACTTGCACACTATTATGTCAGTTAGATTTTGCAACTGTTGTTCAGGAAATGCTGTTGAAAACAAAGAAAGCCCTGAGAATCCCCCTTAAAAAGATGGACTGGCCCAAAATCTGTCATCTGTCACATTTTTTAACTGCCTACTTTTTTCGCGAAAGAACCCCTTTAAAAATAAACCATATGGCACTACATGCCTTACTTCAGGTTCCCTTTACAGTGGACCTTGCACAGGGCACAAGAAAAACAGAGAGAAATACACCCTGTGTGTTTTTAGAGAGAAGAGCCTGTCTAACTCCCCCTCATCTTCAAGTAATCACAAGTGTAGTTTGAGCTGTCAGCTGTGTCAGCACAGGTATTCGGCAGTCCTTCTTGGCAGACACAGCTAATATGTAAACACAGGATGTTAACGCATTGTCTGCTTCCATGAAAGCAGGAAGTAGACATATTGCATATGTATTGCAGGAGTTATGTAAGCTGTAACAAAGAAATGTTTTTTCTTTAAAGGTTATTATACTGTTGTTCATTTTTAAATCAAAGAGGAAGTTCTGAGTTCAGGTCCGATTTAGGTGTAATACTTTTACTAACATGTTGAAGATCAGACAAGGTGATCAGACGATGTGGGCATCACAATCTGCAAGAAAGCATGGAAGGTTGCCACAGACATCTAGCTGTATTCAGTTATCTTATGCAGATACGTTTTTATCACTATGGTTCTTGTCTTGATGTTGCAAGATCAAAGTATGAGCCCAGAAGCTGTTTTCTGATCTCAATCAACCTCTCAACCTCTGACAATGAGCCAACAAAGACTTCAAGGAGAATGGGTTTAGGATCAAGATACGGTTTAGTAATTTAAGTCTCCTTTCCATAAGCATATGGCCACATCTCATGACAACAACCTTCTCAACAATCTTTCCAGCAACAAACGCTGCTTTTCTTTATCTATAAAATCTTTATTATAAGAAAAGATGCATAATCACATGTGTCAGGTATGGATTTTATCTAATGCTTGCACAGGTCCGACAAATGCTGAAGGAGGAATTGTCCAACATATCATATATGACCATTAAAAAAATAATTATATAGATGTTTATTGACATGTAACTACATTATATATTCAAAGCCAGTGTGATGAGGCCTTAGGGGATACTTAAAGAGGAACTCCAGTGAAAATAATGTAATAAAAAAAGTGCTTGATTTTTACAATAATTATGTATAAATGATTTAGACAGTATTTGCCCATTGTAAAATCTTTTAAATCCCTGATTTACATTCTGACATTTATTACATGGTGACATTTTTACTGTTGGCAGGTGATGTAGCTGCTGCATGCTTTTTTGGCAGTTGAAAACAGCTGTAAACAGCTATTTCCCACAATGCAACAAGGTTCACAGACAGGAAACTGCCAGGAGTACCACGGTCCTCAGAATTTCTTGTGGGAGGGGTTTCACCACAATATAAGTCATACAGCGCCCCCTGATGGTCTGTTTGTGAAAATGAATAGATTTCTCATGTAAAAGGGGGTATCAGCTACTGATTGGGATAAAGTTCAATTCTTGGTCGGAGTTTTTCTTTAAAGTGAAAATGAAATGGCTGAGTTACTTACCTGGGGCTTCTTCTAGCCCCCTAAGTCTTCCTGGTCCCTCTCTGTCATTCCGCACTACTCCATTCCCCCGGGGTCCGTCTCCAATCGTTTCATGCGTGGCCCATTCCGCACACCTCCTCCAACATGCTCTCGTAGATGGAAGCTCTCTGCACTTGTGCAGTAAGCAAAAATTTCTACTATACATGCGCAGAACACTGCCGGACACGGGAGCAAGATAGAAGAGATGCACGGCCAGCGGTGCGCATGTGAAGTGGTTAGATGACTTGTGAGAAGGACCCTGGAGAAGAGAGCAGTTTAGGATGACATTGAGAGAGCAGGAGGACTTTATGGGGCTGGAAAAAGCCCCAGATAAGTAACTGGGCAATTTTTTTTTCATATAAGCGTCTCTTTATTGGATTGTTCTACACATAAGCAAACGGAAACAGTGAGAATGGAGGCAGCCATGACGGGCATCACAGCAGTGCTTTAGTTCATATGTAATCTGAGATAATGATTTCTTAGGCTAAAGTTTCTTAGCTCTGTACACGCTAGATGAAACTTGGCTGAGGTGGGCACTGCTCTGCCAAAGTGAACCGCTGAGCTGGCCATCCATCCTGCCAGTTCACTTTGGCTGAGCAATGGCCAAGTGGTGTGGCACTCCCTTGCCACACCACTGCTGCATAGAACAGAATGCATTGCTCATTTGTCAGCGATGGGTCTATGTAGCCTCAGCCATGCAATGTCATCTGAGGGTTTGTGTCCCAATCGCTAATGGGTGACATTAACTTAGTGTGTGTATGGACCTTTTAGGTAGCCACACACATGTTGATATTGCTGTTCAATCCTTGGCATATCCAGTCACTACCACTTTGATTAAATTTGTCAAAAATATATCCTGCAAACAGGCAGAACTGATTGTAGTATCCATGGATTTCGGGCAAAATTTAGACTGCAGGAAAAATCTTGATCAATCGCAGGCAGGGTGGTAGCGGTGGTATATTGACAGCATTGCACTGCATCAAACAATCTAACAGTGTGGCTGGATAGATTTTCAATAGAATTTATGATGAGTGTGCAGTGTGTGGAAGGAATAGATCCCTCTCTGATCAGACTCAGATCTGGACTGAGGTATACTTCTTACAACATGAGGCAGTTGTATGTCAGTACAACATCAGGTAACTTCCCCGTGCATTTGATCCAAGCATGAAATCCAATGTGCTTGTGTAGGTATGTACATTCATGACTAAAGGTTTTGAGAATGGCACAAATACTGGTTAACCATGTTTACCTGCAAGAAAACATGCAGTCATCATTGGGCTTCACAGGCAAGGATATTTGCTAAGATTGCATCTAAATCAACCATTTATCAGTTTATCAAGAACTTCAAGGAGAGAGGTTCAGTTGTTATGAAGAAGGCTTTAGAATGCCCAAGAAAGTCCAGCAAGAGCCAGGACAGTCTCAGATCATTCAGCTTTTGAATCGGGGTGCCTCCAGTGCAGAACTTGCTCAGGCATGACAGCAGGAAGGTGTGAGTACATCTGCATGCTTAGTGTGGCGAAGACTTTTGGAGGATGGCCTGGTGTTAAGAAGGACAGCAAAAAAGCAACTTCTCTTTAAGTAAAACATCAAGGACAGCCTGGTATTCTGCAAAAAATACAAGGATTGGACTGCTTTCTGAATGTTTGGGGCATCTGGCAAAATGATTGTCCTGGAAAGAAAAGGTCCAGTCTCACAATGTTGCCTAAGAACAAAGCCATGAATATAGAAGAGTTCCAAAACACCCCCCAGCAGCAACCATCCAAGAATAGTTCGGTGAAGAACAATGCCTTTACCACCATGATGGATTACCATGCCACAAGACCAAAGTGATAACTAAGTGGCTTAGGGAACAAAACATTGAAATTTTGGATCCATGGCCAGGAAACTCCCTAGACCTTAATCCAATTAAGAACTTGTGGTTAATCCTCAAGAGGTGGTGGACAAAGGACGCAAGGCATGAGAAGTGAACAAAAACAAATTGTTAAGGAGGTCTATAAACATATCACCAACGGGATGCTGATGAACTGGGAACAGGCAACATAAGCATATAAGATAAATAAATACAGTATAAGCAAATAAGGACAATACCCAATTATGTGTGGGAATCACTTGTCTGAAAAGTCAACTAGGTCAGGGGAGTTCAACCTTTTGTGCCATATCTTCTTGGAGTTTTGTGGGGCTCCTCTATGCATATAAATTAGTTTTAGGAAATATTTTAATTATACTTTATTACATCACTGGAAACAACTAACAAAAAGATCTAAAAACACTGAAGCAACGAACTTCGTACAAACCAGCATTTGCGCCAGTCTCAAAACTTTTGGAAGCGACTGTAGTTGAGTGAATAAGAGCAGAATAATGTATTGTTCAGTTGAGGAAGAGTAGAATAAGTCATTAAAGTAAGATTTCTGTAGAGTGATTGGCTTGCCTACAGCAGGCCAGACCAGTACAAGAAGTGCAGGGATTCTGAAAACGTGATTGTAACCTACACATAGGTCAACATATGTTCACAAAAGAATAAATGCAATCTGGGTTGCATCTTGAGTGGCGCTGATCAGTTTGCACATCTCTGCTCCTTACCTCTTTAATATATTCTTTTATATTTCTCTTTGTGAAGAATGTTATCATCGGGTTATTGTAATTCCACATATGAAATGCGTTGGCCTGAGCTCCACATTCTGTCAGCATTTCTTTTTAACACTTCAGTCTTATAGCTCTCTCAGCAAGAGAAAGGTTTCAGAGGATTATGCATAGTTCTGATGGTGGGAGGGTTAGGATAATAAAACACTATTATATTTTCCTTGAGGAGTTCAGAAGAAATAGCTAAGCTGGTAACTCCCTTTCTCTTTTCTGCAAATTTTGGCCTTAGAGAACGTAAAAAAAAAGAAAATAAAGGAAAAAAAGATGGAAAAAAACAAACAAACAGATTTAGAGAGGAAAGCCTATCTAACAGGAACAGAATGTTAGCTGTGTGATTTAAAGTGTATTTACATTGTTTACATTCATGGCTACACAGACCATTGCACGGTCAGATCTGTTATTGCGTTAGCCTCACACTTTTTTATACTTTGTGTTATTTCTGATACAGAAAAAAAAAATCTTGCTTGGTATAAAACCATTACAGGAAAGGATATTACAGAATGACCTAGTTACAGTGTATGTGCTTAATATTGTTCTAGTTTTTCTCAATGTCATTCTGTGTTCTTTTGTTTGGTTTCTATGGTGGTTTAAAGTTCATGGCAAAACATAAATTTACTAAAGAAATAAAAAAATAATAAGGTTTTTTTTTTCAGATGTGCTTTGTGTATAACAATCTAAAGTAAGAACTGCTTTTGAAGTTTTCTGCAGCACATCAGTGTAAGTGTTACAGTGACTCTAAAAACAGACATTAATAAATGTTCATAGACTACAAGATATTCGTGTTTTAGTAACAACAGTGTACTGTTGCTAGGAAAGGGTGCAACTGCAGCAGCTGCTTTGTAACTTTGATATCTTTTGTTTGTATCCTCATTGGTGTTATACTCAAACAGGATTTTTAAATACACCCTTTTGTTAGTTTCTCTAAAGAGCAACATAAAATAAAAGTGTTCTGTAATTTTCATTTTTCATATCACATTTCGATACAGATGGAAATGAATAGAATGAGCTTTAGGTTTGATAAGAGTAACCATAGAAAATAGTAATAATTTAGCATTAGCCATGTATTAGACAAGGGGCACAGTGTTGACTGTAATACAGTAGGTCAGTGTGTGAGAAAGAGTTACTTCCTTTAAACTGGGAGGAGACTGAAGGAACCTGGGTCTTCAAGAAAAAAAAATAATTAAAGAGCCCCTGTGCCCCTTATGTAGTTAGTCTGGCAAATAGATACATGAAATCAATTAAATTGGGTACTCACAAACCTAGGTTTCTGTCAACAACCACAGTGAAGTGCTTTAGTTGTTGGTGTGCCTCTACGCTGAAATGTGGCAATACGACTCAAATATTAATGGGAAACTAATGTACTTGGAAGATAAAATGCTCAAAAACAGTTTAAAATGCCAATAGGTGGAAAAATAATACAAATACCTATTGATCACTTTATGATGCATTTCGCAGGTATTGCTCTGCTTCTTCAGGTCATTAAAAAGTATTTTGAGGTAAATAAACCAAACCACAGAACAAGAATACCCAGACCATCTGGACCTACTGTCGGGAGACCTGCTTCTATGCAGCTAAGTATTCTTTTTTTTTTTTGAACAAATTTTTTATTGAATTTTTCAGTTTAACAATCCTCCTTTGGAGTCCAAAAGTATTATTTGACAGGTATTAACCTTGCTCAGAGAGCCACAGATAATCCGGTAGTCCTTGAACACTTTAAAGGAGAACTAACTCCCCAGCCCCTCAAAACCCTCCCTCTCCCTCCCCCCTGTCACCGTCCTAATATTTAAAGGGTAATCTTGTCTTATCCTGTGTTTATAAGATTTCTTGTTTGACCAAATTAATAGCCTGAAGTTTTAGCATTAAAGCTATATTTTTAATTGGCCCAGTTCCCCCAGTAGGTCTTTCTTTGCGTACCACTCTGTGTACTGGTATGACCTCATAATTTCTAGAATCTCCGGTCTCTTAAAAGAGTGTATGATAAAGCACTTCCAGATCTTAAAGAAACGTGAGACAAGCTTCTCTTTGTGCATTAATGTTTCAATGTGATCTAGATGAAATATGTGTAAGAGCTCTTGCTTAACGTCCCACACCGAGGGTAAACTTGGATAAATCCATTTATTATATATTACTTTACGGGATGCTATTAAAACCATATGGGCCAAGTGTGGAATTTGACTAGTATCCTGATCTTGCCTCCTCTGTGAGGGATCAGGTTGTGTGTTATGATTAAATAAGCAGAGCTGTGGGTTCAGGTTAACATCATACCTACAGATGGAGAAGATGTACTTTTGGACCTTGTTCCAGAAGACTTTAATGGGTGGGCAATCCCACAGACAATGATACATAGAGGCATTTGGTAAGGAGCACTTGGGACAATGTGGCTGGTAATGAGGGGGTTTCTTCTTATATTTAATATTAAAGGCATATTTGGCTCTGTGTATCATTTTGAAATGGGATTCTCGCCAAGCTTCGTCTATAATTAAAGAGCGAAATAGTTTGTTGCCTTCTAGGATGCTTAAGCTTAGGTTTTCTATTGGTATCTCCCTGAGCCATGAAGAGAAATTAGCATGTGCTTTCCCCTCTGTATTTCTGTTAGCTATTTTTTGCTGTATTTCTGATAGAGATATTTTTGGTCTTTGGGGGTTCAGAAAATGGTCAAAATCGTTTAAATTCATTACTCCAGCCATATCATCCGCAAGCTTTACTAGATAGGACTTTAATTGTGCATAATATAGAAAATGAGTCTTAGGGATCCCATATATTGCTCTTAATTCTAAGAAGGTATACCACCTGTTTTTTTTAAAATACCAAAGGTTGCCTAGTTTGGAAATGCCTTTATTTTCCCACTCAAGAAAACCTTTGTGTAATATGCTGGGTGGGAAGCCCGGATGTCCCCAAAGGGGCATATATTTTGAAATTTTGGTTGGTTGTTTGAATCCTAGGCGTATAGCCTTCCAGGTTGCCCACGTATCTCTGACCATTCTGCTATGTTTGAGTCTCAACGGGAGGTGTTTGTATGCAGTGTGTAGTACTGCCATTGGGGCCCAGGGTTCCATGAATGATCTTTCAAGGTCAAAGTTGGAATAAAAACTTGTTTTACATTCCCAATCTCTAATGTGCCTAGATAGGCATGCCAGGTTATATGTACGTATGTTGGGAAGGTTTAGGCCCCCTTGGTCTTTAGGTAATTGTAGCTTAGTGTATGCTATTCTGACCTTGCGACCTCTCCAGAGAAATGTATTAAAGGCTCTTTCTAATATTTTAATGTCTCTGTGCTTGAGAAGTAATGGGATCGTTTGCAGGGGAAATAGCAGCTTTCCAAAGCAGACTGATTTAATTATTGTCCCTCTACCCATTAAGTTTAAAGGGAGATTTTCCCATCGTTGTAGGAGTTGAGTGATTTCTTTAAATAATGGTTTATAATTAAGATCATAAAGGGAATGTGGGTCTCTTGATAATTTGATACCTAGGTATTTTACTTGCTGTTTAACAGGAATTGGGGTCGAGGTCAACAGTGTGGGAAGATCTGTGCGAGTGGACAAGTATAATAGTTCGCTTTTATCTAAGTTTACTTTGAACCCACTGCCTTTACCTATCTCACTTATGATATTGAGCGCTATTTTTAGTTCTTTGTGTGGCTTAGACATGAATAAAAGCATGTCGTCTGCAAAGATGGCTTGGGAGACTACTGTGTTGCCTATTGGGATACCAGTGATCTGGGCTTGTAGGATGCGTAGCATGGGTTCGAGAGCTAAGTTAAAGAGCAGGGGGGATAGGGGGCATCCCTGTCGGGTGCCCTTCTGTAGTTGTATTCTTTTTGATAGAAAGCCAGGGGTGTATACTTGAGCGGATGGGTTGTCATGAAGCGCACTTATTAAATTTTGGAAAGGGCCAGTGATTCTCATCTGGTCTAGAACCTGTCTTAGCCATGGCCAGCGAACATTATCGAACGCTTTTTCAGCATCCAGTAATAAAATAGCGAATTTCTTTGCTGTATTCGGGAAAGCTTTGACATAATCAAGGACCGTAATAACTTTACGTATGTTCATAACCGCAGAGCGATTCCTAATGAAACCAGCTTGAGATGTACTAACTAGTTTATGCATTAGACCCGCCAGCCTATCTGCCATAATCTTGGTTAAAATTTTGATGTCTTGATTTATGAGAGATATCGGCCTATAGGCTGCCGGGTCCGTTTGTTTTTTACCTTGCTTTGGGATTAATTTAATATGAGCCATCTTGGCTGAGGTGGGCATTGTGCCTTGTTTAAGGAGATCGTTGAACATGTTCTGTAAGGGGGGGACTACTTCTGTTTTTAGCATTTTAAAAAACTCAGCTGAAAACCCGTCAGGTCCTGGGGCTTTATAGTTTTTCAAGTTTTTGATGGTATTAATTATTTCCGCTTGAGTTATTTCTGCATTTAGGGTTAATAGGTCAGGTTCAGATATTGTTGGTAGCTTTGCCTCTTTAATCAGTGCTTTATATTTTGTGGCCAGTGGTTCAGTATTATCTTCACTGTATAATTGAGCATAGTATCTTTGGAACCTTTGGTTTATCTTTTGTGGGTCTGTTTGTTGAGTGCCTGTCTCGTCTAAGATTGAGAGAATGTTAGTAGGTGGTTTGGAGCCCTTAATGATATTGCTCAGCATTTTGCTCATTTTGTTCCCATACCTGCGAAATCTAATTTCCTTGTAGGTTCCATTAAGCCTTTCCTTGTTTTTGAGCCATTGGTCAGCTTCCAGTTTCTTTTTAATCCACTGAGTTTTATTCTCTGGATTAGGCCGACCCTGAAAGTTCGTCAATGCCTCTCTGGCTCCCCTAACTGCTTTAAGGTATTTTTCATTTGCTTCTCTTCGCTGGCCCGCCATATAAGCGATGATTCTCCCCCTTAAAACTACTTTGGCTGTTTCCCAGTATAACGCCGGCTGTGTTGTGTGATCTTTATTGTTCTCATGGAAGTCTAACCACCATTGCTGTAGGAGACCTGTAAAGTGCTCGTCCTGATATAATTGAGATGGAAATCTCCAGATGATGTCTGAGCCCCTCGGGACCGCCTCTCTCAGGACCAGCGTTATTGGACTATGATCCGATAGGACCATATCTTTTATGTCAGTGTTTACTAGTCTCTGCGTGATTTTGGTAGAGGTTAGGAACATGTCCAATCTGGTCCAGACATCATGTGGAGTGGAAAAGAAGGTGTAGGATCTATCAAAGGGATGTGTCAAACGCCAGGCATCTGCCAACTGTGTGTCTTGTAAAAAGGAATTTAGTCTGTCTGATTTTTTTTGGTAGGCCATGGTTGGCTTGTTTATTTTTGACCTGTCTTCCATGATGTTCGCAATAGTATTAAAATCTCCCCCTACCAGCCAGTTTGATGATATATCGCTTGCAATAAGAGTAGTGATTTCTGTGAAAAATGTATCATTATCTTCATTAGGGCCATAGACATTTAAGACATTAATAATCTCGTTCCCTATTTGTATGCGGACTCTTATCCATCTGCCCTTAGTGTCAGGTTTGTAGTCTATCAGAGTACCTTTAAAATTCTTATGTATGAGCACCAAGACCCCTGCTTTCCTATCACACGAAGGTGAACCCAACACCTGTCCCACCCAATGCTTTTTCATAAACGCAAATTGAGTCTCTGCTAGGTGTGTTTCTTGTAATAGTGCTATTTCGGCATTTAATTTCTTAAGGTGACGTAGCACCATATTTCTTTTGTGAGGGGAACGGAGTCCCTTCACATTCCAGCTACAAAAATTCAGCCCCATCTAGAATACGCTAGAGTACATAGGCCAGTTGAGATAAGAGTTCGCAATTTAACTGTTAAACACACGCTTACATACATCAGGTAATTCCCATAGGACGGTGACTTCCCCTTATAACTGCAAACAGCGCAGATAAAACTTCCCCTACTTCTGAACCTTAAGTTATCATGGTTATATTGCTTAAGATATAATTTTAGTGATAAGTATCCTAAAATTATCAGCTTTAGGAACAGAAAAACAAAAACCAACATGTCTTCACTTCTTCCCCTATAGGGAGGCATAGAGCTCACGAGAGAAGCAGTTAGAGTTCTAAGTCCCGTTCAATGCATCAGCTTCATTGCATGGGAAGAGTTTTGCATCGCATATCAGGGTATAGATTGCTATAACTTTAACCGTAAAATAGTATTGCAAATGGTTAGCAGCGCCATAGGTATATGTAAAGAGATGAGTAGAACAAGGTTGATAGTGCACCTTTAAGTATCTTCGTTTGTTATCGCCTCTCCCACCTGAGGTGTCGCTTCAGGGTTTGCTAGTGTTGTAAAATAATCGTCCGCTTCACGTGGAGTTTTGAAGGTGTGAGTCTCTCCATTGTCATCGGTGGCTTTTAGAGTTGCTGGGTATAGCAATGTGAACTTCCACTGGCGTCTCACACATTCTGAGCAGGCCGCATTAAACTTTTGTCGCATTTTAGAGACCTCCAGTGAAAAATCATTGAATAGTCTTATCCTGTGTCCTTCATATTCCAGCAGTTGGCCATTTTGGCGGAAAGCTCTGATAATGGCTGTCTTTTCCGCATAGTCCAGGTATTTCACCATCACTATCCGGGGGCCTTTTTTGTTTTCTGCAGTCTGTGGGGGCCCGACCCTATGAGCTCGTTCCACCTTATAAGGACCCTCCAGGCCCAGTCGCTCAGGGATAATTTCAGCACAGATTTTGGGTAAGGCTGCAGCTGTGTATGACTCTGGCAGTCCCACCACCCTCAGGTTGCTGCGCCTTGATCTATTTTCTAAGTCTTGGAGTTTCTCGTGCATCTCTTTATTGTCCTTTATCAGTGACTTAATGGATACTTTTTGCTCTGTCTGGTCATCTTCTAATGCAGAGACTCTCTTCTCTGCCTGAGCTATTCGGTTACTATGGGCCTGAAGATCCTTGTGAACTTTTTTCAGCGACTGCGTAACAGCCGCTTGAATCATAGATTCCAGGTCGGGCCTAAGCTGCCTGACTACTGCTTTAGCTATGTTTGCATACTGCGTATGCGACTCACCGCGCTCGGATGCCTCATCTGAGTCTGAGTCCCAGCCTTGGTTACTGGTATTTTCCGTCCAGTCTGTTTCGCCGGTTGTGTTGCGCTTACGAGCGGGTGACTGGCGGCGGGAGTCTTTGCCTCTTCCCTTCGGCGCCATCTTGGCCGGGGTGGCGGCTGCGTGTTCCCTGGCTTCCGATCGCGTGAGATAGCGATCCATCGGGGGATGAAGATGCCTCCCAAGTTCTCCTAACCACAGGTTTCAGGCTTATTGGGTGTAGTGGCGCTTTAGCTGGCTTTGAAACTGTGCAGCTCGGGAACGGGTGCGGGAGCTCCGACTTTAGCTTCCTCCCTCCAGGGCGCCGGAACCGGAAGTCCTCAGCTAAGTATTCTATGTTGTATGCCCCCTCTCTCTCTTATATTGCAAAAATGCTGGCACTGCTTCTGAGATGATCCACTTGTTAAAGATACCTGTTTTTCATGGTGAATACCTGCTTGGGTGGTATATGCTTAAAATCTGATGTCCTTTTTCTGAAGTAGTGTATACTGAAGGTTAACAAGCATGTTAAGCATGTTCATTAAGATACTCACAGTGCACAGCTAATACCTACTTGAGAAGTTTGTCACTTTGTGGGGTATCTTGACATAAAATGTCCATCGTACACTGCTAATAACTGCAAGAGGGTGCATGCTGGAAGACTGATGCTCATTCCATACTTAGCTTAAAGAACTTTTCTAAGAAACCTTTTCTGGCAAAAATATTTGCTGTTAATACCTGCTGAAAGTCTGCCATACACTTGATACCCAGGTCAATAAAGCACTGTTAAAGTCTAGGTTAAGATCTTATTAGCAAAGTTGTCCACTGTACACTGCTAACACCTGATGAGCAATGTAGGATGTAAATCTGAGACTCAAATATCTAAATGACAAAGATATCTGCCGTGCATTATGAATACCTGCTGGAGTCGGAGTGATGTGCGCTGATGATGTTCATTTGCTACCTAGATTAAGAGCACTATTTTATACACTGTTCATCTTAATACCGTCTGGAAATGTGTAGACTAAAAGACATTTTTTATATACCTAAATTAAGAGCATCCTAGGTGGGGAAAGCGGAAGTACACTGCTAATATCTAGGGTAGTGGTGGAGTGATGCTCGCTCTATACCTAGAGTTGTATACGTTGAAAAGTTTTGACACCTGCTCTATACCAAAGTTAGGAGCATATAAGCAAAGATAAGCAAAGATCTCTGCTGTGCACTATTAATACCTGCGGTGCAGGAGTGTCGGCCATGTGACTTATGTGTAGTCCTGGTAACTCCACACTGACCCACAGCCACCATGATGCCTGTTGGCATAATCTCTATGTTACCCTTTTGGCCAATCAGCAGCAGCGGTGGTCACATGACCTGGAAACTCAGTGGACTTGTGAGCACAGGGTAGTCCAAAAATGCTGCTTTATACTACAAATTACATGTTGCCATGTGATGTGGCATCATGGGGAACTTTACATGTGACCTTATTTAGCCTATTGGAAGCAGCGGTGATCTATGCTGCTTATAAGCCAATCGCACTAGCTTGGGAATGTGGTGACCTGACTCCCATCCTCCAATCAGCTACTTCCAATGATTCTCTATGCCATTCTGAGACAAATGGCGCCAGTTACAGATGCAATTTTGGAAGTAAGTTCTCGACATTATATGCTGCCCATTTGGTCCTTTCTCCTCGTCCCCTGACAATGGTGATAAGCTGAAACCTGGTGGGGAAGGAGAATGGGCACTTCTAGATACTTATTGATGATGCACTGAGAACTGATGCACTGAGCACTAGTGTTTTTAAGTGCAATAATATTCAATACGATTTGATGTAACTGGGTCCAGTATGCGTAGACTCATGATGTGAGTTTTTACTGCTGTTTGATCTTGTTTGAGTATTTTTAATAATGTGTACCCATCTGTGCATTGAGCTAAGCCTTGACTCCAGCACATGTTTATGGTGATGGTCACCTGTCCCTTTTGAGCGCCTGCAGGCTGTACAGAGTGTGGGAATTGGAGAGAAAGCGCTGAGGAATATTATTCTATATCATTTTTCCATTGTGGGTTGGAATCCTCTGGCTGCTGACTATTGCTGTTTGTGTTTGTATCAGCACTTGTATACTTTGACAACCAAACTTAAAGAGACACTGAAGCGAGACTAAATCTCGCTTCAGCTCTCATATATAGCAGGGGCACGTGTGCCCCTGCTAAAACGACGCTATCCCGCGGCTAAACGGGGGTCCCTTCACCCCCAACCCACCCCCCGCAAAAGTTGGTCGGAAAATGGTCGCTGGTAATATTCTTCCTGGAGGCAGGGCTAATGGCTGCAGCCCTGTTAAGCTTGGGGGTGTAATCTCCACAGTCAGCATACAACACATAAGCTGACGTGAAGGAGGTACACACACCAGCACAAGGGATCAGGATATCCCCAGTTTAGTGGAGGAGAGGACTGACTCCAATAGGAGATTGTGGTGCACAGAGCCGGTGCAGATCCGAACAGCCACAAACACTTTCGTAATAACGTCTCAGCGCAAGGTAGCGCTGAGCGCATAAACCAGGACTGAGGAGATCAGGACAGGTAGACAGAATGAACGCTTGCTAGCTAGCGATTACTCAGCGACAGCAAGCGTCCAAAACCAGACAGACTGGAACGAGGCAGCCAATGCGTTGCGGCGATGGCGTGCCTCACAAAGACAGGACAGGAGAGACAGGAAATAGCAGGATCGAGATAGATGAACGTAACACAGATAAATATACAATAAGTATGTTTTCCTAGCGTATTACAATTACAGCTATCAATGAAACTATTCGTAACGTCTGACTAACATATGTATATATTGGCAATGAACCGATATATGACATAAGCAGGAACTCTGACTAAGACTGAAGTAATACAGGGAACAGGACTCAGAAGGATTCGCTATCTCTTCGCAGAGATGAACGCAATCCACAAACAGGACCAGGAACAGGATTCAGAAGGATTCGTTATCTCTTCGCAGAGATGAACGCAATCCACAAACAGGACCAGGAACAGGATAACTAGCTCAGCACGGGTGTTCACGATACGCGCAAACTACCAAAACGTGCTGGAAAACTGACTAGCTGAACACAGGAAATAAACAGTTCGTGTACGTATATATCAGCGACACTGATATATTAACGTAACACGAATACAAGGAAAATAACAAAATGCGCAAGTATGCGTATATATTGGCGATGAACCAATATATGACACAAGACAAGCAAGTAGCAACTTCTAGAACAAGAGCAGAACTAGGAGGACTCGCTGACCCCTTCGCAGGAGTCAGCGCAGTCCACACGGACCAGGAACGAGGTGGGGCACAAGCAGAGTAACAGATAGAGTCTGAAACTATGATAGCCCATGAGGCATTGCAGGAAGCAGTTCTTTATACTGAGGTCATCCAATGGGAGCAGACCTGCAGATTCCCACACAAGTGAATGGTAATTAATCACAGGCTGATAGCAGGAAAAGGCAGACAATGATATGCAGCCTGCAGGAAAGGGACCGCCCCTCCACTGCAGCAGACAATGTTTGTTTACACAAAAGCATATTAAACTGTCATAAACTTCAGAGCGACTGCAGATGGAATCAGCAACTAGTTTAAGTGCAAACCAAACTATGCAAGCAAATGCATGTAATGACATTAGAACTGCTTGGTTTGCAATACCAGTGCAGTCAGCAGTAAACGCTGCAGAAGCGATCATAACAAGCCCTGCCTCCAGTCGCGTCTATCAGACGCGCATCGCCGCCTCTCCCCCGCCCCTCTCAGTGAAGGAAGACTGAGAGGGGCGGGGGAGAGGCGGAGATACGCGCTGACAGACGCGCGTGGGGCAGGACTGCGGCGGTTAGCCCTGCCCCAACCAGGAAGCGCTCCCCCGCATTACGGAGGGGGTTTGGGGGGACAGGGACCCCCGTTAAGCCGCGGGATAGCGGCGTTTTAGCAGGGGCACACGTGCCCCTGCTATATATGAGGTCTGAAGCGAGATCTATTCTCGCTTCAGACTCTCTTTAAGTAATTGTTTGAAGGAATCAATGACAGAAATTGTAATGAGCACAGTGAAAGTTGAGGGCACAATTATGGAGATAACTGGAAGAGTCGAGGAAATCAAGAAAGATATTACGATCGTTGGAACATCCTCTATGTAAATGGCTTCTAAAATTAATACACACTGAAGACAACTACAAGAAGAAATAATGTCAAAGATCAATGATCAAGAAAACCAGATGCGTAAAAATAATATTAAGATTTCAACTTCCAAATCAACATCTACACAAGATTATGCAGGATATGTAGACTTTGAAAGAACCATACTTACCCATAGACAATGACCAGGTACACCAAATTAGGAAAGCAAAAACTACCAAACAAGTTTGCCACTAGAGGTGTAGCGAACGGTTCGCCGGCGAACGGTTCCAGGCGAACTTAGGGGGTTCGCGTTCGCCTGCACCAGGCGAACTTTTGCAGAAGTTCGATTCGCCCCATAATGCACTATGAGGGTCAACTTTGACCCTCTGCATCACAGTCAGCAGGCACATTGTAGCCATTCAGGCTACACTAAGCCCTGGAGCCCCACCCCCCCTTATATAGGGCAGCCTCCGGCGGCCATTACACTCACTCGTGTGCCTGCTAGTGAGAGGAAAGGGACAGCTGCTGCAGACTTTTTCTCCTAGGGAGAGAGTAGTTAGGTTCTAGGCTGCTTTGCTTGCTCCTGACTGATTATTATTGCTTTTAAAGCACCCAGCAACAGCTCTTTTCAGAGCTCAACCTGTACATTTTTTTTTTCTGTGTGTCAAACTGACACTTTTGTTGCATGCACAGCCTTGCTAATTGATAGTGTGTGTGCCACTGCCAGCAGCCCAGCACATTCAGTGACTACCTGTGTGTGTGACAGGGAGCTGCACATTGTACTACCCAGTACTGCATATACCCCAGTACCTGTTGTGTTTACTTAACCCACCTCATCACTGCATATACCTAGCTTTGTGTTGAGTGAACCCAGCTCACTGCATGTAACTACCTGTTGTGTTGAGTGAGAACCCACCTCACTGCATCTTAAGTACCTTTACTGTTGAGTGAACCCAGCTCACTGCATCTAACTACCCAGTACCTGTTGTGTTTACTTAACCCACCTCATCACTGCATATACCTAGCGTTGTGTTGAGTGAACCCAGCTCACTGCATGTAACTACCTGTTGTGTTGAGTGAGAACCCACCTCACTGCATCTTAAGTACCTTTACTGTTGAGTGAACCCAGCTCACTGCATCTAACTACCCAGTACCTGTTGTGTTTACTTAACCCACCTCATCACTGCATATACCTAGCGTTGTGTTGAGTGAACCCAGCTCACTGCATCTAACTACCTGTTGTGTTGAGTGTGAACCCACCTGGCCACCTCGCTGCATCTAACTACCTGTTGTGTTGAGTGAGAACCCACCTCACTGCATCTTAAGTACCTTTACTGTTGAGTGAACCCAGCTCACTGCATCTAACTACCCAGTACCTGTTGTGTTTACTTAACCCACCTCATCACTGCATATACCTAGTGTTGTGTTGAGTGAACCCAGCTCACTGCATCTAACTACCTGTTGTGTTGAGTGTGAACCCACCTGGCCACCTCGCTGCATGTAACTACCTGTTGTGTTGAGTGAGAACCCACCTCACTGCATCTTAAGTACCTTTACTGTTGAGTGAACCCAGCTTACTGCATCTAACTACCCAGTACCTGTTGTGTTTACTTAACCCACCTCATACCTGCATATACCTAGTGTTGTGTTGAGTGAACCCAGCTCACTGCATCTAACTACCTGTTGTGTTGAGTGTGAACCCACCTGGCCACCTCGCTGCATCTAACTACCTGTTGTGTTGAGTGAGAACCCACCTCACTGCATCTTAAGTACCTTTACTGTTGAGTGAACCCAGCTCACTGCATCTAACTACCTGTTGTGTTGAGTGAGAACCCACCTGGCCACCTCACTGCATGTAACTACCTGTTGTGTTGAGTGAGAACCCACCTCACTGCATCTTAAGTACCTTTACTGTTGAGTGAATCCAGCTCACTGCATCTAACTACCCAGTACCTGTTGTGTTTACTTAACCCACCTCATCACTGCATATACCTAGCGTTGTGTTGAGTGAACCCAGCTCACTGCATCTAACTACCTGTTGTGTTGAGTGTGAACCCACCTGGCCACCTTGCTGCATGTAACTACCTGTTGTGTTGAGTGAGAGCCCACCTCACTGCATCTTAAGTACCTTTACTGTTGAGTGAACCCAGCTCACTGCATCTAACTACCCAGTACCTGTTGTGTTTACTTAACCCACCTCATCACTGCATATACCTAGCGTTGTGTTGAGTGAACCCAGCTCACTGCATCTAACTACCTGTTGTGTTGAGTGTGAACCCACCTGGCCACCTCGCTGCATCTAACTACCTGTTGTGTTGAGTGAGAACCCACCTCACTGCATCTTAAGTACCTTTACTGTTGAGTGAACCCAGCTCACTGCATCTAACTACCTGTTGTGTTGAGTGAGAACCCACCTGGCCACCTCACTGCATCTAACTACCTGTTGTGTTGAGTGAGAACCCACCTCACTGCATCTTAAGTACCTTTACTGTTGAGTGAACCCAGCTCACTGCATCTAACTACCCAGTACCTGTTGTGTTTACTTAACCCACCTCATCACTGCATATACCTAGCGTTGCGTTGAGTGAACCCAGCTCACTGCATCTAACTACCTGTTGTGTTGAGTGAGAACCCACCTCACTGCATCTTAAGTACCTTTACTGTTGAGTGAACCCAGCTCACTGCATCTAACTACCCAGTACCTGTTGTGTTTACTTAACCCACCTCATCACTGCATATACCTAGCGTTGTGTTGAGTGAACCCAGCTCACTGCATCTAACTACCTGTTGTGTTGACTAAGAACCCACCTCACTGCATATAGCTAGCATACCCCCGAGATGGACAAAATGGACAAACCAGGTAGAGGAAGAGGTAGAGGCAGACCCAGAGGAAGGCCACCAGGCACCGGCAGGTCTGTGGCTGTGCCAGGTGGTGTTGCTGTGATTTCGTGCGGACCTGCCCCAAAATACAGTGCTCAGAAGAAGGCACGTGCCATCACTTCCCAAAATCGTGAGGAGGTGATTGAGTATCTAACACAGAACACCTCATCTCCCGCAGCCACCAGCGCTACAACAAGCACCACATCCGCTGCATTTGACACTTCGCAGGAGTTATTTGGTGGTGGTGGTGAAATCACTGATTCCCAGCCACTACTGCAACAACAACAAGAAGGCGCAGGTACACCACCTCCTACGTCTGAGTTAGGTGGCGATAGTATGGACGTAACGTGTGTGGATGGGGATGATGGTGGACCACCTGAAGTTGGTGCACTTGAGGAGGCATCTGAGGAAAGCGCAGCTGGCCAGGAGGATTATGATGACGATTATACGGATACCACATATGTTCCTGGTAGAGGAGATGACCAGGTGGACAGTTCAGAGGAGGAGTCAGAGAGGAGTAGGAGGAGACGACTCCATGATAGAAGCAGAGGGAGCTCGTCCTCAGAAACAGCTGGGGGCAGTGTCCGGCGCCATGTATCACCAGCTATGGCCAGCCAGCACACATGCCCTTCAACGTCAGCTGCTGATGCCACCCTAGCGCCATCACCCCAGGGGGGTTCAGCGGTTTGGAAATTTTTTAACGTGTGTGTCTCAGATCGGAGCAAAGCCATCTGTTGTCTCTGCCAGCAAAAATTGAGCCGTGGAAAGGCCAACTCTCACGTAGGGACAAGTGCCTTACGAAGGCACCTGGAGAGAAGGCACAAACAGCTATGGCAAGAACACCTGAGGAAAAGCAGCACCCCTCAAAAGACAAGCCACCCTCCTTCTCCTCTTCCTCCTTCAGGTGCATCGTCTTCATCCACTTTCTCCCTTGCACCTTCACAGCCACCCTCCTCCACACCGCCTCTTCCCTTGAGCGGTTCCTTCTCCTCTGCCCACAGCAGTACCCAGCTGTCCGTGAAGGAAGTATTTGAGCGGAAGAAGCAAATGTCTGCCAGTCACCCTCTTGCCCGGCGTCTGACAGCTGGCGTGGCGGAACTATTAGCTTGCCAGCTATTACCATACAAGCTGGTGGAGTCGGAGGCTTTCCGTAAGTTTGTGGCCATTGGTACACCGCAGTGGAAGATACCAGGCCGCAATTATTTTTCACAAAAGGCCATACCCAAACTGTACCATGCAGTTGAGAGGCAAGTGGTGTCATCTCTGGCACACAGCGTTGGGTCAAGGGTCCACCTGACCACGGATGCCTGGTCTGCCAAGCACGGGCAGGGCCACTACATTACATACACAGCCCATTGGGTCAACCTGGTGACCGATGGCAGCAAGCAGGGAGTACGTGGCTGCGCAGAGGACCGACTTGTCACACCTCCACGGCTTGCAGGCAGGCCTCCAGCCACCTCCTCTCCACCTGCTATCACCGCTTCGCTGTCGTCATCCTCCTCCTCCTCCTCCTCCTTGGCTGGTGCCGCCATCTCCTCTCCAGCTACACAGCCCCAGCACCCCAGGGCCTATGCTGCAGGCCAGGTGCGACGGTGTCATGCAGTGTTAGACATGTCTTGCCTGAAAGCGGAGAGTCACACTGGAGCAGCTCTCCTGACTGCTCTTAACAAACAGGTGGAGCATTGGCTGACCCCGCACAAGCTTGAGATCGGCAACGTGGTGTGTGACAACGGCAGCAATCTCATTGCTGCGTTGAATTTGGGAAAGCTGACACACATACCCTGCATGGCACATGTGCTTAATCTGGTCGTGCAAAGATTTGTGTCCAAGTACCCAGGCTTAGAGGACGTCCTGAAGCAGGCCAGGAAGTTGTGTGGGCATTTCAGGCGCTCTTACAAGGACATGGCACGCTTTGCGAACATTCAGCGTAGGAACAACTTGCCGGTGAGACGCCTGATTTGCGATAGCCCGACTCGCTGGAATTCCACCCTGCTGATGTTCTCTCGCCTGCTAGACCAGGAGAAAGCCGTCACCCAGTACCTGTATCATTACAGTACAAGGACACAATCTGGGAGGATGGGGATGTTGTGGCCCAACAACTGGACACTGATGCGAAATGCATGCAGGGTCATGGAGTCATTTGATGAGGTGACCAAACTGGTGAGTCGCGATGAGGGCACCATCAGCGACTTGATCCCCTACGCCTACTTCCTGGAGCGTGCCGTGCGTAGAGTGGTGGATACAGCTGTGGAGGAGCGTGAACAAGAAGAGTTAGGGCAGCAGGAGTCGTTGGAGCCATTTACACACGAACCCGATGTTTCCACAACACCGGCGGCAGCACAGAGGGGGGAGGAAGAGGAAGAAGAGGAGTCGTGTGGGGAAGGAGAGGAGTCAGATTCTGATGATGGTGATGATGAGGAAGGTGTTTCTGTGGAGGAGGAAGAGGCGGCGGAAGGAGAACAACCGCGGCAGCGATCACAGGGGGCTTCTGCTGCTCCACGTTCCCGTGGTATTGTTCGTGGCTGGGGAGAGGAAGAGGAGTTGCGTCCCGTCACTGAGGAAGAGCAAGAGGAGATGGAGAGTACGTCTGCATCCAGCTTTGTGCAGATGTCCTCTTTCATGTTGTCCAGCCTGTTGAGGGACCCCGTATCAAAAAACTCAAGACGAATGACCTGTACTGGGTGGCCACGCTACTAGACCCTCGGTACAGGCACAAAGTGGCAGACCTCTTAGCAACTCAACAAAAGGCGGAAAGGATGCAGCACTTGCAGAACAAGCTGTTGATGATGCTTTACAATGCATTTAAGGGTGATGTGGCTGCACAATGCAATCAAGGTACCACTGGCAGTAACCCTCCTCCTCCCAAGTCCACGCAGGCAAGAACAGGACGCTCCAGCGATCTCAGGGTGATATCGGACATGCGGACGTTCTTTAGTCCAACTCCTCGCCATAGTCCTTCCGGATCCACCCTCCACCAACGCCTGGACCGGCAGGTAGCCGACTACCTGGCCTTGAGTGTGGATGTAGACTCTGCGAAAAGCGACAATGAACCCTTGGACTACTGGTTGCGCAGGCTTGACCTGTGGCCAGGGCTGTCCCAATTTGCCATACAACTTCTCTCTTGCCCTGCCGCAAGCGTCATGTCAGAAAGGACCTTCAGTGCAGCTGGAGGCATAATTACTGAGAAGAGAAGTCACCTAAGTCACGACAGTGTTCAGTACCTGACCTTATCAAAATGAATGAGGAATGGATCACGAAGGGCTACTGCACGACCGAAGACTAAGTCAGTCCCCACACACAGCATCTCTGCCTGCAGGCCGCTTGACTGCCTTCTCCGCCACTACCAACAGGGTCCAGGACTCTAGGCGGATTCCTGAATTTTTAAGGACGCTGCTAGCAGCGGCCGCTACACTAATTTTTCTGGTGCGTGTACATGTGCCCATCCCCCTTCGTGATCATTACCTTGCCGCGGTGAAGGGGCTTGCGCATCACAATGAAGCAATGACCGCCGGCTATTTGAGTGTCTCGGGTGGGGGTGGCACACAAAAGATAATAAGGTTGTTGCTTCATTGTGGTCAGACCAAATTTGATCAGCTGGACAGTCACTGTTCTGTCATTCAGCTACATCAGCCGGGCGAGCATATGGGCTGAAAAGCCACCATCACCTGCACTCTCGTCACGGTGCGCACCAGTCCAGCACGGCCGTCACTACACAAACGGCTGTTTGCAGTCACTGCATACCTTTCACTGCATCTGTGACTGCACATTATACCTGGCAGTCAGTGCATAACTTGCACTTGAATGGATACACTTGTAAACAATTTAAAAATACAACCATGTAAACTTTCAAACAATTTAAAAATACAACCATCTATCATTTTCAAAAAATGTAAAAAAAAGGGCAAAAAAACTTGCCCTCCGTAAAACATTCTTGGTAAATGCTTTCGACTTGGTTTGTCTTCCGCTGGCTCAAGGGTCCATCTGACCACAGATGCCTGGTCTGCAAAGCACGGTCAGGGCAGCTACAGCATGGGTCTCAGCAGGCTCCCACTTCGGGCCGGAATCCAACCTTCATTCCCCGCGGCGACAATGGCAGACTTGCCCTCCATAACGGATTCCCGTTAAAGGATTTAAAGTTAATTCATTTCAATTAGGGCCGCAAAAGGTCCTCCTGAGTCCTGTATTGTTATTTTTGGTCACTACCTCGGGGCGGGCGTGCATGCCTGCCTGCCTCCCTCCTTGCCTGGATGTGTGGTGGTAGACGTTGATCAGGCTCCAACTCCGGAACGCAATACAAGAGGGAGCTCGTCCTCAGAAACAGCTGGGGGCAGTGTCCGGCGCCATGTATCGCCCGCTATGGCCAGACAGCCAACATGCCCTTCAACCTCAGCTGCTGATGCCACCGTAGCGCCATCAGCCCAGGGGGGCTCAGCGGTTTGGAAATTTTTTAACGTGTGTGTCTCAGATCGGAGCAAAGCCATCTGTTGTCTCTGCCAGCAAAAATTGAGCCGTGGAAAGGCCAACTGTCACGTAGGGACAATTGCTTTACGAAGGCACCTGGAGAGAAGGCCCAAACAGCTATGATTGGCAAGAACACCTGAGGAAAAGCAGCACCCCTCAAAAGACAAGCCACGGAGAACAACCGCGGCAGCCGTCACAGGGGGCTTCTGCTGCTCCACGTTCCCATGGTATTGTTCGTGGCTGGGGGAGGAAGAATGGATACACTTTTAAACAATTTAAAAATACAATTATCTAAACTTTCAAACAATTTAAAAATACAACCATGTAAACTTTCAAACAATTTAAAAATACAACTATCTATCATTATAAAAAAATGTAAAAAAAAGGGCAAAAAAACTTGCCCTCCGTAAAACATTCTTGGCAAATGCTTTCGACTTGGTTTGTCTTCCGCTGGCTCAAGGGTCCATCTGACCACAGATGCCTGGTCTGCAAAGCACGGTCAGGGCAGCTACAGCATGGGTCTCAGCAGGCTCCCACTTCGGGCCGGAATCCAACCTTCATTCCCCGCGGTGACAATGGCAGACTTGCCCTCCATAACGGATTTCCGTTAAAAGATTTAAAGTTAATTCATTTCAATTAGGGCCGCAAAAGGTCCTCCTGAGTCCTGTATTGTTATTTTTGGTCACTACCTCGGGGCGGGCGTGCATGCCTGCCTGCTGCCCTCCTTGGATGTGTAGTGGTAGCCGTTTCTCAGGCTCCACACCGGATTCCATCCCTCATTCCCCGGCCATTACCCGGGGTCACAAATGGCAGACTTGCCCACCTCCATATGATTCTCGTGAAAGGAATGTGGTGTCATCTTTGCCCGCCATAACTGGTTCTCGTTAAAGGATATAAAGTACATTCATTTCACATATACAGCAGGGCCTCGAAAGTCCTCCTCCTGTATTGTTATTTTTGGTCACTACCTCGGGGCGGGCGGGCGTGCATGCCTGCCCGCTGCCCTCCTTGGATGTGTAGTGGTAGCCGTTGCTCAAGCTCCACACCGGATTCAAACCCCTCATTCCCCGGCCATTAGCCGGGGTCACAATGGCAGACTTGCCCGCCTCCACAGGATTCTCGGTACTGAACAAGTACACAGCAAGTAGAAAATGTAATTTAAAAACAAAACGTAAGCTTTTTAACAATGCCATGAAAAGTTGAGAAGGAAGTCACACATTACCTGACATCACTGAGTGAGGAAGAGGCTGCAATCTCGCCATGTTGCGCAGTAGTCCAGCATGGCCGTCACTACACAAACAGCTGTTTGCGGTGCGTTACACAGTCAGTTTGGTGTGTCAGTGTGAAGCAGTACTCTAATTACACTCCCTGATTGATGTATACACATGCAAAATGTTTGAAAGCACGTTAGGCCTGCAATTTAGCATTCAATGTGATTTCTGCCCTTAAAACGCTGCTTTACGTCACATCCAGATTTTTCCCCGGGACTTTTGGCATGTATCCCACTCCGCCATGCCCCCCTCCAGGTGTTAGACCCCTTGAAACATCTTTTCCATCACTTTTGTGGCCAGCATAATTTTTTCTATTTTTCAAAGTTCGCCTCCCCATTGAAGTCTATTGTGGTTCGTGAACTTTTCCGCGAACCGAACCTTCCGCGGAAGTCCGCGAACCGAAAATCGGAGGTTCGCGACATCTCTATTTGCCACTCAGACATTCTATGCAGTGTTCATTTTTTCCAACAAAAGGGAAAATGATGAATGTTGCAAGAAGACAGGATTAATTAATTATAAAAACTCAACAGGGGAGTTGTTCCATGACACGTCCAATAGGACCATTTATCAGAGAAGACTTTTTAAACCAATAATCAAAAAAATTAAGGCAAAAAACTGGAAGTATAGATGGGGCACCCTTTAGCTCTCATTTTCACTAATGGCACTAATGAGAATGGAATATTTATATTGAACCTAACCCGGTGATCTGCAAACTTGGCTCTCCTGCTGTTAAGAAACTACAAGTCCCACAATGCATGTGTCTTTATGAATCATGAATGTGACTTTCAGACGCCTGCAATGCATTTTGGGACTTGTAGTTCCTTAACAGCTGGAGAGCCAAGTTTGCAGATCACTGACCTAACCTAATGCCTGCCTTTATGGTGTGTAATATTGTCATGAAAAGTCAATTCAATTCTGTACAGTAAGTTTGTGAGGGGTGTGTTTGTGGGTCAGTTATGTGTTGGATTAACTTAGAAAAAGTGGTGGCAAGAAAAAGGTTTGTAAGAACCCCCATATTTGATATTCCATATTGGATATTTCAACTCGACTATAAATAACATTTAATGATGTTTTAAATGGCACAGATAAGAATAGAAACAATAAAGGTAAAAGGGGTGAATTCTGATCTGAAAAGAAATAGGACTGAGGAGAAACTAAACCAGTTCAGCCTTCAGTCGTTTTTCACCTTATGTATCCGAGCAATTTTCACCTCCCATTCATTTGCCAATAACTTTATCACTACTTATAACAATGAATTAATCTATATCTTGTTTTTTCTGCCACCAATTAGGCTTTCTTTGGGTGGTACATTTTGCTAAGAATTATTTTTTTTCTAAATGCATTTTAACAGGAATATTAAGAAAAAATGGGAAAAAAATCATTATTTATCAGTTTTCGGCCACTGTATGGAGCCAATATTTTATTTGGAAATAAAGGTGCATTTTTTCAGTTTTGCGTCCATCACTTTTTACAAGCTTATAATTTAAAAAGTAATAGTAATATACCCTCTTGACATGCATATTAAAAATGTTCAGTCCCTTAGGTAACTATTTATGCTTTTTTTAACGTAATTTTTTTTTTTTTATAAAAAAAATTATTTGGGTATTTTTTTGGAGTGTGGGAGGTAAACAGTTAATTTTAAATGTAATTGTTTGTGAATGTATTTTAAAAAATGTATGTAGATATAATTTGACTATCTGGCCACAAGTTGGCCTCATTAAAAAAAATTCTTTCTGTAGGCGAGCGATCTAGCTTACAGGAAGTGAATGGAGGACAGGAAACTTTTTTTTCTTTAGAAAGATTTTGGCTTCCAATAGAAGCCGTCGGTCTTCCTAACAGGGACTTAGATCAATGAATGGGAACTGTGTTCTCATTCTTTGATCTCCGGGCTAACGGGTGGCGGCATGGGAGCTTGCGCGCGTATGCGCAAACGGCCTTGAGAGCGCACGGAGGCGCAGCAGCAGCCTTTTAGATGTAGCAGATATGTCCAAAAGGCTAAAGTAGTTAAGAGAGAAAATATGGATATGGCACTAAAAGCAGAAGAATTAATAGATGTATGGAGAATTATGAAACAAAGAACTAAAGACTATACTTTCTTTTCAGAAAAACATTAAATATACACTAGAATTGATCTTTTCCTAATGCCCCAGAGTCAAAATTTAGAATAGATTCAATGATCTCCAACTTTGCATACTGTACTCAGATCATGCTCCAGTGATTATATCAATGCAACTTGGGGATCATAATGAGAAAACTAGACACTGAAAATTAGATACTGAATTATTAAAAGATGAAACAATGAGACTGGATGTCAGAAGTAGAATTAGGGAAATCTTTGTGCTCACCAGAAGCCTGGTCATTAATGAAAAAGTATTGTGTGATTGTTTCAAATGTGTCATCAGGGGGATGTTAGATAGCCATAAGATCTGGCTAAGGAGGAAACAACAAAATAAAAGGACAGAGGAACTAATAAATAAACTGGACTTATTACAACATAAAATAACCAATTAACAAAGATAAAATTTGAAATGGAAAATACAAGGAAGGAAATAAATAGAATTCTAGATAAGAAGTGTACTTAACAATATAAGTATATAAGAAACAAAAACACAATAAGTCTGAATAGGTAAGGAAAGATACTTGCCAATTCAATCAGAAAGGAGAAAGTGGCTAAGTGTATAGCAACAATTTAAAATGAATCTGGTCGACCATGCTTTAGTAGCCAAGAAATTAGTGAAACCTTTGTTTGTTATTATACAAAACTCTAAAACTTGCAAGGTAAAAACAGACGGGATTTAAAGTAAAAGTGGAGGAAAAATCTTCCTCAACTATAGCTCAATTTGAAGACCCTATATCAGAAATAGTTATTTCCAGATGTGCAGTCTCAGCTTAATGGTAAAAGCCTCAGACCTGACGGGTTCATAACTAACTTTTTAAAGAGAACCCGAGGTGGGTTTGAAGAATATTATCTGCATACAGAGGCTGGATCTGCCTATACAGCCCAGCCTCTGTTGCTATCCCAAACCCCTCTAAGGTCCCCCTGCACTCTGCAATCCCTCATAAATCACAGCCATGCTGCTGACAAACAGCTTGTCAGAGCTGGCTGTGTTTATCTCTATAGTGTCAGTCTGCTGCTCTCCCCGCCTCCTGCAGAACTCCGATCCCCGCCTGCATCCCTTCCCTCCCTGCTGATTGGAGGGAAGGGACGGGGCAGGGACGGGAGCTATGCAGGAGGCGGGGGAGAAGCTGAGACTGACACTACAGATGTAAACAGAGCCTCACAGCACGGCTGTGATTTATGAGGGATTGCAGAGTGCAGGGGGACCTTAGTGGGGTTTGGGATAGCAACAGAGGCTGGGCTGTATAGGCAGATCCAGCAGCTGTATCCAGATAACATTCTTTAAACACACCTCGGGTTCTCTTTAACAATATTCTCTAAGGATCTAGTCAAAGAATTCTGTTGTTTGACTGTAATTCAGCAGAGGGTCCTAAAGTTTAACTCAACTCACTAACTCGGCAGTGATCTCACTTATTCACAAAGAAAATAAACCAGACATGGGATGTGCCAGCTATCACCCTTATCTTTATCATCATTAATGAGTACAGATATGAAAATATATTCAAAAATCCTAGCCAACAGAATGGAAAAAACATCAAAGGGCCAGCTTGGACCACAGAAAGTGTGCTTCCCCCCAAAAAAGATCCAAGAGAACCTTTATAGAGCCGTGAATTTTATTTATCAGTGTAATAAAATGAATAGAAAGGCAATCATTATACCATTAGACGATGAGAAGGCCTTGATAGGCTTGACAGGTTTGGTTCAAAGGTTTGGTGGCTTATGGGTTGGGTAGGGCCTCATCCAGAGGATTAAATGATAGTTCTATAATTTAGCAGCTAGTGTCAACATTAATGACATTAATAATCTGAAAATGTCAGTATTAATAATGGTGTCAGGTAGGGCTGCCCGCTTTACCCTGTTCTGTTTAACCTGGCTATTGAGACACTTATGCTAGGTACACACAATACAATTTTGTGTTAGATAGATGGTTCGATAGATAATTTCCATTATGTCCAATATTATTTCCAATTGTTTTTCTGGTCGATTTCTCATAGAAGTGAATGGAAATTGATAAGAAAAGAATAGAAGAATAGGAGAATCAAGCAGAAAATCAAGTGGAAAAAAGAGGAAAATCAATCGGACGGAAAATCGACCGAAAAAATGCATCGTGTGTACCTAGCATTATACGTGCTATACAAACAGACCAGGGTGTTCATGGGCTAGAGATGCTAGGAACAAATCTTATAATGTTAGCATATGCAGATGACTTGTTGTTGACACTAAAGGTGGCCATACACTGGTCGATTTGTCATCAGATTCGACCAAAAGATAGATCCCTCTCTGATCAGAGAGGGATCGTATGGCCACCTTACTGCAAACAGATTGTGAATCAATTTCAGCCTGAAACCGATACAATATGTGGAGCTGCCGCTGCTGCCACCCCCTCCCCCCTCATACATTACCTGGAACAGGCGCGAGTCCCCTGGTCCACCACTGTCTTCTTCTCCGCCTGGTCCCGGCATCTTCTCCGCATCGGCTCCCGGCTGGCATCTTCTGGCATCTGCGTGACTGTCACTCCAGTGACAGCGGAAGTTCAAATAGAGCGCCCTCTATTTGTACTTCCGCTGTCACTGCAGTGACACAGGAAGTTATACACTGATGCCGTGATGCGGAGAAGATGCCAGCCAGGAGGTGACAGCGGGGACTCGTGGCGGCAAAGCAGGTAATGTATACCCGCTGTATTGCGTCGGGCATTCGAACGCCGATATCGACACACTCCCGACCCGCCGGGGACCGAGAAAAATCTTCCGCACGGATGGATCGACGGGAGTCGACGGGAACGATGGATTTCGGATGGAAATCCATCGTTCTGTCAGCGGTGTGCGCGGTGATTTCACGGCTGTTTCGATCACTGTGATCGAAACGTCCGTATTTCGGCGGGAAAATCGTTAGGTGTATGGGCCCCTTAACAAAAGGTGCTGATTCCATTCCTAACTTGCTGGCTTTATTATAAAACTTTCATGGAATCAGTCACTTGAAAGAAAATTAAGCCAAATCAACCATTCTTTATCTAGGTTGTTGATTAGATACCAAAAATAAAGAAATATGTAAGTTTGCCTGGGAATTCACTCAAATTAACTACCTTGGTATAAAATTATGTAATAACTTATCCAGATTCTTTGACATATAAAGAAATCAAATCAAAAGTTCAAAACCAACTGAAAAGTTATCAAAAAATGAACCACAATATTTTGGGTAAGATAGAAATTCTGAAAATGGTGATTCCTCCAAAGCTAATGCTTCTTTTTCAATGATTGCCGATTTCATTACCCTGGGAATGGCTCAAACAAAAACATCAAAACTACATTTGGAAAAAAAAGGCCAAGGGCTGCTTATACCAAGTTAACCCAATCAAGAATGCTTGGAGGACTTGAAACATCTGATTTACAAGTATATTATCGCTGTATACACCTGCCCAGAATCTTAGCATGGAGAATATGGGATAGGATCATAAGAACAAACAGTATTACTGGAATCATCTAATGTGAATACAAAAAATGCTCTATGGAGGCAGGCTATGAAAATAAAATAAAAAATTGCGAGACAATGGACACACCCACTGATTCGATCCAGTCACATGACAATCATAGATATTTTAAAATTAAATAATGACCCCCCACCTTTGTGCACCCTTGGCAATAATGAAGATTTTCTGCCTGGTCAGGAAAGAAATTGGTTTATAATAAATAAAGTTGACCAAGACATTAGAATAGCAAGTGTGATTGATAAAGGAATAAGTATCTGTGCGACACTCTTTTGGAAAATGTAGCTAAATAGTTTGTTAATTACTTAGTAAGGACCATTACTGGCCCAAAGTAAGCTAAGTAGTTTTGAGAAATGATTTATTTATTTTTATTTATAGCATATTACGCAGCACTGAAATGGTTGCTAGAGAAGACTAGAACAGAAAAAAATTACTATCCAAACTATCGTATTAGGATTTGGGAGAAGGATCTGGGAATAAAGATTTGAGACAACCCATGGCACAAGCTCTGCACCAACATCTGGGTGTCCTGCAATTCTAGGTACCAAGAAACTTAGATTAAGCATTAAATAGATGGTATTTGACACCAGATAGTAAAGGATTAGCTAGTGTCGCTCCTCATAATTGTTGGAGATGTACTGTAAAAAGGAAATAGGAACCTATTCTCATATTTCCATAACTTGACCTGCTATCCAAGATTATAACACAAAATAGAAGTTTTTTAGTGGCTGAATGGGGTAATGGTTAGGGCTCTGCCTCTGACACAGGAGACCAGGGTTCGAATTGCAGCTCTGCCTGTTCAGTAAGCCAGCACCTATTCAGTAGGAGACCTTGGGCCAGTCTCCCTAATACTGCTACTGCCTATAGAGCGCGTCCTAGTGGCTGCAGCTCTGGCTCTTTGAGTCCGCCAGGAGAAAAGCGCGATATAAGTGTTCTGTGTTTGTTGTTTGTTTGTTGTTTGTTTTACAAGTTGTGTATACCTTGACACTAAAATAGTTAATATTACTGTAATATTTGGATGTGCAAGAGTGCCATACACAGTAATAAATGAATTACTTTTGGCTTATTGCAAGGTCGTCTCCACAAGATTGGTTAACAGCAATGGACCATTTATTGAAACTTTAAGATGTGTGGACCCTGCTTAAAGGTTAAATTTATATTCAAAGTAAAAAGGAAAATCATATATTGTGAAAAATATTTAAACAAATAAAAATCCTTTTTATTCTTTTTTTCATGTGCACCTTTCTATTTTAATCTCTATCCTTCCTTATTGTTCAGAATACTCCCTTCTTTGCACCTGTATTTTTCTTCTTAATATTTTCTGATATTTTCTTCTATATACTTCTTCATTCTTTTTTTTCCTGTTGAAGCTTCCTATTGGCCCATGGTGAGAAATAGGAATAGTCAATGAGTTGCAAACTTTGCATGCAAATTTATTCAGTTTAAAATAGACCAATCAAAATCCTCTTGGGCCAGAAAGGAGCGAGTTTCTGAGCATTTTGTGATCTGAAAACTCTTGCTAATGTAATGCTATGGGTGTGATCCCACTTGAGCGATGTGATTTTATAAAACACCCCATAGCATTGTATTAGCAAGAGCTTTTTTAAATCGCCAGTGCGGAAATCACTCCTAGTGGGTTTCTGGCCTTAAACAAGATTCAAATGGTTCATTTTCAAGCTGCATACATTTGCATATATATTTGCATAATCCTGCATTAATTTGGGATTATTTGCATCTCACTGACCAACCCTAGTGTGGGCCAACAGGAATTCAGTGGGCAAATTCAAATAACCCTCCTAGCAAGAAATTTTAATATCTCAACTTGGCAATGAGCATTCCCATTTGTGTGGATCATCAGGAATGTTCAGCAGCATGGGGGCATAGTGATTAGTGCTCTCGTCTTGCTGCGCTGGGTCGCCAGTTTGAATCTCAGCCAGGGCACTATCTACTCAGAGTTTGTATGTTCTCCCCGTGTTTGTGTGGGTTTCTTCTGGACACTCCATTTTTCTCCCACATCCCAAAAACATACAGATAAGTTAACTGGCTTCCCCCTAAATTGGCCCTAGATTACTACACTACTACATGATAGATATATGAATATGGTAGGGATTAGATTGTGAGCCCCTCTGAGGGACAGTTAAGTTACAAAACAATATACACTGTACAGCGCTGTGGAAGATGTTGACGCTATATAAATACTACATAATAATGAATCAAATATTGAATTTCCCACTGGGGAGGAAACTCTGACGAGAAACACCAATGACTATTGATGGGGCTTTTGATCATTTTAGTATTGGGTTGTGGTAGGGATGGACTTTGCACAGTGGCCTCCAATGTAATGCGAGAAAAAAAGGACAGGAGAACTACACGAGCAGAACTGAAGAAAAAATGCAGATGTGAAGATAGAAATATGTAGAAGAAAAAAAGGATACAAACTGAAACAAAAGCCTGCAGATGACAAAAAGAGACAAAAAAAAGTGAAAAAGTAATGTATTAGCTGTTTAATATTCTAAGTCAGTGAAAATATAATTTCTTTAATTACAGAGAACAGTTGTAAACAAGGGATAACATCTTATGGTTGAGGACACATTAAATGTACTCCCTGGAAATTGAGAGATGCGTTCAGAGGCAGGAAAGCAATCTCACAGATGCAGAAAGAAAAGTTGATAATGCCACAACACAACACAGAGAGCGATCTCTCTTAAGGGAAGAGAAATGCACCATAAACATTCTAGGAAATAAGACTGATGATTCAGTGAATGGAACAAGAAGAAATAATTTGTGAAATGTTGGATTTCCAGATGATGCTGAGGGGATAGACATCATTACTTCCCTAGGACAAATAGCCTGTTACCCTGAACTCGACAATCCAGCCTGTTTTAAGCACCAAGAGATTGCTTAGATCTGTCTTCCTCCTTCCCGAAAAAAGGCAGCAAATTATTGGCTGGGCTTCTCTCTCAGCAATGAATTGCTAACAAACTACCAGCTCCAACAAATAATGTCTTGTTTAAATAGCAAAGTTAATTGCTATTAGCATCTTCTGGCTTGATTCCTGCATTTAAGGGGTTTTGTGTCTTGTGGATCAATCACCACCACCACCAGTGACTCTGAATGAACTCATTTTAAAAAAAGCATTTCTTTTTTTATTGTTGTTTTAATTACAGAGAAATCTGGTGCTTTGGACTGCACTGAAACATTTTTATTGTAGATCTCTAGTATGTGTTCTCATTAGTATATACTTTAATGCCTTCACTTTCAAATTCTTCATGCACTGTCACAATGAAGAGTCGATGTCAAGTTTGATGAAAGCTCTAATAAGCAGCGCATACATGAGATTTTTTCCTTTCGGTTTGTTATTTTTAAACCTTAGGGAATTATTTAAAGCCCAAGTTCATACGCAATGATTTTTCATTGTTAGCAAAGATGAACTCAGAGAACACGTTTCGTAGGCCTCAATACAGTATGTGCATAATAATAACTAAACTAAAAGGGAACCTGCTAATTATCAACATATTTGGGAAGATGTGTAAATGGGTATCTCTGTTCCAGCTGAGAGACAAATTTAGTAAATAGTGAGGCTCGACCAAAGACATAAAATATTATTAATAATATTATTGATTTATAAAGTGCCACCATATTCCGTGGCGCTGTACAAAGTCAGAAAACAACAAGGGGTGCATAATGATACAGACAATGATAAACAACAGATATGGACATTGGTACAAAATACCGAACTGGTGGTTACAATGACAGATGTAACATGATGAATGAAATGTATATGAAGTTATAAAATTAACAACAAAATCCAAGACACAAAAGGGTGAGAGAGCTTTGCCTTCGCCAGCTTACAATCTAAAGGAATGGGAGGGAAACAAGAGGTGGGGAAGTATGTGATACACATACAGGCACAGTGCGTGTTTAGCTTATCTAGTAAGGAGTAACATTTGAGAGGTTGAAGGGGTGTAAGTTTGAACGTCTGCTTGCTGGAAAAAGTGAGTTTTGAGGGAGCATTTAAAGATTTTAAAGGTTGGAGAGTGATGGTTGTGCTGTGGAGGGTATTCCAGAGGAGAGGTGAAGCAGGTGCGAAATCTTGTATACATGAATGTGAGGAGTTGATTCTAGAGGAGTATAATAGAAGGTCATGTGCAGATCTAAGATTGCGGTTGGGTAGGTATCTGGAAAATAGTGAGGAGATGTACACAGGAGAGAGATTATGGAGATCTTTGTAAGTTAGAGTTAAGCGTTTGAACTGGATCCTCTGATTAATTGGTAGCCAATGAAGAGCTTGACAGAGAAGAGCAGCAGAGGAAGACCGAGAAGAGAGATGAATGAGTCGAGCAGCCGAGTTCAGTACAGATTGGCGGGGTGCTAATCGGTTCATTGGTAGCCCACCAAGCTATCTATTACAATGGTCCAAGCAAGATATAATAAGAGCATGTACTAACATTTTAGTAGTGTCCTGAGTGGGAAAAGGTTGGATGTGAGATATGTTTTTGAATTGGAGATGACAGGAGCTGGTTAGGGAGTGAGGAATAAATGAGATAGAAGAATCAAATATTACGCCTAACCACTAGTGTTGGGCGAACACCTAGATGTTCGGGTTCGCGAACGTTCGCCGAACATCGCCGCGATGTTCAAGTGTTCGTGCCGAACTCCGAACATAATGGAAGTCAATGGGGACCCGAACTTTCTTGCTTTGTAAAGCTTCCTTACATGCTACATACCCCAAATTAGCAGGGTATGTGCACCTTGGGAGTGGGTACAAGAGGAAAAAAAATATTTGAAAAAGAGCTTATAGTTTTTGAGAAAATTGATTGTAAAGTTTCAAAGGAAAAACTGTCTTTTAAATGTGGAAAATGTCATGTTTCTTTGCACAGGTAACATGCTTTTTTTCGCCATGCAGTCATAAATGTAATACAGAGAAGAGGTTCCAGGAAAAGGGACCAGTAACGCTAACCCAGCACCAGCAGCAGCAGACGTGATGGAACAGGAGGAGGCGCAGGAGGAGAAGGCCACGCTTTGTGAGACACAACAACCCAGGCCTTGCATGAGGACAAGAAGCGTGCGGATAGCATGCTTTGTACCGCCATGCAGTCATAAATGTAATAAAGATAAGTGGTTCAATAAACAGGGACCACGCGGCAACGCTAACCCAGCAGCAGCAGACGTGATGGAACAGGAGGAGGCGCAGGAGGAGAAGGCCATGCTTTGTGAGACACAACAACCCAGGCCTTGCATGAGGACAAGAAGCGTGCGGATAGCATGCTTTGTACCGCCATGCAGTCATAAATGTAATAAAGATAAGTGGTTCAATAAACAGGGACCACGCGGCAACGCTAACCCAGCAGCAGCAGACGTGATGGAACAGGAGGAGGCGCAGGAGGAGAAGGCCACGCTTTGTGAGACACAACAACCCAGGCCTTGCATGAGGACAAGAAGCGTGCGGATAGCATGCTTTGTACCGCCATGCAGTCATAAATGTAATAAAGATAAGTGGTTCAATAAACAGGGACCACGCGGCAACACTAACCCAGCAGCAGCAGACGTGATGGAACAGGAGGAGGCGCAGGAGGAGAAGGCCACGCTTTGTGAGACACAACAACCCAGGCCTTGCATGAGGACAAGAAGCGTGCGGATAGCATGCTTTGTACCGCCATGCAGTCATAAATGTAATAAAGATAAGTGGTTCAATAAACAGGGACCACGCGGCAACGCTAACCCAGCAGCAGCAGACGTGATGGAACAGGAGGAGGCGCAGGAGGAGAAGGCCACGCTTTGTGAGACACAACAACCCAGGCCTTGCATGAGGACAAGAAGCGTGCGGATAGCATGCTTTGTACCGCCATGCAGTCATAAATGTAATAAAGATAAGTGGTTCAATAAACAGGGACCACGCGGCAACGCTAACCCAGCAGCAGCAGACGTGATGGAACAGGAGGAGGCGCAGGAGGAGAAGGCCACGCTTTGTGAGACACAACAACCCAGGCCTTGCATGAGGACAAAAAGCGTGCGGATATAGCAGCAATGCTTTTTGCCGCCATGTAGTCATAAATGTAATACAGATGAGAGGTTCAATAAACAGGGACCGGAAACGCTACACCATCCCAGATGTTCATTGGTCATGTTACTTGTTTGGGGTCCTGGAGTGTTGCATAGTCATTTCCAATCCAGGATTGATTCATTTTAATTTGAGTCAGACGGTCTGCATTTTCTGTGGAGAGGCGGATACGCCGATCTGTGACGATGCCTCCGGCAGCACTGAAACAGCGTTCCGACATAACGCTGGCTGCCGGGCAAGCCAGCACCTCTATTGCGTACATTGCCAGTTCGTGCCAGGTGTCTAGCTTCGATACCCAATAGTTGAAGGGTGCAGATGGATTGTTCGACACAGCTACGTCATCTGACATGTAGTCCTTGACCATCCTCTCCAGGCGATCGGGGTTGGAGGTGGATCTGCACGCTTGCTGTTCAGTGGGCTGCTGCTGCATGGGTGTCAGAAAATTTTCCCACTCCAAGGACACTGCCGATACCATTCCCTTTTGGGCACTAGTTGCGGCTTGCGTTGTTTGCTGCCCTCCTGGTCGTCCTGGGTTTGCGGAAGTCAGTCTGTCGGCGTACAACTGGCTAGAGGAGGGGGAGGATGTCAATCTCCTCTCTAAAGTCTCCACAAGGGCCTGCTGGTATTCTTCCATTTTGACCTGTCTGACTCTTTCTTCAAGCAGTTTTGGAACATTGTGTTTGTACCGTGGATCCAGAAGGGTATAAACCCAGTAATTGGTGTTGTCCAAAATGCGCACAATGCGTGGGTCACGTTCAATGCAGTCTAGCATGAATTGAGCCATGTGTGCCAGAGTCCTACCAGAATCCTCATCATCCTCTTGTGAGCGTTGTGATAGTTGTTGTGATGCATCATAGTCGTCACCTTCCTCCTGGTCTGCTTCTGCTGACCATTCGCGCTGAATTGTGGAAGTCCAACGTGCACCGCTCTGGCCCTCGTCAGTGGTGGCATGAAATTCCTGCTCCAACTCCAGCTGTTCCTCCTCCTCTTCTTCGTCATAGCTGCTGGGGCCAGCGTTCCCTGAGGCGGATGGCCTGATGTTGGTACCATCACGCTGATCGTTTTCTCCTTCAGATTCCCCCAGTTGCATCATGACAGCTGTTTCCTTGATTTTCAACATTGACCTCTTCAGTAAACACAGCAGTGGTATGGTAATGCTGACTGAAGAGTTGTCACTGCTCACAAGCAACGTGGATTGCTCAAAATTTTGGAGGACTTGGCAGAGGTCCAACATGTTGGCCCAATCGGATCCACAGAAGCTTGGCAGCTGTCCGGATGCGCCTCGGTACTGCACCGTCATGTACTGGACCACTGCACTCTTCTGCTCACAAAAGCGGGCTAGCATGTGCAGCGTAGAATTCCAGCGCGTAGGGACATCACACAGCAAGCGATGGTGGGGGAGATTGAAGCGCTCCTGCATCTTGGCGAGTGCCCCCGAAGCAGTACTGGAATTTCTACAATGTTTGGCCACTCGACGCACCTTCAACAGAAGATCGGCCACGCCTGGGTATGTCCTCAGGAACCGCTGAACTACTAGGTTCATCACGTGCGCCAGGCAAGGGATGTGTGTCAGCTTAGCCAACCTTAAAGCGCGAATGAGATTACTCCCATTATCACACACAACCATGCCCGGTTTCAGGTCCAGAGGTGCCAGCCACAACTCCGTCTGTTCCTTTATTCCCTTCCAAATTTCCTCCCCTGTGTGCTGCTTATCCCCAAGGCAGATCAGCTTCAGCAACGCTTGCTGACGCATGCCAACAGCTGTGCTGCACTGCTTCCACGATCCTACTGCTGCTGGGTTAGCGTTTCCGGATGAGGTACAGCTTTGAGATGCGTTGGAGGAGAAGGAGTCAGAGAGGTAGGTGCTGCTGTTGTTATCCAGTGGGAGGGACGGCGGTGCAGCTGTTTGTGGCGTGGGCAACACCCGCGCCGTAGCAGGTGAGGAATCGCTGCCAGGCTCCACAAGGTTCACCCAGTGCGCGGTAAGGGAGATGTATCGACCCTGGCCGAACGCACTCGTCCAGGTGTCAGTGGTGAGGTGAACCTTGCAGGCAACGGCATTCTTCAAGCTTCGGGTTATTTTGCTGACCACGTGCTCATGCAACTCAGGCACTGCAGAGCGTGCAAAGTGGTAGCGGCTGGGAACCACGTAACGTGGGATGGCCACTGACATCATGCCCTTGAAGCTGTTTGTCTCCACCACTCGATATGGCAGCATTTCGCAGGCGAGAAGCTTGGCTATGCTGGCTGTTACTGCCACGGCCCGGGGGTCATTTGCTGGCAATTTCCTCTTGCGCTCAAACATCTCCGACACAGACAACTGAACCGTAGCGCTGCACACGGAAGGGCTGTTGGTTGTTGTGTTTAACCACCTGAGCGGTCTGGACGAGCTCAGCTCGTCCAACACCGCCGGAGGTCGCCGCTCAGGCCCTGCTGGGCCGATTTTTATCAAATAAAAAGCAGCACACGCAGCCGGCACTTTGCCAGCCGCGTGTGCTGCCTGATCGCCGCCGCTCTGCGGCGATTCGCCGCGAGCAGCGGCGAAAGAGGGCCCCCCTAGCCGCCTGAGCCCTGCGCAGCCGGAACAAAAAGTTCCGGCCAGCGCTAAGGGCTGGATCGGAGGCGGCTGGCGGCTGACGTCAGGACGTCGGCTGACGTCGATGACGTCACTCCGCTCGTCGCTATGGCGACGATATAAGCAAAACAAGGAAGGCCGCTCATTGCGGCCTTCCTTGTTTATTATGGGCGCCGGAGGCGATCGGAAGATCGCCTCCGGAGCGCCCTCTAGTGGGCTTTCATGCAGCCAACTTTCAGTTGGCTGCATGAAATAGTTTTTTTTTTATTTAAAAAAAACCCTCCCGCAGCCACCCTGGCGATTTAATCAGAACGCCAGGGTGGTTAATGAAGACTGGGAGACCTCAAGAGCACTACTCCGGAAAGTGACAGTGTCAGCGTCGTCTGATGTTTGTGAATGTTGTGAACCATGCAATGGCTGGGCTACCGCTGCTGCTGAGGCGGGTCTGGTGGTGAGTCTGGTGAACCCAAGGGAGGCAGTGTTGCTGGTACCCTGTCCTGCCGAGTTTGCCCACAGAGTGGGATGTTTGGATAGCATGTGGCGGCTCATGCTGGTGGTGGAGAGGTTGTTAATACTTTTCCCCCTGCTCAGGCGGGTCTTGCACACCTTGCAAATCGCCATGGTAACATCCTCAGTGCAGTCTTCAAAGAAAGCCCAGACTTTGGAGCACCTGCCTTGCTGGCGATTTCTGTTTGCTCCTCTTTTGCCTCTCACTTGAACTTCCACGCTTGTGGTGCCTGAAATTGCGCGCCGCCTACCTTGTGGCACAAGGCGAACTCGTGCAGCAGTGGGTTCTTCAACAGACTCATCTGTGCTGCTGCTACGACGGCGATGTTCTCGTTCACAAACAAAATCTGGGTCTCTGTCCACATTGTCCATACCCTCCTCTTCCATCTCCTCAAACTCGTCATATGTCATTGTGGGGGGCCGCCGCCGTGGAGTAGAGCTCCCCAGAACAACCTCTGCGCAGCTCACTCCAACGTTGTCTTCCAGATCTTGTCGGCCGACCTCCTGCAATTGCAACCCCTCCTGCCCAACTTGCTCTGGGATTTGGGTTTCCGAGTCCTCCTCGGACTCGCCTTGTATTTCAGTGCGCGGTGCATTTCCCACAGTTAATGGTTGTGAATCCGGGCACAACATTTCTGGCTGTTCCTCCATTGACCTTTGAAAGGTGGAAGTTTGTTGGGCTGGGAATAGCTCCTGCGAATACCCCATTGTGTCCTGAGGTAATTCATCGGACTGGTTATCTGGCAGTTGTGTGCGTGGTGTCGCTGCCAGTTGTGTCAGCTTTGTGCCCACTGGCTCCTTGTAACTGGCTGAGGACTCGGACCTCGTGCGTGATGTGCTGGTGCTGCTTAACCCACTGCTGGACGCTTGAGAGGTCATCCAAGTAATTATCTGGTCCTGTTCTTTTGGATTTGTGAGGGTTGTTGTCCTGGACAACATGGGCGGTATTGAGTGGGTTTTCTTGGGTGCTCCCCTGTGGCCTGTACATGAACCATCAGGGGAAACACCTTTTCCCTTGCCCCTCCCTCTTTCACCGGATTTCTTCCTCATTTCACTTATCCTTACAGTACACGCTGACTGGCAGCAGTACAGTGGCAGTACAGAAATGCTATACAGTACCACTATTCCCAGCAGCGACACAGAGCACAATGCTATACAGTGGCGGGTGAGCGGTGTACCACTATTCCCAGCAGCGACACAGAGCACAATGCTATACAGTGGCGGGTGAGCGGTGTACCACTATTCCCAGCAGCGACACAGAGCACAATGCTATACAGTGGCGGGTGAGCGGTGTACTACTATTCCCAGCAGACACAGAGTGGCAGTAAACAGAATGCTATATAGTGTGGCTGAGCGAGGTACACAGAGTGGCAGTAAACAGAATGCTATATAGTGTGGCTGAGCGAGCCGTGTACTACTATTCCCAGCAGACACAGAACAGTAAACAGAATGCTATATAGTGTGGCTGAGCGGTGTACCACTATTCCCAGCAGCGACACACAGCACAATGCTATACAGTGGCATGTGAGCGGTGTACCACTATTCCCAGCAGCGACACAGAGCACAATGCTATACAGTGGCGGGTGAGCGGTGTACCACTATTCCCAGCAGCGACACAGAGCACAATGCTATACAGTGGCGGGTGAGCGGTGTACCACTATTCCCAGCAGCGACACAGAGCACAATGCTATACAGTGGCGGGTGAGCGGTGTACTACTATTCCCAGAAGACACAGAGTGGCAGTAAACAGAATGCTATATAGTGTGGCTGAGCGAGGTACACAGAGTGGCAGTAAACAGAATGCTATATAGTGTGGCTGAGCGAGCCGTGTACTACTATTCCCAGCAGACACAGAACAGTAAACAGAATGCTATATAGTGTGGCTGAGCGGTGTACCACTATTCCCAGCAGCGACACAGAGCACAATGCTATACAGTGGCGGGTGAGCGGTGTACCACTATTCCCAGCAGCGACACAGAGCACAATGCTATACAGTGGCGGGTGAGCGGTGTACCACTATTTCCAGCAGCGACACAGAGCACAATGCTATACAGTGGCGGGTGAGCGGTGTACTACTATTCCCAGCAGACACAGAGTGGCAGTAAACAGAATGCTATATAGTGTGGCTGAGCGAGCGGTGTACTACTATTCCCAGCAGACACAGAACAGTAAACAGAATGCTATATAGTGTGGCTGAGCGAGGTACACAGAGTGGCAGTAAACAGAATGCTATATAGTGTGGCTGAGCGAGCGGTGTACTACTATTCCCAGCAGACACAGAACAGTAAACAGAATGCTATATAGTGTGGCTGAGCGAGGTACACAGAGTGGCAGTAAACAGAATGCTATATAGTGTGGCTGAGCGAGCGGTGTTCTACTATTCCCAGCAGACACAGAGTGGCAGTAAACAGAATGCTATATAGTGTGGCTGAGCGAGCGGTGTACTACTATTCCCAGCAGACACAGAACAGTAAACAGAATGCTATATAGTGTGGCTGAGCGAGGTACACAGAGTGGCAGTAAACAGAATGCTATATAGTGTGGCTGAGCGAGCGGTGTACTACTATTCCCAGCAGACACAGAACAGTAAACAGAATGCTATATAGTGTGGCTGAGCGAGGTACACAGAGTGGCAGTAAACAGAATGCTGAGCGAGCGGTGTACTACTATTCCCAGCAGCGACACAATGACTGGGGGGACCCTGGCTAGCGTGGCTGGAGCGCGAACTACCCTGCCTGCCTACCCAAAGCTAAACCCACAGACAAATGGCGGAAATATGACGTGGTTCGGGTATTTATTTACCCGAACCACGTGACAGTTCGGCCAATCAGAGCGCGTTCGGGTCCGAACCACGTGACCCGTTCGGCCAATCACAGCGCTAGCCGAACGTTCGGGGAACGTTCGGCCATGCGCTCTTAGTTCGGCCATGTGGCCGAACGGTTTGGCCGAACACCATCAGGTGTTCGGCCGAACTCGAACATCACCCGAACAGGGTGATGTTCTGCAGAACCCGAACAGTGGCGAACACTGTTCGCCCAACACTACTAACCACCATGCTTTGGAAACTGAAGTCATAGGGGTGTTATCAACATTAATTGTTATATCAGGCAGAGAAGTGGACAGAGACTGTGGAAAGATGGCTATTTCTGTTTTATTCATATTGAGTTTTAAGAAGCGAGAGGTCATAAAAGAGGATATAGCAGACAGGCAGTTGGGAATACATGTGAGGAGGGAGTTAAGGTCTGTGGCAGAGAGGTAGAGTTGTGTATCAACTGCATATAGGTGTGATTGAAAGCCAAAATGAGATGATTAAAGCGAATTCGAGATGAGAAACTAACTATAACAAGTAACTTGTCTACATATCTTATGTACAGTTTAGATGGTTTAAAAAGCAAATCTGTCTGCATACTGCTTTAATAGAATATGATTATTTCTTCCTGTGATACAATAACAGCAGCCATGTTGTTTATAAACATTACACAGAGGCAGGCTTATCTGCACCATCAGCACTCAGACTGAAAAAAAAATCTAATCCTCCCTCCTCCCCTCTGCCTCTGAAATCTCTGGCTAGTAATACCTCCCCCTCCTCCTGCTCAGACTGAGCTCCTATGAGCCCTTGCTACTGCCAAGGCTCTCTGAAAACTGTGGGTGGGGCTTATTTAGTTTATAGGGAATTAGAGTATTAAAACAAAAACAAAAAAGTATTTGGCTTGAGGAATGCCTTATAAACTATAGGAAAGGAACACAATTATGCAATGAGTAAAGGTTCATCTCTGATCCAGTTTAATTTACCAAGGCCGTGCATGTGGATGGAAAAGAGAGGACAGAGCCTGGAGGTACCTCCACAGATAAAGGAGGTGGAGATAAGGTCTGATCTGAGTAAGAGCTGGTGAAAGACCTTCCAGAGGACAATATCTAGGAGAGAGTGAGGCCCTTTATGCCTAAATATGAACTATAGGAGTAAAGTGTGGTCGACAGTATCAAGCACTGATGACAGATCAAGAAGGATGAATATGGAATAATGGACTTTGGATTTAACCATGAGAAGTTCATTGGCCACTTTAGTAAGGGCTGTTTTTGTGGAGTGGTTTGCCCAAAAGCCAGACTGGAACTGATCAAGCAGGGAATTAGCATATAAATACTGGCTTAGTTCAGCATGAAGTCAAGTAATTTAGATGCAAATGGGAGAAGTGACACTGGGCGGTAGTTGGTGGGGGTTTCCCCACTTCATCACACTGTGTTATTACTACCTGCAGCTCTGTCGTGTAGCTTGCCTTGTTTTAAAGGGACTTTATGCATTATAAGAGACTTCTTTTTGCAGTTGCTCATGTATTTATTGTGGCAATCACATAATACCTTATGTACTGATTTTGATGTCATTCATCAGTCTAATAATTTTGCCCATACTTACTGTATGCGTCTTTGCCCTATATGTGCTGCATCTTTTATGAACACTGCTTTGCACAGTTAATGTACTGTAACTGTTTCCAAATTGTTGCATGTTCCTGATTGTGTTGTCAATCCATTTTTGTATCAATACACTCTTTTTGCATCTAATTTACAATGTGTGTGTGTGTCATGTTTTATATATTGATTTGATCTTTAAACATGCTGCACCCAATTTTTTTTTAGCTTCCAGCTCTCGCCTGTACTTTTTTTTAAAGGTGTGCATCCTCATTTGTTTTTCTCGTTCTGAAGATGTAATAATGAAGGACATGACACTAGGTCTGGGCTGTGAGGAGGAAGTTATGGAAGATGTTCAAACTGCAGATGTTACATTGTCATCACCATTGCAGTCACTGCACAAGTGCATACAATGTCACAGTACAGTAAGAAGGTTTTCACAGCATTTCTCCAGCACATTACATTGCTCTGATGCGTACATTTAAAAATGGTTTGTTTGAGCGCCAGGATTGCCCTTGTTTTGAATACTGACTACATTTTAATAACAGTTTAGCATCAGAAGACATCTTCCTGAAAGGTTGGTGAATGAGGTACAGGACAATTACAGTTGTATTCCTCTCCAATACCCAATCCAGTGATATTTTAGGGAGTTCTCATTTTTTCTTAACCTTCCTGGCGGTAACCCCAAACGTAGTTCGGAGTAAGCCTTGCAGGAGGTTTTCTCAGGCCCTGCTGGGCCGATTTACTTAATTTTTTTTTTGCTTGGCGCAGCTACCATCTTGCTAGCTGCGTCAGCACACCGATCGCCGCCACCCCACGCTCAATTGCCGCTATCCGTCGTGCCGCGCCCCCCCCCAGACCCCGTGCACTGCCTGGCCAATCAGTGCCAGGCAGCGCTGAGGGGTGAATCGGGACTCCCAATGATGTCACAACGTCGCTGACGTCGCTGACGTCATCCCGCCCCGTCGCCATGGCGACGGGGGAAGCCCTCCAGGAAATCCCGTTCTTTGAACGGGATTTCCTGATCGAAGCGGGCGGGGGGATGCCGCTGAGCAGCGGCTATCATGTAGCGAGCCCTGGGCTCGCTACATGATTTAAAAAAAATAAAAAAAACTGCTGCGCTGCCTCCTGGCAGAAATAATTAAACCGCCAGGAGGGTTAAAACACTTTGACTTTGGCTGGACCTCAGCAAAACCAATGGTAATGCTTGTAATGTAAAACAATAACATTTTTGAATAGTTGATTGACAGACTTGAAATGAGACTGAAACAGCAAAACACACTCAACGTGCTTGAAGAGGAACCCAGAATTGAACTTCCTCCCAATCAGTAGCTGATACCCCTTTTCCCACGAGAAATCTTTACCTTTTCTCAAATAGATCATCAGGGATATCTGTATGGCTGATATTGTGGTGAAACCCCTCCCACAGTGTACTGTATGGGTCATGGCCCTGACAGTTTGCTGTCTGTGAACCTCATTGCATTGTGGGAATTAACAGCTTTTTTCAAACTGTCAAGCAAACAGCATCACCCTCTATGCATAGAATTCTTGGTAAGGAACATTATGCAAAGATCACCTGGGAGGACTAAACATATGGCCATCTCGGATAAATGTCAGATTGTAAATTTGGGTTGAGGAAAGATTTTACAATGGGCAAACACTGACTAAGTAATTTATGAGTGATATTGTAAAAACATTTTTATTTTCACTACAGTTCCTCTTTAAACACCAGATAGTAAACATAATGTAGTGTAAAATACAATGGATAAAAAAGGGGTTATCCTGTATGTAAACACCAGTCCTCCTTTAATTGCCAATGCAAACAGCAGGAACTAAACAGAATCACAGAATTATTGTGTTCTCCTTTTAAAGGGACTCCAAGCACCTCTCATGGGCATGCCTTTAAGCCAGACGACTTCCAACAAAGTCGTGCTATGACCCCTCTGGAGGAGCCTCTTGCAATGGCCATGCGTGTCACTTCCTCTTCCTGCTTCATTCAGTGATGCACTTCTCTAACAGAGAAGACAGGGGTGACCCGGAAGTTATAACATAGCCAAGATGGCAGCAGCAATTTTTAAATTGAAATCGAACGAAAACTATTTGGTGTAGAATGGTGATTCAGGCATCAAATGAAAGAGGAGAGCACAAGCTACAGAAATGTATGCATCTTTAAGTACTTTGCAATACTGGTCGGAATCTTAAAGGCATGCACATGAGAGGTGCTCGGAGTCCCTAAGAGGAACTGTAACCAATGATTAAACTTCATCCCAATCAGTGGCTGATACCCCTTTTCCCATGAGAAATCTTTATATTTTCAGGAATAGATCATCAGGGTGGTCTGTATGGCTGATATTGTCATGAAACCCCTCCCACAGTGTGATGTCATGACCTAGGTCCTGATATCACACTGTGGGAGCCTTGTTGGATTGTGGGAAATAATAGCTGCCTGTTTCCAACTGCCAAGCAACCAGTATCTCTCTCTGTGCATATGTATATCTATTACAAAAAAAAAAACCTTTTAGCCTTTCGCATTGTTAAGGGGCGTGGTTATAATGTCAGTTGGGACTGTCTTATTTTTCATGTCTGCCAGCAGTAAAGATGATTACGTGCAGGCTGATTGTGGATCAAACAATATGAACAAAATTACATGGTGAATATCGATCGTTTCTTTATCTCTCTTCTATTTTTTAACTTCTCACTTTGAAACGTATTGATTTTTTCCCTATTTTGCTAAAGTTCCTCTTTAAGTATCTTAGTTGTAAAAGAGCAGGCCAACTTGCCATAGTATATTGTTATTTTCATTTTAGTGCTTTTACTTCTTTAGTGGTTAATCTACATCAGATCATTGTGTTTCTCCCACTCTCCAGAGGACACACTGGCATCTGGCAGATGTTCTTCTGTTCATATTGCCGGTTTACCTCCCCTGATGAAATGCACTAGGTGACTGTCACTCATTTACATAACAGGGAAGTTAACGGCAAAAGCAGTGTTTTGTCTTTTACCGCTCCTGAAGACTAATGACTGGCCTGGGCTTGTCAACAGAAATAGTATTTCTCATAGAGCCTCGTAAATTGCTCATAGCTGGACAATTTTCTGCCCGGGTACATAAAGCTCTTCATATACATTGTCTTATTTGCATAGGAAATGTAAGCCGCCTGCAGCTCCCCAGTCACTGATGCATTTTGGGAGTAGTGGTTATTCCTGCTCAGTTGGAGCATCATAAGATTGCGTGACCCCCTGTTGTATACAGTTCTTTGCAATCATTGAATATACATGGAATTTTCCCCACTGTAATTGAATATGTGCACCGTACTGTTCCAGAACAGTGTTATTAGTGAGGATGAATAGAAATGAAGCAACACAAACAAATAAAGAATGCACGGGTGTTTTCATAGGCAAGTAAAGTGCGAATAGGCTGGATGTTGGTTCTGTGTCAGATATATACTTATTATCACTGCAGGAAGGCACCGTTTAGTTGATCGTGAATTACTTCTCATGAGTGTATTTTTAATTGAATCCCGGGTTGGCAGTGGATCTGGAAGAATTCATGCTGATGCACCAATGATCAGAAGGCACAGTCAGGGAGGAGAATGGCTTCCAAGAGTCTAGAAATGCACCCCATGTCTGAAGAAAGTTTACAAAGTAACACTAAAGCTAGAACAGAAGAGTGCTGATTTTACAGTGATATCCTCATAGGAATTACAGCTGTCATTGTGGGCATTGTGGATGACTGTTCTAATGAGCAATAACTCCTGCACCCTATATTACCACAGTGGCCAAGCTTGTAGTGGACTAGTGGCCTACAGTGTGAACTTTACATTGTGCCACTATATATTGTCACACTTCAAAGAGGAACGCCAGTAAAAATAATGAAATAAAAAGTGCTTCATTTTTAACAATAATTATGTACAAATGATTTAGTCAGTGTTTGCCCATTGTAAAATCTTTCCTCTCCCTGATTTACATTCTGAAATGTATCACATGGTGACATTTTTACTACTGGCAGGCGATGTCACTGGAAGGAGATGCTGCTTGCTATTTTGGCAGTTGACCCAGCTGTAAACAGCTGTTATTTCCCACAATGCAATGAGGTTCACAGACAGGAAACTGTCAGGACCATGGTCCTGACATCAAACTGTGGGAGGGGTTTCACCACAATATCAGCCATACAGAGCCCCCTGATGATCCGTTTGTGAAAAGGAATAGATTTCTCATGGTAAAGGGGGTATCAGTACTGATTGGGATGAAGTTCAATTCTTGGTCACGGTTTCTCTTTAAACTGTTGAGGGTATAGTGGTATTACCTTTCCTGTCATCCCCACCCCCTGCTGTACATTATGGGCTTGATGCACAATAGTGTGGTAATATTGCCATGCACAGACATAGCATGGAAATATTACCCTTACTACCGTCACCATGTAACCCAAGTTAAGCTAGTAGCTTGACTCACGGTAGTCGAGTAGCACAAACCTTGCTAAGGTAACAGTCATTAGTAAAGGTTCCGCAGGTCATGCTAATAGTGTAACTTGTACACGCTGCCAGCTCAGTAGTAAGGGTAATATTGCCATGCTATGTCTGTGCACAGCAATTTTACTGCACTTTTGTGCACCAAGCCCTATATTTCATATAGCAAAATATAAATGGATCATCATATACATGTTCCCCAATTAACAAAAATTAGGCAACATGTTCACTCTCCCTCTCTCTCTCTCTCTCTCTCTATCTCTCTCTCTCTCTCTCTCTCTCTCTCTCTCTCTCTCCCCCATAACAGATACTGTAACAGTTCAAACCCCAATAACTAACGGCAGATCTGACTTTGACAGCCCAGTCCCTACCTACCTTTTCTCCCATTCCAGCATTGCTTTATGCTGCCTCTGATGTCTCTTCCATGTCCCGTTTTCTCTAACCCACATTTAATCACTTATTCAGATACTCAATTGCATCAATTAATGGTTACTTGGCAGGGAAGTGGAGGGGCAGAATGCAGGGAGGGGTAGGAGTTCAAACAGGTGCTGTTTTTATAAAATATCAGAGTAAACAATGGCCTCCTTTCCCTAGACACTCCCCATCCCCCTCCATGTGTTCACAGTAGTGAAAGCTGATATCCTGTACTGTCGGTGTGATGACATGGGCATGTGTCATACCTGCCATACCCTTGATGTATCTCTGGTCAGACTAGCTATCCAATGGGGAAGGGCCTTACATTGTAGCAAATCAACCCCACTTCACAAATCATTGCGCTTACTGCTGCGCTCACTCACAGAGGATTGGAGGGAGCGGACCAGTATGTGCCTGTAAACAAGATCAGTGGGGTAGGCCTGGCAGGTTCTGTGCATCAATTTATAGGCCAAGCACAAAATTTTAAAGTTGATCCTGAAACAGATGGGTAGCTAGTAGAGGGATTTAAAGATGGAAGTAGTAAAGGCGTTGTGATGGGAGGAGTTGAGCCGCTGCATTCGTTACCGATTGAAGTAGGCGATGGGGTTTAAAGGGAAGCCTTACAAAAGGGAATTGCAATAGCCAAGGTGGGAGATGTGAAGGGCATGGATGAGGAGTTTGGTGGTGTCAGGGTACAGGAAGTAGTGGATCCTGGGGATGCTGTTGAGGTGGAAGTTACAGGATCCGGGAGGTGCAAAAAAGAGGGCAGTGTCCAGTGTGACACTAAGGCAGCTGGCTTGGGGAATAAGGCAGATGGTTGTGTTGATGATCGTGATATGGTAGTGATGGTCATATTTAGAAGAACTCATGAAGAAGCATGTGATCAGTTTACCGGTAGTCAGGTGATAGGTATGTAAGTCTCTGATTTGCTAGTCATGATTATGTGATAAAGCAGGATGTGATCGCAGCAAATCTGAGCTTTTCAAATCTATCAGCTGTTTAAACAAATCACATGCTTCTCCATGAATTCTCCTAGACCTCACCATCACTACTTACTGGAGAAAATTATATAATTTCATCATGAGGAGGAGCGACGAACCAACAGCAGCATAATTTTGCAGCCGTTGTGTAGCCCTTTGCAGCTGGTGTGAGTCATTGTGGCTTGGTCTGAGAGCCCTACCATTCTTTTTTCTCTTCTCCTACATGTAATTTGCATTGTGCTTCCTTCTCAGGGTTATGGCGCAGTTGTAGGCAGTGTCCCTAAGTGGTGAGAGTACTTGGGGCTCTTTTGAGTGGTCCTCAAACTAAGGCCCGCGGGCCGAATGCGGCCCCCTGAGGCTTTTTTACCGCCCCAACACACACAAAATGTATTACTTATAGATGCGGTCAGCTACATTTTTAAATATTGGTGGTCCGCATATAGACTAGCAGTGCTGGCACCACCCATACACATGGAAGCCAGAAAGCAGTAATTTCCTGGTTTCCAATAAAATTCCACATCAGGTGACACTGCTGTCCAATTGGACTGCAGGTCCGCTTTACTGTCTGGCCCGCAAACACTTCTACATCATTTTATGTATACAGTATACTCCAGCCCCCAAGCAGTCTGAAGTATGTTGACCCGGCCCTCGACCCAAAACGTTTGAGGACCCCTGGTCTAGAGGAATCAGAGCCTTCCTCCTCCTTAGGTAATTATCTCTTTTTATTTTAATTTGGCTTTAGGTTCACTTTAAGAAGTTAAAGTGAGGTCTTCTATAAAGCTGTAGTGAGAGTCTAATTGGTTTTCAACACGTGTTGTAGCTGTAGTGAGCACAGTGTGTGCCTTCAAAAGGGCTGAGTAGCCCTTTGCAGCCAGTGGGAATCAGGTGGGACTTGGGCTAAATCTCGATAAACCTATTTTTTCTTTTATTGCATGTAAGCTGCATAACTTTGCACTCCATTGATCAGTATCAAAACAGCGGCAGAGGATGGCGTGGGGCAGGGTGGTAAATCAGTGACTGCTCTACGATTCATTTTTGATCAGGAAGTGAAGTGACTAATCACCTGCTGTTCATTTAGCGTTCATTTGCCTAAATTTGAACTTTAAATGTTGGGCATATTTATTAACTCACACATTGCTTATTTGCCAAATCAAGCACTAAAACGTGTTAAGCATTCTGTGCACTGAATATAATATAATTTGAAGGTGCATGCAAGTTAACCTTTTTATTTGCCTTTATGTACTAGCCTGCTGCAATCAGCAATCATTTATAATTCATCTTTTATGTTTACCTCTTTTTTACATTCTGATCAGTTATTTAATTCCCCCCATTCTGTGGATGCATACAGCCCTCCCAATATCCCTGCTGCAATCTAGCCTCTCTTTTATTCACCTTAGTCCAGCAAGCTGTTTCAGTGTCTGTGCTTTATTGCACCTTATGTGTTGTACTTTCTTTACCAGCAGCAAAAGCATCTGCAGACATTTTTACAGCACCAATAACTGCTGCCTGTGTGCTGAATATCTTCCCTTTGCCTTGAGAGGGGCCCCTTTAAGCACTGTCTTTTATATGCGTTTGGAGGTTTTATATTGTCAGCTGCTGAATTTTTCAGTGCAACTATTTCTGGGGGAGATTTCACTGATGCAGCTTTATGGCTTTTGCCTCTCCTGGCACATCATTGTGTTGTGCAGCTAAATAGGGAAGCTCATCAATATTAGCTTAGCAAAGAATAGATGAGTAAGCTATCCAAAATGTAGCTGAATTTAGTCACTCTGTTACATTCATCTTGACTTTTCAAGACTTAAGCAAAACTTTTACTTTAAAAGTTTAATAAAGTGAGCACAGTTAATTGGTCCCTCTGCTGGTGACAATGAATCTGTGTATGATCAGAGTTGTTTATTTTTATTCTCCCGCCCCATCTAGTTGCACAAATGCCATCTGTCCGTATTTTTGACATCTGTAGGATATAATTGGTTGCTATTGGCATTGTTTTTTGCATTTAGCATACTACCTGTTGCATCAGTTTCCAGAATAAAATCTGTAGTTGATCTCTGAATTTCAGCCGAGCACCATTTTTTTTCAATATTACATTATGCTAACAATTTTGGCTCATTACTAAAAAAATCCATTCTGCCTCTACTTTTTACATTTAAATGTATGTTAGAGGGTTTTTATTGCTCTACTGACGTCCGCAGAAAGAGCAGGCAGGTAAGGCCTTCTATAATGAGCAGCAGCATTGAGCAAAACAAAAGCTTTCATCAGCAGGGGGTGGGGAGATAGGACACTGTACATCAAACAGTTTAGAGAGTTACACTTGATTACATTTATACCTTCCCCTGGATAAATAAGGCCAGACAGAAGGGGGGGGGGGGCAGCTCCTAGAGCTATTAGAAACCAGGACAGTCTGCAGGAAAAAATATAGCTGTTTGGATCCCTGATGACCTCAGTCCACATGACCCACCATAATTCCTCCATTTCTCTTGCTTTTGGGCTACACATGGAAATGGCTGGATCCTGCATATGATATAAGTGAGTGCTGCTGCCTATGAAGGAGGAACTACTGTACATACAGAAAGGTAGCTTTACTGCATATGGGTAGGATAGTAGTGCATGGAAAAAGACGGTTACTGCACATGGAAGAGGGAGCTTGCTGTTACCCAGGCTGATGCACATAGGAAGGAGGCTGCAATTGGATTGGGCCATTTTCACAACACATTTTGGGCTATGGTTAATGAAAAAAACACTATATTCTCGGACTGTAAAGTGTGCAGGAAAGAACCACTATGTATACATATGTCAGTGGCTCTTACAGAAAACTTTGTTTATGTTAAAGCACACCTGAAGTGACATGGTCATTTGACTAGATTAGCTGCATGCTTTTTCCAGGTCTGTGATTCAGATACTACTGCAGCCAAAGAAAGAATCAAGACTGGCAGGTAACTGGTATTATTTAAAAGGACATACATATGGCAGCCTCCATGTACCTCTCGCTTCCGGTTCCTTTTAACCCTCACACAGCCAGTAACTGACTATCCCAGATCTCCAAAATGGTGTTAGGTTTATTAAAAGGTCCTGGACAGCTTAGTATCTCTCCCTTCCCCATTAGCACCCTCAATGTGCCCTCATTCTCCTGCACCTCTCACTCTGCTGCATCCCTGCTTCCTGCTTCCCTAGTAAAATGATTCAAAGATTCGGTCCAAAGATCCGGATCTTTTCAATGATCCGATTCAAATCATCCGAATCATTGAAAAGATCCGGACTTCCCAGGATAGCACCAAGAGCCTCATAACGCGACTCAATCTGACAACCAACTTCAACACCACCATGCGTTGCATTAGGGACACGTTATGCGACCTTAACGTACCCTAACACGCAATGTCTTGGTGTGAAAGAGGCATTAAAGCAGGAAAAAATCACACTGCAGTGAGATCTGCAGCAGCCCCTGCGCTTACGTGCTCCCCTGGGTTCCACCACTGCAATTCTCCCCTATAGTGAGATTGCCACGCGTCATCATGACGGCAAACAGCGATCTCACCCAAAGGATCCAGAGTCTCCCAGGACCAGAAGAAAAATGCGCTGTATTGTCTTCCCATACCTCCTGGTGGTTACTAGGAGTCAGGCTCGGGATTACCACTCCTGGCTTCTTATTTCCACCCCGAGCCTGACTCGGGGCTACCGCCAAGGAGGTGAAAGATTAAAGAATGTGCAGAAAGTATATGTTTACACAATCTAGTCAGGATAGGGGGGAAGAGGGGGATTACATAATGTTTTCGATGTGTGAAAAAACAACATCCAACCTGCATATATGATTTACATTATTATTTATTTTTGCTTTGATCTGATTACACTTAATTCCCTATGATATCTTCATTCATTCCCTTCTTCCATGTGTTCCATTATATAGTCCTCTAGTTTAAATTCTTTCAAAATCTTTTTGGAAGAAATTCATCTGCTGTGGTAATTTGTGGATTGTGCCGGTGGCATTGTTTCTTCATTAGACTTAGTAATGCTTAGCCTAATTTCTGTAATGCTGGAGGTGAGTTTTACTAAAAATTACAGTGTGATCAATGTTTTCTTTTCTTTTTATTTCTGTGAATGATTAATGTCTGTAATACTAATGTAGCTGATTTATGATGATGTGAACAATAATGTTACCCGAGAAGAAAAGATATTTGTTGTTTAACCACTTGAGGACTGCAGGGCTAAACCCCCCTAGTGACCAGGCAATTTTTAGCTAAATTGGCCACTGCAGCTTTAAGGCCTCGCTGCAGGGCCGCACAACTCAGCACACAAGTGATCCCCCCCTCTTATCTGCCCACCAACAGAGCTCTCTGTTGGTGGGGTCTGATCGCTCCCCCCATGTTTATTTTTTTTTAAATAAATATTATTGTTTTGTTTTGTTTAAAAAAAAAACGTTACTTTTAATTTCTACCCTCCCTCCCTCCCTCCCCACAGCCAGCCAATTATGGCGATCGGCTGTCATAGGCTTCTGCCTATGAGAGCCGATCGCTCTCTTGTCCCCCAGGGGGACAGCCGTGTCACACGGCTGTCCCCAGTGCAGCGCTGCTGCTCATCGCAGCACTGCACCTAGTAAATAGACGGCGATCACGCCGTCCAACAGTCTCCCGAGCGGCAATAGCCGCTCGGCAATAGCCGCTCTGTTTTGCATGCGCGCGATCTCATGCAAAACAGAGCCCCAGGACTTTACGCCAATTGGCGTTAGGCGGTCCTGGGGCTGCCGCCGCGGCCACGCCTACTGGCGTGACGCGGGCGGCAGAAGGTTAAGAGAAACTCCGACCAAAAATTGAACTTTATCCCAATCAGTAGCTGATACCCCCTTTTACGTGAGAAATCTATTCCTTTTCACAAACAGACCATCAGGGGGCGCTGTATGATTGATATTGTGGTGAAACCCCTCCCACAAGAAGCTCTGAGTACCGAGGTACTTCTGGCAGTTTCCTGCCTGTGAACCCTGTTACATTGTGGTAAATAGCTGTTTACAGCTGTCTCCAACTGCCAAAACAGCAAGCAGCAGCTACATCACTTGCCAGCAGTAAAAATGTCACCATGTAATAAATGTCAGAATATAAATCAGGGATTTAAAATATTTTACATTGGTCAAACACTGACTAAATCATTTATACATACCCGTATATACTCGCAAGCAAGCCGACCCGCATATAAGCCGACCCCCCAACTTTTACCTGAAAAAACAGGAAAAAATGATTGACCCTCATGTAAGCTGGGGGTAGGAAATGCTGGCCGCGTGATCCCCCCAGTGTTTCCCATTATAGCTAGTATAGTGCCCAGTATAGCTAGTATAGTGCCCAGTATGGGTAGGTAGTGCCCTAGTATAGCTAGTAAAGTGCCCAGTATAGCTAGTATAGTGCCCAGTATATTGCCCCAGTATAACTAGTATAGTGCCCCAGTGTGCCCCAGTATAGTAGTATAGTGCCCAGTATGGGTAGGTAGTGCCCCAGTATAGCTAGTATAGTGCCCAGTATAGGTAGGTAGTGCTAAGTATAGCGCTCAGTATAGCTAGTATAGTGTCCAGTATAGGTAGGTAGTGCCCAGTATAGCGCCCAGTATAGCTAGTATAGTGCCCAGTATAGGTAGGTAGTGCCCAGTATAGCGCCCAGTATAGGTAGGTAGTGCCCAGTATAGTGCCCCAGTATAGCTAGTACAGTGCCCAGTATAGGTAGTGCCCCCTCCTCTCCCCCGCCTCGCGGTCGCCGCTATCACCTGAGCTGGCGCCACATCTTCTATTATTCCCCTCTCCGCTCGTAAATTAATTCAGAGCAACGCGCCCCACGGCGGCTGCTGTGATGACGAGGCAGGAAACCATAGAGAGAGAGCGGTTCCCATAGCTACAGGAAGCCGCTCTCTCTCTATGGCTTCCTGCTTCATCATCACAGCAGCCGCCGTGGGGCGCGCTGCTGTCAATTACTATGCGAGCGGAGAGGGGAATAATAGAAGATGCGGCGCCAGCTCAGGTGATAGCGGCAACCGCGGGGTGGTGGAGCGGGGGGCGTGGACCACAGGTGACTCGCAAGCAAGCCGACCCCCCAACTTTTGACCCCCTTTTTGGGGGTCAAAAATTCGGCTTGCTTGCGAGTTTATACGGTAATTATTGTAAAAATGAAGCACTTTTTTATTACATTATTTTCACTGGAGTTCCTCTTTAAAGGTAATTTAAAGCTAAAGAGAGCAGAATATTATCCTATATTTTCACTTTTGCTAGGAACTGATGGAATACTTCCACATGCAACAATTAGGCCCCTTTCATGCTTGTAACCTTATGTTGTGATTAGGACCAGTTCTAGCTATAATGGGGACCCAGGGCAAACGTAACCTGTGGGCCCCCCTGACACCCCTTCCTCCCCCAGAATAGTAGCCAGATGTGCTCCCCCCCCTCCTTCCCCCAAGATTAGTAGTAAGATGTTGTCCCTTTTTCCCCTGTATAGTAGTTAAATGTGCCCCCTTCCCTTGTCCTGTCGATTTACAATTCCCATCAAGTTGTTCTACCATCATAACTGCGCACGCGCACAGCCTTTTTGCACATGCGCAAAACAACTCTGACCAAATTACTCAATATCCATCCGCGGCTTATCGATCTGTGCCTTCGGGGGCTCAAAGTGTAGCAGAGCCAGAGGAGACAAGCTGCGTGGCGAACCAAGAGGCCCGGGAGTAGAGGAGAGAGCAGCGGCTGACAGCGGGCGGGGACTTGCCGCTGTTACAGCCGCCGGAGGGAGCGCTGATCTGTGTGCCGCTAGTCTGACTAGCGGCGCACAGAGCATAGCTCCTTCCGCCGGCTGGAAGAACAGCGGTGAGTCCTCTCCCGCTGTCAGCCGCTGCACCGACACTTAAAATACCGGAGGGGCGAGCCAGGAAGGGGGGCCCCAAGGTGAGGGAAGCGGTGTGCTCCCCCCCTCCTTCCCTGCGCTGTGCACACCACCCCCTTCACTGCGCTCCTCTCTCAATCAATCCTACATGGTAGTACAATTCTATGAAGTATATTAGTTTGACATACTGACATATAAAATTACTCTACCAAAGTAGTCCAGGTATAATACCTCGACAAAGTATATCACCTAGACACCACACCCTTCCCCAGTGTAGTAGCCTGATGTTCTCCCCCTACCCCAGTATAGTATGCCCCTTCCCCAGTATAGTAGCCAGATGTGTACTCCTCCCTCCATTCCAGTATACTGGCCAGATGCATCCTCTAACTACCCCCCCCCCCCCCCCCCCAATGTTACAAAAAGCAATGGGGAGAAGCAGCACGCACTCACCTCCTCCAAGTTCCAGGCACTGCATGTCCGGCAGTCTCCTCTGTAGTGTTGTTGCTCTGCACTTCCTGCACATCAGGCACTAGAGCCCAAATGGAGAAGCAGGAAATGCAGAGCAACAACACTTCAGGGGGGACACATTGACCTGCAGCATGGAACTCGGAGACTGTGAGCGTGTGCCTGTCCACACTGCCCCATAACGCTGTGGGGGCAATTGCCCCCTTTTCCCTTATCGTAGCACAAATGTTGTGATGCAAATGTTCTTCAGTCGTACCGGTACTGTACAGTGAGGCATATAGAGGAATGAAAGTATGCTTAATTTCCAGGGTAAATGTACACGTCATACTCCTAACATCCTGAATGCAGTGCATTTGTGGGGGGGGGAGGGGGTACGGAACGCAGCACCGCAACGCGATCAATGTGATAGACTTTCATTGCTTCTAGGTCGCGATGCACCAAATTAGAGCAATCTGTCGCAACGGCCTAAGTGTGAAAGGAAACTCCGAAAAATAAAAAATACATTTTTAGAGGAACACTACTTTTTGGTGCTAATACCTACAGGTGCACAAAATGTAAGAGGCATGATAATAGGAGGAAGGCAAAGGTTAGCAGAGGTTAGGCTTAGAAGGGGTTCAGGTTAGTGTAATCCAGCATGCAGCAGATCAGGTATTTCTGACAATCGTATCGGAACTGACTGGATTAGCTGCATGCTTGTTTCTGGAGTGTTTCAGACACTACTGCAGCCAAATTAACTAGCATGCCTGCCCATTGGTATTGTTTAAAAGGAAATCAATATAGCAGCCTCCATATCACTCTCACATCAGGTTCTTTTTCAAGGTTTAAAAGTTAGGGTTCAGCTGGATAGCGTGCTGGTTTAGGCTTTTGCCTTTGATTCAGAGTTTGAGCCTTTAACAAGGGTTCAAATTTCAGTTTAAGCCAGTACGTAACACAGTAAAGAGTCTCTGGGCAAAGCTCCTTAATGATCCTGGTTGTCTGCGGAGCGCACCCTAAGTGGCTGAAGGGCTTTAACCACTTGAGGACCTAGGGCTTTACCCCCCTTAAGGACCGGCCACTTTTTTTCCATTCAGACCACTGCAGCTTTCACGGTTTATTGCTCGCTCATACAACCTACCACCTAAATGAATTTTGGCTCCTTTTCTTGTCACTAATAAAGCTTTCTTTTGATGCTATTTGATTGCTGATGCGATTTTTACTTTTTATTATATTCATCAAAAAAGACATGAATTTTGGCAAAAAAATGATTTTTTTTTATTTTCTGTGCTGACATTTTTCAAATAAAGTAAAATTTCTGTATACATGCAGCGTGAAAAATGTGGACAAACATGTTTTTGATTAAAAAAAAACCCATTCAGCCTATATTTATTGGTTTGGGTAAAAGTTATAGCGTTTACAAACTATGGTGCAAAAAGTGAATTTTCCCATTTTCAAGCATCTCTGCCTTTTCTGTCCACCTGTCATGTTTCATGAGGGGCTAGAATTCCAGGATAGTATAAATACCCCCCAAATGACCCCATTTTGGAAAGAAGACATCCCAAAGTATTCACTGAGAGGCATAGTGAGTTCATAGAAGATATTATTTTTTGTCACAAGTAAGCGGAAAATGACACTTTGTGACAAAAAAAAAAAAAAGTTTCCATTTCTTCTAACTTGCGACAAAAAAAAATGAAACCTGCCACGGACTCACTATGCTCCTCTCTGAATACCTTGAAGTGTCTACTTTCCAAAATGGGGTCATTTGTGGGGTGTGTTTATTGTCCTGACATTTTGGGGGGTGCTAAATTTTAAGCACCCCTGTAAAGCCTAAAGGTGCTCATTGGACTTTGGGCCCCTTAGCGCAGTTAGGCTGCAAAAAATTGCCACACGTGGTATTGCCGTACTCAGGAGAAGTAGTATAATGTGTTTTGGGGTGTATTTTTACACGTACCCATGCTGGGTGGGAGAAATATCTCTGTAAATGACAATTGTTTGATTTTTTTTACACACAATTGTCCATTTACAGAGAGATTTCTCCCACCCAGCATGGGTATGTGTAAAAATACACCCCAAAACACATTATACTACTTCTCCTGAGTACGGCGATACCACATGTGTGGCACTTTTTTGCACCCTAACTGCGCTAAGGGGCCCAAAGTCCAATAAGTACCTTTAGGATTTCACAGGTCATTTTGAGAAATTTCGTTTCAAGACTACTCCTCACGGTTTAGGGCCCCTAAAATGCCAGGACAGTATAGGAACCCCACAAATGACCCCATTTTAGAAGGAAGACACCCCAAGGTATTCCGTTAGGAGTATGGTGAGTTCATAGAAGATTTTATTTTTTGTCACAAGTTAGCGGAAAATGACACTTTGTGAAAAAAAACAATAAAAATCAATTTCCGCTAACTTGTGACAAAAAATAAAATCTTCTATGAACTCACCGTACTACTAACAGAATACCTTGGGGTGTCTTCTTTCTAGAATGGGGTGTAAAAAAGGGCCACACATGTGGTACCGCCATACTCAGGAGAAGTAGTATAATGTGTTTTGGGGTGTATTTTTACACATACCCATGCTGGGTGGGAGAAATATCTCTGTAAATGACAATTGTTTGATTTTTTAAATTGTCCATTTACAGAGAGATTTCTCCCACCCAGCATGGGTATGTGTAAAAATACACCCCAAAACACATTATACTACTTCTCCTGAGTACGGCGGTACCACATGTGTGACACTTTTTTGCAGCCTAGGTGCGCTAAGGGGCCCAACGTCCTATTCACAGGTCATTTTGAGGCATTTGTTTTCTAGACTACTCCTCACGGTTTAGAGCCCCTAAAATGCCAGGGCGGTATAGGAACCCCACAAGTGACCCCATTTTAGAAATAAGACACCCCAAGGTATTCCGTTAGGTGTATGGCGAGTTCATAGAAGATTTTATTTTTTGTCACAAGTTAGTGAAAAATGACACTTTGTGAAAAAAAAAAACAATAAAAATCAATTTCCGCTAACTTTTGACAAAAAATAAAATCTATGAACTCGTCATACACCTAACAGAATACCTTGGGGTGTCTTTTTTCTAAAATGGGGTCACTTGTGGGGTTCCTATACCGCCCTTGCATTTTACGGGCCTAAAACCGTGAGTAGTCTGGAAACCAAATGTCTCAAAATGACTGTTCAGGGGTATAAGCATCTGCAAATTTTGATGACAGGTGGTCTATGAGGGGGCGAATTTTGTGGAACCGGTCATAAGCAGGGTGGCCTTTTAGATGACAGGTTGTATTGGGCCTGATCTGATGGATAGGAGTGCTAGGGGGGGTGACAGGAGGTGATTGAGGGTGTCTCAGGGGGTGGTTAGAGGGGAAAATAGATGCAATCAATGCACTGGGGAGGTGATCGGAAGGGGGTCTGAGGGGGATCTGAGGGTTTGGCCGAGTGATCAGGAGCCCACACGGGGCAAATTAGGGCCTGATCTGATGGGTAGGTGTGCTAGGGGGTGACAGGAGGTGATTGATGGGTGTCTCAAGGTGTGATTAGAGGGGGGAATAGATGCAAGCAATGCACTGGCGAGGTGATCAGGGCTGGGGTCTGAGGGCGTTCTAAGGGTGTGGGCGGGTGATTGAGTGCCCTAGGGGCAGATAGGGGTCTAATCTGATAGGTAGCAGTGACAGGGGGTGATTGATGGGTAATTAGTGGGTGTTTAGGGTAGAGAACAAGAGTAAACACTGCACTTGGGAGGTGATCGGACGTCGGATCTGCGGGCGATCTATTGGTGTGGGTGGGTGATCAGATTGCCCGCTAGGGGCAGGTTAGGGGATGATTGATGGGTGGCAGTGACAGGGGGTGATTGATGGGTGGCAGTGACAGGGGGTGATTGATGGGTGATTGATAGGTGATTGACAGGTAATCAGTGGGTTATTACAGGGAAGAAGAGATGTAAATATTGCACTGGCGAATTGATAAGGGGGGGTCTGAGGGCAATCTGAGCGTGTAGGCGGGTGATTGGGTGCCCGCAAGGGGCAGATTAGGGTCTGATCTGATGGGTAACAGTGACAGGTGGTGATAGGGGGTGATTGATGGGTAATTAGTGGGTGTTTAGAGGAGAGAATAGATGTAAACACCGCTTGGGTGGTGATCTGATGTCGGATCTGCGGGCGATCTATTGGTGTGGGTGGGTGATCAGATTGCCCACAAAGGGCAGGTTAGGGGCTGATTGATGGGTGGCAGTGACAGGGGGTGATTGATGGGTGGCAGTGACAGGGGGTGATTGATGGGTGATTGACAGGTGATCAGTGGGTTATTACAGGGAAGGACAGATGTAAATAATGCCCTGGCGAATTGATAAGGGGGGGTCTGAGGGCAATCTGAGCGTGTAGGTGGGTGATTGGGTGCCCGCAAGGGGCAGATTAGGGTCTGATCTGATGGGTAACAGTGACAGGTGGTGATAGGGGGTGATTGATGGGTAATTAGTGGGTGTTTAGAGGAGAGAATAGATGTAAACACTGCGCTTGGGTGGTGATCTGATGTCAGATCTGCGGGCGATCTATTGGTGTGGGTGGGTGATCAGATTGCCCGCAAAGGGCAGGTTAGGGGCTGATTGATGGGTGGCAGTGACAGGGGGTGATTGATGGGTGATTTACAGGTGATTGACAGGTGATTGACAGGTGATCAGGGGGATAGATGCATACAGTACACAGGGGGAGAGGGGGTCGGGGGGGGTGGTGATCAGGAGGGGGCAGGTGGCAGGGGGGGGGGGGGTAAAAAGAAAATAGCATTGACAGATAGTGACAGGGAGTGATTGATGGGTGATTAGGGGGGTGATTGGGTGCAAACAGGGGTCTGGGGGGTGGACAGGGGGGGGGGTCCTGAGGGGTGCTGTGGGCGATCTGGGGCAGGGGGGGGGGGGGAATCAGTGTGCTTGGGTGCGACTTAGGGTGGCTGCAGCCTGCCCTGGTGGTCCCTCGGACACTGGGACCACCAGGGCAGGAGGCAGCCTGTATAATTCACTTTGTAAACATTACAAAGTGTATTATACACTTTGTATGCGGCGATCGCGGGGTTAACATCCCGCCGGCGCTTCCGTATGGCCGGCGGGATGTTGCGGCGGGTGAGCGGCGGCAGGCACCGGCGGAGGATCGCGTCACGGATGACGCGATCGCTCCGCCCATGCCCTTACAAGGACCACCGCCTCTGTGGGTGAGCCGGTCCTTGCAGGGCACACTTCCCGGCCGCCCCTGTGCGTTAAGTCCACCAGAAGAAAAGCATGATATAAATGTTATGCATGGGCGTAGCAGCAGCCATAGCAGCTGTGAAGGGGCCCTGGCCTGGAGAAGTGGAGAAGAAGGGGCTTAGGTATTAGTTGATGTATTCACTATTAACTTTCTTGTATTCCTCCACCCACTGTCTCAGTGTCCATGGACAATATGCAGTGTAGAAGGCATGAGAATGTAAATTTCTCAATAAACTCTAATCCATAGGGTAGGGGCAGGTGGTATTGCTCAAGAGTGCCTACTCAGGGCCGGATTTGTACTCTTTACCGCCCAAGGCCACTGTCACCAGCCGCCCCCCTTCAGTATAGGTAGAGAGATGACCCCTCCCCCTTTCCCTCCAGTATAGGTAGCCAGATGACCCATCTTCCCCCTCCCTCTAGTATAGGTAGCTAGATGACCCCCCCCCCCCCCCGTATAGGTAGCCAAATGACCCCTCCCCATTTCTCTCCAGTATAACTCCCTTAATCCCTTAATCCCTCCTTTTCCCACTGCCCTTTCTGTATAGGTAGCCAGCTTGCCTTCAAACCACAGAAGCCATCAGTGTCACTCATTTCTCCACTAGTCTCCAGTGCAGAAGCTTTCTCCTTCTTTCCGTCTCCAAAGCTGCCCAATTCCATGGCCGCCAGCCACAACCGAAGCCTCCCACCTGAATGCTAATCTATGCAATTCCTGCTAGGTATGGTACAGCAGGCAAAGGGTGTATGACAGTGCACCTGATTGGCTGACAAGCGTCTGCTGGCCAGATAGAGGCAGGATATTGCTCTGACTGGAAGTTAGCAATTGTGTTTGTTGCAGTTGGCATTCAGTTTAGAGGTGGTGGGGTGAGTTCCCTGGAGGTGAGAGGTCCAGGGCTTGCCCGCACTTCCCTCTAGGTGTCGCATGGTGGTTTGGGGGCCCCAGTGAGTGAGAGAGACCTGGGGCCCCTGGGCTGTCATGTGGACCAGTGTTTGTGATTTAAAATTTTATTTTTTGCAGCTTCTACGATGCGGTTGACAGGTGAGTGGTTAGGGAGGGGACCGTGTGGGAGATGTGCCTACACGGGGCGTCCCTGTTAAATGACGCAATTCACGATTGCGTCCAACCGAAGCCTCCCACCTGAATGCTAATCTATGCAATTCCTGCTAGGTATGGTACAGCAGGCAAAGGGTGTATGACAGTGCACCTGATTGGCTGACAAGCGTCTGCTGGCCAGATAGAGGCAGGATATTGCTCTGACTGGAAGTTAGCAATTGTGTTTGTTGCAGTTGGCATTCAGTTTAGAGGTGGTGGGGTGAGTTCCCTGGAGGTGAGAGGTCCAGGGCTTGCCCGCACTTCCCTCTAGGTGTCGCATGGTGGTTTGGGGGCCCCAGTGAGTGAGAGAGACCTGGGGCCTCTGGGCTGTCATGTGGACCAGTGTTTGTGATTTTAAATTTTATTTTTTGCAGCTTCTACGATGCGGTTGACAGGTGAGTGGTTAGGGAGGGGACCGTGTGGGAGATGTGCCTACACGGGGCGTCCCTGTTAAATGACGCAATTCACGATTGCGTCCAACCGAAGCCTCCCACCTGAATGCTAATCTATGCAATTCCTGCTAGGTATGGTACAGCAGGCAAAGGGTGTATGACAGTGCACCTGATTGGCTGACAAGCGTCTGCTGGCCAGATAGAGGCAGGATATTGCTCTGACTGGAAGTTAGCAATTGTGTTTGTTGCAGTTGGCATTCAGTTTAGAGGTGGTGGGGTTAGTTTCCTGGAGGTGAGAGGTCCAGGGCTTGCCCGCACTTCCCTCTAGGTGTCGCATGGTGGTTTGGGGGCCCCAGTGAGTGAGAGAGACCTGGGGCCCCTGGGCTGTCATGTGGACCAGTGTTTGTGATTTTAAATTTTATTTTTTGCAGCTTCTACGATGCGGTTGACAGGTGAGTGGTTAGGGAGGGGACCGTGTGGGAGATGTGCCTACACGGGGCGTCCCTGTTAAATGACGCAATTCACGATTGCGTCCAACCGAAGCCTCCCACCTGAATGCTAATCTATGCAATTCCTGCTAGGTATGGTACAGCAGGCAAAGGGTGTATGACAGTGCACCTGATTGGCTGACAAGCGTCTGCTGGCCAGATAGAGGCAGGATATTGCTCAGACTGGAAGTTAGCAATTGTGTTTGTTGCAGTTGGCATTCAGTTTAGAGGTGGTGGGGTGAGTTCCCTGGAGGTGAGAGGTCCAGGGCTTGCCCGCACTTCCCTCTAGGTGTCGCATGGTGGTTTGGGGGCCCCAGTGAGTGAGAGAGACCTGGGGCCCCTGGGCTGTCATGTGGTCCAGTGTTTGTGATTTTAAATTTTATTTTTTGCAGCTTCTACGATGAGGTTGACAGGTGAGTGGTTAGGGAGGGGACCGTGTGGGAGATGTGCCTACACGGGGCGTCCCTGTTAAATGACGCAATTCACGATTGCGTCCAACCGAAGCCTCCCACCTGAATGCTAATCTATGCAATTCCTGCTAGGTATGGTACAGCAGGCAAAGGGTGTATGACAGTGCACCTGATTGGCTGACAAGCGTCTGCTGGCCAGATAGAGGCAGGATATTGCTCTGACTGGTAGTTAGCAATTGTGTTTGTTGCAGTTGGCATTCAGTTTAGAGGTGGTGGGGTGAGTTCCCTGGAGGTGAGAGGTCCAGGGCTTGCCCGCACTTCCCTCTAGGTGTCGCATGGTGGTTTGGGGGCCCCAGTGAGTGAGAGAGACCTGGGGCCCCTGGGCTGTCATGTGGACCAGTGTTTGTGATTTTAAATTTTATTTTTTGCAGCTTCTACGATGCGGTTGACAGGTGAGTGGTTAGGGAGGGGACCGTGTGGGAGATGTGCCTACACGGGGCGTCCCTGTTAAATGACGCAATTCACGATTGCGTCCAACCGAAGCCTCCCACCTGAATGCTAATCTATGCAATTCCTGCTAGGTATGGTACAGCAGGAAAAGGGTGTATGACAGTGCACCTGATTGGCTGACAAGCGTCTGCTGGCCAGATAGAGGCAGGATATTGCTCTGACTGGAAGTTAGCAATTGTGTTTGTTGCAGTTGGCATTCAGTTTAGAGGTGGTGGGGTGAGTTCCCTGGAGGTGAGAGGTCCAGGGCTTGCCCGCACTTCCCTCTAGGTGTCGCATGGTGGTTTGGGGGCCCCAGTGAGTGAGAGAGACCTGGGGCCCCTGGGCTGTCATGTGGACCAGTGTTTGTGATTTAAAATTTTATTTTTTGCAGCTTCTACGATGCGGTTGACAGGTGAGTGGTTAGGGAGGGGACCGTGTGGGAGATGTGACTACACGGGGCGTCCCTGTTAAATGACGCAATTCACGATTGCGTCCAACCGAAGCCTCCCACCTGAATGCTAATCTATGCAATTCCTGCTAGGTATGGTACAGCAGGCAAAGGGTGTATGACAGTGCACCTGATTGGCTGACAAGCGTCTGCTGGCCAGATAGAGGCAGGATATTGCTCTGACTGGAAGTTAGCAATTGTGTTTGTTGCAGTTGGCATTCAGTTTAGAGGTGGTGGGGTGAGTTCCCTGGAGGTGAGAGGTCCAGGGCTTGCCCGCACTTCCCTCTAGGTGTCGCATGGTGGTTTGGGGGCCCCAGTGAGTGAGAGAGACCTGGGGCCCCTGGGCTGTCATGTGGACCAGTGTTTGTGATTTTAAATTTTATTTTTTGCAGCTTCTACGATGCGGTTGACAGGTGAGTGGTTAGGGAGGGGACCGTGTGGGAGATGTGCCTACACGGGGCGTCCCTGTTAAATGACGCAATTCACGATTGCGTCCAACCGAAGCCTCCCACCTGAATGCTAATCTATGCAATTCCTGCTAGGTATGGTACAGCAGGCAAAGGGTGTATGACAGTGCACCTGATTGGCTGACAAGCGTCTGCTGGCCAGATAGAGGCAGGATATTGCTCTGACTGGAAGTTAGCAATTGTGTTTGTTGCAGTTGGCATTCAGTTTAGAGGTGGTGGGGTGAGTTCCCTGGAGGTGAGAGGTCCAGGGCTTGCCCGCACTTCCCTCTAGGTGTCGCATGGTGGTTTGGGGGCCCCAGTGAGTGAGAGAGACCTGGGGCCCCTGGGCTGTCATGTGGACCAGTGTTTGTGATTTAAAATTTTATTTTTTGCAGCTTCTACGATGCGGTTGACAGGTGAGTGGTTAGGGAGGGGACCGTGTGGGAGATGTGCCTACACGGGGCGTCCCTGTTAAATGACGCAATTCACGATTGCGTCCAACCGAAGCCTCCCACCTGAATGCTAATCTATGCAATTCCTGCTAGGTATGGTACAGCAGGCAAAGGGTGTATGACAGTGCACCTGATTGGCTGACAAGCGTCTGCTGGCCAGATAGAGGCAGGATATTGCTCTGACTGGAAGTTAGCAATTGTGTTTGTTGCAGTTGGCATTCAGTTTAGAGGTGGTGGGGTGAGTTCCCTGGAGGTGAGAGGTCCAGGGCTTGCCCGCACTTCCCTCTAGGTGTCGCATGGTGGTTTGGGGGCCCCAGTGAGTGAGAGAGACCTGGGGCCCCTGGGCTGTCATGTGGACCAGTGTTTGTGATTTTACAATTTAAATGTGCACAGAGAGCAATGTGGCTGCTGCACAATTGGCTAGTAGGAGAGTAACACGGTCTGGCGCTCGCCTGATCTCCCTGCATTGCAGAATTTACAAGCTTACTAATGCTGCACCAGTTTATACTGCTGCTTTGGTGCCCTTGCTCCTGTGGTGCCCTAGGCGATGGCCTAGGCCTAAATCCGGCCCTGTGTCTACTTCTGATTGTGCTATGAAGGTTTTGTTATAGGGCTCCATAATCTCTAGCTATGCCACTGATGTTATGTGTCTTGTCTATCAGTCTGGCAAATAGTCTTTCTTGTTTACACTTCAGTAGAAAAGAGAGCACAGGATTTCTGAAACGGAGAAAGGAATATGTTATTTGGATTACAGTTGACTTGGCAAAAGGTTGAAGCTTAGGCTTAAAGCTGTATATTTACCTCTTCACTAACATTATGTAAGGAACAAATGACACCTTGATGAAAATTGTCTATATTCTTTGTGAATATATTTTAAAAATCACATAAAAATAAAGATCCAAAATTTCAGGCAATCTGGGAAATGATGATGTGATCAATGTAATGAAGTATTTTCTGGGAAAATAGACATATCCATGCAATGGTGATGCTGTATCACCTAATCTTCACACAGTGGATGGCTCATTTAACTGCAATATTTCACCGCTTTTCAGGGCTTTGATTGCTCATACTTCTGATTGCTTCACTGTGTGGTTTGATACTGAATGCTAAGTGCCTGAAACTACATGTGCTATACTTCCGTAACCAAGGCACCGCAAATAACAGAGCTCAGCTTAAAGTGGAATTGTAGACAAAACTGCTAGCATGACTGGCTTGAGAAGTAGGAAGGAAGCATGGCCAGCCTTAGGATTTATGGTACCTCGTGCAAAGTCATAGTATAGTGCCCCCATTTAGATCATCATACAGCTCCTTTCATAACTCTACAAAGCTTTTCTTTTCTTTTAAACCAATGTTTCTAGTACAAATTGGTGTATTTCTGCATTAATAACTACTTTGATTTTCCATAAGAATTGGATCTGCTTTTCGCTCATAGAGTTGAAGGGTTCCATGATTAGAAGAGTTTCATTACTTTCGGCCCCGCAGAACCCTACTCTACTATAAAACCTGTCTGAGATTGTCATTCCATACCATAGTTGTGCAGGTGAAGTCTGCATTGAGAGGGGTCTTCTTTATGGGACAGTCACTTTATTGTTGAAGGCTTGCACCCACCCTAGTGCCTATGATCTCCAACTGCTTGCAAAATCCCCTCGTGTAAAGAGCTCATCTTACATGAAGTTACATTATTTCTGCTTCAGGGTTTCTGACTGGCACGCAAACATAAGGGTCGTTTTAATGAGTTATAAAGCAATGGGGGGGGGGGGGGGGGGAATTACTCATTGTGTCATAGGGAGCAGAGAAAGACATCTTGTAAAGATCCACAGACAAACATACTTCAGTTTAGTGCAGTGAAACTGAAGTGACTCTGTAGTCAGAAGGTAATGGAGGATGCCATGTTTAATTCCTTTGAAACAATGACAACTGTCTGACAGCTCTGCTCAGACTGTGCCTCTGATACTTTTAAGCCACTGACGCAGAATGAATATATAGATCAGGTGCTCTAACTAAAGTCTAACCACACTAGTTGCACATCTGTTTCTGGTATTTGGTTCAGACACTATTGAAGCCAAAAAAATCTTTAGGCCAGCCAGGAAATTGACATTGATTAAGATTAGGTTAGCATACTACTCTTATTATACCAGTGTGTCTCAAACCTATCCTCGTGACTCCCCAACAGTGCATGTTTTGCAGGTAAACTTACCAATGCACAGGTGAGGTAATACGTGTCTCAGCTAGGTGGATTCTATGTAGCTGGACACTAATTACCCCACGTGTGCATTGGTGAGGTTCCCTACAAAACATGCACCGTTGGGGAGTCACAAGGACAGGTTTGAGAAACACTGTACTGTACAGTAATGTATGTGGGTAGGGAGTCTGTACATCTATGGGGGAAACCAAAGACTGATCTAATCTGCAATTTTGGATTGATACTTTGCAGACACATACATCGTCATTTTAAGACACTGTCGTGCAAGTGTCAAAGTGGAAAGGGTTTTGATGCTTAACCCCCTTGGCGTTATGATTCTTTCTGGATTTTAGGTTCTACAAGCAGTACCCTTTCAGACCCTAAAACCTGGAAAACATCATGCTGCCATGGAGATCTGCACAGCCTCAGTAATCACTCACCTCCCTGGGCTCCCGCGCTGCAGTTATGCCTCCATCCTCTGGGTGGCGCTGCAACTCTAAAGTGAGCTGTCGGACGATACCCGGCTATCTCACCAGGAGGAAGCAGAGCCCCAGAGGAGAGGAAGAAGAAGAATGGCGATCCCCTTGAGGTATGTAGAAACGCCCGCTGCACGCATTGCTCTGCATAGAGCCTCCAGTGGCTACCCAGAGCAGAGGTCGGGATTACCGCTCTGAGCTGCGGTTTTCCGCCCCGACCCTAGCTCGGGATTACCGCCAAGGAGGTTAATACAACACAGCCCACCACTCATTTTAATAGTAACAGCTACAACTATTAATTACCATCTAGTACTCGATCAGCTACTAGCCGCATCAGTCGCCCAAATCACCCCTTTGGCAACCAATTACCGATAATTAACACAGACGTCTATTAGACACCCACTGATCGCGTTGCCCAGTTGACCTGATCTGCACTAAAAGTAGAAGTCTCTCCAACATAGCAATTAACAGTGACACCAACATGCATGGGTGTTTTGTGCCTTATGGAAAATCTAGCCCATTAGTATTCACATTCTTATTTTACTTACATTAATCGCATGGCATAATGCTTTATATAAATGATAAAGTCCATAAATAAAGTATGTAAACAGTTAATCACAAAACTCCTACACAATAATTTCAGATTCTTTGCTGCAACGGCAGCAGTTTTATTTGTTTATGTTATACTCATTTTTTTACCTCCATCAACAAATACTTGGTGTCTGCCTACTTAAATAAGGTCACTAAACTTGAAGGCTGGTGGCTGATGTGACATTCTGTGCTAAAGCCTGGTAAATACAACTCCTGTAGATCATTTGTCACTCTTACACTATTATTGACAACAATTAAAGTTAATTAAATCGCATGCCACTCTATCAAAGTCTCTTCTGAGTGTGAACATCTGTTTGCAATTAGTTTAATATAAGTTGGTGGCAGACAAGACTAACATTATGCAGCCACTCTGAAGAGAATTATGTACCTTAGAGACTCTATATTGTCTCCACCACTGTACTGACTCCGTTCTGTCAGTCCTTGAACATCTGCTGTTTGTAAAGGGAATTCAAAAGCTCTTCAAGCTTTCTCAAAGAAATCACGCTATTTCTAGCTTGGCATGAAAGGGGCATCTTAAGTTAGCTGGCACCTTTTGGTGGGGGCAAAAAAGCTGATCTACACAGAGTGGGGCTGAGGAATAATTTGCAGTCAAAATATGTCCAGTACATTCACATGAGCACGTGAAACTTGGAAAGTCAGATTTGGGGCTTGATTCACACAAGAGTGCTAACTGATAGCATGGCCATTTTCAGGCGAATTTTCACGCTTCGCGTGATCGAGAATTTTCGCACGCAACAAAAAATTTTTTGCGTGCAAATGCGATGTTTTGCCGTGAAACCAATATCGTTTGCGTGCGTAAATTTCTGTTTGCGCGCAAAAATGTTATCGTTGCGCTGTAAATTCGCGTGAAAAACGCCCGTACTATCAGTAAGGCCCCGTTCACACTTGCGGTTCGAGTCCGCAAGTGTCCGGGGTCCGGGTCAGTGGGCTGCAAAGAGACCGTACGGGTCTCTGCGGTGGCCACAAGTTGCCACAAGTTGCGGATCCGGAATGTATCAGTTCCGGCTACAATAAAGTAGCCGGAACTAGATACATTGCAGTGCCGGAAAGGCACTGCAAGCATGGGGGATACCGGCGTGTAGTCCGGACCCCCCAAGTGGCATAGGACCGGTGCTGGAAGCATCCGGTCCTATTGCCAGTGTGATGAGAAACATCCGTTTCTCATTGCACAGCATGGCCGCATGTTCGGGTTAGGATCCGGCCTGGGTCCGCAGCCGCACGGGGACGGACGGCAAAAAATAGAGCAGGTTGGAAAAAAGCCGGATCGTCCCGGAGCTGCGTTCCCGGATCGGATCCGGATCCGGACGGTCGCACGAGTGTGAATGGATACATTGATTAACAATGTATCCATTCACCATCCGCTGTGTACGGAGCGTTCCGGGTCCGGGGAAGCCGGACCTGGAACGCTAATGTGAACCGGGCCTTAGCACTCTTTTGTGAATCAAGCCCTTGTAGCGAATCTGCCAGTTTTGCTTAAGGTGAGTTCTTTGTGCACCCGCAACCAAAATTCTCAATGAGGTTAATGTCTTGGGGGGGGGAAGTTGCCTTCTTTCTTTTCTATATCCGGTGGAGTATTCCCAGGTATTCTTGCAAAGGAATCAGAACATTTGGAGCCTGCCCTTATCAACCAATACAAATTAGGACAACCTCACCTTAAATAAAGAGGAGAGTGGGAGGGTTTTCTTATTCTGCTTCCTGCTTTTATTCTGGATGTAGTGAGGGAGAAGGGACACAGAAAGATTTGTATTGTTTGACAGGTTCAGTAAGTGTATCAGGACAGAAGAAGGAATTATTTTTTTGGTTGTATAAACACTACACAAAGTCAGTCAGTTACTCACCCACTGCTATTGATGATATTTCATGGTGTGGACTTTTTGTTTTGTTTGTTATTTTTAACTGTAAATAAAAGGTCAGAATAGTGCACATTTACGTATAAATATGTGTTGCTGGTGTTACCATAAATGTTAATATTGTGCAATGGTGCGAAGCTTTGCAATCACCTTTTGGGTATTGATTTTTGACAGATCTGCTCACCCCTATTTCATACAACCATGTTAGTTTTATGTATCCTGTGACAGACTTTCATAGAAAACTAAAGACGATGCACAGTTTATGTAACTTAAAGAGACTCTGTAACATTAAAAAACGCCCCTGGGGGGTACTCACCTCGGGTGGGGGAAGCCTCGGGATCCTAATGAGGCTTCCCATGCCGTCCTCTGTCCCACGGGGGTCTCGCTGCAGCCCTCCGAATAGCCGGCGACAGACCCGACTGTGACTTCAATATTTACCTTTGCAGGCTCCAGCGGGGGCGCTGTGGCTGCTTTCGGCTCCGAAGTAGACGGAAATACCCGATCTCAGTCGGGTCCGCTCTACTGCGCAGGCGCCGGAGACTTGCGCCTGCGCAGTAGAGCGGACCCGACGGCGATCGGGTATTTCCGCCTACTTCTGAGCCGACAGCCGTCAGAGCGCCTGCGCTGGAGCCGGGAAGGTAAATAATGACGTCACCGCTGTACGGAGGGCTGCAGCGAGACCCCCGAGGGACGGAGGACGGAGTGGGAAGCCTTATTAGGATCCTGAGGCTTCCCTCACCCGAGGTGAGTACCCCCCAGGGGACGTTTTCACGTTACAGTTCCTCTTTAAAGAGGCACCATAGTGACATATAGTACAATGTACCTACTCTTACAATAAATATCCTGGTTTCAACATCAGAAACACTCCCATATCATGTATTGCTGTTTATTGGTATGTAGCCCCGCCCACCCAGTGATGTCACAGCCTAGGCTTTTAAGCTATGCAGAATACTCCTCCCAGATCAGTCTGGTAGACAAGGTGCTATTTCTATGACTTCTACTGGCTTTGGAACACAGAGCAAACATTCCACAGAGATACACCTGACAGAACTAAAGATTTATAAAGCTATATTGTAAAAAAATAAGTGATTTTATTAATTTAAAATATTTTCACTACAGTTCCTCTTTAACACAGCAATAAAAACCTGAAAGTGTTTTGAACCCTTTCCCAGTATATACAGTGTCATGCAAAAGTTTGGCAACCTTGTTAATCGTCATGATTTTCCTGTATAAATCGTTGGTTGTTACGATAAAAAATGTCAGTTAATATCATTTAGACACACACAGTGATATTTGAGAAGTGAAATAAAGTTTATTCTATTTACAGAAAGTGTGCAATAATTGTTTAAACAAAATTAGGCAGGTGCATACATTTTGGGCAACACAAAAAAGAAATGCAATCAATATTTAGTAGATCCTCCTTTTGCAGAAATTACAGCCTCTAAACACTTCCTGTATGTTCCAATGAGAGTCTGGATTTTGGTTGGAGGTATTTTGGACCATTCCTCTTTACAAAACACCTCTAGTTCATTCAGGTTTGATGGCTTCTGAGCATGGACAACTCTCTTTAACTCACACCACAGATTTTCAATTATATTCAGGTCTGGGGACTGAGATGGCCATTCCAGAATGTTGTACTTGTTCCTTTGCATGAATGCCTTAGTGGATTTTGACTGGACTATGGTGTCAGGGAGGCACCCTTAGATTCTCATATATTCAGGGCCGGCGCTACCTTAGAGGCAAAGGAGGCAATTTCCCCAGAGCCTGTAGGGGCCCCAGTGGCTACAAGAGGAAAAAATGTTTTAAAAAAGACCTTATAGTTTTTGAGAAAATCGATTTTAAAGTTTCAAAGGAAAAAAATACACATTTAAAAACCCGCCGAATTTAACGGTTAATAGCAAATCCACCTTAAATGCTAGAAACCCTAAATTTGCAGGATATGTTAAGAAGATCATTGGGAATAAGAAGAAAAAACAATTTTTCAAAAAGACCTTATAGTTTTTGAGAAAATCGTTTTTAAAGTTTCGAAGGAAAAAAGTATACTTTTAAATGCGGTAAATGTCACTTTTAGTAGCACACCTACGGTAGTGTAATTTTACATGTATCAAAAGAAAGAGCAATAAATTTCCTGACGGGGTTTCCAGGGGGTCCATACGCAGCCACAGCGCTTTGGCCAGGGATCGCTATACAGTCGCAATATGGCTGTATGAAGATCCCTAGCATATTTTCCTATTTTCCCAAATTTTTTTTGTATGTTTAGAGTGTGGGAATGTTTTTTTTTTGTATTATGCGGGGTCCCCCCTCTTGAAACTTTTTAACCCCTTGTCCCCCATGCAGGCTGGGATAGCCAGAATGTGGAACTCCGACCGATTGGGGCTTCACACCCTGACTATACCAGCTGCAAAAAAGGTCCCTTTAGGCCTCTTGCACACTGCAAGAGATTCAGATTTAGATTCCGCTTTTTAATCAGTTTTTACATCCAATTTAGATTCCGATTTGCAGTTTGCTCCCTGCACACTGCAAAGCGGAATCTGAATCGGATGTAAAAACTGATTAAAAAGCGGAATCTGAATCGGAATCACTTGCAGTGTGCTGATTTTACACAACAACAAGGAGAGGCACATGCTTACTCACTAAGCAGCACCTGGCTACTCAAATGGTCTGCAGGTTAAAGCCAGTCAGCAAATGTAAATCCACAGTAAATGTGCTTGGACCTGCAGTACCAGATCAAGCTTGGGCTGAACCGATTACACTTATTACTTCTTAGCTTCTCAGGTGGAATGCCCTCTTTGGACGGAACAATGGGTTAGTTGTATTCCAGGAGGAATTCATAGCTTTGTGACTTTTGAGTATAAAATTGTGGTAGTAAAAAAAGAAGCAAGGAACAGCTGTCTCTTTTTAATACAATAATACAATAACATTTCTATAGCGCTTTTCTCCCATAGGACTCAAAGCGCTTAGGCTCTCTCAGATTCAGTAATTAGTAGGATGAAGTATTCACACAACAAAAGTTATATTTCTGCAAATGCCAGACTGAACAGGTGGGTTTTCAGTCTGAATTTAAACACGTCCAGGGATGGAGCTGTCCTGATCTGTTGAGGTAAGGAATTCCAAAACGTAGGGGCAGCATGACAGAAGGCTCTGGGACCAAAAATTTCCAAGTGGACTCTGGGTATGACTAGATTATTAGAACCTGTGGATCTGAGAATGCGGGGATTGCTACGCAGCTGTAACATATCTTTCATGTATCCAGGGCCTAGATTATTCAGGGATTTAAATGTCAGTAGGCCGATCTTGAATAGGACCCTCCATTCTATAGGTAGCCAGTAAGGGGAATGCAGGACTGGCGTTATGTTGCAGTGACGGGCTGGTTGGTTAGCAGTCTGGCAGCAGTATTCTGTATCAGCTGTAGACGGTACAAGGCCTTTTTTGGAAGGCCAGTGTAGAAAGCATTGCATTAGTCCAGTCGGGATGTGATGAAGGCGTGGACTAAGGTTGGCAGATCTTCTAGGGGTATGAGGTGCTTGATTTTTGCAATGTTCTTCAGGTGAAAATAGGATGATTTCACCACAGCAGAGATTTGAGTTCTGAAGTTTAAATCCCCATCAATTAGAACTCCCAGGCTACGCACATGATCAGAGCTGCGTAGATCCGTGCCTCCTATTCCCAGTGGTGAAGACTGCAAGTTAAGTTGTTTTGTTATCATGCTCTGCCCTCCAATCAGAAGGACTTCAGTTTTGTCTGCATTTAGTTTCAGCCAGTTGTCATTCATCCATTGCTGTAGTTCACGTAAGCAGGCGTTTATAGTTAGAGTTGGGTCTGTCACACCAGGCTTGAAGGAAAGATATAGTTGGGTGTCGTCTGCATAGCAGTGGTATGTCAGGCCATGTTTTTGGATTAGTTTTCCCAACGGTAGCATGTAAATCGTGAAAAGCAGGGGAAAGAGGATTGAGCCCTGGGGCACCCCATACTTAAGTGTTACAGGGGTGGACAGGAAGGGCCCCATAGACACTTTGTGGGTTCTGCCACTCAAGAAGGATTGGAACCACTGAAGTACTATGCCATCAATGCCGCAGTATTCCTGTAGCCTGTTTATCAAGATGTCATGGTCAACTGTGTCAAAGGCTGCAGAAAGGTCTAGCAGTATGAGGATCGAGCACTCTCCTCTGTCTCTTGCCATGAGCAGGTGGTTGCATATTTGGATGAGGGCAGTTTCAGTGCTGTGGTGTTTCCTGAAGCCAGACTGGAATGGGTCATAACTGTTATTTTGTAGGATTCTGGCTTCTAGCTGGAGGTATACAGCTTTTTCAATTAGCTTGCCCAGAAAGGGGAGGTTAGAGACAGGTCTGTAGCTGGTCATTGCATCTGGGTCCAGGGAGGGTTTTTTGAGGAGAGGCCTGATGATTGCTTCCTTCAGTAAAGCAGGAAATATCCCTGATTGTAAGGAACAGTTAACAATTTTGAGGAATACCGGTACGAACAGGTCGGGGCAGTTCAACATGAACTGTGTTGGGCCAGGATCCAGGTCACAGGTAGTTAGGCGGACGTGAAGGAGGATGCTTGATTTGACTTCTTCATCAATTTCTTTGAAGTTTGACCAAGGTGTTAAGTTGTCTCTGCTAATGGTCTTCGGCGCTATATTAGGCTCAGATGCTGTAAGTTGGATGGCGGACCTTATAGCGGAGACTTTGTCTGTGAAGAAATGGGCAAATTGGTCACAGAGGTCCTTTTGAAGACTCGATATTAAGTTTTTGACATGCTGGGTTGCAGAGTTTTTGGGCCTATGGGATAAGTACTGTATAGTGCACATGTGATTTCCACTGACATAGAGCATGATTCACACAGCTTTTTGGCTTTGGTTTTGTTTAGGGTTAGGCAGTTAACAGGGGCTTATGGCACAATACAAATGAAAACACGGTTGCAACCCCAAAATGGCTGAGTATCAGCAATTTATACTTGGCACTTGCAATGAATCCAAATCTCTCCCTGCAGGGAGCTTTCTATTGAAAAAGTAAGTCCTGTGTTTTAACCCTTTGAATTTTGTTCTGCTAAAAAAATGTGGTAGAATATTATATGCTGTAAAATAATCTTTTAGAGCAAAGAAGAAATGCTGTTCTGACACAGGAGACCACCAGGTTTGAATCTCCCATCTTCCTGTACTGTAAGTCAGCACGTATTCAGTAGGAGACCTTGGGCAAGACTCCCTAACACTGCTACAGCCTATAGAGTGCCCCCTAGTGGCTGCAGCTCTGGTGCTTTGAGTCCCCCAGGATAAAAGCACAATATAAATGTTCTGTATCTTGTCTTGTCTTGTTTTAGGCTGCTTACACACAGGGACGTTACAGGCGCACGTTAGTGCGCCTGTAACGCTCCCCCAACGCACAGCAATGTAACACAAGTGGGCTGTTCACACAGCCCACGTTGCGTTACATGTAACGCTGCACGTTCTCCCGACAGTGCAGCATGCTACGGCGTTAGAGCGGCTATAGCCGCGTTAGACTGTTTGCACATGCTCAGTGGGGGCAGAGAGGAGGCGGGGAGAGCCAGCTACAGTAGCCGCTCACATGGCTACATAATATTCACTGCACTGGTGGCAGCTGATTGGCCGGCGGGACCACGTGATGCGGAGTGTCTCGCTCCGCATCACATGGTCCCGCCGGCCAATCAGCGCCACTCTGGGAGACCTTATAGGGATAGAGCCGCCTAATGCAGCTCACTCTACCGTCCTATCTTGCAGCACCATACGTTGTGTTAGGTGCACGTTATGCGACCTTAACGTGGCACCTAACACAACGTCTTGGTGTGCAAGTAGCCTTAAGGTCCCTTGCATCACAACAATCATTGCCAATTGAAAAACGAACAAAACAAAAGGTATTGTGAGACAATACAGCCGATTTCTGAATATGCGAGAGCGGTAGGGGATGCAGCATTCCTCTTGATGACGCTCTTTCTCTCGGTAGAAAGAAGAGGTCAGATAATGAAAACAAGCACCAATTAGTTGCTACAGGCATAGTTTACCACGTTATTATTTTATTAAATCTACCAGAATGCTCTGATTTTCCTAATTACGAAAAGCTCTATTATTTAGAATTTATAAGTAACCTTGTCCACATTTCTAAGTAGTTTATATAAGAAATAAATATTAACCAAGGTTAAGATAAAGCCATGTCCAGAAGCATGCCCAGCAATATGACATACATTCAGAGAAACAAAATATTGCAAGTAGAGGCAATCTAGCCAACAGACTGCATTATACAAATTAGGGAATAAATCTGAAACACAAAATACAGTTGAAAGTCAAAACATACATGAATGTACCAGTAACTAATAAGAAGTTTCTGGCTAATTTAAAAGCGTAATGCTAGGCACACACCATACAATTTTGTCTTAGATAGATGGTTCGATAGATACATTCCGTCATGTCCGATATTATTTCTGATCATTTTTCTGGTATTTCTCATAGAAGTGAAGGGAACTTGATAAGAAAAGATAAGAGAATTGAGCGGAAAATCGATCGGATGGAAAATCGACTGAAAAAACACATTGGGCCTGATTCACAAAGCAGTGCTAACAGTTAGCACGCTGGTGAAAAGCCCTTTATCACGCCTAAACTCAGTTTAGGCATGATAAGTTTAGGTGTGATAAGTTTAGGTGTGATAAGTTTAGGCATGATAAGTTTAGGCGTGATAAGTTTAGGCCTGATAACTATAGCACCAAATGGGTTAGCACTGCAGTGCACAGCTGATCAAAAGTTTTGCACTAGCAAAGTCTGGTGCACTTCGCCTAGAGTTTAATGGCACTGCTTTGCATGCGGGACTTTGCACGCGATCTAAACTTATCTAAACTTATCACGCCTTAACTTATGACGCCTAAACTTATCACGCCTAAACTGGCTTTTCACCAGCGTGGTGCAATGGTTATCACGCCTAAAGTCTCTAACTGGGCTAGCACCGCTTTGTGAATCGAGCTCAATGGGCCTGATTCACAAAGCGGTGCTAACAGTTAGCATGCTGGTGAAAAGCCCTTTATCATGCCTAAACTCTGTTTAGGCATGATAAGTTTAGGTGTGATAAGTTTTTAGGCGTGATAAGTTTAAGCACCAACTGGGTTAGCACCGCAGTGCACAGCTGATCAAAAGTTTTGTGCTAGCAAAGTCTGGTGCACTTTGCATAGAGTTTAATGGCGCTGCTTTGCGTGCGGGACTTTGCGCGCGATCTAAACTTATCTAAACTTATCATGCCTAAACTTATCATGCCTAAACTGAGTTTAGGCATGATAAAAATGGTTATCACGCCTAAAGTCTTAAACTGAGTTATCACCGCTTTGTGAATCGAGCCCATTGTGTGTACCTAGCATAATACACTTTAAAGGAAATCTAAAGCCAAAATAAAAAAACAATTTAACATACCTTGGGCTTCTTGCCCTGTAGTCATAATGTGCCCATGCCACTATTCTGAGTCCCTCCATTGAGCAGCAGCTAACCCTGCAAAGCTGGCTGGCCACATGTCTTCTCACTGCACTCCTACTGCCAGGGGCATTTTGCACATGCACAGGAAAAAAACACATAAATCCAGGTATATCACCTCAAGTTAGGACATTTAAATTAATTAATAGGGAGGTGCTAAAGGGGGTGTGGCCAGAAAAATGGCAAAGACAGTTAACCCGTTGCACACTCACAAGCAAATGTTCAAACAAATGCATTTACAGGAAACAATCATCCAAGAAGAACCACTGCTATCCCTACAGCTAAGTTAAAAGACACTGTGCAGAAGTACCCAGGTATTCATAGATGTCCTAACTCTGGCCTTGTAACATGCATAGTGCAGGAATCCAAACATTAATTGCATCAAACCTATCTAAAGATTAAGTTTAGGAGCACATATCCTGACATCCTCTTTTGGGACAGATAATGCATTAGACTAAACTCACAAGGGAACTAACCAAATATATCCATGTCCACCATGCACACACTAGCATAAGCTGTGTGCATACTGGCAAGGGTCACAGACAGAGGAAGGAGGGAGTGCACTGGATTAAACCCTGGCCACAAAGGTCACTTACAATAAAACATACATACATCCAGGTACATCACCTCGAGTTAGGACATTTAAGTGATTTTCAAATGAAAAGAAGTATGTGTTTCACTTACCTGGGGCTTGGACAAGCCCCCCAAAGCCGTCCTGTGTCCGTGGCATGCCGAACCGAACCTCTGTTCCCATGCAGCGACTTACTTTCAGTTCTGCCGACTGATCAGTCGGCAGTCCACTGCACCTGCGCGGCCCTTGCCACGCGTATCCTCGTAAGCGTTCATGTCATTGAACGCGTCATGCACAGGAGCAGTAAGAGGTCCTCTTTATTGCGCCTGTGCAGGACATGTTTTATGATGTTAACACTTACAAGTATACACGTGGCAAGGGCCGCGCAGGTGCAGTGGACTGCCGACTGATCAGTCAGCAGAACTAAAAGTAAGTCGCGGCAGGGAAACGGAGGATCGGTTTGGCACGCCGCAGGCACAGTGCGGCAGCAGGGGGCTAGTTCAGAGCCCAAAAACATACCAGAGCCCAAAAGAAGATCAGAAACAGGGGTGCAGGCATGTATGGTGAGCTGTCCTGATGCTCACCGCTCCCCCTGTTCTTGTTTCTGCCCCCTTGGGGCAGAGCTACAGCATGCAACCACGGTGGAAAGTGCTCTGCGCATGCGCTTGATGTCATTGTGACGTCATCACAAGTCCCGAAATCAAACGCCACTACCCGCTGCTGATCAAGCAATATATTCCCTCTGGCACTATTAACTTATTTAATCGCATGAAATAAACATTCAATCAATCGAGCATCATTCACAGCATCAATTTCTTGAAGATTGGATCACAGTGATCAAATCTGCCGGATATCAACAGGAAAATCGACCACTGTATGGCTACCTTTAGGATATGAATCTGCTTTGCCTCGAGCATCTAAAATATATTTTTTTCAATAGCTCTGAGATCTGTCTCTTTCACTCAAGCCTATGAAGTAAGTGGAAGGGCCTTTTTTTCAGAAGAATATTTTATGTTTCATCTATTTTTTCTTATTAAGTGATATTTCAGCCTAGACATGTTGTTTATAAAACAGATAATAAACCAGTAATGCAATGCAAAGTACAACAACTTATACTGTTGCCTCTGGTAAGATTTCAGTTTATTGTTTGTAATATGTCCAGTAAACCATAATTTCTGATAATGTGTTTAGTTTAGTGCACTCTGCACTTCATCTTTGTTCTCTGCCCTCCATTATTGAACTATCTTATTAATTTTGCTTGACAGATTTCATGCTACGCTTGTAACATTTCGTGCTATTCCTACTGTTAGCAGTTTGTTTTTGTTTGTGTTTTCCACTTTTTCAAGCTAGTTTTGTTCAGCTGAAAGCAGAGGTCATGAATGCCATCACCACCACCTAATGTAGGATTTGCTGGCTTTGGGTCATTGTATCCTTCACTCTGTGCAAAGTGATAAATCATTTTTAGAGGAGGTCAGAAGTGTGAATACACAGATGGCTAAAAGAGTACTGACTAAAGGCAAGAAATACAACTACCAGCAGTTCATTCTATAGAAGGAAATCTGGGCCCAAGCTATATTTATAAATCATTTTACAAATAATACAGCGTAAAACAACTCCAAGGCATCTGTAAAAAAATACCCATATTAATAAAAAATAAAGAAAAAATACAATATGTGAACAAAATTGCCCTGTGAACTGATTAAATGAAAATGACAGTAAGAAATAAAAAAAAAAGGTGCATCGTTTTAAGATGTGCTATCATCTTTGTATATAGATTGAGATAACTGTTTCCACTTTAACAATGTAGCTGGAGTGAAAAGCAACTTTGTATATTATATTTTTCAGATTCCCATGCCCATATCAGAAAAAAAAATATAATTGTTCCACTGATATTCATGACAGCTGAAGCTATTGTGTAAATTCTAACAATGGCCCATATTTTCATTTGTATGAAAGGACTATGAGAAATCAATGCAACTTCTTGAACTCTAAGACTGGAATCCATATTTATTGCTAGATCATTGCACATCTTATTGATTGCAAAGTTTAGGTAAAGCCTTCTCTTATTGAACAATGCTCACTTGTGTCATTTTTTTTCTTTCAGGAAGATACAAAATGAATTTTAACTAATATTCTCCAGGCTGCCTTGTGTTCTATTGTATAAAGTAATATGTGGGCAGAAATGTAAGTGGTATTCTTAGCCACAGTAAGAGCTTAGTGATCTGTCAAATCATACTATAGGTAGTGTTCTATAAAAAAAAACACTGGGATTAAAAAATCAGTATTTCAGCTTATCCCTTCTATGTGATGAGAGCGTCTAAGGTTTATGGGTTTTCCAGGGAAGATAGAGGAGTGACTAATTAATTGATTCTGGCTACCGTAGACAAATTCACATTATAGTTCCCACATTTAGAGAGCACAGAGCTACAAAATTATACTCTGAAGTTCCCTGTGAATGGAACGTGTACTGTTTTCTTATGAGTGTGTTGTACGTAGCACTTAGTTGAATTTATATTTTAATTAGATAACTATGAAATGGTACATATCATTATTGCATGTTTAGTATGTGAAGGTAGCAGATTGAGCTTCAAAATATCCAAAAGATGTGAATTCCAGTTAATGGTATACGGTAAATTAGGATTACCCGCAAAATGCCAACTAATTTGTTCAGGCTAATGAGCAATTTCTGAATTAGTCTCTCTTCCCCCCTCTCTCTCTCGGTGCCCAGTGCACACTAACAGTACAATTTTCAGCGATGAATTGACCCAAGCAATCAGATAAGGGTTCATACACACACATCCAGTTTTGATTGCCCAATCACTGACCCCTTTTACCACCTCTATGTAGTACGAGGGCCAATAGATTTTGAATACAATTAAAAGATTATGCATTTAAAGAGAATCTGATACGGCGAGGGAGAAAAAAATGATACATACTTGGGGCTTCCTCCAGCCCCCTTCGGGATTATCGCTCCCTCAACACCATCCTCTGCTTTCTGGATCTTCTGTAATCAGCCCCGAAAAGTCCTCCAGACTCGCCCCTTCCTGTCTCTCATACTACTTGGAAGTGGAAAAATTGGCCAGTTATTGGTTATTCAAAATTGGATGTGTGCACTTGGCTAAAGGATGGACATATGTAAAATTATATCATTCTGTTTTGGTGCCTCCATGTATGCAGCTACTGTGCTGTGGATTCATATTTTGATGAGTTGACTTTGCCAATGGAATAATATAACTGGAACTTGCAATAAAATTGTAAAGAAAAATCTCAACAAATAAATAAAAAAGATTAAGGCTAATTTCATAATGGAGCATTGAGTTTTATAATGTGCACATATTGCAACCAAAAACAACATTGTGCTGGGTTGTGATGTAACGCACGTAAAGTAGCAACTAACTAATGTGTACCTTCACTAGCTAACATTGTGTACCTCAAAATGTGTGAATCTAGGAATGCAATGCATGGACTGTGTTGTAACAATGGACTTCCTTGCATTGCAGTGCAACTGATGAGATGTGAATTGTTCGTAAACCTTGAATCATACCGCATTACAGGGGGCAAAGGAGTAACAGTTACAATGCAATGTGTCAGTGTGATAGAACCTTAACATAACATAAAAGTAAAACATTGTGGGGTGGGCCAATCCACGGTTATATACGGTAACTTTGTTGGAATGCAGCAGCACATGGGCAGCATGGTGGCGTAGTGGTTAGTGCTCTCGCCTTGCAACGATGGGTCCCCGGTTCGAATCCCAACCAGGTCAACATCTGCAAGGAGTTTGGATGTTCTCCCCGTGTCTGCGTGGGTTTTCCCCGTGTACTCCGGTTTCCTCCCACATCCCAAAAACATACAGATAAGCTAATTGGCTTTCCCCTAAATTGGCCCTAGACTACAATACATACACTGCACAATACATACATAGTCATAGGATTGTGAGCCCCTCAGAGGGATAGTTAAGTGACAAGACAATATACTCTGTACAGCGCTGCGGAAGATGTCGACGCTATATAAATACTAAATAATAATAGTAATGCAAAAAATCGCAATACGAAAGATCAAACAAAAAATGAAAATCACAGAAGAAAAGTTTAAAAAACAAAAAAATTGGAAAATCATATGGGGAATCAACATGGATAAGTGTGAACGCCTAAATTATAACTTACTATTTACACAAAAAAACGTAAGTCACCTATCTAAAATCACTTGAGAACTTGAGGGTTAGCATCAGTGAATCCTGGTGATTGTCACCTTTATTTTTGAACAAGGAATACACTTCCTGGATCAAATTGTTTGGCTGGATTTTGCCAACTCTGTCACATGATGTCCAAAATCTGTTCATTTTATTTCAAAGGGTTGTTTAATTCCATCGATTATATGGAGTGGACAGTCAATTCTGACCTAGCTAATCAAAATTGTACTCTGTGCAGTGTCAGCAGTTAACAGTATAAATACCATTCTAAAGAAGTTGTGTGATATAACTACTTTACTGCAGCTTAAGGATCAAGCACGGCAGTAACAGGAAAAGTGATATTTTACACAGGCATTCAGCATTCTATGGGTTCAATTCCATTATTCCAGCATGTGTCTCTAAGATGAGATGCCGGCACTTCAATGCACCCAAAGCCCTCTAGCCTTGCCATGCACGGCTTTACGGATCTGCATTTTTTACTTACCTCGTCTCACTCCGGGGTGGCGGGAGATGAGATAAGTAAAAAAATTTCAGTTCTTGGCTGTGCTTCAGCTAGGGAGCGGCCAAATTATGCCTGCACAGTAGCACGGAACTGTTTGGGCAAAAAAAGCTAAGGCCGCATGAGTCCATGGCCATGCTACTGCGCAGGAGTAGATGGCTCGTGCAAAAAGTAGAGCCTGATCGGGTCAGTGCTACTGTGCGGGCGCAAGCAGTTGACAAGTGCTTGTTGATGGTTTTCCATTTCCCTCTACCTAGGTAAGTCCCCAAATTGCGCCATTTTGTCACTACGGGTTTTCCTTAAAGGGACTCCGAGCTCTGAGTAAAAATAAAATTTGAACTTACCCGGGGCTTTCTCCATCCCAGCCCTGGTCGGGACGTCCCACGCCGGCCTCCTGGCTCTTCTCCCGGCGGCTGTCCGCATAGGCGTCATGACGGCAGCCAGCATGACAGCACGGCGCATGCGCGGTTTAATCACGCATGCGCCGTGCTGTCACGCCGGCTGCCGTCATGACGCACGGCGGCCGGCGTGTGACGTCATTCGTGACGTATAGGGAAGGAGAAGCCCCGACACTCGCCAGTGTCGCCCGGGGGCCCGGCCTGTCCGCGCTATGCGGACAGCCGCCGGGAGAAGAGCCAGGAGGCCGGCGTGGGACGTCCCGACCAGGGCTGGGATGGAGAAAGCCCCGGGTAAGTTCAAATTTTATTTTTACTCAGAGCTCGGAGTCCCTTTAACTACGAGTTCACTGCATAGAGCTCCCTAGCACCCATTTGTACCTGATCTCACCAGAACTTGGGGGCATAGTGCTTACAATAGCTGGCGTGCTTTTTATTTAATTACCATTACCATGTTGCTGCTCCATCCAGGATATGCTGCCTCTTGTAAACAGACCATCTCTCCACTGACATGGAGAGTCCATCTTCAGTGCATCACCACCTAAAGAGAGCAATGGCTTGGTATATAAATAAACAATGCCTTTAAATTTAGGATGCGTATACCAGGGGTCAGTATAGTTGGGAGGACTTGGCATGGACCTTTGGGGAGGTGATGGAGGGTTATGTGGGCAGCCTCATTTTTTTCAAATGGCTTTTTTTTGGTGTCCATCATATAACCTGGAAGCCAGTACCCCAATTCCAGATCCATTTTATTTCATCTGTTAACTGCAAGTCTTACTCTAAAAACAATACATTTATACATTTACAATTTATCTTGTGTACTCTTAGCAGTGTAATTTTTTTCAGCCATTTCCAGCCGCACTACTCATAGCGACCCGGAAGTAGTACAGGGTAAGGGGTTCGCCGACATCTCTGCCTATCACTAGGGATGAGCTAAATATCTGAATCGCTACCATGATGATGATGACAAAGCTGCTCTTTGTAAGACCAGAGAGCTACTTTGTTGTCTTTCAAGGTACACAATCACAAATTAGCTTACCTTTGAAAAGCCATTTCTTGCATGTACGGGCGCTGATCAGCACAAAATATTAGGGTACATCCACAAAAGATGTGGTAAACTTTGCGTGTACAGTGAGTACACGTTACGTAGCAATTCACACAAATTGTAAAACTCACAAATTATACAATGGAAGAGCTGTTTTACTGAATAATCTCACATAGTAAAAATGGTGCACATTCATGGGCAAAATATTGTCACGCTAGTATTTATGCCAGGACATGCACCACTTTTCCCAGAACATTGTTGCAATTACAGAAGCTCTGGTATTGTAATGCCTATCTCTTTAGTTGGCACTGGAAGAACACAAGATGGCAAAGAAAAAAACGAACGAAATCTGGGATATTCCATACAAAACGTTAAAAAAGGCCCGCAACAAACAGGGCTAATTCTCTCATGAAGCAAGGTGAAACATTTGCATCAGGCGCAGAGATTTCAGGGGCAGCATGTTTGTACTGTGTTTACACTAACAGCATGCAGTCAGAGTAGGGGGAGAAGCAAGAGGAGAGCAAGGTGAAGAGGCCTTCATTGGGAAATAGCAGCTTGTTGTGCTGTGTGAGGAGTCTGACAGTGAGTGAGGAGGGGGGAGGCAGGAGAGCAGCAGTGTTTCTTTGGACTTGCACAGCAGAAGGGAGGGTGTGGCACTGCTGTCCTGACTGAGGAGGAATGGAGTGGCTGAGGGTGAGCAGTTTGTTTGTCACAGACTCACAGCTAGCCAGTGTGCTATTGTGTTGAGCTGCAGCATGTCATGTGAGAACATTAAATGAAGCAGAGTAAATTGTTGGATGCTGTGTGATCATTCCAAATCGAGAGGGGAGCATCCTCACAAGTTTGTCTCAGGCAGCAAAAAGTCTAGAACCAGCCCTGGCAACTAGCAGTGAGTCTTTTTACATCAGTCTATTGACATTTTCCAGCTGAGACTCATCTTTTTGACATAGTGCTCTACATTATGCCCCGTAATTGTTTGGTAGTCTTCAGATTTTATAATGCCACGCAGATAGTTTAAACTACCGGCCCAGGTGCAAAAAAGCAACCGCAAAACATCAGTGAACTTCATCCATGTTTAAATGAAGGGAGCGTGTTGTTTTCTGTGAAGGCTTCCTTTTGTTTTCTGCAAACAGTTAAATGATGTGCATTACCAAAGAGCTGTATTTTTGTCTCATCTGTCCAGAGAACATTCTGCCAGAAGGATTATGGCTTTCACAGGTGCATTCTAGCAAACTCCAATCTGGCTTTAGTATGTTTTCATGTCAGCAATGGGGTCCTCCTGGGTCTCCTGCCATAGCATCCCTTTTTATTCAGGTAACAACATACAGTATAGTGCAAGCTGACACGGATGTACCCTGTGCCTGCAGGTAAGCTTCAATTTATTTGGAAGTAGATCGAGGTTCCTTATCTACCTTGCGAACAACTCTTCTTCTTAGTAACAATTAATTGTAGCAATTCATCTTTTTCTTTTGTCCATGTCCATAGAGATTTGCAACAGTGCCACAGTGGACACAGGAGCATTAATATCTCTGGCAATGGCATAGCAATAGGGGGCTATCACGCTGGTGCGTGGTATGATAGCGTACAGTTAATATACAACAATAGTAATAGCGTAGTCAGGATCAGGCTAAGGTCGTTCACCAGTCAGAGATATCAAGGTACAGAGTAGCTAGGCTAAATCGTAGTCAATAATCAAGCAGAGTCATACACATAAGTCAGATGTCAGTCGTATTGTAAGGATTAGGTAATAACGTAGTCAGGGACAGGCCGAGTCGGTAACGAATATCAGATGGCAGCGGTACAGGAGGACTAGACAGAAGCAGGTCAAGAGGCAGGCAAAAGTTGGTACATAGATAATACACAATGAGATGTTACAATAATAATATTACAAGAATATATACGAAAATAATAAAGACTAACTGGAGTACATATATATTGTGCGTCTACACAATATATCAATGTAGCTCAGAGTAGCAACTAGACCAAGAACCAGCGAACTGATTAGTATCAAGGCCAGTGAGTGACTGAAAGCACTGGCTTCATATACAGATCCCAATTCCCCAGAAGCACTCCAATAGTGATGTCACTTCAGTGACATCACTGCTGACCTCAGCTAGATCCTCCTCCTAAGCCTTGTACGCTTGAGGAGACCAATTCTTCGGATCGGAATCTTTGGGATTTTGGGGCCCCGAGGGGCCCACCCCAACTGCAGTATTAGCTCTTTATTGGTCCTGTGCTGGTAATAACCTATTTTATATATGCTTTGAATAGTAGTATTCATTAAACTGTTCCCTATTCCTTTCTTACATTCCTCCCAATTTTTAGAGATATGAAAGAGGGACACGTAAGCCACGCCCTGCCACACCTCTAATCACACCCCTCGTCATGCACACCATAAAGATTTCATAAGAAAAATATGTTGTTTTATAAATTCAAACCACACTGATCCATTACAGTATATGCTGATCATTTTCCTTCATATTAACATTTGAAAATAAAAAAAATATATCAATTTAAGACAAGACAAGACAAATAACATTTATATTGCGCTTTTCTCCTGGCGGACTCAAAGCACCAGAGCTGCAGCCACTAGGACGCGCTCTATAGGCAGTAGCAGTGTTAGGGAGACTTGCCTAAGGTCTCCTACTGAATAGGTGCTGGCTTACTGAACAGGCAGAGCCGAGATTCAAACCCAGGTCTCCTGCGTCAGAGACAGAGCCCTTAACCATTACACCTTCCAGCCACTATTTAAAGGATGGGAATAAGGTTTAGAGTTAATTGAACACATTTTTAGTAGAAAAATACATAGATGTACACTTCAGCCCTGAAAGAAGGACACATGAGGAAGAAAGAGGGATTTAGTTTCCAAAGAGGGAATGTCCCTCCAAAAGAGTTGGGAGTTATGCTTCTTGCCTATCTGACAATGTGGTTGTCCTTGGCAGATTTGGTGGGCCCCAATGTAAAACTTGAACTAGGGCCCATAGCTCCTAAGCTATGCCACTGATCTCTGGAGATGGGCTTGTGGCCTTAGGATTGTTCATGTCTTTTTATAATTTTAATTCTCAAATCATCAGACAATGTTTGCTGTTCTTTTCTCCATGCTCTGTGTGCTACACACAGATAACCAACAAGTATAAGCCAACATTTTTATATTTTAATTGGGCGCAAGTCAGAATTTCCATATTGTCAACACCTGTTAATTTCTACAGATGAGTTGAGTTACAACTTAAAGGAGCATCACATGGTTCAAATAGAATTATTTCATAGAATTCTGCTAAGGTGCCAGTAGTTTTATCCTAGGTTATATTTTTACATCTTTCCAATAAAATGCCTTTTTAAGCCACCAGCAAGCAAGAAAACTGAGAATAATTTTGACAGTACGGTTTCAGTAATGTTGTTAATTTTCAATGGCAGAGTGCTGGAAAATTATTTTAAAATGAAGATTGAAAATGATCTTCTAGGAGAAAACTTGGGAATAGTGAATTGGAACAGGTCCATTGCGTGGAATGTCTCTGGATTTTTTTTCCCATTCTGTGTTTTTGTGTTCTTCCAGTACCAACAAGACATAAACATGACAATACCATAGCATTTGCAAGTGCAACAATTTTCTAGGAGAAGCAGTGCATTTTCTGACATAATTCACAGTGCATCCATTTTTCCACATTTTGTTATGTTGCAGCCTTATTCCAAAATGGATTCGATTCAAGTTAATTTGAGGTTTTGGCAAATTTATAAAAAAAAAAAAAAAAAAAAGAGAGAGAAATGACATGTACATATGTACTCACAGCCTTTGGTCAATACGTTTTTGATGCACTTTTGGCAACAATTACAGCCTCAAGTCTTTTTGAATACGATACCGCAAGATTGGCACACTTATCCTTGGGCAGTTTCGTCCATTCCTCTTTGCATTGTAAATGCACTGTAAATGCAAGAGTGACAATATTTCTACCCATGAGTGTGCGATTTTGTAAAAACATAAAAATGCTGCTTCTTCTACAAAATGAAGAACAGCAAAGGTGCCAAACCAACCCTGTGTACGAGCACACTTATCCTTCAAGCATCTACTGTAGAAGAGCAGAACCTATTAGAGAGCTCTGTAACTCTCACATGCACTCATATCAAATTAATACCACTTCTGCCCACAATAACGTTTCACATTTTCCCATAGTGCATTTTTTCAGCAGTTCTTTCCTATTTTACTATTCTCCTCTTCCAGCACCTCTCTGTGCAGCTAGTCATAGTCTGTGTATTAATCATGTGAGAGATCACAAATCAGTCTGTCAGGGAGAGCGCGTGGTTGGGGAAGGAAAGTCGTTTGTCATTTTGTCTTATTAAATTCAGAAGGTCATTAAGGTGCATGCTTCTACAATACTTTCACCTGTGATAAGTGAGGCTTTACACTGCCTGGGCCAACATGGGGCCACAGGATAACACTTCAATTGCCTTCCTGTTAATTGGTGACATATTGAAAAACAAGACTATTAACTGTCAAGATGCTGCATGCAATTCCATTTAATAACCATCAGGCTAAAAATGTGATGTCAGGACAGTCAGGTAGTGATGCCTTTTGGCCTGGGAAACAATGACTGCAAGGCCGGTTAGACTCAAATAAAAATGAAAATCCTTTTACTTCTACTTATTATCTGTACCATTACACTTTATAGCATAAGCATTAATGTTAACTGACTGACACACTCCATTGTGTAACACATATCATACTGTATTGTTAAAGAACAATTCCACTAAGGTGAACATGAAGTGTTAAAGTAATGATGTGGCCACAAGGCCATGCCAGTTGTCACTCTTAGTTACTTAAATCCATTACTATGTTCTACTGTCGTCATTGTACTGGCCTGCTGCACCTGTACAGTAGCCTCTACATGACAATCAGCCAATTACAAGGAACAAATATAGTCACGTGTTGTGCCTAGCATGACTCTACCAGGTGCAGCAGGTGCTTTTGGTGCCACATGCGTATCACCTGACTTGAGCGCCGCTATAGCAGTAGACTCCTGCCCTGTGCATGGGTAATTTAGGGTTACAGTGATCACCGGAACCCAAATTACTTCTCCCTCCGAGTTGCTATAACTCAGAGGGGGAACAGTAATTTACGCCACCGGGTATTTGTGTGGCAGCACGGTAAGTCGTCATTTGGCTCACCCTGCACCCAACTCACTGTACCCTACCAGGTGCCAGTTTTATTGCCCACGAGTGCCTGTTTAATGCTCATCTTGCATCTGTGAAGCGCCATTGCTTAAACTGCCAGTGTCATTCTGCTGCACATAAACATGCATAGGTGTGATGTTTGTAACAGATTATTGTGAGGAATCTAGAAAGCCATTTACCATCGCTCATGCTGTAATTAAGTCTAGCCAGTCACTCAATGTGCGCTCAACCATTTCTTCGGCAGTTTAAGTGTGCTAATGCCTATTTATCCATCTTTAGCTGCCTCTTTTAGTTCATCTACACAGATGTGTTCCCATAGAGTCTATTCAGTAAAGAGTGACATTTCTGAGAAATACCAGCACACTTCTAAGCCAAACTCCCAAGTTGGATGGGGCTCCCAAGAGGAGTTTCATCTCTTTTCTAAGCAGTAGACTGAGGTGTTTCAGCATGCTACCCTTTGCCAAGACATTGTCTAGTGTCTAGTATGCTTCTGCAAAGACCTTGCTTGGTGCCCAGCTGGCAGGGATGATCTCCGACCTTAATCACGAGTGATCACGAGTGATTACTCATGATTCAAATGAGGATTAATTACAGCAGTTGAGCAGCGGGAATTGGAAGGGTTATTAACCTATAAATTTGCATCCTCCCTGTGCTCCATTTAGGTCCATGAGTCCTAATAGTAGCGTTCCAAGCCTCACTGCCGTCACTTCCTCCTTCAGGTTTGAAGGAGGAAGTGACGGCAGCGAGGCTTGGAACGGTACTATTAGGACGAATGGACCTATAGGCCACTACTCAAGAAACCATCCTTAGACCCAGATGCTCTAAATAGCTACAGACCTGTCTCAAACCTCCCCTTTCTGGGGAAAATTATTGAAAAGGCTGTCTACCTCCAACTTGAAGCCAAGGTGTCCAAAAACAGCATCCTTGGCCCTCTTCAATCTGGCTTCAGGAAATATCACAGCTGTTAAACAGCCCTCACCCTGATTTGCAATGATCTGCTCATGGCAAGAGACAAAGGCCAATGTTGCATCCTGATTTTGCTTGACCTCTCAGCGGCTTTTGACACAGTTGATCATGAAATCTTGCTTAACAGGCTACAAGAGTACTGAGGCATAGATGGCATTGTTCTCCGGTGCTTCAACTCCTTCCTGGCTGGCAGAACACAAAGGGTAGCCTTAGGGCCCTTCCTCTCCAACCCTGCACCACTAAAATATGGTGTACCCCAGGGCGCGATATTACCCCCTTTATTTCTCACCATATACATGCTGCCACTTGGAGAAATCATACAAAAACTTGGCCTGATATATCATTGCTAGGCTGATGACACCCAGCTATATTTGTCATTCAAACCTGGTGTCACAAACCCTACTCCACAAATAAATGCATGTTTAGCTGAGCTTCAGGAGTGGATGAATAATAACTAGCTAAAACTGAGGTTTTTGTTATCGAAGGTCAGGGCTCGACAGCAAAGCAGTCCCAGTATCAACCGACACCGCTAAGGATAGGGAGCTCAGACCTGAACAACTCAAGACTGCGTGCGCAGCCTGGGAGTACTGATTGATGGGAAATTAAGCTTCAGGAATCAAATCTCAGCTGTTGTGAAACATTCCTTCTTTTATCTAAGGAACATTGTGAAGATTAAACACCTCATACCTCCAGCGGATCTACCAACCCTAGGTTATACCTTCATCACATCAAGGTTGGACTACTGCAATGTTCTCTACACAGGCCTTCAAAAGAAAGACCTACACCGCCTGCAATTAGTACAGAATGCTGCCGCAAGGCTGTTAATGAGCCAACCCCGCCATTGCTACATAACACCAACCCTGTGTTCATTCCACTGGCTACCGATAAATATGAGAATTTTGTTTAAGATCGGCTTACTGACATTCAAATTCTTGCACAATCTGGGCCCTGGATACCTGAAGGACTTGCTGTAACTGCATCACACCCCCCACAATCTTAGATCAAAATGATGTAACACCTTGGTCACCCCCAGAGTCCACCTCAAAACCATTGGAGACACAGCCTTCTGTCATGCTGCCCCTCGACTCTGGAACTCCCTGCCACATGCAATCAGGAAAGCACCATCCCTGGAAGCATTTAAGTCTAAACTGAAAACCCACTTCAGTCTCCTCTGTAACACAGTCCAGCCCGCAACCCTGTATTGATCTGAGACACAACTATGCGCTTTGAGTCCTATGGGAGAAAAGCGCTTTACAAATGTTTATGAAAAGTATTGTATATGGAGCGCGGGGAGGACTAGAGATGGCCCGAACCTCCGATTTTTGGTTTGCAGGCCGCGCACTCCTGCAAATGTTCAGTTCGAGCGAAATTTCACGAACCGCAATAGACTTCAATGGGGAGGCGAACTTTGAAAACTAGAAACAATTATGCTGGCCACAAAAGTGATGGAAAAGATGTTTTAAGGGGTCTAACACCTGGAGAGGGGCATGGCGGAGTGGCATACATGCCAAAAGTCCCGGCCTTAAAAATTCAGGAATCCACCTGGGGTCCTGGACCCTGTTGGTGTTGGCGGAGTAGGCAGTCAAGCGGCCTGCGGGCAGAGGTGCTGTGTGGGGAGCGACTTAGTCTTGGGGCAGGCAGTCACATGGCGTGCAGGCAGAGATGCTGTGTGTGGGGACTGACTTAGTCTTGGTCCATACGGACAGGCCCTATAGGTACATATAGGTGCAGATGTATAACCTGCAAACAATATTACTTCATGTGTTTAAAAACAGACTCATGGGTTCATGACTCTTATAGTAAGGTGCTGACCAGTACAGTATTGACCACTAATCGTGTGGAGGTCCTTGCTTATCCCCCACAGACTAAATGTCCATCCAGAATGTGGTGTAGCTATTCCACACAGTGGTCATATTAGTACCCTACTAGCCGAGCAGGGTGTGCTTAGCATATGGTGACATCAGCAGGGGACATTGAAGGGCATGTTGGCTGGCTGTCCATAGGTGGCGATACATGGCACCGGACACTGCCACCAGCTGTTTCTGATGACGAGCACCCCTTGCTTCTTTCAGGAACTTGTCTCCTCCTACTCCTCTCTGATTCCCCCACTGAACTGTCCCCCTGTTCATCTCCTCTATTGGGAACACACGTGGCATCCGTATCATCGTCATCATCATAATCATCCTGCCCAGCTTCGCTTGCCTCAGACACCTCCAAAACTGCACCAACAGCAGGTACTTCATCATCCTCCTCCTCACATGTTACGTCCTTAGTGTCGCCTAACTCAGACATATGAGGTGGTGTAACTTGCTTAGCGCCTTAATCTGGTTGTAACAATAATGGCTGTGCATCAGTGATTTCCCCACCAAATAACTCCTGCGAACTGTCAAATGCAGCAGATGTGGTGCTTGTAGTAGCACTGGTGGCTGCGGAAGATGAGATGTTCTGTGTTAAATAGTCAACCACGTCCTGACAATCTTGGGAGTTGATGGAAAGTGCCTTATTCTGAGCACTGTACTTTGGTCCAGGGCTGCACGAAATCACATCAGCATGACCTTCGCACAGACCTGCCAAATGGCCTTCCTCTGGGTCTGCCTCTACCTCTGCCTCTACCTGTTTTTTGTCCGATTTGTCCATATCGGGGGGGATAAAGTGAAAGGTATGACCTGACTTGACTAATACAATGTGCAGTCACACAGGTGCAGTTAACAGGTATGCACAGAGTGGTATATCACACTGCGTGCACTGAACACAACAGGTAGGTATATGCAGTGATGGTTATTACAAATGTGCACCTGTCACACACACGTACCGTGAAAAGGTACAGTGACTGGTGGTATTAAATATCACACTGCGTGCGCTCACGCACGTAGGTGGGTGCACTGTGAACAACAGGTAGGTATATGCAGTGATGCTTAAGACAATGTGCACCTGTCACACAGAGACAGGTACCGGACAGGCAGAGTGACACTGCGTGCGCTCACATAGGTAGGTGGCTACACTGAAGTAAACAGGTAGGTATATGCAGTGATGGGTATTACAATGTGCACCTGTGACACACAGACGGATACCGGACAGGCACAGTGACACTGCGTGCACTCACGTAGGTAGGTGGGTGCACTGAAGTGAACAACAGGTAGGTATATGCAGTGATGGGTATTACAATGTGCACCTGTCACACACAGACAGGTACCGGACAGGCACAGTGACACTGCATGTGCTCACGTAGGTAGGTGGGTGCACTGAAGTGAACAACAGGTAGGTATATGCAGTGATGGGCATTACAATGTGCACCTGGCACAGTAGTAATTATACCACCAAGGGGCCAAAGGCCAGCTGCGACTGACTGACAGGGCTGTATATAATGCAAGTGGGCCACACAAAAATAAAAATAAATAGATCACAAGAACAAGATTAGCTCTCAAAAGAGCTGTTGAGGGGTGCTTTTTTAGCAATAAGAATCAGCAAGGAGCAAGCTAAGAAGCCTACAAGAGCCTAACTAAGTTTTCCCTATAGGTCTCTGCACAGCAGCTCTCCCTTCTCTAATTACTGCAGGCCCACGAGTGAGTCCAATGCCTGGCGCTGCCTGCCTTTTATAAGGGGGGGCTCCAGGAGTGAGTGCAGCCTGATTGGCTACAATGTGCCTACTGACTGTTATGTAGAGGGTCAAAGTTGACCATCTTGATGCACTAAGGGGGCGAATCGAACTTCCGGAATAGTATGCATTTCTCCGCGAATGCGAACCACCGAAGTTCACCGGAAACCGTTTGGGCCATCTCTAGGGAGGACGCGGATTTATGGGTAAATAACCCTTTCAATCCCTGTCGCTCAGCTGCTGTATATAATCATCATTTGAATCGCGTGTAATCACTCGTGATTATATGTGATTAAGGTCGGAGATCATCTCTGCCAGCTGGCTCCCAGACACTCTGCTTTTTGCTAGCCTCTTATCCAGGTGGACTAGTCTAAAATCTGTCAGATCTAAAATCTGTCCAGTTTTACTACCTACTGTAAGTTACAGCAACAGCAAATAAAAGTAATTTATAGTGCATTTTACTCTTGGTGAAAAGTCCATTTCACATGTATGTATTTTAAATTTTACAATTTTTCACGATAATGGTCCTTTAAAAGATACCAGAGCTGAAAACCTTAGGAGAAATGGGGAGAGCCGGCATGTCAACTTATATTCGAGAATATATGGGTAAACAATTTTACATTATTTTGACTACAGTTCCTCTTCAAACGAATCATCAGGCAAAAACAGCCTCCCCACGATCTACTTACCCGGGGCTTCCTAGAGCCCCTTGCCGCAAACACGTCGAGTGTCTGCGCAGTACACTCTGGACAACATGGATTTGATTGACAGCTGCATTCACACAGGCGCAGTAGAAGACAACCTCGAGGTTGGCCTCTGCATCGGCGGGGACCCTGGGACAGTGGCTGGGAGTGGAGCTGTGGCGCGGGACGTGCTGGTGGCAAAGGGCTGGAGGAAGCCCCGTGTAAGTAGATTGTGGAGAGGCTATTTTTGCCTGATGATCCCTTTAAGATACAGAAAGGACCTAATTTATCTGTATTGAGTTTAACATCATTGCTTATTTCAAATTGCAATAAATGCTTAACCCTACTATCAACTTATCCCTACTATAAGCTTACCCCTTCTATCAACTGCCAAATTTCAATTTGTGGTAAGCAGAATATATGGAATAAATTATCTGCTCAGGGATGAGTTAATATTTTCCCAGTTATCCTTTCTTGAATGTATATTATACCAGCAAGATAGGTTAAAAAGCTTTAAACAGAAAATAAAACACAGTGAAGCATACATGTAAAGGAAATATAATGCATTGATTCAACTTCTACACTGTTAGCATGGACCTTTCATTAATAATCTGCTCAAAGTGAGTTCTGTGCAACAAATCACTAATGGTAAAGAATAAATCATGTAAATTATAATTCATTCAAATCCAGAAAAGCTCTTTCTTTGAAATACAGTGAAGCCTTTATGAAGGCAGCTTTTTTATTAGGCAAATCTGTAATAAGCTCCTTTGAAAATATTGCAATCATTCTGCTGGGGTTTGCAGGAAATGTTTGACATTTGGAGATGAGAAACGCTACCAGAGACGCATTAAAGCGAGTTTGTCGAGCAGCTTCCTAATTCTCCATCTGCAGATGTGAAGAAGTGATTTATTGCAATTTATTCCATCAGACATTATGTTTTACATCTGCCCAGTGGATAGAACTGTAAGCACGCAAAATAAACAAAGCCTTTATGGAAACTTGCATTTTCAGAGACTATTGCAGCTTAAAAAAGTATAAATAGCAAATGCAGTAACCCTACATAATAATTCCCCTGTCCCTGTGTCCATGCCTCTGGTACCTGTTGTGCATGCGTGGCATGTGGGTGGGCATGTGGTCACAGACCGGCACATGTAGGGCGGCCTGGCTGTGCACCTAGTGCCTGGGGGGTTCCGGCATGCGGCCAGTTGCCTAGCACCCGTTATTAAACGGGTGACCTTTTTTACTAGTTTATTATAAATAATCTAATTTCAATGTGTACAAATTGTATCTACAATAATAAACAAATATGTTTTAGGGTTGTGTTTGTAGAGGGATACATGTGCAGAAATAATGATTTTGATCAGGCGATATACAGTAGGTACTGTACTGTATGTGTAATGCTCTGATTTGCTGTGATCACTTCCTGCCTTAGCCTACACATGAAACAGAAGTGACACAAGATCCTGATCAAATCAGAGCCTTACCAATCTGTCATGTGGTACTTGTACATGGTTTTGCCTATACTTGAGTAGATTTTTATTCCAACACTTGTTTTAAAGTGTGCATTTTGTCGGCTTTAACTACCGACTAATTTTTTAGTATTTGTTGCTTGTGCATTAGGCAGGGTAAATAAGACTATAAAGGACTTTTCACTTTTGGCTCGTGCGTCAAGAAATTCACATTTGACAATGTATCACCACAAGTCTGGTTCACAAAAGCGCAAGGAGAAAAAAGGGTGAGAAGATGAAGAAGAAAAACTAAAACAGAAAAATGTGTTGATAAAGTTTTTCAAGAAGCAGAAAACTACAGCAGAGCCCACTGTAGAATCTATTGGGTCTACTGAGGAAGAAGTTAATGTTGAACCAGAAGAGAAGACTGCTTCCTGTAGCATGGCTTTTATCAATCCTCCAGAGGTTCCTGCTGAATCTCCAGAAGAGAGTCGAACAAACACTGGACATATTTCTAGCATGGATCTAGTTGAAGAACTTGATTGAAAGGATCCAGCGGTTTGGCCAGATGTGCTGACAAAGACAGAGAAAGAATTGTGCTCTCTAGCTCGGGTAAAGAAGAAGAAGAACTAAAGGAAATGATTAAAGGTCTGGACAAGAATTGTGAGCAATGATCTTCCAGTGAGTTCCTGTTGCATGGAAAATCCTCAAATGGGCATGAGAAAATTCCACGAGACTGGATACGATGGAGCACCAGCAAACAGGTTTTGTATTGTGTGACTTGCCTTGCATTCTCTTCTGATCGCCGCAAATCTACAAGTCACTTTAGTAGGAAAGTAGGATTTAATCCATTAAAAAACAAATGGCCTTTTCTATACCATCGATTGCCAGACCATGAAAATTCCATTAACCACAAGCAACACTATTGAAGTTGGGAGAAGCTTCAAATGTCTTTTTCAGGCCATGGTGTGGACTCCCAATTACAAAAGAATTTGGATAGTGAAACCAAAACATTTGTTGCTTTGTTAGAAAGACTTCAGGATGTTACTTTATTTTTGGCATCAAGAAGCATTCCGTGGAAGATCTCAAAAAATTGGAGACTTGCCCAATGGCAATTTTCTTGGTGTATTGGAATTGATAGCACATTATGATCCACTGCTACAAGAACATTTAGAAAAAGTGAAGAGATGCTAAGTTAGTGGAAGAAAACTTTATGCTCATTATCTATCTTGGGCAACCCAAAACGAGTTTATCCACATATGTGTGAAATGTGTTCTGGACGCCATTCTGTCTGAAAGGGAGAATGCAATCTATTCTTCACCAGATGTTTCACACACAGAACAAAATGTACTGTAATTGTTCTTAGGTATGTGCATAGAGATCCTGTGATAGAAAATTGGATAATTCAGGAAAGGTTCATTGAGTATTTTGATTTTATACAAAAGACTGGTGAAGAGATATCAGAAAAACTGTTAATGAGACTAACAGAGCATGGGCTCAATCTTCATGACTGAAGAGGGAATGGATTTGATAATGGTGCAAATATGTCTGGCAAGAACAAAGGAGTTTGAGCACACATACAAAAAAAGTACCTAAAAACTGTCTTTTCTCAGTGTGCTTCGTATTCTTTAAACCTTGTTGGTGTTTCTGCCGCATCTTGCTGCCCTGATGTGATCATTTACTTTGGATGTGTAAATCGTCTATATATTCTTTTTAGTGGAAGCCCAAAAAGATGGAATATTTTGCAGGAAGAAACTGGAAGCTCATTGTATGCTTTGAGTGACATCAGGTGGGGTGCTAGGGTGGAAGCTGTTCGTCCAGTTGCTTTGAGGCTTCCAAGTATCCTTGAAGCCTTAGAAAAATTAATTTCTTCTGGAAGACTTTCGAGCAAGGCTCATTCTGAAGCAGCTGGTCTGAAGGATTACTTTATCATCCTCTAAGGCAATCATCCTGGCAACCTTCTGGTTTAAGGTTATGCAAAGAAGAAATAAACAAGATTCTACAAGCCAGAACTATTACACTTGAAATAGAAGCAGAAAATATTAAATCCATTTCTCTGGAGATGCAGGCGCTCCGTGACCGGTGGACAGATATTCTTTCAGAGGCCAAACTTGTGGCTGGTCAGTTGGAAATATTAATAATCCTCTTGAAAAAAACCAAGGCACATGAGTAGACATAGAAAGCATCATCCAAACCTATGTCTAGAACCAGTAAATGCAGAAGCGGATTTCAAGATCAAGGTTTTCTATGTTGCACTGGATTCTATGATAAGTGAATTGAACTAACGGTTTCAATCCACGGAGAAGGTTTGCTGTCTGTTTGTTCCTATTTTAAAACGAAGAACTCTATCAGATGAAGATCTAGTGGAATCCACCGAAAGTCTGATTGCTTACTACTCTGACGATCTTACAAATGGTCTAGTAGGTGAACTTCAGCATCTTCGTAAAGTTTACAATGCTGCATTTACAAGTGACTTGGCTCCTCTTAACTTGCTGAATTTCATTTACAAGCTTGAGCTTGAAGGAATATTTGGAGAACTGTCTGTTGCTCTCAGAATTTTTAGCACAATTCCACTTTCTGTTGCTGAAGGAAAACAAAAGTTTGCGTTCTTAAAACAGAAAGTATTTGCAATAATTCAGGTTGGAGTGAGCTCCGAGATGTCTCCCAGTGCATCGCTGCTAAAATATGCAAATTATCCATTGTTGTCCCTGTAAGCTAGGCACATCTCCAGATTTGCTGGAATGCAATGACGTATCAACTTGTTAAATATGCAAATTATATGCAAATTATACTTTCAGAACCGCTGAAATGCAATGACATATCAGCTTATTAAATATACAGATTTAATATACAGTAAAATATATGTCATTGCATTCCAGCGGATCTGGAGGTGTGTCTAGGGGGATCTGTTTGGCTGATATTGTGGTGAAACCCCTCCTACAGTGTGATGTCAGGATTTAAAGAGAAACCATAACCAAGAATTGAAATTCATCCCAATTAGTAGCTGATACCACCTTTCCCATGAGAAATCTATTCCTTTTCTCAAACAGATCATCGGGGGCTCTGTATGGCTGATTTTGTGGTGAAACCCCTCCCACAGTGTGATGTCAGCACCTCACAGCACTGAGGTACTGACATCACACTGTGGGAGCATTTTTGCATTGTGGAAAATAACAGATGGTTCCAACTGCCAAAAATGCAAGCAGCACAATGTGATAAATGTCAGAAAGTAAATCAGGGTGAGGAAAGATTTTACAATGAGCAAACACTGACTTAATCTTTTATACATAATTATTGTTAAAATTATGAACTTCTTTATTACATAATTTTCACCGGAGTTCCTCTTTAAGTCCTGACAGTTCCTTGTTTGTGAACCTCATTGCATTTTGGAAAATAACGACTGTTTCCAACTGTCAAGCAACCAGTATCTCCTTCTGTGCACATATATAAATATATATATATACAGTATATATATATAGAAAAGCAACCTTTTAGCAAGTCGCATACATCGCATTGTTAGTAAGAGTGGTTATATATAAAAGCAGTTGGTGTGGTCTATTATTTTCATGTCTGCCAATAGTAAAGATGATAACGTGCAGGCTGATTGTGGATCAAACAATATGAACAAATTACAAAGCTTATATCAATAATTTCTTGATCTCGCTTCTATTTTTTTACTTCTCACTTTGCAATGTATTGATTTTTTCCCCTTTTTGCTAAAGTTCCTCTTTAAGGTTAGCCATGGGGGTTGAGGGGCGGTTAAGATTAGGTATCAGGAAGGGGGGTTACGGTTAGGTGTCAGGAAGGGAGGTTATAGGTTAGGAAGGGTGCTTTAAGATTATGCATCAGGAAGGGGGTTTTAAGGTTAGGCTTGGGGAATGGGGGGCGGTGAAGGTTAGAAAGGGGGGTTTTAAAGGACAACAGTAATGAGAGGGATATGGAGGCTGACATATTTATATCCTTTTAAGCAATGTCAGTTGCCTGGCCATCCTGCTGTTCCTCTGCCTCTAATACTTTTAGCCATAGACCCTGAACAAGCATATGCAGATCAGGTGATTCTGACATTATAGTCAGAACTGGCAAGATTAACCACATGCTTATTTCAGGTGTGTGATTCAGACACTACTAAATATTTCAGCCTCCATATTCTTCTCACTTCAGTTGTCCTTGAAGGTTAGGCGGTGGTTTGGGTTAGGCATCGGTGGGGGTGGTTAGAGTTAGATATCGGTAGAGGGAGAATTCTGTGTGAAAGGTGGGTTAGGTTTAGCAATAGTAAAATATTGGTAACATTTACCGATATTTTACTATCGTAATTACCACTGTACATATTGGTAAATCATACCAATATTCTTCTATCGCTATTCCACGTGCCTTTTTTGCATAGACGCCCTTGTAGTACCTGCAATTAAGTAGCATCACCAGTTTCCAAATAATAGATGCACTTTTTCTTGTAATTCCTAACCATAAAAGTACATTATTACTGTTACATAAAACAAACGTCTGTACATAGACTTAACAATATTTAGAGTAATTGACATTTTTTTAATGATAGAAACTCTTTCTAACAGTTCCCTTTAATGCTAGGCATTTTTTACAAGAGAAGTCATATTTTTTTCTTGAAATCGTAATTTTGCTCTAGGAAATGGATGGTTGTTTGGCTGTAATCTCTAAATGTAACTTCCATTATTTATAACTGTAATATTTTCAGGCCATATGGAAGTGCAATAACATAATAATGCTTCTCAAAAGAGTAGCTGAAAAGATCAGCGGAAAGTTCAGCTCAGCAAGTTGTAGCTCTTGCCCTTTACGTGAATTCCAGAGGGGCTGTATTAAATTACGGACAGAAGCCAGCCCAGCTCCATGGGCACAGTGACCTTGTACCTCTTGTCACTGGTAAGCAAATTGAACAATTTCTGCTAGATTTGATATAGGTTACGCGTTTTACAGTGGCGCCTTTTATGGGCTGCTGCCTTATTTAATTGTTTCTGGCAGACCTTCAAAAACAATGTTCATTAAACTAAATGTTCCAAACACACAGGAGACAAGAGACTCAATGTAATACTGCAGATCTGTCTGTTTTGTGTGCTGCTGTTTCATAAAATGGACAGGAGGAGCCCCACTGAATTGTGATGATAGCAGATGGAAAAGCAGGATCTTTCTATCATTTCGCTTTGTAGTCAGTCCATAGTGTTGTTCCAAATGCAAATGCTCTTTGATTAAATTATGGCATCACATGCAGAGAGAGATTGGCTGGGGATTGCTGTTAAAGGGCACTGATACAAAAGTCAGCCAACAGCGACCATTGCAGTCATGAGGGTAGGTTTACTAGTATTACTATCTGTGATCTGCTTTATGTCATGTTGAGGATTCTATTGATCTTATCAATTTAGATAGGATGCCTGGGAAAGCCTCCTCAGTAACAGTTGAGGCATCTAATTACATTTATGTTTGCTAAAGAATGTTCCTCCTCTGTATGTCAGTGTATATAAGCTGTGTTTTTCAGTTTTGGTCAGGAACCAGTCCGACGAAGGCTTTTTATAAGTCGAAAGCTCACTGTTTATCCATCTCTAAGTTAGCCAATAAATGGTATCATCCTGATTCAAAACTTCTTGCTATCTGTGACCTTGACCTTGTTCCAACAGTGTTTATGCTAAAATGCCTTGACCTGTTTCAATAGGAATGTAAACAAAAAGAGCACCAACAAAGTCACATCGGCCTCACTTACCCAAAAACGATATAAAGTTTATTTGTGGACAACACTCCAAGACGCAATCAGGACACACAATTTCATAAAAACACTAAAAACAATTGGAGAAGTGTTAAAGGAATGTCCCAAATCCCCCTCTCCACTCACACACCCATTACACACGCATAGCTGCCAATACATATATCATGCACCTATAGTTTTAACCAAGGCAGTGAGCCAAATGGTAGTGAGCAATAAACACTCTAAATGAGTAGCCAATACCGAAAAATTGTGCTTGAGGCTGACAGCTGTTCAGCAAAAATAATAATTGATAAAGTTCGCAGCAGGCCTGCTAATACTTTGTTATTTGTCTTGCAGTAAACAACAACCATAGGTTGGATTAGTGTCCATCTCCAAGAGATTACGTTTCGTGACACCAGTCACATCAACTTATCAGTTGGTTAGTACAAGCAAAGCAGTAAGTTAGTACTTAATTCAGCCAGTACAGCAGGACTTCCTCATTATCAGTATCAAGCCAAGCATTTTAGTTGCCCTTTACCTGGCGTCCATACAGATGGGACTGCAAAGCCACATAAAACTGCATCCCCCTCTGGGGATATAAGCTTTCCACTTGCCTTGGAGACCGGTGATCGGCAGTATTGCAGTGATTTTTCCGCTTCGCAATCAACCCGCACTGGCATTCCAAGCTGCGTGTCAGTGGGGATCAGCAGAGGTTTCGGCGTGTTATGAGGGTAGTGGGTGAGGCCGGCCTCCTTCAGCTCCTCCCACCTACATGTTTCGGCGTATAGCCTTCCTCAGGGCGTGGCAATAGGAGGAAATGGGTGGATCGCTTGTTTTTTTACCAGCAGCGAGTCATGTGATGTGCTCATCAGTGCCATCTTTGTTCATGGAAACTTTGCCCATATTGTCACAGCGGGCCCTATATACTTATGTTTCATTATAAGATACTGTTCATTATAAACAGGCGAATTTCTGAGGAAACAGTTCTTATATTTACTGCACTTTGCCTCACTATCAACCATATTTTGACACGTAAACAGTTGTCTCTCATGCATATCGGAATACAATTGCTTATTTAAAGACACAGACATAGAGATGAGCGTAATGACGTAATTACGATTTCGCGAAATTTCGCGTAATTAGTGTAATTACGATTATGGCCGTAAGTACATAATCGTAATGAAGAAGAATTTTGCAAAATTTTGCGTAAGCGTAATTTTCGCATTACAGTGGGTATCACGAAATTAATGCGTATGGTCATGCTCCCAAGCGGAAAAGTTGACGCATGGATCAATGTTAGGTAGCCGCCGACTTTAAGGGTTAATAGCAAAGCCCCCTTAAATGCTAAGAGCCTCAAATTTGGAGAATATATTAAGGAGATCAGAAGGAATAAGAGGAAAATTATTTTTTTCAAAAAGACCTTATAGTTTTTCAGAAAATCGATGTTAAAGTTTCAAAGGTAAAATGTATACATTTAAAAACCCGCCGACTTTAACGGTTAATAGCAAAGCCTGCTTAAAGTTTAGGAACACCAAATTCCCAGGGTATATTAAGGGGATCAGTGGGAATAAGAGGATTTTTTTTTTTCAAAAAGACCTTATAGTTTTTGAGAAAATCGATTTTTAAGTTTCAAGGGGGGAAAATGTCTTTCAAATGCGGAAAATGTCAGATTTTTTTGCACAGGTAACAATAGTTTATTATTTTCATAGATTCCCCCAAGTGGGAAGAGTTTTACTTACTTCGTTCTGAGTGTGGGAAATATAAAAAAAAACGACGTGGGGTCCCCCCTCCCAGACCTCTTTAACACCTTGTCCCCCATGCAGGCTGGGATAGCCAGAATGCTGAGCACCGGCCGCGTGGGGCTCTGCACCCTGACTATACCAGCCCGCATGGTCCATGGATTGGGGGGTCTCGGAAGGGGAGGGGCAGCCAAGCTTTCCCCTCCCCCTCCGAGCCCTTGTCCAATCCAAGGACAAGGGGCTCTTCTCCACCTCGGATGGGCGGTGGAGGTGGAGGCCGCGATTTCCTGGGGGGGGGGGTTCATGGTGGCATCTGGGAGTCCCCTTTAAAAAGGAGTCCCCCAGATGCCCACCCCCCCTCCCAGGAGAAATGAGTATAGCGGTACTTGTACCCCTTACCCATTTCCTTTAAGAGTTAAAAGTAAATAAACACGCAAACACATAGAAAAAGTATTTTAATTGAACAAAAAACATAACCACGAAAAAAGTCCTTTAATATTCTTAATTAACCATTAATACTTACCTGTCCCTTTAAATAAATGATCCCACGCAATATCCTCGGAAATGTTCTATCAGTTACAATGTAACAAAGTTATTACAATGTAACAACTTTGTTACATTGTAACTACGCCGCACCCGACGTCACTCGCCGCTCAGCCGCAGCATACGCGTCCCTGCAGGACGCTAAGTCCCCGCTGGCCCCCGCTGTCCACCCCGCCCACATCTGTCACCCACATGTCACCCACATGTGGGTGACATGTGGGAGAGGCGGGGAGGGCAGCGGAGCCGGCGGGGACTTAGCGCCCTGCACGGAGTCCGGACCCGACAGAGCTCTGAGCTATATAGCTCAGAGCTCTCTAAGCATCTTTGTATTTGGGCTCCAAGGAGCCCCATTGGTCCTTAGCAGACCAATGGGGTTCCTTTAAATCAGACATGTGGGTGACAGATGTGGGCGGGGTGGACAGCGGGGGCCAGCGGGGACTTAGCGTCCTACACGGACACGTATGCGGCGGCTGAGCGGCGAGTGACGTCGGGTGCGGCGTAGTTACAATGTAACAAAGTTGTTACATTGTAATAACTTTGTTACATTGTAACTGATAGAACATTTCCGAGGATATTGCGTGGGATCATTTATTTAAAGGGACAGGTAAGTATTAATGGTTAATTAAGAATATTAAAGGACTTTTTTCGTGGTTATGTTTTTTGTTCAATTAAAATACTTTTTCTATGTGTTTGTGTGTTTATTTACTTTTAACTCTTAAAGGAAATGGGTAAGGGGTACAAGTACCTCTATACTCATTTCTCCTGGGAGGGGGGGTGGGCATCTGGGGGACTCCTTTTTAAAGGGGACTCCCAGATGCCACCATGAACCCCCCCCCCAGGAAATCACGGCCTCCACCTCCACCGCCCATCGGAGGTGGAGAAGAGCCCCTTGTCCTCGGATTGGACAAGGGCTCGGAGGGGGAGGGGAAAGCTTGGCTGCCCCTCCCCTTCCGAGACCCCCCAATCCATGGACCATGCGGGCTGGTATAGTCAGGGTGCGGAGCCCCACGCGGCCGGTGCTCCGCATTCTGGCTATCCCAGCCTGCATGGGGGACAAGGGGTTAAAGAGGTCTGGGAGGGGGGACCCCACGTCATTTTTTTTTATATTTCCCACACTCAGAACGAAGTAAGTAAAACTCTTCCCACTTGGGGGAATCTATGAAAATAATAAACTATTGTTACCTGTGCAAAAAAAACCTGACATTTTCCGCATTTGAAAGACATTTTCCCCCTTGAAACTTAAAAATCGATTTTCTCAAAAACTATAAGGTCTTTTTGAAAAAAAAATGTTCCTCTTATTCCCACTGATCCCCTTAATATACCCTGGGAATTTGGTGTTCCTAAACTTTAAGCAGGCTTTGCTATTAACCGTTAAAGTCGGCGGGTTTTTAAATGTATAAATTTTTCCTTTGAAACTTTAACATTGATTTTTTAAAAAACTATAAGGTCTTTTTGAAAAAAAATGTTTTCCTCTTATTCCTTCTTATCTCCTTAATATATTCTCCAAATTTGAGGCTCTTAGCATTTAAGGGGGCTTTGCTATTAACCCTTAAAGTCGGCGGCTTTTTTATACGGGAGCGTTACGGTTTAATGCGAAGTTACGGTATGAACGAAACGCGAAATTACGCGTTGAAAATTACGCTTACGGTATTTTCAATTACGATTTTAATGGCAATTACGCTACCGTAATTTCGCATCGTAATCGCAAATTTCGTATGCGTAATTATAGTAATGCGAAATTACGAAAATTTCGGCTCAACTCTACACAGACATCCTTATATTTCTTTGGGCATATTTTCATAAAGCAGCACTCCATACTTAGTCCCCTTCATACAGTCACTCTTTCATATCAGACAGTGTAGATCTAAACATCGGTGCATCTAGGAAGAGGGAATGTCAGCAGAAGCACCGATAGGTCTGAGTTTAATCATATTCTGACATTGCAATAGTGCATGTATACACACAACACGCCCGACCCATCAGTGCTAGACACCGCACGCCCAACGCATCTCACTGGATAGGGCCCACAAATAAATAGCCAAAGCAATTTTAATTTTAGCATACAGATATATTTTGATTTTACAACCCGTCACAGATGAGAAATCAACTAGGTGGGTCCAAGCCAGCGAGGGGCATCAGGCCAATCCCATGATGCCACATTTTGGATATATGGGTATCTATTCAAGGCTGTGCCAATGGTACCCTCAATCCAGATACACTGAGAAGTCGATCTCAGAGTTTAGGCCATTTGGTGACAGGGTTCCAAGTTTATAGAGCCACATGGTTTCCATGCGACACATTTCTCTTTCTATGTTTACTTTTCTAACTCCCTTTCGTATAGAGGACAGAACTTTGACAAGGCTGCCTTTAAAACTAACACCATGAAACTGCAAGTAATGTTCTCTTAGAGCTGAATATAACCCTGCATTTCAACTTTGCTCTAAAACATTATTTACAGCATATTATATGCGACCAGCATTTTTTTTTCCTGGTGAGAACTGCTGCCACATCCGAAGTTTAGATAGATACATTTAAGCAAAACAAAATGTAACAAATGTGGAATGTTACTCACTCTCTCTGACTGTGCAGGAGCTGGAGGACAACCAAAGAGTGTGTAACATTCCTCACTTGCTACATTTTGTTTACTTAAATGTATCTATCTAAACTTCGGCAGTTCTCTCCACGAACTTTAAAGGTCTGTGTGTAACCCTTCCAATGCTGGTCTAGTAAAAAAAAAATGCTGGTTGCATATAATATGCTGTAAATAATGTTTAGAGCAAAGTTGAAATGCAGGGTTATATTCCGCTTTAAGGGGCCATTATTATCATTTTTATTATTTACATTGGACTTATGTTCTAAAATTCATGATTTAAACGCTTTAGTAGTCATACCAATGTAATGGAGGCCACAGGGGAATGTTATCATGTATACAACCCCTGTTGTCTCACAGTTCATAAAAGTTCCATTCCTATACTCCTTTTGATGCTCTGCATCTCAGAATGTCTTAGTTTTATGAACATAGGGACATATTTTGCACCTCCCGCATCTATGCATCCCTTTTGGGGGAGGAATGACAGCTAGCCAATTGTGTCTCTGCTCATTCTGTTTTGTATTTACGAATTCTGAGGAGACCAAATGGTCTCTCAGATTCCTTGCCCTCCTTGCTGTCATCGTGGGTCGAGGCCCCACGATCTCAGCAATATCTGGGGATGCCATTTACTCCAATGAGTTGCGTAAAGTATCCCAATGCGATCCATATTGTGTTATTACTCGTTCCCTGTAAACGGCATCGGATCCACCCCTTTCAGGTTTTGAGAAAAGAAGAGTTTCTCGTTTTCTATTTCTGACCCTTTTTAAACACCTTTTTAGAACCCGGTGGGGGTATCCTCGTTCCCGTAGGCGAAGGTAGAGCTCATGTGCCTCTTTTTCAAACTCCTCTTCATGGGAACAGTTCCTCCTTAAACGGAGGAACTGTCCATAGGGAATGTTTCTCACCTGGTGGCTTGGATGATGGCTGGTGGCGTGGAGGATAGTATTACCTGCGGTCGGTTTTCTATACGTCAAACTAATGAGGTGTCCATCTCCGACCGTAATTTTAAGGTCCAGAAATGGTATCTCGACCTCATCACATGTATATGTTAATCTGATGTTCTTGTTATTCATGTTCAGATAGTTTATGAATTTTTCCAGTTCATCTTTTGTACCCCTCCACACCACCAGCACATCATCTATAAATCTAATCCAGAGGGCGACATGGCAACGGAACATATCAGTAGGATATACATCATGCCTCTCCCAATATCCAAGATGGAGGCATGCATAAGCCGGTGCACATGCCGCCCCCATCGATGTTCGGGTCACCTGGTGATAAAACCTACCATCAAAGAGGAAGTAGTTCTCGGTTAATACTAGCTGCAACATATCCAGCACAAAGCGATTATGTTTTAGGAGGGTTGGATGTGTATCAGCCAAGAAGAAGGAGACTGCTTCTAGGCCCACCTGGTGGGGAATAGACGTGTATAATGATTCTACGTCAATCCCCACCAGGAGGGCCCCCGGAGGAAATTGTACTCCGGATATCACCTTCAGAACATCTCTGGTGTCCTGGATATAGGACGGGAAGCTTTGAACTAATCCTTTCAGTTTTTTTATTGAGGTATTGGCTAATCCGTTCTGTAGGGCCTCCAACCCCCGACATTATTGGCCGGCCCGAGGGGCTTTCTTTGTTTTTATGCAGCTTGGGGATGAGGTATAGTGTAGGCCTTACATATTCATCGACCTTGAGGAACTCCAATTCTGATTTTGTCAGTAGGCCTTCATCATAGGCCGCTTCCAATTTATCATTTATTTTATCAATCAAGGGCGGAAATGGGTCCCGTGCGAGGCTTTTGTACGTGTTTACATCATGGAGATGCCGATACATCATGGATATGCCCTTTTGCTTCTTTTAATTCCCACAATGCTCTTTTTTCCTCTCTTGTTAAGTTTTGTGTTGTTTGGGGGTCAAAGTTGATCCTCTTAAGATCTTTACTTAGGGTCTTTAAGAACACTGAGATATATTTATTCGAGCTTAGTGGCGGCATAAATTTAGATCTTTTCTTAAGTTTGGTGGGAAGTGCCAGTTCCTTCAATGTTTCACTTTCGGGTTCCTGGTCATTATTCTCCTCTACACCTATATGTCCCTCATGCCTCAAGCTCTCCAAGGCTATCAACGCCTCTCTCTCTCCCAGGTCCAAACATTCATATTGATTGTCACCTTGTGTATCCCCTTGTGATGCTCCTTTATCCTTATACATCCATTTCAAAAGGACACGTCTTAAGAACAAAAGGACATCTTTATAAACAGTGAATTCATCACCTTTGTTTACAGGAGCAAATGTTAAACCTTTGGAGAGGAGAGAGATGTGACACGGTTCCAATTGGAAGTCTGTGAGATTAACCACATCCACCCCTATTGATTCTTGTTTTGTTTGTTCTGACTGCGTCCCCTCCTGGGCTCCTCTCTGTGTTCTACCTCCCCTTCTCCCTTGTTCCTCTGACTTTTCCCTCTCCCATAATTTCCTGAACCCCTGCCTCTGTCCTGGTCATCGCTTTCCTCTTCTATTTCTAAGTGCTTTTGCGTCCTCATCCCCGGAGGAATCCTCCTCGCTATTTTTTTCCCTCATCTTTCGAGGACTGGGGGCGAGGGTGTCTTGGTCGACTACCACTTCCCCTCCTCTTTTTTGATCTTGAGCGACCTCGTCTCACTTTTAAGGATGGATCAAATACTGTCTCCAGGTTCCATTCTGCAACATCCTTTTTAAATTTTGTCTGTTTCATTTTTTTGATTGTGTATTGTGTTTTTTTCTGTATGTGTCTTAAAGAGACTCCGTAACAAAAATTGCATCCTGTTTTTTATCATCCTACAAGTTCCAAAAGCTATTCTAATGTGCCCTGGCTTACTGCAGCACGTTCTACTATCACCATCTCTGTAATAAATCAACTTATCTCTCTCTTGTCAGACTTGTCAGCCTGTGTCTGGAAGGCTGCCAAGTTCTTCAGTGTTGTGGTTCTGTGATACATCTCCCCCCTCCTGGCCCCTCTCTGCACACTGCCTGTGGGTTATTTAGATTAGAGCAGCTTCTCTCTTCTCTCTTATCTTTTACAAGCTGGATAAATCCTCCTCTGAGCTGGCTGGGCTTACACATACTGAGGAATTACATACAGGCAGAGCTGTCTGCACTCTGCAGGAATAAACAGCCTGACACTTCAGTAGAAGATAGCTGCAGGGGGAAAGAAACACACAAATGATCTCTTGAGATTCAAAAGGAATGCTGTATACAGCCTGCTTGTGTTTGGATGTATTTTCTATGTGTGGACATACTGTACATCAATCTACTTCCTGTTTTGGTGGCCATTTTGTTTGTTTATAAACAAACTTTTTAAAACTGTTTTTAACCACTTTTAATGCGGCGAGGAGCGGCGAAATTGTGACAGAGGGTAATAGGAGATGTCCCCTAACGCACTGGTATGTTTACTTTTGTGCGATTTTAACAATACAGATTCTCTTTAAGGTTGGTATTAAGCTTCACAAAATCTGAATTGTCTTTGTGTGTGTCTAATTGAACTCCACTTTTTTCAACAAACTCTGACAGTTCCTCCAATTGCAGCTTCTCTTCATTTATGAATAGATCTAGTATATGTAGTCCTCGCTTCAGATAGTCCTCCTGCCATATTTTTTTGAACCTTTCAGTTTGCAGGTTCTCTGCTGGTGCTATTTGCTCACAGATCCCATGAGGAATGACCTTTGCTTTGCGGTAGGACTGTAAGAAGGAGACATTCCATTTTCTCTTTAATAATTTTTCTACAAGATTGCGATGCTCTTTGAACAACTGCCAGAGTGGTTCCTTGTCTTTTCCTTTATTTTGGACCACTCCAGATTCTGTGAATGCAGACTCTATTTCCTGCTCAAAATCGTCTGGTAGTCTGTATGCCATTTTCCATAAACCTAAGATCAACTTATCCACTTATTGCCCGTTGTTTGTGCCTTATAGTGACACTGATTTCAATGGAAATGTCACAATAAGAATAACTGTTCCTTGTGAGCAGGGAAGTTTTTCATTACTCTGAAGGATGGAATAAAAGTGTATCTATTCAAAAAGCCTTCCCTGGATCCTGACATTATGTACAGCTATAGACTTGTCTTCAACCCACCTTTCCTGGGGAAAGCTATTGAAAAGGCTTACTGTTTCCAAAACTAAAATTTCAGTTGCTACTCATAGGTTTATAAAAGAACATTTGAAAGCATTCCCTATATGTAAAAGTGTTTATTTCCACTGCAGAGAGCAGTACAGGATTGCTTATCCCTGGCTTATCTGCAACTGTAATCTTTGCTGGCAAGAATATCCCTGCCTGTGTCTTAACTCTGCCCCCCTCCTTTTCTGCTGGAATTACTCAGCTGTTGTGGTTGTGTTATATTTAGTGTTATTGCTCTCGCACTCTCTTATAGTCACTGGAAGTTCAACATGACACCTCAGGGCAGAAAACTCTCTGAGGATCTTAAAGGACACCCGAGGTGAAAATAAACGAAGTAAATAAACAAACAACTGTATCTATTTTCCTTCTCCTAAAAATGACTTTTTAAGATCTTCCAGTTTTATTTTATGTTTAAATCTACGTTTAAAGTTTTATCTGTTTTATTGTTTTTGCTCAATGACACATTCATTGAAGTATGCCAGAGCTAAAATCTATGAACTATTGACCCTTTTTATCTCTTTCCTGCTCTCAGAAGCCATTTTCTGCTATGAAGTGAGGGTCACACTGTAGTCACTTCCTGTCTGAGTCAGGAATGAGTCAGCCACTTACATACCTGATATTTAACTCTTTCAGGCAGAGAAAGAAAAAAAGGAATACAGCATAGTTATTTGTGTGCTAGGCACTGTACATACCCATGTCTATCTCATCATGTCACATGTCATCTCGGGTATCCTTTAAAAAAAAAAGAATTGTTGCACTACATAAAGATGGCATAGGCTATAAGGAAATTGCCAACACCCTGAAACTGAGTTGGCAACTGTGTCTATTCAGCAGAGGGAGGGAGCAGAATCAAAACTCAAGTAGAGAGTGTCTCCTGGCCAGCAATGATTAAATTTGCAGATTAGCTAGAGATCAAACCTGCACTGCTCTTAGCAGTAAAAGTAAACGTTTTTACATACAGGGAATGCTTGTTAATGCTTACAAATGTTATTTTATGTATGTAAGAGTAATTCCTGAAATGTTAGTTTTGGGAGTATAAACCCCCTTTTAAGCCAGGCTGTAAGGAAACAACATATCAGATCCTTTCATAAAGAATTGTTATTCCATCACTATGTAGAGAGAACACAAGTTGTCATGGTTGCCAGATATGCAGGAGATTCTTTATGTCACTGAGGAGGTTGAGCAGGTCCAGGACAGGCACAGGACAGATGTAAAAAGAATACAGTTCACGTTAGGGTTGAGGATGGTCGGAATGCCGATTACCATTTCTGTGGATTTAACATCTCCATGCTATGATTAAAGCAACCTGCGGATAAGCAGGAAGGTGACTGGTTCCTATTGCTGATCTCTGGTGACGGCCCCTCAGTAGGCGTGTGACTTTGCACTAAGGTTGTGTTCTGTGCAGTATTTTTTCCTCTTGTGTATTCTTGAAAGAACGACGGCTTTTGTGAGGAATTATACAATACAATACAGTAACATTTGTAAAGCGCTTTTCTCCCATAGGACTCAAAGCGCATAGTTGTGTTACAGAGGAGATAGTCAGGTGTTCATGAATGCCAGACTGAAGAGGTACGTTTTTAGTTTAGACTTAAATGCTTCCAGGGATGGAGCTGTCCTGTTTGGGTGTGGTAGGGAGTTCCAAAATGTAGGGGCAGCATGACAAAAGGCTCTGTGTCCAAAGGTTTTGAGGTAGACTCTGGGGGTGACCAAGGTGTTACGTCCTTTTGATCTAAGATTGTGGGGGGGGGTGATGCAGTTGCAACAAGTCCTTCAGGTATCTAGGGCCCAGATTGTGCAAGGATTTGAATGTCAGTAAGCCAATCTTAAACAGAATTCTCCATTTTATCGGTAGCTAGTGGAGTGAGCACAAGGTTGGTGTTATGTGGTAATGGCGGGGTTGGCTCGTTAACAGCCTTGCGGCGGCATTCTGTACTAATTGCAGGCGGCGTAAGTCTTTCTTATGCAGGCCTGTGTAGAGGGCGTTGCAGTAGTCTAACCTTGATGTGATGAAGGCATGAACTAGGGTTGGAAGATCCTCTGAAGGAATTAGGTGTTTAATTCTTGCAATATTCCTTAGGTAAAAGAAGGAATGTTTCACAACAGCTGAGATTTGATTCCTGAAGCTTAATTTCCCATCAATCAGTACTCCAAGGCTGCGCACACAGTCTGAGTTTTTCAGGTCTGAGCTCCCTATCCTTAGCGGTGTTGGTTGAGACTGGGGCTGCTTTGCTCTTGAGCCCTGGCCCTCGATAACAAGAACCTCAGTTTTGTCAGCATTAAGTTTTAGCCAATTATTATTCATCCATTCCTGAAGCTCAGCTAAGCATGCGTTTATTTGTGGAGTAGGGTCTGTGACGCCAGGTTTGAATGACAAATATAGCTGGGTGTCATCAGCATTGCAATGATATATTAGGCCATGTTTTTGTATGATTTCTCCAAGTGGCAGCATGTATATGGTGAAAAGTAAAGGGGATAATATTGCGCCCTGAGGTACACCGTATTTTAGTGGTACAGGGTTGGAGAGGAAGGGCCCTAAGGCTACGCTTTGTGTTCTGCCAGCCAATTAAGTGGAGTTACCATTGCCTTGGTCCTTAGGAGCGCAGCAGGACTATATGAACTTTTAATTTGCCTATCACAGAAGAGAACTGCTGGCAGCCCAAAGAGTGAATATATGTACTTTTATAACCACTGAGCCCAGCAATATTTGTACTTTTTGACCGCAGTTTATACCGTGGCATGGGCAACTACTACTAGCATGTTGTATTAAGCTAAAATGGAATGTTATTTATAGTTAGCCTTCCCTTTTTTCATATGATCATAATCTATTCTCCTCTTTAAAGTTAGTTCAGATTTGCTTTTTTTCTTACAACATCTCTCTTTTAAATTTTTTGCTGCCCCGGCTCTCCAAATAGTATAATCTCAAACTAGCATTCTGCAATCTGCTTTATTTTCCTACAGTATATTCATCTGAAGTTCTAGCATCTGCTTCTTGTACCGCTTGTTAATGTGCAATACGCATCCAGGCATGCAGGTACATACGAGGGGAACAGAGAAATGTCAACACTGAGACGAGCCCGCAATAGAAACAGATGGCTCATTCACTTAAACATGGTGTCTTGTCAACTTTGGTGGAACAAATGGTACTTATGCAATTCCCCTTCCCCACATAAAGTGTATTCTTTTAAATGCGAACATGGAAATGATCATCTCTGTTTTCAATTCATTGGCTCTGAATAAAGCTGCTTAATTATGCTCCAATACCTGAATGTTGCTGTCTGGTGTATATGATACATTAATTGCACAATTTTAACCACTTAAGTCTATCTGGACGGATATATCCGTCCAGATAGACTGTGCTGCTGCCGCTGCATGAGGCGAGCGCTCGCACATGCTCCCGCGCTCGCTCCCGCTGCATGCCGTTAGTTCCCCGATCAGTGAATGGGAATATAATTCCCATTCACCGATCTAAGTTCCCAGCAGAAAAACTGACGCTTTGTAGTCAGAGAGCGCGGTATTTCTGCCCCAAAAAAAGTTTCCTGTGCTCTTTATTGTTCCTGAAAGTGTGATCGTACGCTTCCAGGACTTGTTTAACTGTGGCCATCTTGTGGCCAAATAGTAAACAGCACCCACATACATTTTTTAATAAAGAATTACATTATTTTACATTTAAAATTATCTGTTTCACTCCCACACCAAAAATTACCCAAAAACATTTTTTAATAAAAAAATAATAAAAAAAAATTACAATTAAAAAACAACAACAAATAGTTACCTAAGGGTCTGAACTTTTGAAATATGCATGTCAAGAGAGTATCTCATTATATTTTTTTAAAATGATAAGCTTGTAAATAGTGATGCACGCAAATTGAAAAAATGCACCTTTATTTACGGTGACCATACGTCCCGATTTACCCGGGACGCGTCCCACCTTCGGGGGGCGCTGTCCCAGGCTGCATGAGGTCCCGGGAAACGTCCCGCTTTCAGCAGCGGGACGTCCCGGCCTCGGGACTCTGGTCACCGTACAATGAACTAGCCGCAGCGTCTCATAGACGCTGCGCTAGTTCATTCCCCGCAGCCCCGCTCCAGCAGCCTGCATTGTGCTCCAGCAGTCACAGGCAGAGCAGGGCTACGGGAAGATGGCGTCCGGAGGCGGAGCCCTGTACTGGAGACTATTTGTGTCTCCAGTACAGGGCTCCACCTCCGGACGCCATCTTGCCGTAGCCCCGCTCTGCCTGTGAGAGGAGAGCGGGAGATTGAAGGAGGATCGTCCGGAGGAGCTGCACACACACCAGAGGCCGGCTGTGTGAGGGGACTTCTGTCAGGTGAGTACATGCTTTTTTTTTCCAGGTGAAATGTGCCCCCATTGCGTTTTTGTGCTGACATGTTTGCCCCCATTGAGTTTTTGTGCTGACATATTTGCCCCCATTGCGTTTTTGTGCTGACATGTTTGCCCCATTGCGTTTTTGTGCTGACATGTTTGCCCCCATTGCGTTTTTGTGCTGACATATTTGCCCCTATTGCGTTTTTGTGCTGACATGTTTGCCCCCATTGCGTTTTTGTGCTGACATGTTTGCCCCCATTGCGTTTTTGTGCTGACATGTTTGACCCCATTGCGTTTTTGTGCTGACATGTTTTCCCCCATTGCGTTTGTGTGCTGACATGTTTGCCCCCATTGCGTTTGTGTGCTGACTTGTTTGCCCCCATTGCGTTTTTGTGCTGACATGTTTGCCCCCATTGCGTTTAATTTGTGCTGACATGTTTGCCCCCATTGCGTTTTTGTGCTGACATGTTTACTCCCAAAGTAGACGCCGCCATAGAGGGAGAAGGGCGGGAGCCCAGGTGAGACTCAAGAGGAAGGGCCTACGCTCTCCCATCCCTGCCATCCTGCTAGGGAACGTCTGCTCACTCCCCAACAAGGTCGACGAACTGCTCCTATTACTTGGCAGTAAGCCCTCGTTAGGCAGCTGCACCCCGGTTCTCTGCTTCACCGAGACCTGGCTGAATGACGGTATTCCTGACAACTCCATTGGGGTGCCAGGCTATGACCTCCTCCGTGCAGACCGCGACCAAGCACTGTCTGGGAAGAGAAAAGGCGGAGGCATATGCTTCTACGTTAACTCCACCTGGTGCTCCAATACCACCACTCTCAGTATATTATGCTCCCCTGACGTGGAGTTTATAGCCATAAACTGCAGGCCTCAGTATTCCCCCAGGGAGTTCACCTCAATCGTACTTTTTGGAGTCTATATCCCTCCGGACGCAAATACAAAGAATGCCCTGAGTGCACTCAGCGACAGCATCCTCAAGTGGGAAACTGTCTTCCCAGAGGCCCTTTTCATCATCCTGGGAGACTTTAATAGCGCAAACCTGCGTCAGGAGATGCCCCGCTTCAAGCAACACATATCCTGCCCCACCAGGAACAGCAACACCCTGGATCATTGTTACACGACCATTAAGAATGCGTACAAGGCCACCCAAGGTGCTGCACTGGGGAACTCAGACCACAACCTAATCCACCTGATCCCCACCTACAGAAGGCACCTGGAAACCACAAAGCCCGCCGTAAAGATCGTAAAAAGGTGGACAGCCGAGGCTAAGATGGAGCTACAGGCCTGTTTCGATTGCACTGAATGGGCGGCCCTAGAGGCACCCTCCCTGGAGGAATGGGCAGAGAACATCACCTCCTACATCAGTTTTTGCGAGGAGATGTGCGTTCCTTCAAAGACCTTGAGGATCTTCCCAAATAGCAAGCCGTGGTTCAACAGCAAGCTGCGCCACCTCCGGAAAGTCAAGGAAGAGGCGCACAAGCACGGTTCCCCAGACGAGTTCAGGGAGGCAAGGAACGCTCTGAATCGTGAATTGCGGGTCGCGAAGAGGGCCTACTCTGACAAGCTGGGCCACTCCCTCCAGTCAAACAACCCACGCGAGGTGTGGAAAGGCCTCAGAGCAGCTACGAACTTCAAACCACCCCCCCAGCATGCGACCCCCAGCACCTCACTGGCCGAGGAACTAAACAAGTTTTACTGTCGATTTGAGCACCATCCCGAGCAACTGGCTAACCCGGCACCCTTGGCAAAGCCCTCCCCGCAGGGCAAGGTCGACCTAGTGCAACTAGAGGTCCAGGTAGCAGATGTACTTCGCCTTCTCCACAGACTCAATGCCAGGAAAGCAGCCGGCCCAGACGGCGTGTCACCAACTTGCCTGAGAACCTGCGCGGACCAGCTGGCCCCCACGCTCACCTCCCTTTTTAATAGGTCCCTGGCGGAAGGCAGTGTCCCCTCCTGTCTCAAAAGGGCCACAATTATACCGGTCCCAAAAAAGCCAGGCAACACAGAGCTCAACAACTTCAGACCTGTGGCCCTCACTCCCATAGTCATGAAGGTCCTCGAACGTCTGGTCCTTGCCCACCTGAAGCGCCTCGCCAGCCCCCTCCTCGATCCACATCAGTTCGCATACAGGGCCAACAGATCCGTGGATGATGCCATCAACATCAGTCTGGCGTACATCACGGAACACCTGGAAAGACCAAACTCCTACGTTAGGATCCTGTTCTTGGACTTCAGCTCGGCATTCAATACAATCTGCCCAAATATATTGATAGACAACCTGGCACATCTCGGAGCCGGCACCACACTCTGTGCGTGGGTAAAGGACTTCCTCTCAAACAGGACACAACTGGTGAAGCTCGGCAACTGCTTCTCCAGCGTGAGTACGACCAACACAGGTGCTCCGCAGGGGTGTGTTCTGTCACCTCTCCTGTTCTCATTGTACACCAACAACTGTACCTCCTCCGCGGACTCCGTAAAGGTCATCAAATTTGCGGACGATACCACTATCATTGGGCTCATAGGGGAGGCGGGGGAACACGATTATCACAGCGAGACCAAGAGAATCTGCGGATGGTGCGAGGACAACAAGCTCGTCCTAAATGCAGCCAAAACAGTGGAATTGATCTTGGACTTCAGGAGACACCCCACCACACAACAACCAATCTTCATCAATGAGATTGAAGTGTCCAGGGTCCCCAGCGTTAGGTTCCTGGGCACAACCCTAACGAGCGACCTAAGGTGGGCGCAGAACAGCACCAAAATCCAGAAGAAGGCTCAACAGAGACTATTCTTCTTGCGCCAATTGAAAAAATTTGGTATGCCTCAGAAGCTGCTGTCCAGCTTCTACACTGCCACTATTGAAGCTACTCTTTGTTCCGCCATTATCGTGTGGTACGCAAGAGCAACCGCTAGCGACAAGTACAAGCTTCAAAGAGTTATCAGCTCAGCGGAAAGGATCATCGGCTCCCCTCTGCCGCCGCTAGACCTCCTTTACACCACCAGAATGAAAACAAGGGCTAGCAGGATCTCCCAGGACCCATTCCACCCAGGCTGCTGCTTCTTTAAGCTCCTCCCATCGGGTCGACGCTACAGGACCACCCGCCCTAAGACTAACAGGCGTAGGGACACCTTTTTTCCCCAAGCAGCCCTCCTGCTGAACTCCTGCCTCTCGTCGGCAAGCCAGTCGCTCAGGCCAACTTAGCCTAATCAGCCTGGTCAAGGCACACTGGAGCTAGGGCCTGTAAAGAACCAGCTATTACCCTGGTGCTCTCTTGGACTCTTTAATCTAACTTACTTATCCATAGACCGTTAAAAATGTGTAGGCACTGCCAGGGCCGGGCCGAGGCAGAGGCTGGAGAGGCTCCAGCCTCAGGGCGCAGTGTAGGAGGGGGCGCACAATTCATTCAGCTGTCATTCCCAATTGTGTTTGAAGCAGAAAGAAATAAGAAAAGGGGATACATGACAGTGACTGCAAGCCAGATAACTAGAGATTAAGGTGTTGGGGAGGTTGGGGGCCTTGGGGCACCTATTAGTCTAATAGCAATCAGTGTGTGACGGCTGGGGTGGGAGGGATGGGGGGGCGCACTTTGGTGTCTCAGCCTTGGGTGCTGAAGGACCTTGTCCCGGCTCTGGGCACTGCCTGTCTCATTGTACTATTGCCTGTCTTGCTTGTATTATTGCTATTCTCTATGACTGTCTCGCTTGTTATGTTTGTTATGCTTATGTTACTGTCTATTGTCTGTTGCCATTGCCATGTGTACCACAACCAATTCCGGGTTCGACCTCGGTCGCACTTGGCGAAATAAATGATTCTGGTTCTGGAAATGATTCTGGTTCTGGTTTGCCCCCATTGCGTTTTTGTGCTGACATGTTTGCCCCATTGCGTTTTTGTGCTGACATGTTTGACCCCATTGCGTTTTTGTGCTGACATGTTTGCCCCCCATTGCGTTTTTGTGCTGACATGTTTGCCCCCATTGCGTTTATTTTGTGCTGACATGTTTGCCCCCATTGCGTTCATTTTGTGCTGACATGTTTGCCCCCATTGCGTTCATTTTGTGCTGACATGTTGCCCTTCAATGCGTTTATTTTGTACTGACATGTTTGCCCGCAATGCGTTTATTTTGTACTGACATGTTTGCCCGCAATGCGTTTATTTTGTGCTGACATGTTTGCTCCATTGCGTTCATTTTGTGCTGATATATTGCCCGCAATGCGTTTATTTTGTGCTGAATTAAATGTTGCCCGCAATGCGTTTATTTTGTGCTGACATGTTGCCTGCAATACGTTTATTTTGTGCTGACATGTTGCCCATTGCGTTTATTTTGTGGTGTCCGGGGTAACTGTTACTGCATTTATTATTTAATGGTCATAGTTGGCTATGTTTGCTGCTTTGGGGTTACGGTATACTATTAAATAGCATCACACAGTTTCTGCACACCCATGATGCGAATCCTCGTTTGACCACATTACGGCGTACACACTGCTTTCTTATGCCTCGCTGTTACATCATTAGGTTAGCTCCACCCACAGAATGTCATGGCCACGCCCATTCTTCGCAACCCCCCCCCGCCGCCGCAGCCCTGTCCCAGGTTGAGCCTACAAAAATCTGGTCACTCCACTTTATTCCTAAATAAAATAGTGGCGCCATAAATTGTGATAGCATTGTATTAATTTTAAACTATAATGGCCAAAAACTAAGAAATAATGATTTTTTTTCAATTTCTTTCTTAATCTTTTAAAATGGATTTAGAAAAAAATAATTCTTAGCAAAATGTACCACCCAAAGAAAGCCTAAAAAACAAGATATAGTTTAGAAAAAACAAGATATAGATCAATTAATTGTAATAAGTAGCGATAAAGTTTTTCGCAAATGAATGGGAGGTGAACGTTGCTGGGATGCATACGATTTTCAACGCTGTAGGCTGGAGTGGTTAAATAAGACGCTGTTGGCGACTTTGCATATGTCAGCATCTAGTAATTTGCAGGATACGACATTTCCAGAGTCTCCTGGGGCTCTCTGTTGCTTTATTGGAGCAAAAATGAGTTTATGCATTAAAGTTCTACAGATTTCTATGAAACAACAGAAAATCAGTTTTCCTTTCATTATAAGCATTACTGTTGTCAAGGAGGTAAGCCATTAGAATAAAGCTAGAAGACCGCAATTAAAGCCACATATGCAGAGATTGGGGAAAATGAATTCCTCTCAAGGGTGGAAAGAGTGTATCATCCTTGCTAAATAAGGGACAGATTTAATGCAGGGTGACTAATCGTAGATGCTTGCTGTAAATATTCTATGCAAAAGAGATGTCCCAGACTATATTTTATTTTAAACCACCTCTTATCTTTCGTTTACCTCTTATCTTTTGTTTTTTAGTTGTTTTTAACTCGTTTTTATTATCTCTGGACGCCACTTATTGCCCCGTCCCCATGCTTCACACAATCCTTTGGAGGGACATTATTGGTCTCAGGTGGCACTGCCACTCACAAAAGTAGGTTACAGTAAGGGGCAACCAACTACTTGAAGTGGGTGGAGACAGGGGCATAACTAGAAATCACTGAGCACCCCTGCGAAACTTTGGGTGGGTGGGTCCCTCCCTGCCCTCCCTGCCCTCCCTACCATCCCTACCCTCCCCGCCCTCCCTACCCTCCCCCTCGCTTTCTACACAGGTAAACTGAGAACCAATGTTATTCAGTTGGCTAGTGCACACTTTAATGTGTTTTCCCCATGCAGATATAAAACAGACAGCAGCGAAGCACTGCACACATTTTCTCTATCAATTATATTAGCGTCTGTGATAAAAAAAGTGCATGTTTTCACACATACAGACACACAGGGTGTGCAGGAAACACATACAGAAAACCGACAGACAAGTGTGCTCCCAGCCTCAGCTAATTGCACTCACTCTGTCCATCTCTGATGGAGCAGAACTGGTTCTGCAGACTCCTCCAGCATCACTACAGTACACTGCACTTGGGGAGGGTAGAGAGGTTGGGAGCAGGGTGTTGTACACAAGTCCCTGCCGCACACTGAATAGGGACTGGCTACAAATCTTAGTCTACAAAATGTTTGTATGATTCCTTAGCAGTGGCTGAGCAGATGCAGTCATTAGAACAATTGTACAGAGAGCAGAAAGTTTTTTCTCTCCGTGCCCTTAGTTGTCAATCTCTCAGGACAGGTAAAAGAAACTTCTTCTTCTGGGCCTCCCTGCAGAGTCTATTGTTATGCCCCTGGGTGGAGATGTACAAACCCGACTCCACTCGGGTGTCCAAAGTGCAAACAACAAACCAATTGATGCTGGGTGTCAGCACCAATTTACTTGTTTTTTGCACTCAAGACATCCGAGTGGAGTCGGGTTTGTACATCTCTACCTGCTTCAAGTGTTTGGTTGCCACTTACTGCAACCTACCTTTGTGAATACAATCTTTCTTCCTCATATATCTATCAATTTAGTGACATACTGCACTATTTGGGCTCCCGCTGTCTCTCTGTTCTTTTCTAAGGTACAGTACACAGCTGCACCACTTTCATTATTGTAGCCACATTTTATTTTACTTATTTTATTTTAGCCATACAGGATCTTCTGATTCTTACTCCACATAAACACATCTTTTATTTAAGCATTTATACATTTTTACAAGATTTTCAATCCCTTTGTTGTAGCAGCATCGCACCTACAGTATGAGTTGAAGGAATTGGGGATGCGGTGGGATTCTTGTTAAGGTTTCACAGTGGGCGTTGCAGTGAATACCCTGTAACAGCATGAATGCAACGCAATGGATTAAAAAAGCAACGCTGCACATTATCCATGCACTGCATTTCATACAGTGAAGCATACGGTCAATGAAAAGTATTCTTTACTGTTACTGTGCGCATTTTGTGACAAATGCACCACTACATGCAGTGCATTATGATGACACACGTTAATAAATTACAATGCACCCTCAGCACTGTGAACATCACATACAGTAGATGGTGCATTATGATATTTACCTTGCTGACAAGGTGCATGCTAGTGAATATACTGAGATTTTTTATTTTTTCATCACTTTTGAATATATAGTTGGTGGCCTATGTTGGGCCACCAACATATATGATCGGTCATCTGCCACTGTAGTGTCCTTTTTTCTGTTCTTTTACACACGTTAATAAATTACAATGCACCCTCAGCACTGTGAACATCACATACAGTAGATGGTGCATTGCAGTACGGCAAACTGCGTTACAAAGTGGCCTTTATGCTGCACCACAACACACCACTGTGAATGTTGCCTACTGTCACTGGACAAACAGTTACCAGCGTTCTGCAGTCATCTGACAAGCGGTCCAGGAAGAGATTATCCATGACAGACAAATTAAATTACATAATTAGCTGGCATGGCTGATAAAAGCAAATAGCTTTTACTTTCTGGATGACTCTTGTACCTTTATCAAAGGGAACCTGAATTAAGACTAATTCAAATGAAATTATTATTTTGAGGAAGGCTAGATTCACAGTGGGACGTTGCGTTTTGATGCCACGTTAAAGTCGCACCGCAAGCTTACAACGCAACGCGCCCAAAAAGTGGCAACGCAGCGTTACCGTCGCATACAGCAGATACAGTAAAAAATACAGGCAATGAAAAGTATGCTTCCAAGTCATTACTGAGCATGTGCAAACAGTCCAACGCAGCTAATAACGTGTATAACGCACTGCATGCAGTACTTTTACTTAACGTGCAGCGTTAGTCACTAATGCAACGTGTGCACTGTGAACGGGGCATTGATTTTTCATTGCAGTGAGTTATTCTGCGTTAAATGCTGTTTTAACGTGCGACTTTAACGTCCCACTGTGAACTTAGCCGGAGAGACAACTTTAGCACTGTCATTCACTTACTCTGAAACACAGCATTGCCTAATCTGAATCTGAAATAAAGCATTTTTGCTTTATCCTTAAGTGGTCTATTTCAACATTATCATGGATTGTAGGCCAGACTATATACCGGTATGTTACAGTTCATTATAGATGAAATAGACATTTTACAGTTTACCCCAAAGTGTACCAGTTTCTTTTTAAAGAAAAGTAAATTTGCGGGGTGAGTATAGGTACACTTTCACACAGTCACTGCAGAGGACAGTATGTCATTTTCTTTGCAAAAAGAATTAGCATTTCCGAATTAGTTACACATTTATGGGAAATCATTTTGCAGAATAATAAATGGACGTAGGCTGTCCCCGGTATCTGTGATTAGGTTTTAAGTGCTTCTCGGACCAAACAAATTTGAGAATCATTGGTCTGGATAAAATAACTTACACTTGCTAATTCTGTGAAACCTAATTCTGCTGGGACATTTAAATAAATAAATAAACTGCAGTAGAACTGGCGCTGTATATACCGTACATGGAAACTTGTAGTGCCAGCAGGTTTTTATAATACCTGGTTATTAACCACTTGTCGACCGCGCACTCATAACGCGCGTCGGCAAAGTGGTAGCTGCAGGACCAGCGACGCACATCTGCGTCGCCGGCTGCAGGCTAATTAATCAGGAAACAGCCGCTCGCGGGAGCGGCTGCTTCCTGTCAATTCACAGCGGGGGGCTCCGTGAATAGCCTGCGGGCCGCCGATCGCGGAAATAATCCGCTTTGTTTACATTTGTACAACGCTGCTAACAGTAGCAGCGTTGTACCAGATCAGCGATCCCCGGCCAATCAGCGGCCGGGGATCGCTGTCACATGACAGGCAGGAGCCTGTTAGAAGCTGCACAGGACAGATCCGTTCCTGTGCAACCTCCGATCTCTGGGGCAGGGAGGGAAGAGAGGGAGAGGGGGAATGCTGGTGTGGAGGGGGCTTTGAGGTGCCCCCCCTCCAGCCACACGCAGGCAGGAGCGATCAGACCCCCCCAGCACATCATCCCCCTAGTGGGGAAAAAAGGGGGGCGATCTGGTCGCTCTGCCTAATGTCTTATCTGTGCTGGGGGCTGTAGATCCCACCCAGCACAGATCTCAGTAATCAGCGCTGGTCCTTAAGGGGGGGGGGGGGTAAAGGCTGGGTCCTCAAGTGGTTAATTATACACCATTTGTATCATTTTATCTACAGGCATATCATTGAGTGTTAATATGAAACAAATGGGGTTTTATTTCTTATAGAATTTGTGTATACAGTCATACATTCTCCAATCCATCTGCACACGCATTGTAATTTGCAGTAGCTGAGACAAGACTTTCCTAATTTTAGAGAATCAATAACTCGGCTAAATAGACATCTGAATTAGAACAGAGGCCCTCAGACTTGAAAGATGCTTCTTCTGCACAAATGATTTAGATTAATCTTTTCCACAAATCCAACAAGTCTCTTTAAGCCAGAACTGAAGATTTAGATAAGAAGAAACAATCTGTGAATAACTGTTCTCTCTAAGTCCCCAAACAATTCTGACCAAATGAATGTTTCTTAACAAGAATTACTGCATCTTACCTTTCCAAATACTAAACCTCTTTACATTGGTTTTGAGAGGTAGAGGAAGATTTATATCACTAGTATAAGGCATTTGCATTTTCTTATTGGTCTTGTTATAATTTTATCTCAGACACGTGAGTTTAGCCTACATTTGGTTGAGGCACAAGAGGGCAGGTAAGGTACCACTATGCTTAAAGGCAATCAGTGTATTCCTCAGGGGCGTTGCTAACCCCAAAGAACAGTGGCATGTGCCCCGAATCTATTCTAGGGTGCCTGGATGTCAATGGCGGGAATGCTGGGAGCTGTGGTACATCAATCAGGGTTCTGCTGGGTACTGTGGCACCATGCTGGGTGCTGTGATGCCTTTATGTCAGACTGCCCAACAGAATGCCAGACTAACCAGCACAGAAGCCAGGTAACTCTGCCTAGTTATGATTAAGTGACACTGCCTATGTATGTGATATGTTGTATTTTTTTTCTTGTATGAATGGAGGGGGCTTCGTCCAACATTTTGCTGGGCAGACCTACTTAGATTGCTGTTAAGTTTATGGAAATTTGGCTCCACCCATGACCACACCCACATTTTGTTGTGTGGCCACAACCATTTTCCATCTGGAGTGCCCAAAAGTGCCCCGGATCTCTTAGGATCCTAGCAGCGCCCCTGGTATTCCTCCTACCCCCAAATATTAGCTGTTGCCTTGATGCCCCTGCCTTCCCATGAAGAGGTCAAGGAATAGCACTAGATTTGACATAAACTGCTCCTTGTATGGAGGGACCTTTGTAGTAATTTAGTTATTGCATTTGCTGACGTCCTCCCACTGTGTTGTGTTCAGAATTGCTGTGTTCAGTAATCACTGGTGCAGAATAACTGGAAATAGGTTTACAAGTTACTGCAGTTCTTTGCATCAAGCCATGCTTTGCTTTTCATATCCAGCACACAGACAGCAGGACAGGAATGAACAAGACTATAAACAGCATAGATAAAAATTCAGTTTCACAGTAGTATCTCAGTAATATCACAGTGCCATCTACACGCCAGAAGCATGAACACCACACACTGCTCATCATATCACATCAGTTGGCAACTATATGGAGGAAAACAGATTTGACAACTGAACATTTGAATGGCACAACACAAGAGTGGGTAAATATACCAAATCCAGTGATGCCTGCATGGGATTTTGCCCCTTCAGTTTCTGTGCTCTGCCTGTGGTCTTGACCACAATAGACTGGTGTTAGGATGTTTATGCGTCCTCCTAATATGTACAGTATTTTAATTATATTCTGTGGCAGCTAAGAAAGTGGAAAAAGAACCTGATGAGTTGATGTGGTCCTGGTTAACTCCAAAGAGAGGGCCACTTCCTTCTGAAATAAGGACAGGAGTGTTGTTAAGAGTGTGCAGGCTAGTTTACTATGCTGAATACAGTAGCCTAATTACATGCTACCCTTTTACCATTATATGGGCTTCAAAGGTTCTAACTGATTCCCTGTGAAAACTTATATTTCATTTACAGTTTTTTACAATTGCTTAAAGCGGAATATAACCCTGCATTTCAACTTTGCTCTAAAACATTATTTACAGCATATTATATGCAAAAAGCATTTTTTTTTTTACTAGACCAGCATTGGAAGGGTTAAACACAGAGGTTTAAAGTTCCGTGGAGAGATATGCAGAAGTTCAGATTGTTACATTCTATTTAGTTATATCTATCTATTGAGAAATGTTACACACTCTTTGGCTGTCCTCCAACTCCTTCTCAGTCAGAGAGATGAGTCACATTCAACACTTAGATACATTTATGTAAACAAAATGTATCTATGTCAGCTTCGGATGCGTCTGCAGAAATCTCCAGGAACTGTAAAGCACTGTGTAACCCTTCCAATGCTGGTCTAGTAAAAAAAAAAATGCTGGTTGCATATAATATACTGTAAATAATGTTTTAGAGCAAAGTTGAAATGCAGGGTTATATTCCGCTTTAATTTTATTTTTAAAAAAAAATTTAAATTTTTCAAAACACTTCACAGAATTTTCACAACACCACACACAAGTAGTACAACACCTCAGATTATGTGCAAAATGGACCACATTAGTCAAAGCTGTACACTTTCTTGTCAAAACCCTATTTTCTTGTCAAACAGATAAACATATCATCATATGAGCAGATTCTGTTTAAATCATTTAAACACTCCAGTGTTTAACTTAAAACACTGTTAGCATTTCCATAGAGTGTAAAAATACATTCTTCACCACTACATGGTACAAGTTATTCAGACCAATAACATTTTTTATTGCTTTTCATCTATTCAAGTCCGTTTGTGACAATTTAAAAAAAAACTTTTTACAGTTATCATTCTTTATTTGCTGAATATAACTTTGTACTCTTAGGCTGTAAAAACATAAATAATTCAGTTCAGGGCTGAAAAAAATATAAACTCAGGCAATTTATTCTGGATAAAGATAGGATATGAATATATATATATATATATATATATATATATATATATATATATATATATATATATATATATATATATATATATATATATATATATATATATATATGGAACACTAGAGGTGGCCATAGACCTGACAATTATCATCAGATTCCACATAGGCACAGATTTATCTCTAATTGAATCTGATTAGAGATAAATTTGTCTATTCATCGAAGCTGCCCATACACTACTGGCCGATTCCGCGTCCGCACCACTGCTGCCCCCCAATGTATAAATGTAACCCCCAGTGTGCACATTTAAACATTACCTGTCCTGTAGCAACCTCATTGTTTCCATCTGTCCTCCGGGTGGCTCTGCCACATACACGCGTACACGCTAGCAGCACATAGGCCTCAATTCACTAAGCTTTATCGAACACTTTATCAAACGTTTGATAATTTACCTCATGGGTAAAATCTATTTTTAAATTCACTAAGGTGTTATATATTTATCGAATGTTTTATCGATAACAAGTTCAATAAATATATAACACCTTAGTGAATTCAAAATTCGATTTTACCCATGAGGTAAATTATCAAACGTTTGATAAAGTGTTTGATAAAGGTTAGTGAATTGAGGCCATAGTGTCTGATGTCAGAACTATGTGGCGGCAGCATGTATGCGGAACCCGGAGAAATGAACGGACCCCGCGTGGAGGCTGCTACAGGACAGGTCATTTATAAATGCACACACGGGTGGGGCACATTTATACATTGGGGGCAGAGGTGGGGGTTTCGTCGCTTGTTCCAAAATCGGCCGCCGTAACACCGCGCACCAGACCATCCAACTTCGGCCCGACATCTTGCAGCATGCGCGATCGACCGTGGGACCAATTTCCAACACAAAATTGGTTGCTTTGTCGGTCGGTCATGCACTTGGTACCACAGATTTTCATCCAATTCGATTGTAATGATCAAATTGGATGGTGAAGCAGCCGCCAAGTCACCTGATGCATGGCTACCTTAAATATCATCTCTCCGCCTAGCTGGATCTGGCCACATGACCTCATCAACATCACAGGCTATGTTTTCATTTGCAAGACATTGTGGGAAAAATCTTCTAGAGTGACAAATCCATCCTTGAATTGATGCTGTTTCAATCTGGTCACAGGCTTCCACCATAGCCTGAATGAAGGGCATCTGTACATATGGCCGGAGATCATACACCTTCCAACGTCATGCAGAAAAAAACTCCTCAATGGGGTTTAGGAAGGGGGAATATGGTGGAAGATATTGGACTGCAAACTGTGACTGTTGATTAAACCAGTTTTGGACCCCATTAGAACGATGAAAAGATACATTGTCCCAGGCCACAATGTACTGCATCTGGTCCCTTAGGTTTGCTGCTGTCATATTATTTTTTACTGTAATGTATTTAAAAATGTTAGAATGAGGTCAGTATTGTAAGTACCCAATGTGGCATGGCGATGGAGGACCCCATTCTGTGAAATGGCAGCGCAAAGGGTAATGTTACCACCACGTTGCCCTGGTACACTGACAATAGCCCTGGTGCTAATGATGTTTCTTCCTCTTCTTCTCACTTTTGTCAGGTTAAATCCAGCCTCATCAACATATATGAATTCATGCTGGACTTCCTCTGCATCCCTTTGCAAAACTCTCTGAAATACAGTAAAAGATCATGTTGTGTAAGTTACATATATAGATACAAAGTTGTATGCATTGCACAATGCCATAGTCAGTGAACAAAACTCACCTCCACATATTCACGTCGCAGGACTTTCACCCTGTCTGAATTTCTTTCGAAAGATTTTGTTGCCTTCTTTGTCCACGTCTTATGCCTCCTCCGGGTCTTCCTCTCCCTCTTCCTCTTCTTCTGCCTCCACCTTGTTCTGTCTGGATGCTTTCTCCCATCCGCACTCTCCCTCTTGCTCTGACACCATCCTTTTTTGTTGAAGATAGGCATCTTGTTGCCTTTTTATAGTGTTTAAAAACCTGATTGGTGTGTACATAATTATGCACGTGTGTGTGTGTGCACACCTGGTGACTGTGTTTAACCAATTGGCTCATGTGAGTGTTCATTTGAGAGCCTTTGCTTTGATATTGCAAGGAAGTATATATAAGAAAGATTTTTGAGTCAAATGTACACAAATTGTGTTTAGTGTTTTTGAAAATCACTGTGTGTAGAGTTTTGCAAAAAGTGTGAAGTTGACAATGTGCTTATAGTTGTGCCTATTTGAGAATGTATTTTGCTCTTTGAGTGTTCTGTAAATTGTGTGAAAGTTGTAATTTTAGTGTGTAAGCATTCTAAAGAAAAACTGTTAAAATAGAAATCCATGTATTGACATAATATGCAAAGGCCATGAAATATTCACATTTGCGCTTACATTCTCTGGAGGTTTCAATGTTTTTGTTAACTTTTTTCATGAGTTAATAATAAATCTGCAATATTTTAAATAGTGCCAAATCTGTTCCCAGACAACCTTTAAAGACAATACACACAGTTGGGCAGTTACAAACTGGAAACTGGAAACATGGCTACACTGATAAGATTATCACTCTGCTAAAGGCCACCATTCACTATAAGGCCTGAGCAGGGCCGGGCCGAGGCATAGGCTGGAGAGGCTCCAGCCTCAGGGCGCAGTGTAGGAGGGGGCGCACAATTCATTCAGCTGTCATTCCTAATTGTGTTTGAAGCAGAAAGAAATAAGAAAAGGAGATACATGGAAGTGACTACAAGCCAGATAACTAGAGATTAAGGTGTTGGGGGCCCTGGGGTGCCTCTTAGTCTAATAGCAATCAGTGTGTGACGGCTGGGGTGGAGGGATGGAGGGGCGCACTTTGGTGTCTCAGCCTTGGGTGCTGGAGGTCCTTGTCCCGGCTCTGGGCCTGAGACACACTGTGAGCGCTTTTCTGATGATCAGCGCTGTGTCTGTGTTTTTTTTAAAAAATGCTCCCATTTACTTGCTTTAAAATCCTGGCAAATTCGCTGCGATCGCAATTTTTTTTTAAAAAAAAATCACGATCGCAGTGTGTCTCAGGCTTAATTAGGCATTTTTTAATAGATTAGACATGGAATTTAATGAGAATCTACTAAAATAAAGGTCCGCACAGATGATTTTTGTTTTTTTTCTCATTGAAGCATAGTTCAAGAAAGGCCTGGAGATTGTGTGAGGCAGAGTGTGTGTGTGTGTGTGTGTGTGTGTGTGTGTGTGTGTGTGCGTGCGTGCGTGCGTGCGTGCGTGTGCGTGCGTGTGTGTGTGTGTGTGGTGGGGGGGGAGCAAAACTCAAGTGACTAGTGGAGGCAGCAAGCATTAGACGAGATCTCTGCTAAGAGTTTACAACAAATAATGGACAAGCACTACTTACAGTATGTATATGTCATTACACAATACATTTCCGTATTTTGATCCACCTCTGATGTTCCGCTGTTTTAAAATGTTTTAACTTAATATGATAGATCCAAATTTATCCCATTTGAAAAAAGCTTTATTAACGAAAAACTGTGACTGTAAGCATCAATACAAAGACAAATGAAATTGTTAAAATCAATTTTTTTACCATTTTGATTGTCTACGTACTGATGCTTCCAGTCACTGTTTTTTCATAAATAAAGCTTTTTCACTTTGAATAAATGAGCCCAGAATTGAATTCTTATAGTTACATAATCCACTGGAAAAGACTCACATACAACACGATAAAACTCACTAACCCCCATGCTGAAGTTCAACATCTACATCGTATAGACAAAAGTCAGGTAATCTTGGCGCCTACACGGCACAGCGTAGCGCCTGCCTTGGGCTCCTCCATAGAACATAATGTTTATTACAGTTATATCGGGCAGGGGGTTTTCTTGTAAAATAAGTGTAATTCAGGTGTCGGCAATAGTCCAAAGGGACAAATTAGGTTATCAGTAGGGGAATATATTTGTTATATTCCCCTACAATGCCTAGCACAGGGAGAGCCATCTCATAGCTTCTCCCTGCACCCAGCTCACCTATGTACACCTATAGGCAAACCTGCCAGACCCCCAAAGCTCAAATATAAGGACATCTAGCTCACCCAACCTAGAAAGGTGTTTAGGCCTAAGGGCCTGTTTTTCAACTCATAATAACTCGTTATAAGCAAGGAGAACTACAACTGCTCACTTGCCAACGCTTTCATCTTACTTAACCTGTCCCTGCTGAACCCCATCAAATCAAAATCCATATCTAAATTAAAAATATAAAGATATTTTACTTAATTTAACCTCCCTGGCCATACGCAGTTTCAGTGGTTGCGTCCGCGGGAGGGATTTTTTTAAAATTAAAAAGTGTTTTTTATTTGTTAGCTAGCACTAGGCTAGCTAACTACAGTGGTTTGCAAAAATATTCGGCCCCCTTGAAGTTTTCCACATTTTGTCATATTACTGCCACAAACATAAATCAATTTTATTGGAATTCCACGTGAAAGACCAATACAAAGTGGTGTACACTAGAGATGGCCCGAACGGGTCCCGGCGAACTTCCGTGGTTCACGTTCGCGAGCGAACGCAAACTTTTCCGGAAGTTCGATTCACCCCCATAGTGCATCATGAGGGTCAACTTTGACCCTCTACATCACAGTCAGCAGGTACATTGTAGCCAATCAGGCTACACTCCTTCCTGGAGCCCCACCCCCCTTATAAAAGGCAGGCAGCGCCAAGCATTGGACTCACTCGTGTGCCTGCAGTAATTAGAGAAGGGAGAGCTGCTGTGCAGAGACCTATAGGGAAAGCTTAGTTAAGCTCTTGTAGACTTCTTAGCTTGCTGATTCTTATTGCTAAAAAAGCACCCCTCAACAGCTCTTTTGAGAGCTAATCTTGTTCTTGTGATCTATTTTTTTTTTGTGTGTGTGTGGCCCACTTGCATTATATACAGCCCTGTCAGTCAGTCGCAGATGGCCTTTGGCCCCTTGGTGGTATAATTACTACTGTGCCAGGTGCACATTGTAATACCCATCACTGCATATACCTACCTGTTGTTCATGTCAGTGCACCCACTCACCTACGTGAGCGCATGCAGTATCACTGTGCCTGTCCGGTACCTGTCTGTGTGTGACAGGTGCACATTGTAATACCCATCACTGCATATACCTATCTGTTGTTCACTTCCGTGCACCCACCTACCTACGTAAGCGCACGCAGTGTCACTGTGCCTGTCCAGTACCTGTCTGTGTGTGACAGGTGCACATTGTAATACCCATCACTGCATATACCTACTTGTTGTTCACAGTTCACCCACCTACCTACGTGAGTGCACGCAGTGTCACTGTGCCTGTCCGGTACCTGTCTCTGTGTGACAGGTGCACATTGTAACACCCATCACTGCATATACCTACCTGTTGTTCACTTCAGTGCACCCACCTACCTACGTGAGTGCACGCAGTGTGATATTTAATACCACCATTCACTGTACCTGTTCACGGTACGTGTGTGCGACAGGTGCACATTTGTAATACCCATCACTGCATATACCTACTTGTTGTTCACTTCATTGCACCCACCTACCTACGTGAGTGCACGCAGTGTGATATACCACTCCCAGCATACCTGTTAACTGCATCTGTGTGACTGCACATTGTATTAGCAAGTCAGTGCATACCTTTCACTTGAATGAATGGCAGACTTGCCCTCCATAACAGATTCTCGTTAAAGGCAAGTGGTGTCATCTTTGGCACACAGCGTTGGGTCAAGGGTCCATCTGACCACAGATGCCTGGTCTGCAAAGGACGGTCAGGGCAGGTAGATTACTTATACAGCAAATGGGTCCTTACTTGGATGTGTGGTGATGGTTCTCAGACTCCTACTCCGGACCGGAATCGAACCCTGATTCCCTGGCCATTACCCGTGGTCACTAACAATGGCAGACTTGCCCTCCATAACAGATTCTCGTTACAGGTACTGAACAGCCAGCAGAAAATGTGATTTAAAAAAAATAGATGTAAGCTTTAACAATAGAAGAGAAAGAACCTTTGAAATTTGATAAGGCAGTCAGACATTACCTGATATCACTGAGGAAGAGCAATCTCGCCATGGTGCGCACCAGTCCAGCATGGCCGTCACAACACAAACAGCTGTTTGCGGTGCGTTACACAGTGAGTTTGGTGTGTCAGTGTGAAGCAGTACTCTAATTACACTCCCTGATTGATGTATACACATGCAAGATACTTTAAAGCACTTTAAGCCTGCAATTTAGCATTCAATGTGATTTCTGCCCTTAAAACGCTGCTTTGCGTCAAATTCAGATTTTCCCCCGGGACTTTTGGCATCTATCCCACTCCTCTATGCAAAAACTCAGATGTTAGACCCCTTGAAACATCGATTCCATCACTTTTCTGGCCAGCATAAGTGTTTCTAGTTTTCAAAGTTCGCCTCCCCATTGAAGTCTATTGCGGTTCGCGGAAGTTTGCGCGAACCAAACTTTTGCGGAAGTTCGCGAACCCGGTTCGTGAACCGAAAATCGGAGGTTCGGGCCATCTTTAGTGTACATGTGAGAAGTGGAACGAAAATCATACATGAATTCCAAACATTTAAAAAAAACAAAAAAACTGCAAAGTGGGGTGTGCGTAATTATTCAGCCCCCTCAGTCAATACTTTGTAGAACCACCTTTTGCTGCAATTACAGCTGCCTGTCTTTTAGGGTATGTCTCTACCAGCTTTGCACATCTAGAGACCAAAATCCTTGCCCATTTTTCTTTGCAAAACACCTCCAGCTCAGCGAAATTAGATGGACAGCATTTGTGAACAGCAGTTTTCAGATATTGCCATAGATTCCCGATCGGATTTAGATTTGGACTTTAAATGGGCCATTCTAACACATGGATATGTTTTGTTTTAAACCATTCCATTGTTGCCCTGGCTTTATGTTTATAGTCGTTGTCCTACTGGAAGGTGAACCTCTGCCCCAGTCTCAAGTCTTTTGCAGACTCCAAGAGGTTTACTTCCAAGATTGCCCTGTATTTGGCTCCATCCATCTTCCCATGAACTCTGACCAGCTTCCCTGTCCCTGCTGACGAGAAGCATCTCGCGGGGGGGAGGGGGGGGGGGGACCGGGGGGGCCAGCGCGGATGTTTCTCCCTCTAGTGTCTGACGCAACTTCCTGTTTATACAGGAAGTTGCGTCAGAAGCTAGAGAGAGGAACATCCGTGGAACGCAAGGAAGGTATGTAGCTGCCGCTGCCCGCCGCCTGCATACGCTCTATTCAATGCTGGAGGGGAGCGCAGAGGGGAGAGCCCAAGGTGAGGGAGGGGGGAACCGTCCCCACCGACGTGCTACCAAGCTCTCCCCTCATGCTGCGACCCCTCCAGCCCCCCAAAACGGCCCTGAGTGGGCCCCAGGGGGGAGGAGCCCGCTCAGAATTTCTGCAGGAGGGCCCAGCGATTTCTAGTTATGCTCCTGGATGTGCAGTGTTAGTTTTCCGCCACATAGTGTTTTGCATTTTGGCCAGAAAGTTCCATTTTGGTCTCATCTGGACAGAGCACCTTCTTCCACATGTTTGCTGTGTCCCCCACATGGCTTGTGGCAAACTGCAAGTGGGATTTCTTATGCTTTTCTGTTAACAATGGCTTTCTTCTTGCTACTCTTCCATAAAGGCCAACTTTGTGCAGTGCAGGACTAATAATTGTCCTATGGACAGATTCCCCCACCTGAGCTGTAGATCTCTGCAGTTTGTCCAGAGTCACCATGGGTCGCTTGACTGCATGGGCAACTGACTGCACTCAGACCAAAGGGGGCTGAATAATTACGCACATCCCACTTTGCAGTTATTTATTTGTAAAAAATGTTTGCAATCATGTATGATTTTCGTTCCACTTCTAAGTGTACACCACTTTGTATTGGTTTTTCACATGGAATTCCAATAAAATTGATTCATGTTTGTGGCAGTAATATGACAAAACGTGGAAAACTTCAAGGGGGCCGAATAATTTTGCAAACCACTATATGTGCCCCAAGTCTCCCGGCACCTCTCTGACCCCCACACCACCCCGATCGCCCCGGCTATATTTATTAGTCCACGATCCCGTGAGAGCCACAGCTTCACCAATTAGCTTCACTCGTCGCTATGGTGACAATCGGACATGATGTCATCGACATCATGACGTCATGCGCAGTTCCGATCCTCCCCACAGTGAAGCCGGGTGCTGATTGGGAGGCTGCGCCATCGCAGGATCCCTGGGAGGTACTTATTACAGGCGATCGGGGGCGATCGGAGGGGACTTGGCGCACATAGTTAGCTAGCCTAGTGCTAGCTTAACAATAAGCAACAGATTTTATAAAAAAAAAATCCTCCCGGGGCCATGTGATCCTCTGCGGCGGCTAGCCCGACCGCCAGGGAGGTTAATGAAGTAAGATAATTTATTTCTTACAGTGATTTGATTTCCTTGTTCAGGAGCAGTCAGTACAAGAATCAAGCTTTCTGCCATCTGTGCATGTTGTAAGCACTAATCCCTCATGCAGCAAGTCTAGGCGGATGCATCATAAGCTAATGTAGCACAGACTGGAATGTTAGAACAACCATTTGTGACATACATTTCTCATATGTTCGATAGCTCGCATGAGCAACATGCAAATGCCAGTCAACATTGCCTCCAATATTAAATCAATTTTTTCCAGTAAAGAAAAATACAAGCTGCAAACATGTCAGGTAAGTTAATGGAGCTGAAACTCAATTTCTGTAACAATTTCCGAGCACAAATCCCTTGGACCATGGCAAACTACCCAACCCCAACCGCAGGAGATCAGAGCTGTCACATGATGATGGAATTCAAGAAGCCTAAGCTGACATTCTGCACGTCTCCTGAGTGACCTGGTCACAAAGCTTACATAAGCAGAAAGCATGTCATAAACAATACGTAAATAAATAAAACAAAGGTTTATATAATGTGTGGTTAATGGATGGCTTAGTTATAGTGAGCAAGCAACAAGGAGGACCACATTTGACAGAACAATAGATTATGAGTTTAAATATTTTAGATTCATTGTAGTACTTTCTCCTTCTTAGATTAGTTTTTAAAGATCTTGATGGTGCTGACTGCTGTTTTCTATGGAGCCAAATGTATTTACCTGAATTTGTAAAGGGTACCTGAACTAAGCAAAAATATAGGAGGTGGTCATGCCTGGGTGTACATATAACAATAACAATAATTTTTATATAGCGCTTTTCTCCCTGGGGACTCAAAGCGCTGTGACCCTGCATTATGCAGTCTCAAGGGCTAGGGAAAAGAGGTGAGTTTTTAGCCTTTTTTTAAAGCTGTCCAGAGAAGGAGCCTCTCGTACTGATTGTGGAAGTGAGTTCCATAGAGTAGGGGCTGCATAGAAAAAGGCCCGGGCACCAAATGTTAAGTGTATCCTGGGAATAACCAGCTATATCTTGTTGGCAGAGCGGAGGGTGCGTGGTGGGGCATAAAGTTCCAATAGATCCGCTATGTATTTGGGTCCCATGTGGTGTAGAGCCTTGAATGTCAGCAGGCAGATCTTAAAATTGATTCTCCATTTTACTGGCATATAAAAGCACTTAGACAAAAAATGGATGCTAATTTTACTAATATTCTGCTTTCACCAGCCTATCTTATTCTTTTCTCATACTAACTTTTCCTGCATTCTATCCTATCCCCTGTACCTATGCCTGACACTAACCTCCCCTAGTCTATATCTAACAATAACTCCCGTACCTGCACATAACACTAATGTAACCGCTAACCCACCTGTTCAGTTTGGCATTTGCAGTAATATAACTTTTGTTGTGTGAATACTTCATCCTACTACCAATTACTGAATCTGAGAGAGCCTAAGCGCTTAGAGTCCGATGGGAGAAAAGCGCTATAGAAATGTTATTGTATTGTATTGTATAACTACACCTAACACTAACACCACTGCTATCCCTGTCACTATAGAGTTTTACTACATGAGTGGCCAAACTCCACCTTTGCTTCCACCGCTGTTTTAACCACTACAGAGTTCTAACTCTATCATCGCAATGATGCTTGGCACAGTCAATACAAAGTTCTACTACAATGTAGCAGAACTTCCCTGATGCTATCTCCCAAATAACCAGCTGTAATTAATTCATGGATTTAACATGGGTGCCTATGGCATTGCCCATTTCTCCAGGTCATGAATTGTACCCAAATGATTTTCTTTGATTCTTTGAGCTTCAAAGTCCCCCCATATACTCTGCGACCCCTAAGCCTCACTGGCTCCCTTCCATGTTGGACCTTTGCACTCCATTTAAAGTTCTGAGTGAGTCTAGCTGGAGCAAGGCTGCATGTTCTTTGATGGCTGTGCACAGCAGCTGTGGCTGAGAGCATTTTGGGTTTGAAAACCTTATTTTAGAACACATGCCCCTACCTGGACGTTTGGGACTGTTAGTTCATTCACCATGGTACTTGGATTTGTCGCTCATCTGTTGCTGGATTTAGTGGCAACTAGTATGTTAAGTAACCATTTTCTGGCCAAATTAACGTGTGGTGTGCATGCAATAAGCAGCTTATTTGTTGGATTGGGTTGTGTCTTCCAGTGTGTGCTTCTTCTCTTGGTCCTGAATTGTCACATACCTATTTTACCATAGGCCGTAACTGATGACCTCTTTAGAACACATACTTGTGAGATGAGTGTTATTACTTCAGACTACAGATATTACATTTTGCAAAATGTGTTATAAATTATACAAATCATTCAAATAATAACTGGACGTCATTAAAGAGACTCCGTAACAAAAATTGCATCCTTTTTTTTATCATCCTACAAGTTCCAAAAGCTATTCTAATGTGTTCTAGCTTACTGAAGCACTTTCTACTATCACAGTCTCTGTAATAAATCAATGCATCTTTCCCCTGTCAGACTTGTCAGCCTGTGTCTGGAAGGCTGCCAAGTTCTTCAGTGTTGTGGTTCTGCTATGAACTCCCACTTCCAGGCCCCTCTATGCACACTGCCTCTGTGTTATTTAGATTATGGCAGCTTCTCTCTTCTCTCTTATCTTTTACAAGCTGGATAAATCGTCCTCTGAGCTGGCTGGGCTTTCACATACTGAAGAATTACAGACAAGGGCAAAGCTGTTTGCAGGAAGAAACGAGCAGCCTGAAACTTCAGTGCATGAGAACAGGGGGAAAGAAACACACAAATGATCTCTTGAGATTCAAAAGGAAGGCTGTATACAGCCTGCTTGTGTATGGATGTATTTTCTATATGTGGACATACTGTACATCAACCTACTTCCTGTTTTGGTGGCCATTTTGTTTGTTTATAAACAAACTTTTTAAAACTGTTTTTAACCACTTTTAATGCGGCGAGGAGCGGCGAAATTGTGTCAGAGGGTAATAGGAGATGTCCCCTAACGCACTGGTATGTTTACTTTTGTGCGATTTTAACAATACAGATTCTCTTTAACATGTAAACCTAAAAACTGCAATAAAATGATCAAAAACTCATATTTACGACCTGAGTTTCTATTTTTAATTTATAACAGCCTTTATAATCAGTTTTCTTCCCTTTATCTAAGAACCTTTAAGCCAATTGTCACGAGAAGTTGTGCGGACTCTATTTGGGAAGCAAGTCAAAGCTGACTGCAAGACACAGAATGAAAGCCATTGTATTATAAATGTCCTTCAATTAAGGAACACTGGTCTCGTAGCTTAAAAAGCGGATGGAAGAGCCATCACTTAGGGCAACATGACAAGTGTGAAATTGGAGCATTAGTAACGTGGTTACCATGCATAGTTGACTTTTAGACAAAGCAAGCACTTTTCAAGTCTGTATATACACTGTTGGCTCTCACTTAATGGATTATCTAACCTTTCTGCTCAGATCCTCATAAAATACGATTGCGTGCGCAATCACTAGTATGTGGTGGGCGCGCACAAATTTACTCATATGTGTTAATCTCAGTCAGTGCTTTATTGTTGTGGTTGATGTCCTGCATCCACCTTTATTCACATTAGCCTTGTTTATGGCTAGATAGATAGATAGATAGATAGATAGATAGATAGATAGATAGATAGATAGATAGATAGATAGATAGATAGATAGATAGATAGATATGGTATTTACATCCTAATCGAAGGCAGAACACCTAAGTGGTTTTAAAATCGTGTATATGTGTCCGCTATGTGTGTAAAGCCCTTAGAGGACGATTCATCAATATGACCACAGAAAAGAAAAGCGGAGACGTTACCTATAGCAATCATTCAATTTTTGGTGCTCTTGATGCTGCTTCACTTTTACTTCAATGTTGTGTTTATTGGTTTTGATCACTCAATGGGGATTCCTTGCAAAAGTCTGCCTTACAATTTGGGACTGCAATCGTTATCTTCCCATTTAATTGGTATGCTTGCTGATTCCTTGCAAAAGTCTGCCTTACAATTTGGGACTGCAATCGTTATCTTCCCGTTTAATTGGTATGCTTGCTGATTCCTTGCAAAAGTCTGCCTTACAATTTGGGACTGCAATCGTTATCTTCCGGTTTAATTGGTATGCTTGCTGATTCCTTGCAAAAGTCTGCCTTACAATTTGGGACTGCAATCGTTATCTTCCCGTTTAATTGGTATGCTTGCTGATTCCTTGCAAAAGTCTGCCTTACAATTTGGGACTGCAATCGTTATCTTCCCGTTTAATTGGTATGCTTGCTGCATACATTGCTACTAAGATTGTTTAATATAAATTTAAGTAGTTCAGCAGTGTTTGTAAATTCCCATATTACATCCTGTGAATCCTTGTGTTCCAGCCCAGTGACCACCAATTATTTATTACAGGCCTGTTTTTTTGGTAGCCACTCCCATCCCCAGCTGAACTGTTTTCTCAATTTCTAATTGAGAATCTCTTCCATTTCAGCCATGGCAGCTATCATACCTATTTAAACGCTGCAAGAAGGTCACTTGTGGCCTAGGTCATTTGGTGCCATTTAATTCCTAAGTGCCATTTATTACAAAGTGCTTTGCAACAACTTACCAAGAATTTACCAAGAATTTACCCAGGAATTCAAACAGGAATCAACAGCCAAAGGACTCTGCTGGAAACTACTACTCTGCATCCACAACTGCCTCCAATGCTGTTGCTCAAAATGCCACTGCTGGACATATGTTGCACTACCAAGTAGACTCTTTATGTACACAGGTTTGCTTGCACTAACTTCATACTCTTATAAACTGTTTAGGAGGAGTTGGAAATTTCCTGCTGATAATCATTGACACTTACCATGTTTACTGCACTTTTTCTTATGTTCTGCCTGTCTGCAAACATCTACAAGTTGCATTGCAATATGCATCCTCCCAGTGTACCTCACTCCATATTCATTTCATCTGCTCTGCTTTGCTCACCTTACTCAGCTTCTCATGAACTGTTAGCTCTCCTGAAATCTCTCTCTCCCTCCAGCAGCTCAAAAACCTCACAAACATTTAAATCCCATTCACATTTGCTTACTCTCTCCCTCCTACTATTACTTGCTGCTGGTGATATATCGCCTAACCCTGGGCCACAGCCTGCTGCCAGACAAGCATCCCCTGCTGACCCGCTTCACAGCTCTCTGTCCACAAATAACTTCAACACCCATCCTCGCCCCAACCTCATTTCCATCCATCCCACTCACAAGCACATGCTCCCCCTACCCTGCGGTCTCTGGAATGCCAGATCCGTCCGCAATAAACTTACAGAGGTCCACAACCTCTTCCTCTCCAAATCCCTCACCATCCTCGCACTCACTGAGACATGGCTCACCCCCTCTGACTCTGCCGCAGAGGCTGCCCTCTCATACGGGGGGCTTCACCTCAGTCACACCCCCAGACCAGACAACAGGACCGGGGGAGGGGTGGGTCTGCTCCTCTCCCCATCCTGCACATTCCGTGTCCTCACTCCACCTTCCTCCCTACAATTCACATCATTTGAGGCCCACACTATCCGCCTCTACAATCCCCTCCCAGCCATTGTTGCAGTCTTATACCGCCCTCCGGGCTCCACACGACAATTTCTCGACAACCTTGCCTCCCGGCTCCCACACATCCTCTCCTCTGACCTCCCCACCATCATCCTCAGGGATTTCAATATACCCATCAATGAACCCAAGAACTCTGTTGCGACCCGGCTACTCACCATAGCCAACTCACATGGCCTAGTACAACACACCAACGCCCCCACTCACACTGCACGTCACACTCTCGACCTTATATTCACTAAATCCACCACCATTGCAGACCTCGACATCGCACCATTTCCACCCTCAGACCATTACCTTCTCGCCTTCAACCTCCTCACGGAAGGCACCTCCAAACTACCCGCCCACCCACCTGGTCGATGGCAGCGAGACCTACGCAAGCTCAACCCTGGCATCCTTGCGGACTCCCTCCATGGCCTATCCTCCACTCTCCCCACCCTAACCTGTCCTAATCTTGCTGCAGCTCAGTATCACCAAATTCTCTCATCAGCCCTAGAGAAAGCTGCTCCACCAATATTCCGCCGCAACCGACCCCCTAACCCCCAGCCCTGGCGCACTACCCATACTCGCAACCTCCAGAGGGAAACACGCGCCACTGAACGAAAATGGTGGAAAACTCGACTAAACCAGGATTTCCTACAGTACAAGACTAACCTGCAGCAGTTCCACACTGCCCTTGCTCATGCGAAGCAGGAATACTTTACCAAGCTCATCGGAGCACAAGCTTCCAATCCCCGGCGTCTTTTTAGCACCTTCAACTCCCTGCTTAAACCCACCCCCCACCTTCTGTTTCCTCCCTCTCTGCCACAGATTTAGCCACCCACTTCACCAACAAAATAGTCTCCATCCGTCAGGAAATATCCAATCTTCAATCTTCACCTCCCACCTGCTCACAACCTACTCCTTCTCCACCCTATCCTCCCCTCACCTCCTTCACTCCTACTACCACTGAGGAGGTCAACCACCTACTGCAGACTTCCCATACCACCACCTCCCCCCTTGACCCTATCCCTTCTGATCTACTTCAGCCTCACTTCACGGATCTGGCCCCAGTCCTCACTACCATGTTTAACCTCTCCCTATCCACAGGCACCTTCCCCTCAGACTTCAAGCAGGCCACTGTACTGCCTCTGCTCAAGAAACCCTCCCTCGACCCCTCGCTACCCTCCAACTACCGCCCGATCTCCCTCCTCCCCTTCGCCTCAAAACTCCTTGAGCGTCTGGTTCACAAACGCCTGACCCAGTACCTCAATGCCAACTCACTACTAGACCCACTGCAATCTGGATTTCGGCCTGCCCACTCAACCGAAACGGCTCTCACCAAAGTGGTCAATGACCTTGCCTTAGCTAAAGCTGAAGGTAAATACACCATTCTCCTCCTCCTTGACCTTTCAGCAGCTTTTGATACAGTAGATCATCCCCTACTGCTCCAGTCCCTCCAATCCATGGGCATTCACGATCTCGCCCTGACCTGGCTTTCATCCTACCTCTCCAACCGCTCCTTCACGACCTCCTTCAATGAGTCCTCGTCCACCCCCAACCACCTCTCAGTGGGAGTCCCCCAAGGCTCGGTCCTTGGCCCCCTACTGTTCTCCCTATACACATCCTCCATTGGCAAGGTTATCTCCTCCATGGGTTTTAACTATCATCTGTATGCAGATGACACCCAAATCTATCTCCACAACCCTGACATATCCACCACTACCATGGACAAGGTCTCCTCCTGCCTATCTGCCATCTCCTCCTGGATGTCCGCTAGGTTCCTAAAACTAAATCTAGACAAAACGGAATTTATGATCTTCCCACCCCGGTCATCCCTGGACCTCCCAGATGTGCAGGTCACTGTTAACCACACTACTATTCACCCTACCTCTCAAGCCCGCTGTCTGGGTGTCACCCTGGACTCCGCACTCTCCTTCACTCCCCACATCCAAAACCTCACAAAGTCCTGCAACTTCCACCTTCGTAACATCTGTAAGATTCGCCCTTTCCTGACCCCTGCCACCACCAAACTCCTCATCCATGCCCTCATAATTTCCTGCCTCGACTACTGCAATGCCCTTCTGTCTGGACTCCCTAAGACCCAAATAGTCCCACTGCAGTCCATCATGAATTCGGCTGCCAGAATTATCCACTCCTCCCATCGCTCCACCAGGGCGGCTCCCCTCCGTGAATCCCTCCACTGGCTTCCTATCCAGTCCAGAATCAGATTCAAGATATTGTGTCTGACCTACAAATCCATCCACAAAACCTGTCCAACCTACATTTCTGATCTTACTCAGAGATACACACCAAGCCGCTCACTCCGCTCCTCCAATGAACTTCGCCTGACCGTCCCCCGCATCACCCAGTCCCATGCACGCCTCCAAGACTTCTCAAGAGCCGCTCCGACACTATGGAACTCCCTACCTCCACCCATTAGGGCAGCCCCCTCCTTCAACACCTTCAAGAAGGCCCTCAAAACTCACCTTTTCACTCTTGCCTACCACCCCTCACAATTGCTCTAAACCCATAGCTGAACTCTGGTCCCCTACCTCTCGTGTCCATACCTCTCCCTCTAGATTGTAAGCCTTTGGGCAGGGTCCTCACTCCTTTTGTGTCCTACCTGATCATGCACCTCTATTACTGTGCACCCATGCTATGCATTTGAGTGAACCTAACTTGCCTAACTCCATGCTCCCCTCCAGTGACTGACTAAGCATTACCTTGTACTCATACTGTGCTGTGTGATCTGGTTTTCTTGTATTCCTGTATTGTCATATTGCTGTTTGTCACCCCTAAATATTGTCTGTAACCTAAATTAATGTCCAGCGCTGCGTAATATGTTGGCGCTTTACAAATACAACAAATAAATAAATAAATAAGTCCAGAAGTCCTGCTGCACATGTGGGAGAATTAAGCCTGATACACGCATTCATTCTTAACTCTGTGTAGTTTGAGGGCCAACAGTCTTTTGCTCTTTCTCTGTATGTTCCTAATTTGGCTTTATACAAGAAGATGTCTGACTTGCTCTTTTACGCCCTAGAGGTGCTTGTGTTATTTTTAAAATTAACATAACTTATGCTGACAACGATGGTCTCAGTTCATAAAAGGCTGTGCGATAAAATATTCTGGTCATTACAATACAGCATTCAGTATTTTAGACTTTTGTGTGCAAATTCATAAAGATTTTCACAGCTGCCTTTGAAGTTCGGTAAATTACCGCAGCCCATCGTGCGGTAACAGCAGAAGTGTGGAGTTATCTCTCTTTTGTTACAAACTGTAATTACTTGCAGTGAGGACATTACAATAGATGCATCCCCGACATCCTTTTAGAATGCATGTTTGTTATACTGCCTCTCAGACCCGGATTTACCTCACAGAAGCCTATAGGCACAGATGTCCTGGCACCCTAGACTTCGCCCTCCATGAACCTACAAACCCCCTCTGAACTGTGTGTTGGCTGTCCCAGCTTTCACTTCTCCCTTACTTCCCTTGCCCATCATAGGTAGCTACAGGTGCCCCCAAGTATTAGGTAGCTAGAGGAACCTCAGTATTAATTAACTAGAGGAACCTCAGTATTAGGTAGCTAGAGGTGCCCCAGACTGAAGGGAGATCTTGTCAGTGGAATGCTGAGATCTGGGTGAGTAACCTCTCAATTACGCCCTCATCAGGACTCTGCATAGGGAAGGCAAGAGAGAGGTGCTCAGGGAGGGAAGGCAGCTGCCTTTTCATCATCAGGTGCCTGTAGGCACGTGCCTACAGTGCCTTATGGTAAAACCGGCCCTGCTGCCTCTGCTCCCTCTGAATCTCTGTCCATTAGTATTTTTTAACATTTTATTTAATTTCCACAGCTTAAATGAACTCCAAGAGACATTTACATATGTCATAATTATGTGATTTTACCCACTAGTTCCTCGCAAATTCAATCAGGAACTGAATGGGTTACACCGCTGAAGGGTATCTGGGGAAATTTGTTTTGTTCCGATTCTCTGCTGGCTGCCTGGGGCTAGATAAGTTTTGTCCCGCCGGAGAAGCAGCGGGTCCTATCAAAATCTGATCAGGAGACAGGGGCTGTTTCTATTGGCTCCTTGGCTCCCTGTTCCTGTCAGTCACAGCTATTTCTGCTTCTGCTTGTGTGAGTCACGCTTCCCTGCACAGACTCACACAGACTTCACATTGTTAAGACCTCACCAGAGGTGCCAGTAATTATCGTCTGAATTACCGCTTGTTGTAGGCTTTATGAATTGACATTTGCTGACATTTACTGACGGGGCGTAACTAGACATCACTGGGCCCCCCTGCGAAACTTTGGATGCCCCCCCCCTCGCTTTCTGCACAGGAAAACTGAGGACCAATGTGTTTTCCCCATGCAGATAAAAACACCTAGACTTAAAGGAATCATCAGGCAATCTATGCTACCCCCAGATCTACTTACCTGGGGCTTCCTCCAGCCCCTTGCAGCTGACAAGTCCCTCGTTGCAGCTCTGCTCCCAATACATACATACACACACAGCTGTATTATTTTACTACATGAGAGCACATGCTATATGGAGGAACAACAATGACATGCTGAACATAAGATATAGTATTCATTCACTGTAACTTTGGCAAAACATTTAGAATGTCACTGATTGATAGTGTTAGAGATCTTGGACTTCATTGAGACAACAAGCTCTCAATGAAGCAGCAACAGTAAGACATCAATCTCCACTCCATTGTGTTGTAAAAGTAATTAGAGGCCATGAGGCCATTAGCCCACGTGAGATAAGAATCTAGGAATCCTTTTGAGGTGATTGCTGAAAAGGGAAAGTCTACAACTTTTTTTCAACATGTGACTCCTTTGTTTGTTAGGTTGTACATTGGAGTCATCAGAACTTAGCTGCAGTGTGAGACAGATGTTTTTTACGAACCCTAGGGAGCAGGGACAGTGTACAAATTCCAAAGTGTGTATGAGTCCTTATCAGTGTGGTGGACACATGAAGTCAATATAACAATGGTGTGAGAGCAGAATACGTTTTTTCACTCCATGCCCTTAGCTGTCAGTCTCTCAAACTTTTCCCCCCATGGGCCCCCTGTGGCTTCTGAGCCCCCCTGCGGAGGCCTCCCTTGCAGGGTCTATTGTTACGCCCCTCTTTACTGACATGTGTTGAGGTAATTACAACACAAGTAGGTAATTTACCTCACTGCTCCGTAATTTCAGTTTTTCATGCCGTAACCGCCTTTATGAATTGGCACTTTCCTAAGTGCTTGGTAAAGTCAGCTGTTTTCTGCATTACTGAATGCGATAATGCTTTTTGAATTGAGACCTATGTACATTTTGGAGGAAGAGACTCACAAATTGAAAAAAAAAATGAGTACTGATCTTATACACCATTCTGGTAAAATGGCCAACTGCAACACTTGTTCCCAATTCTAAACTCCAAATGGATCTTATCATATGGGCCCTAAAGGGGGTGAAATGACATAGTGAAGAACAGTGACATAGCCATAGGGGATGCAGCTGTTGTGACCGCACCAGGGCCTGTGAACCTTCAGTCGCTGCATTAACTTTTTTTTTATGCTTAATGGTAATGATCACTGCTATATGTGCTATGATTATATATTTACACCCCTCTCTTACAGTTGATGTTCTTGCAAAGACAGATTTATTGGTTTGTATCATGCAGTTATAATAAAACGTATTTGAGGAGGGGAAGGGTAAAACTTGCACTGGGTACCATGATTTTTAATAGCTGGCTTCTACCCTTTGATGAACTTAAAGTATGCCTGACCCAAGGCATAGCTACCTAAGGTAAGCGCAGTAGTTCTGCGCCTGCGCAGTACACTCCGGACAATGTGGACTTGATTGACAGCAGTGCTCATGCAGGCGCAGTAGAGGACGAGCTCTCGAGGTCGGCTTCTGCACTGGCAGGTACCTCGGACCGGCAGCTGAGAGTTGAGCTGCAGCGTGGGACGTGTCGGCTGCAAGGGGCTGGAGGAAGCCCTGGGTAAGTAGATTTTTTTTTCAATGAGCTCGGATATTCCCTTTAAGAGGAGTGAGAGGGTGAATGGAGGAGGGTGTTGGGAGGGTACAAGGAGAGAAATGGACAATGGTGTAAGTGAATGAGTCCGTGGTGTCATAATAAAAGCAGGGGGTGAGAGAAAATGCTGCTACATTCAGGCAAAATACAATTCCAGGAATATTTTACCAAGAAATATAACATGATTTGAAAGTTCTACAAAATGGCTGCTGGTCTGCAGTTATTGACTCACTATTCCTTTACCAACCCCCGCACAAATTATCCTTCTGTGCAGACAACATATCTGACCAGAACCACCAACATACACCGGGGGCTTACCAACTTCACAAAAAAGGGTAACATTTTAAAGAGGAACTGTAGTGAAAATTACATAATTAATAAAATGTATTTTTTTTATAATATTAATGTATTAATTATTTAAGAAATATTTGTCCATTGTTAAATCTTTCCTCATTCTGATTTACGATCTGAAAACTATCACAGGTATCTTAAGTTACGTCAGGTGATCCCTGAAGAATGTTTGGTTACTGAGAGTTCCAAAGCCAGTACAAAATATACTTGGTCTCCCAGAATGCTCTGGGGGGAAGATTTTCCAAATAGCAAATAAGCCTATGCTGAATTATTAATACATATTTAGGATACTTTTTCTAAATGTCAATTCTGACCATGCTAGTTTAATAAGGATATTTTTTCGTAGGCCAAAATCCCGAATGCCCGAGGCTTATTTATTTACTCTTAATCAAAGAAACCTTTTTAGTTGTTTATTTCATTTTATCCATTCCCATTCTATGTTAGTATCTTGCTCCCTGGCAGTATTAACTATGTGGTAGTGAGAAGTGGGAAACACGCTATCTTCTGCAGCTGCTTCTAAATATCACGTAGAGAGCTGGCTGGAGGTGGGTTGGTACAACATTTGGCCATCTCTCCACAGACCATATGTGATTTGGAATTCAAAACAAGAAGACCATGAACACGAGTATCCATGTCAGCTTCAAATTGTCTCAGGAAAATCCATTACGTTAAGTGCTATAGAAACCAGGGATGATCCACACCAAAACATGTCCACTTGCAGCAAATCAATAATAACCTACTTATTCTTCTGTGGACTACACTTCAGAACATTAGAAGGAATAAGAAGAATAGAGAGATATCATCAATATGGGCTTTAAGGGAAACAAGGCATACCGCTGCGATGACATTGGCATGGAAAGACATTTTGTGGCATTTCTCTTGGAAAGCCAGGATTAGATGACAATGGTTGCTTCATCCGCTACAACAGACAGAGCAGCTGCACTCAATTGTTGCTGCAAATTAGTTGAAGAGAGATAGCAGAAACAGGCCATCACACATTGCCACGGCTGGATTGTCTCTTGTAATTTGTACCATTTATTACATTTATGGCTTTTATAAAGAATAACAAAAAAAAGAGAGAAGGACGGATTGTGTTTTCCTTGCCAGAACTCAAGTCTGCAGAGCTAAATGACACAAAATAATCTAGCAATTTGTTTTAATGATTACGGAACATGTCACTGCAATGAGTGTCGGGGCACTTCTTTTTTTTCCTGTCCATAATTTTTGCCAATAACAAAATAACAGGTTCATGCAAAAATGACTGGGCACTGAAGTCATGCCTCTTCTACCATGATCCTAGTTTTATCAGGTTAGATCACACTGAGCTGTAGGCAAAGGACCAATAAGCCTAAAACTGAAGCTCTGAAATCATTTATTCTGTGAATTTGAAATATTATTGCAAGAGGATGTCTGAAGAGACTGTCAGCGCTGTAAATATTTGAGATAAAGTTTTCAAGTGGGAGGGATTGTTATTAATATTATTTAGTATTTATATAGCGCCGATATCTTCCACAGCGCTGTGCAGAGTATATTTTCGCTAGGGACGATTTAGGGGGAAGCCAATTAAATTATCAGTATATTTTTGGGATGTGGGAAGAAACCTGAGTGCCTGGAGAAAACCCACACAGACACGGGGAGAACATACAAACTCCTTGCAGGATGTTGCCCTAGCTGGGATTCAAACTGGGAATCCAGCGCTGCAAGGTAAGAGCGCTAACCACTACACCACCATGCTGCCCACGGGATTGCTTATTTCCTGTTCCTTTTGTCACAATACAAACTTGTCTAATGGAAACTGCGTCATCTGACTACAGCAGTGTACCAGGTCAAGGCCTGTCAGCTCAGTCACAGTGCTTCTCAGGATATGTTTACTGCCCTGGAACTCAGGCTAAAGTTGTCCATCAATGACACAATCCTGATTGTACGATCTTACTAAAGCTATGACACTGCATTCAGCTAAGTAAAACGTCAGATATTTAATATACACATTCTTTTAAGCAGACTTTTGCATATACCCCTGCAATTGTTTAGAAACAGTTTATAATTTTTATGTAAATTTGGCTTCATCTGTCTCACTAAGCGCTAAGTCTGCCAGGAGAAAAGCGCAATGTAAATGTAATTTGTCTTGTCTTATCATTACATCCATGACAAGTTTAGATTGCTTCCAAGATGTACTTATTATTATGTTTATTGTATGTATATAGCACTCACACCTTCTGTAGCACTCTACAAAGTTCAGTGAATGATTCCTATGGCTTAAGCTACGTATACATGCTGGATTGAACTCAGCTGCGGCGGATGATAAAGACCACCTCAGGTGAGAATCTTGACAGAATACGGCGTGTGTACAGCAGCTGCCTAATATCAGTTAAAGATCTGACATGCTGGATCTTTAGCGATGCTGACCACCAAGCAATCAAAAACCACACTGTTCTCCCCACTCCCCCACCAGCAGTAAACTGCTCCATTGCACCTCTTGTTGTTCCTCCACTTCCCTCCATAGCAACAGGTGCATTGCTAGCCTGGAGGCTACTAAGGCATCTGTACAGCATTGACACTGCACTGTCACCAAAGAGATCGAGTACTGATCCTGGGTATCAGAAATGCCTCCCTTAGTTCGCAGCTTAACTGTTCCTCAAAGAAGCTCCTTATCTATTGTCTCTACCTAGTCATAGTCTAACATATCTATTACAGTATGGCCTCAATTCACTAAGCTTTATTGAACACTTTATCGAAGTTTGATAATTTACCTCATGAGTAAAATCTAATTTTGCATTCACTAAGGTGTTATAGATTTATCGATAAAATGATCAATAAATCTATAACACTTTAGTGAATTCGAAATTAGATTTTACTTATGAGATAAATTATCAAACGTTCGATAAAGTGTTCGATAAAGCTTAGTGAATTATAGTGTCCTGGATGAGATTCACACCTGAGACTCAAGCAGAGTAAGTAAATGCCAGCCATGCAGCCACAGATCTGTGTGCCTGCACATACCTGCAGCAGTCCTTAATCAATTTGTGGGAAACAAAGGAATAATGCCCAGATTTCCCCCTGAAGGACCTAAACCCTGGCCTTCTAGTTAAAAGTTATGCACCAGCAATTCAGTGGTCACACTTGACAGCTGATGTTGCCATTATTATTTAGTATTTATTTAGCGCTGACTTCCTCCGCAGCATATAGTCATGTCCAGGGCAATTGTTAATCAGTCATTCCAGGGCATTAACTGGGTGCCATTGGTCCTGAGGGGGCACCATGCCCCTGATTAAGCCCTGCCACTGAACTAAGCTCCACCCCTGAATGAAGCCATGCCAGCTAATCCTGTCACATTTCAGTACACCCCCTTCCTGCACTCCCTTGTGTTTCGCCTCCCCACTGAAGTCCAGCACTGTGCCTGTGCCAATATCCTGTCTGTCTCCTGCTCAGAGATGGAACAAGGTCCTCCATAACACAAGGCTGAGACACTAAAGTGTGCCCCTCCGTCCCTCCCACCCACCCCAGCCGTCACACACAGATTGCTATTAGAGTAAGAGGCGCCCCTGGGCCCCCAACCCTCCCAACACCTTAATCTCTAGTTATCTGGCTTGCAGTCACTGCCATGTATCCCCTTCTCTTACTTCTCACCTCTTCAAATACAATAAGGGAATGATAGCGGAGTGAGTTGTGCGCCCCCTCCTACACTGCCCCCTGAGGCTGGAGCCTCTCTCACCTCTGCCTAGGCCTGGCCCTGCTCCCTCAAGTGCTGGCACTTCACTCTCCTCATGTAACGTGTAATGAGCGGTGAGTGGACAGGCTGAAGCACAGCACTGAACTCCAGCGGAGAGGTGAGAGCACATAATTTATATTCTTTAGTGTGTGTGTTTGTTTGTTTGTTTTTTCGGGAGGGGGGGTGTCACAGGACTTCTTGTCTGGGGTGACAAAAAGGCAAGAAACGGCCCTGGTCAAGTCACTAACTGTCCCTCAGAGGGTACACAGGTCTCCCTTTGGATGTTAATAGCGATGTTGGTACAAACATTTGACTTTCACCAAAAGTTTAACTTCTTTACATGAATGTTTACGCTATTATGTAAACATGCTATTACATATTTACATAGTTAGTTGGGTTGAAAAAAGACATCTAGCCATCGAGTTCAATGAGTTATGTCAAAAATTTGCTATGGAGGCCTGTGCCACATGAAGAAACATATCACACTTTGTTTATTTTCCCCCCAAACTTTGCAGTTATTAAAGGAATACTTAAGTCTGCCAAAAAAATGACTTTTACTCACTTGGGGCTCCCCTCAGCCCCCTGCAGCTGAACGGTGCCCTCGCCGTGTCCCTCCGATGCACCTGGACTCGCCGGCGGCCACTTCCAGTTTGGCCGTCACCGGCCGAGAGGCTGGGAACGCGGCTGTTTATCCGCGTTCCCGCCGGCAATAGTGCCCTCTATAATGCTATTGCGGCTCGGAACGCGGCTAATCAGCCGCGTTCCCAGCCTGTCGGCCGGTGACGGCCAAACCGGAAGTGGCCGCCGGCGAGTCCAGGTGCATCGGAGGGACACGGCGAGGGCACCGTTCAGCTGCAGGGGGCTGAGGGGAGCCCCAGGTGAGTAAAAGTCATTTTTTTTAGTAGACTTAAGTAATCCTTTAAACAAATTGAATTTAAATTTGTGGCCGGTAAACACATTTGCAAACCTGGCGGCTGGGTGCCGTTTTTTGGTACTTTTGATTGATGTGTATAAAATGCATTATATCATTCTTCACAGAGTACATTATTGAATACAGCGGTGAATTTTTTATAAGTCCTTGACTGTAGCGGAGCTTAGAGAAAATGATTTCTGATTTGTGTTGCTTTCATGTACAACATACAACTGCTATTAGTCCTTGGATAAAGCCTATTATAAACATCAAAGACCTATTTTTAATTCTACAGTGGACCTAAACATGAAAAAGAACAGCCTGTACACAAGTGCACAATAGAATTAAGAGAGCTTGTAATATAAAGGGGTGATTAGATCAAACAGGAAATAAAAACAACCTCTGTAGTGTATGCAGCATGGTCCTTCCTCACTGCACATTTATACTTGTAAAGGGGCCCATACACCTAACGATTTTCCCGCCAATATACGGCCGATTCGATCACAGTGATCAAATCGGCTGTGAAATCGCCGCGCACACCGCTGACAGAACGATCGATTTCCGTCCGAAATCGATCGTTCCCGTCGATTCCCGTCGATCCGGCCATGCGGAAGAGTTTTCACGATCGTCGGCGGGTCGGGAGTGCATCGATAGCGGTGTTCGAATGCCCGACATCCGACGCAATACAGCGGGTATACATTACCTGTTCCGGCCGGCGCGAGTCCCCTGGTCTCTGCTGTCTTCTCTGCTCTGGTCTGGTCTCCAGCATGCTTCACTTCTTCCTGCCCGGCAGGAAGTTTAAACAGTAGAGGGCGCTCTACTGTTTAAACTTCCTGCCGGGAAGGAAGAAGTGAAGCATGCCGGAGACCAGACCAGACCAGAGCGGAGAAGAAGAAGACAGCAGAGACCTGGGGAGTCATGCCGGCGGAGCAGGTAATATATGCGGGGGGGGGGGAGCGGCGGCAGCAGCACCACCACCACCACAGATTGTGAACGGTTTGAGGCTGAAATCGGTTCACAATCTGTTTGCAGTAAGGCAGCCATACAATCCCTCTCTGATCAGATTCGATCAGAGAGGGTTCTATCTGTTGGTCGAATCTGATGGCAAATCGACCAGTGTATAGCCACCTTAAGGCATGTAGTGTGACTGAGCCATTACTCTTATGAGGGATTATCTACTGTATTTATCAGTCATTCGAACAGCAAATAATCTGTACACCCGTTTACTGTAAAATGTTTAAAATAGATTAGACCATAGATTCAATAAAACCATTGAATCTAACAAAAATCCATAATGCTGGGAATACACGTTTCGTTTTTGCCTTCGTTTTAGCCTTCGATTCATTCAGTAAACGAATCGAGTGTTGAAAACGTATGTGAAAATAGTCATAATCTCATTATAGTTTCGATTAATAGACCCCAAAAACGAACGACTAGTGATCAAACATGTTTGATATTATCTCTCTTTATCCATCTAATCGAGCCATTGGTAGGCTTGATGGCTGTTCCGATCGATTATATGTTCGTTTATGTTAGTCCGTCCCTGTAAAAAGGGATTTTCGTTTCGTTTCTTTGCAGCCTTCGATTATTGGAAAAACGAAACCATCAGAATCGAAAACAAAAAACGAAACCGTGGGTGGTGATATTAACCGTATGTTCGATTATTTCGGGAATGAAAAGGACAAAGGGCACAATCGAAACGAAGGCTAAAACGAAGGCAAAAACGAAACGTGTATTCCCAGCATTAGACCCTGAACAATCAGGCAGATCAGGTTCTCACTTTAGTTTGACTGCATTTACTGCAAGCTTTTCAGGTGTGTGGTTCAGACACTACTGAAAGATAAGCGGGACAGCCAGGTAACTGGTATTGTTTAACCACTTCAGGACCGTAGGCTTACACCCCTAGTGACCAGGCTATTTTGTTTTACAATTTAGGCCACTGCAGCCTTAACCATTTCAGCCCGCGGGGATTTTTCACCTTATGCATCAGAGCCATTTTCACCTCCCATTCATTCGCTAATAACTTTATCTGTAATTTAATTTATTGATCTATATCTTGTTTTTTCCGCCACTAATTAGGCTTTTTTTGGGTGGTAAATTTTGCTAAGAATTATTTTTTTTATAAATGCATTTTAACAGGATTAATAAGAAAAAAAATGGAAAAAAAATAATTATTTCTCAGTTTTTGTCCATTATAGCTTTAAAATAAGCCACGCTACCATAGTTAAAACCTATGTATTTTATTTGCCCGTTTGTCTCGGTTATGACACCATTTAAATTTTGTCCCTATCAGAATGTATGGCGCCAATATTTTATTTGGAAATAAAGGTGCCTTTTTTCCGTTTTGCGTCCATCACTATTTACAAGCTTATAATTTAAAAATGTTCGTAGTATACCCCCTTCAAATGCATATTTAAAAACTTCAGACCCTTAGGTAACTATTTATTTATTTATTTTAATTGTATTTTTTTTCCATTAAAAGTTTTATTTGGGTAATATTTTGGTGTGGAAAATAAACAGTTAATTTTTTATGTAATTATGTGTGTAAATTGTAATGTAAAAAATATGTACCGTATTTTTCGGACCATAAGACGCTCCGGACCATAAGACGCACCTAGTTTTAGAGGACAAAAATCAGGGGAAAAAAGATATACTATATCTGGTACATCCATTGTGCAGGGGGTCTTATGGAGCTTCTCCCCCTAAGCTGTCTCTATCTAAACTACACTGCCCAGCTACACTGCTGCTCCCATTGTCTACACTAATCCCTGCATACACTAACTGATGCATACATTAAAAACTGCAAGTGCAGGCCTTTATCACCTCTCCAGCCAGCCCCCAGCGGTAGTCCTCCATCTGCTTCTCGGAGCTGGGGATCAGAGAAACTGCAGGCTGAGTCATGACCCACTTGTAGAGTGCCCAGTGGATGTTCGGAGGGGTATCCCATGAGGAACATACCCATACGCCAGGAATATGCCCAGGAGGAGTATCTCCATGTGCCCAGAAGGATGCCCATATGTCAGGACTATGCCCATATGCTCATAAGGAGTATGTCCATGTGCCCTTAAGGATAGCCATATGCCAGGAGAATGTCCATATACCCAGGGGGATTATGGTATGTCCATGTGCCCAGGAGAAGTTTGCCAATATACCCAGGAGAAGTATGGTATGTTCATCTGACTAGAAAGAGTCTTGTATGCCCAGTCCTATGCCAATGTGCCAGGAGGCGGATGCCCAGCGGATGGTCCGATGTGCGCGAGTTTCCGGCTACCTGGAGAGAGGCAATGTCCCAGTGAGTAGGCAGGAGGCTTAGATCAGCATTCTGTCCCCAGCCGGTGCAGTGTAGGACGATCGGACACCGCACCGGCACGCTCTGATCGCTGTCATTTCCCGGTCCACCTGGTCTGCGTGGCCGCGCCTCCAGCAACACCCCCCTCCTGGATTGGCTGCCGGTCTGAAGTGTTTTCTCATTGGCTGAGACGGGACTTCTTTATCCCGCCCGCGGAGATATCGCGGCCAATAGAAATGGAGTCCATTTCTATTGGCCGTAATACCTCCGTGGGCGGGATTAGAAGTCCCGTCTCAGCCAATGAGAAAACACTTCAGACCGGCAGCCAATCCAGGAGGGGGGTGTTGCTGGAGGCGCGGCCACGCAGACCAGGAGGACCGGGAAATGACAGCGATCAGAGCGTGCCGGTGCGGTGTCCGATCGTCCTACACTGCACCGGCTGGGGACAGAATGCTGATCTAAGCCTCCTGCCTACTCACTGGGACATTGCCTCTCTCCAGGTAGCCGGAAACTCGCGCACATCGGACCATCCGCTGGGCATCCGCCTCCTGACATACGGGCATCCACATCGGCATATACCATACTTCTTCTGGGCATACGGGCAAACTCCTCCTGGGCACATCAGCAGGGCACTCTTCGGGTCTAAAACCTGTAGTCACTCAACCTGCACCAGCCTGAGAACTCCCGCTGCATGAAGAGGTGACGCTTTCACTGTGCTCTGCACTTGGGGACACTGCGAGGGGGAGCATATTTTGCACATTCGGACCATAAGACGCACTGAGTTTTCCCCCCCACTTTTGGGGGAGAAAAAGTGCGTCTTATGGTCCGAAAAATACGGTAGATGTAGTTTTACTATTTGGCCATCGAGTTTATTTTTTTTTTCTGGTGCTTCTCGATCACCGAAAGCACAAGGGGGACGGGGACATTTTTTTTTGCAGAAAGTCTCTAGTAAGAGCGCTTCGGTTTTTCTGCTGGGGACACGGATCGGTGATCGGGAACCACTGATCCCAGGGCTACCGGGGGACAGCACAGGCAGCTCTGTACAATGTAAATAGGTGCCGTCTAACAGTCTCCTAGCAGCGATCGCCGTTGGGAGACTAATGACGGAGCAGAGCTCCATCATTCAAGCAGAGATGCACGTGCGCAGCGTGCACGATCTCCTGCAAAACACGCCTCCAGAAGTTCAAGACAATTGGCGCTGAGTGATCCTGGGGGAGCTACCACATTCACGCCAATCGGCGTGAAGCAGTCAGCAAGTAGTTAAAAATAAATAAACATGGCAGTCAACATATCCCTCTCACTTTAGATGTCCTTGACATTAGCAGCTTTTCTCATTTGAAAGCTGCTGTGCAACATAAACCTCTGTCAGCATATCTCATTTGCCTGACTAGTGCAGCTAAACAAGCAGGGAGCAGTTATAGTTAGTACCTGTTCCGGACGGCTTCTTCTCTTCCTCCACCGGTGGCTCTGAACTTCCAGCAGACAAACAATGGGCACCCACTGGCAGAGGGATGCCCGTTCCTTGCTGACCAAGTTGGTTCCCTGCAGGAAGCAGACCTGCTGCATCTGCCCCCACTGTGCGTTGGAGAGGAGCTGGAGTTTGGTGGTGCCGGCGAGAGTGCCCTCAACGATGTGGCGGTTGACAGCCCTCCTCTGCTCAACCAGCCGATCCAACATCGCCAGGGTGGAATTCCAGCGAGTTGGCACATCGATGACAAGGCGGTGTCGTGGCAGGCCCTCAAGCTGCTGCATGCCGGCCAGGTTTGCTGCTGCAGCAGCTGAGCGGGCGGAAACTGCGCACAATTTTCCGAGCCGCTTCCAACAGATTGTCCATCCCCTGGTAACAATAACAATAATATTTATATAGCGATTTTCTCCCTGGGGACTCAAAGCGCTGTGACCCTGCATTATGCAGTCTCAAAGGCTAGGGAAAAGAGGTACGTTTTTAGCCTTTTTTTAAAGCTGTCCAGAGAAGGAGCCTCTCATACTGATTGTGGAAGTGTGTGCCATAGAGTAGGGGCTGCATAAGAAAAGGCCCGAGCACCAAATGTTAAGTGTATCCTGGGAATAACCAGCTTCATCTTGTTAGCAGAGCGGAGGGTGCGTGGAGGGGCATAAAGTTCCAATAGATCCGCTATGTATTTGGGTCCCATGTGGTGTAGAGACTTGAATGTCAGCAGGCAGATCTTAAAATTGATTCTCCATTTTACTGGCAACCAGTGAAGAGTTTGCAGTACTGGGATGATGTGTGAGGTGCGGGGGGCATTGGCTAGGAGTCTGGCTGCAGCACTCTGTACTAGCTGTAAGGGGCGCAGAACCTTATCTGTAGATCCGATGAACAGGTCGTTGCAGTAGTCTAGGCGGGAGGATACAAATGCGTGAACCAGGGCAGGTAGGTCTTCAGCTGGGATAAGGTGTTTGATTTTCGCTATATTTCTTAGATGGAAGAAGGAAGACTTGACGACAGCTGATACCTGCTGTCTGAGTTTTAGATTTCCATCCAGGATCACCCCAAGGTTTCGCACAGAGTCTTTATACTGTACAGTATCTCCCCCAAATGCTAGTTTGAGGTGGTGAGCGTTTTGAACTTTATCCATCATGTGTGGACCACCTACCACCAACACCTCTGTTTTGTCAGAGTTCAGCCTCAGCCTGCTGGTGTTCATCCAATTTTGTAAATCCACTAGACACGCATTTATGGATGCTGATGGGTCTTGGGTGCCAGGCTTGAAGGACAGATACGGTTGTGTGTCATCTGCATAACAATGGTATCCTAGGCCATAGTCCTGGATTATTTTGCCCAGTGGGAGCATTTAGACTGCAAAGAGTAATGGTAGGTGCGCAGGAACTTGTGCACCACCAGGTTCAGGATGTGGGCCAAGCAGGGGATGTGGGTCAAGTGTCCCCTGCTGATGGCAGCCAGCAGGTTGGCCACATTGTCGGACACCACCAATCCGACTCTGAGGCCTCTGAGGGTAAGTCACGTCTTCTCCTACTCCCTCAGGTAGCGGAGCACGTTGGCTGCCGTGAGACTGTTCTTCCTCAGGCTTCTCATCTCCAGCAGCGCTTGGCAATGGCGCGCCTTCATGCTGCTGTTGAGGCGGGGTCACTTGGCGGCAGGAGCTGCTGCTCCTCCCCTGACCCCATGTGGTGGCACCACATAGTGGACTGCTGGTGGTGCTGCTGCTGCTGATGCGCCCGAGGATGGTGTGGAGATATATTGAGGTGCTGATGATATTAGGGAGTACAGAAACATATTCTATCATTTTTATGTCTGCTGTATATCTTTCAGAGGTGGATGTCAGCCAGTATGGCTTGAAGATATTGGCAGCTAGCTTCATGGACGGTTAATGGGATTGTGGGTGGGTGTCAATAGACAGACAAAAGGGAACCTCATTACCTGTTTCTGGCTGTCCAGAGGAACTGTACGCTGTGATCTTTTGTATTAATTTAGACAGCTGCCATTGTCTTCAGTGAATGGTCCAGTCACCTTCAATAAGCAAGGAAGCGGCTCATTAGGCCACTGCTAGAGTGACTGCTAGAGTCACTCTGATCTGCTGCCCCAGGTGTGATTGTCTGCGTCTGCCTACCGGCAATTACAGGCAAACTGCTACCTGTAACCAGAATGCCATCTTTTCATGTATGTGCTAAAATACACTTTAACCAAGGAAATAATGTGGAGGAAGCCTTTTGATGTCTGGTAGGATACATTCTCACCTATTGAATTCTGAACCTTCAAGAAGCTAAAACAGGAACCCCTTTGAAGTTTGCATATCACAGGAAAGATTATAACAAGCGTTCGGTGATGTCACAAACGGGGAAACTGCATTAGTTCCTGGGGGCTGGACATTAAATGCCCCAGGGGACACTTCAGAATATAAAAAGCAGAGACAGATACCTAGTGATCATCTTCTCTTGGAGATAGCGCATAGCTAGAGACGATCTCGACTTCTGGTCGAACAAGCGGCATGCTCCTGCCGACAACGTTTAGACCTTCAAGTTGGTAACGTTTTTAATCCCCATTTTTATTTTTACGCAAGTATCCGTGTGTGTATGTTTGTAACTTTTATCTTGTAACTTTTTTACTTTGTTCTTTGTACATCTTCTGTATATATTATTCTCTGCATTGTTCCATGTTTTTCTGGAATATTAAATTATTATTTAATAAGCTTGACTTCTGCCGTACTAAACTAACACTCATAGCCTAGAGGAGACTGCAGTGTAGCTGTGTATAAGTCCGTGCCTAATTGTATGTTTGAGCAACACTACCATATGAAATTGTAATTGCATTGTGTGTATGGGGCACTTCTGCGCTCGACAGCCGAGTGGGAAGTCTAACAGTATCGTTCGGAACGACTGTTAGTGGTTTTGCTGCACGACAGTGTAACTTGCATTACAAATCATTGTCTTATTGTGCTGTGTTACTGTACAACTGTACTGTGTGTGTGGGTGCGTGGCGTTCTCGTATTCGGCCTAAGCGCAAAGTTGACCCAAATACGAAAAAGCAGATTGCGTGTTTAGCCCTCGACAGCTGAGGGGACGTGTCTAGCAACGCTAGTGGTGGCAGTGAGAAGTGTTTGAGGGGTTCCAGCCTTGTTTGTAGCTTAAATAAGGCTGTTCCCCGCTTAATCTGATCAAACCCGCAGTCGGGAACCGTATACGCAGGCGTGCCGCGGGCCGGTTCCTGACAGATGGACCTGTTGTTTCCTCGCTGGCGCATTCCACCCGGCTGACCCAGTGGGCCGTGAAGGACAGGTAGCAGTCTGTCCCAAAACGGCGGCTCCATGAATCCATGGTGATGTGGATCCGCTCACTCACGGGGTGATCGAGTGAGCGGCCCACGTTCACCATAGCAAAGTGGTGCAGTGCTGGGATCACTGTGCGGGAGAAATAGTGGCGGATGGGAATTTGCCACTCCAGGATCCCATACTGTAGGAGTGTTCTCATGTCACTCCCCTCCTGCACAAAGGAGTATGGCAGGAGCTGGGAGCACATGGCCTGGGCAAGCAACCCGTTCAGTACCCGGATGCGCCTGTTGGTGGGAGGCAGAACCTTGGTCACACCCGGGAAAGGACTCTCTGAGCAGGGTCTGGCAGCGTTTACCTGCACGAGAGGATGATGAGGCGACTGTGGAGGGAGCAGATGAGGCCACTGAGGACTGGCTGCCCAGGGAAGGGGGGGAGCAGTGAGTTTCTGTGCTCCTGCTGCTGATGCTGGATGAGCAGGAGGGTGGGATGCTGCTGCTGCTGAAGTCTGTGCAGTGGCTGTCTGGCTCTGACCACTGCCACTGTCCTTCAGCTTCAGAAACTCACTGTAGTCCTCAAAATGTTTGGTCTCCAAGTGGGTCTGCAGGTACGAGGTACCCAACTTGTTCAGATCGCAATCTCTGCTCAGGCTGGCACCCCAACTGTGGCACGGGTCTTGTCGTCAATGCACACAGTGAAGTACCGCCAGACTGGGGATTTCAACTTGCCCTTCAAGCTTGAGTGCTGGGGAGGTTTTTTACCTTTGGAAGGCTGAGTTTTTTTCCCTTTGCTTGGAGGAGCTTTGGTGCGGGTGGTGGTAGCGGCTGAAGTAGCAGGCTGTGGCTCCTACCTTCCACGCCCTGTGATGGCCGCCATGCTGCTGCCGCGCCTCTGTGCCAGAGACGCCTCCTCCTCCGTTGACGAGCTTCCTTCAACCAACTGTGCTGGTGGTGGCACATAGGGATGGTCCCCCACCTCATCATCATCATCATCATCGTCATCCCCAAACATCTCCTCTGAGCCCTCAACCAACTCCTCTGCCCCAAGATCCCCTACATCAGGCCCCTTCTCCTCCTCATGAAATTTTGGTTGTTGTGCACCAACAACAAACTCCTCCACCTCATACTCCTCCTCCTCCTTGCATGCCCCCATCATCTCCTACTCCAACTGTTCCACAACATCCCTCAAAATGCTTGCAATCCCTGAGGTGTAGAGCGAGCTCAGTGAGGGCAGGCTGGTCACTGGGGTCGACGTGACCTCAATCGGTGGTGGAGGCTTGCTGCGGACCGGAGTGCTGGTGGTGGTGGCACTGGTCTCGCTGGTGCTGGAGGTCTGGCTGAAAACGGTGGCTTGCTGCTCCGCCATCATTTCCACGACAGCCTGTGCCTGACTCTCCGCAATGGGCCAGGGGCGACGACCCACAGCAAAGATGGGCGCAACACGCTGCTGCTGCGCCTCTGCTCCCTCCTCCACAACTCTGCGGTCAGTGGCTGGCGGCGGACCAGTCACAGACCTGCTTGTGCTGCCAGTGGCTGCAGCAATGGCGCCGCCTCTCCTGGTGGTGCCTCGCCCTCTACCTCTGCCAGTCATTGTGCAATATTATACAAACACAATAAGAAAATATATATATATATATATATATATATATATATATATATAAAGGGCGGGAAAAATTTAATAAAGAGTCTGGGTTGGTGACAAAAAAAAGAGAGTTTTTTTTGTTTTGTTTTTAATAGTAGTAGTAGTACTACAGTAGTCGATAACTTACTCGTGTGACAGACAGTGACAAATAAAAGTCTGTCACACACGGACGCAATCAATAGGGTCAGGCAGATGACAGTCACAGATCACAACAGATGCTGGCCTGTGAAGTAACTATTACACAGTAGTAGTGAAGCCTGCGGCACTAAATAAACTCACAGACTATAGTAGTAAAAATTAAGTAAACTAGTATGTAGGTAACAACTAACTATAATCCCTAGTAGTAGTGTAGTAGTCGATAACTAACTCGTGTGACAGACAGTGACAATAAAAGTCTGTCACACACGGATGCAATCAATAGGGTCAGGCAGATGACAGTCACAGATCACAACAGATGCTGGCCTGGCCTAGTGGCCACTGGCCTGTGAAGTAACTATTACACAGTAGTGAAGCCTGCGGCACTAAAACTCACAGACTATAGCAGTACAAATTAAGTTAACTAGTACGTAGGTAACAACTAACTATAATCCCTAGTAGTCGTGTAGTAGTCGATAACTAACTCGTGTGACAGTCAGACAGTGACAATAAAAGTCTGTCACACATGGACGCCAACAATAAGGTAGGGCAGATGACAGCAGAGGTGGCCTTAGAGTACGCGGGGCCTGGGGTGAGTGTCATATGCGAGGCCTAGAGACATATGCTGTGGACACACACACACACACACACACACACACACACACACACACACACACACACACACAGGAAACACACGCACGAAACACGCACACACTGTGGAATCACACACTCTGTATAGGTTAGATAGGTATGTGCCTGCAGTATAGTTTAGATAAGTAGGTGTCCCCAGTATAGGTTAGATAGGTAGGTGCCCCGCAGTATAGATTAGATAGGTGCCTGCAGTATAGATTAGGTAGGTGCCCTGCAGTTTAGATTCGATAGGTGCCCTGCAGTATAGATTATATAGGTAGGTGCCCCGCAGTATAGATTAGATAGGTGCCTGCAGTATAGATTAGGTAGGTGCCCCGCAGTATAGATTAGATAGGTGCCAGGCAGTATAGATTAGATAGATAGGTTCCTGCAGTATAGATTCGATAGGTAGGTGCCCCGTAGTATAGATTAGATAGGTGCCTGCAGTATAGATTAGATAGGTGCCTGCAATATAGATTAGATAGGTAGGTGCCCCACAGTACAGATTAGATAGGTGCCTGCAGTATAGATTAGATAGGTGCCTGCAGTATAGATTAGATAGGTAGGTGCCCCGCAGTATAGATTAGATAGGTGCCTGCAGTATAGATTAGATAGGTACCTGCAGTACAGATTAGATAGGTAGGTGCCCCGCAGTATAGATTAGATAGGTGCCTGCAGTATAGATTAGATAGGTGCCTGCAGTATAGATTAGATAGGTGCCTGCAGTACATGTTAGATGGGAAGGTGGCTGCAGCGGTGGGGAGAGCGGGCATAGTTGTTAAAAACTCACGTTTCTTCCACCGAATGCTCACAGCTTCCATCTCTGTCCTGTCCCGGCATCTGTGTATTGGTAACAGCGGCCCCTGGGATGACGTGACCGCATGTCACCACAGGGGGCGCTGTTACCAATACACAGATGCCGGGACAGGAAAGAGAATGAAGCTGTGAGCACCGGAGGAAGAAACGTGAGTTTTTAACTACTTTGCCCACTCTACCCACCGCTGCAGAGTGCGGGGCCTCTTCAGGCGTGGGGCCTGGGGCGATTGCCCCACTTGCCACCCCCAAAGGCCTGCTCTGGATGACGGTCACAGATCACAACAGATGCTGGCCTGGCCTAGTGGCCTGTGAAGTAACTATTACACAGTAGTAGTGATAGTGAAGCCTGCGGCACTAAATAAACTCACAGACTATAGCAGCACAAATTAAGTAAACTAATACGTAGGTAACAACTACTACTAACTATAATCCCTAGCAGTAGTGTATACTGTAGTCGATAACTAACTCGTGTGACAGACAGACAGTGACAATAAAAGTCTGCCACACACGGATGCAATCAATAGGGTCGAGCAGATGACAGTCACAGATCACAACAGATGCTGGCCTGTAAAGTAACTAACACAGTACTAAAGCTAATAAACTCACAGATTAACAGTACAAATTAAGTAAACTATTACTAGTACACAACTAACTATAATCCCTAACCTACCTAAGCTAGTAGGCTAAGGCTACCTAGGCTAGCAGGCCCTAGCCTGCACACAGACCTAACACTAGCCTAGCACAGTATACAGTTACTATACTAGCTGCCTGAACTATAACAATCAAATCACTAACTATAAAACAATATAATCAATGTGTGTAGAATGTGTGTAGGAGGTAAAACGCTGTGTTTAACAGTTGAAAAGCACTTGTTAAGACATGCAGCAGCACTGGAGATGCTCTCAGTACCGCAGAGTCACGGGAGCAGTATCGCTCTTCGAATTCGAATTAGAGTTCGTCAATCATGAAAATCTACCCGTGATCATGGGTAAATTTGAATTTGCAATCTCTGGTGAGCAACCCTGATTGTCATACTATTTGTCCATGCAGGATTTCAAAGAGCGGAATTTTCTTTGTAGAACTTCAGTTAAAGCTGTGGTTTAAGCACTTTACCCCCAGCCGTATGGATTTCTCCATCCCTTTTTCCATCCTTTTACCACCAGGGACGGATAAAAATCCGTACTTCCCGCGCTCCCGCCGCTGCCCGCACTCCCGCTCGCTCATGCGCGCACTCCCGCTCGCATGCACGCCGCCGCCCGCTCACACGGAGATCAATGAACGGGAAAATCCATTCCCATCTGTTGATCTAAGCCCCGCAATGATCCGCTGCGTCTACGAGAAGCAGCGCGATCATTGTGAAGAAAAAAAAAAGTTCCCAGCCTCATAGCACTTCCTGCAAGCGTCCTTCCGGACATTTGCAGGTCGCATAAACAAAATGTTACTGTGGCCATCTTGTTGCCAAATAGTAAAACTACACCCTAAAGCATTTTTCACATACAAATACATAAATAAAAAAATTTACAATGAAAAAAAATACATAAATAGTTACCTTAGGGACTGAACTTTTTAAATATTTAGGTCAGGAGGGTACAACACTGTTACTTTATAAACTATGGGCTTGTAATTAGGGATGGACACAATACTGAAAAAAATGCACCTTTATTTCCAAATAAAATATTGGCGCCAAACATTGTGATAGGGACATAATTTAAATGGTTTTATAACCGGGACAAATGGGCAAATAAATTTCATGGGTTTTAATCACAGTAGTATGCATTATTTAAAAAATATAATGGCCGAAAACTGAAAAATAATGAATTTTTTTCCCACATTTTTCCTATTTTCCCATTAAAACATATTTAGAATAAAATAATTCTTGGCATAATGTCCCACCTAAAGAAAGCCTAATTGGTGGTGGAAAAAACAAGATATAGTTCATTTCATTGTGATAAGTAATGATAAAGTTATAGACGAATGAATGGAAGGAGCGCTGAAAGGTGAAAATTGTTCTGGTGCTCAAGGGGTAAAACCCCTCAGTGGTGAGTAGGTTAAATGATTTGTATTCTGTTTTTATTTACATGTCTGATCACTCTAGTATAATGCCTGTGGTCACTTTGATTTTATATTACACGTGGTGGTCATTTTAGGTTTATACAGTATAGCACATCTATAAACACTTTAATATAGCATGTCTACAATTACTGTAAAAAAATATTTTTAAGTTCATTTTGATTAAATATAATATGTTTGTGGTGACTTTGGTCTATGACAACATGCATGCAATTTCTCTGTTTTCTTTGAGACCCTGTTCACAATGGTCAGTTACATTGCAGGATAATTCTACATGACAACTCACTGCCCATACAATACTATGGGCCTGTTCACAGTAGCGGATTGCATTACTCTAACTTGCTGCATGTAGGCTTTGTATTAAAGTCTATTAACATAGTCCCATTGCAGAGCACAGTCATTATAACGCGTGAGTTATGCAACTGACCACTGTGAACGTGGCATCAAACACATCTGTGGTCATTCTATTGTAACATAAAATGCTTCCTGTGACCCTGGAAGATGTTTTCTGTAAAATAAAAAAAGGCTTGACATTCACTGAAATAAAGTATTTGATTTGCCTGATTTCTTGATGTCTGCCAATGTTATGCATGTATCACAGGTATTAAATGCAAGGCCTGTGGGCTGAATCTAGAGGCCTGCAATGGGTTGGGTGCCCGCGGGTTACCTGAATTGTAGGTCGGGTTTGGGTACCGGTTTTAATTCTAATCGGATTGTGGATTGGGTAGCGGCCTGCGGGTGCGGGTCGGGTCGCGGGTAGTGAAAGCAAGCAAGCATGAGATAATTTAGTCATAATTTAGTCAAAAGAGAAAAAAAAAAGAACTTAAACACTTCTTTGGCTTTGATTTGTGTATAATAGTAGATTTCACTTACCTTATAGCCTTACAGTGAAACTACCAGTGTATACAGTATTTTATAATAACATTTAAAAAGCGGGTCCCGGATCGGGTTACGGGTCTGGAGGCCTGTGGGCCGGGTGCAGGCACCAGATTCACCATAAAGCGGGTTGCGGGTCGGCTGCAGGTAGTGGGGCTGCGGTTGCGGGTCAGTTGCGGGTCTGAAAAATTAGACCCGCGCAGACCTCTAGCTCAATCCGTCCTTCCTCACCGTTTTATGTGGCCTTCAAGAGCTTCAAATGTGCAGCATTGAAAGCAGTAAAAGCACGACAGCCCACTGCCCATCTAAAGAAGCATACCCATAAGGCCTGATAATTTATAATTCACTAGTTGAACCAAGCCCGTTTAAAAACAGGCTCTAGGTCTGTATTTGCTCAGTGCGCATGCGCGTGCACCCGCCGCTCGCGCGCACCCGCCACTCATGCGTGCGCACCCGTCCGCCCCTGCATACGTTCAACTGGCTCACTGGCCCCATCCGCAAGTCACAGTGGGTCCGTGCTGCGCACATGCGCAGTAGCTGAATGCACGGACCCAGCGACACAGAGACAGGTGTACGCAGGGACACCTGTCTCTTATTATATAGGATTATAATAATTAACTATTCACAGGGTACAGAGTATCTGACAAATAGCAATCAGCAAAGATTTTAACGTAATTAGTAGTGATGTGACAAACTGTTCGTAGGCAAACAATTCGCGGTGAGCAATGGCAAACATTCGCAAAGTTTGCGTTCACCCCATTTAAAGTATGGGGCGAACACAAACTTCGTGTAACGTTGGCCGTTGTTCACTGCGAACTGTTTTCCTATGAACAGTTTGTCACATCCCTATTAAGTAGCTTTATGATTATTCAGAGTCACTAGCTGACTTTTGATTTTGCAAATATACTAGAAGAAGCAGTCCTACATTTTGTATATGAGTATATTAAATTTTACAATTCTTTATGATAGTTGTCCTTTAATTAGCTTTAGGATGGTTATAGGAGTCATTAACTGATCATTTTGCAAATATACTAGAAGAGAATTAGGGCCAAGAAAGACTGGGAGTTTGAGTGGAAAATGTCCATGTTTTGCTGAAGCATACCTTTAAGAGTAAAGCTTGAAGCAGTTCATCTACAAAGTAATCAAGTTAGACCCCAGCCGGCTTCTCTGGGTGAGACTCAAATGCATTATTAGATAAGTGACAATCTATGTGAGGTACTTTGACGAAAAGAAGAATGATAATAGATGACCTTAGATATATAATGGGATTTCTGGCTGCTGTTGAAGTACAAATGTCCCTGATGGCATTAGCTAGGCTAAAATGCAGCCATAGTTGAGATAAATGTATTCTATAAGATGACAGTCAAGGCAGAATTTTATGAATTTACATAATTATTCTGTCATGTCTGTTCAAATGACATAATTAATGCCATGATTTTAAGTCATAAATGTCATTAGTGAGATATTACCAACTAGCTCTTTCCAAAAATCATAATATTTACACGATAATAGAATTTGACTATAGGAAATATGGATATTACTATAATAATCAAAAGGCCTTGTAGAGGGCATAATATTATTTCAATTATTTCACATATTTTTTCAGTATGAGACAATATAATTAAAGTAAAATCATATAATGAGTATGCTTATAGTCATTACCGTTTTTGCTAATCTGCCTGTTTTATGATAGATATATATATATATATATATCTTTGTTGCTTATCCCCAGTCCTGTCATTCCTTTTACTTCAGTGCTGTTGTGCTGCACAAAATTACCTTATTTCTTAAAGGAAACATGCAGTAAATTTAAAGAGATGCTGTAGTGACATATAAGTGTCAATTCATCAAGCATTAGCGCATTTGGTAACGCTGAAAACAGCTGAGTTTACGGAGGATTTAGTAAAATGTCAATTCATAAAGGCTGAAATTACCAAGCAGTGAGGTAAATTACCGACTTGTGCGGTAAACACCTCCAACACATTTCAGCAAATTAATTGGGTTGGGGTCGCTCTGGAAGAGGAAAGAACCCGTATGGGTACAGATGTGTTTCACACGCTGCTGTCCGTGAAACAGAGGTACCCAAGATCTTCTGATAATATAAGGAGGGTATGATTATAAACTTGAGGCAGCGCAGGGTATCAAGTTAGTACACAAATACTTTAATTGGTATCATAAGAGATAATGACTAGTAAGCATTATAAAACATACCATACATGTACGCAAATGTCAATTTAAGAAAGATCAGAGCATGCTGTAAAGCCCAGGAACATGTTCGCTAATTACCGGGAGCTCTTATCTGTTGAAAACCAGCTTAGAATGCCTTCGGTGTGGATATCCCCATGATTGACAGGAGCAGAGAGCTAATAGGAACAGCCTCTGTCTCCTGCAAGTCCCTGTGATAGGATGTGATGCCTTCTCCGGAGGGTCCAGCTTTTCTACCCCCCAGGTAGCAAGCAGAGAGATCGGAACAAAAGAGGCTTTCCCTGCGCCGTTCGGCTGTTTAACTCTCTAGTGTAAGGGATGACGAAGCCGCCGCCGGAACACACGTGGCGGCGGACTCCGCATCCCAGGGGGATTCCGCTCTGCTGCCGGTGGGGGCAATGGGGCAGGCGCCGGAGTCCGTAAGTCCGGCGGACTGCGCTGCACGCTTGCTGCCCAGAAGGTTCCCCGCCCTCTCGCAGGCTCAGTGTCTCCGGGTAACGCGCGCGCGCGAGGAGACAGGAACTTTATCGTTCCCAAAGGGGAGTCAGCTGACCAGGCTGGTCAGCTGACTCCAGCAGTGCTGGGGATTGGCTGGGCGGCTGTTGTGTTAGCGCTCAGACCTTAGCTCAGTGCCCTGGTGTTGATACTAAGGATTTCACACCTTAGTTAGGATTGTATTTTGATATTGTATCTGTGTTTTGACTTCGGCTATCCTTGACTACTCTCTCGCTCTACGTTATTGTACCTTTGCCTATCTGATTCTTGTTGCCGACCTCTGCCTGATTTCCGATTACTCTTCTGCCTTCCATTCCTGTACTGCTGCTGTCATCTCTGTTGCTGAACCCTTGCCTGTCTGACCTTTCTATCTTCAGTGGAACGTCTCCCACTGGAGGGTTATCTCTGAGGCTTGCCTCTCCGAGACGCCTGCCCCAAGCAGATGATTGCTGCTAGGGGTCGAGATTCCTCACTCTGCCTGGTTAGAGGATCTCATGCACGGGGTTCCCATTCAGAGGTAACCACACCTCTGAGGAATTGGATATTTCCACACTTCCGTGATATATTACTGTCTTTATTGTGTTCTTTTGCTGGTGTCCAGAGGTTAGCAATATATCGGATTATCGGTGATACTGCAGATCATCAATAATCGGGTATATATCTGCATTGTTGGTGATACTGCAGATCGCCAATAATCAGATTCTCTCTGCGTGCTGACACCGATTGCTACATCTAGGTTCCTGTTTAAAGATGCAGAGGAGCTAGTGGAAATTCAGCTAAGCATAGCATGTGTAATGTCTCCTGGAAGTTCATCTAAGCTGTGGCAAAGAAATAGAATGTTAAGAAATACTAATGGAAAGATTTAGAGTGAGCAGAGGCAGCTCAAAGCAAACATGTACATTCTAAAGGGATGTTGGGATGCCTCTTACTTGTGTAATGCCGTCACTGCACTGGACAGCTTGTAACAAAGCAGAGACAATTCTACACTCTTCTGCTGTTACCAAACAGGTTTTTGTGGATTAAAGCATAGTATTTTGGTAAATTTACATACAGACTGGTGACAGCGCTCATGGATGCATGCGTTTGCAAACCTACAAAGGCAATGCAAAGCCCCTCTGGACTAAATCCACGCCCTGAATGCAAAGCAGATGCAAATTGTGTGCTAATTCTAATCTAAAGCTTTGTAGAATAATTGTGGGGCAGTGAATGCAGCTAGCCACTAGTATACACACATTCAATTCATACAGCAAAAGAAATGGCAGCGCTTTCAAAAACTCATACCTGAATGTTTTAATAGCATAAGATGTACAGAGCTCCAATAACTACTGGACTCAAATACACACCAACACTCATTGCAGGCACAAAAAGTGGGGGAACATGACTTCAGTGAGGGGTGAACCTATACCTGAATTAATTTATCTGCCATAATGTGCAGTATGTGATATATGAGTCTGCATGCAAAGTTGTTCAATAACTGACAGGGATGAGTTTGAGTATACTTATCGCAAAGTTCAGGTAGCATGCAAGAAGTATCCAGTAAACAGGTAATGGTCAGTCCAGGTGGCAGACAAGAGTATCCAGTAACAGGCATGGGTCAGTCCAGGCAGCAGGCAATGGTTTCCAGGAATCAAGCAGAGGTTAATCACAACAGACAAGGCTAGTCAAATACAAGTCAATGTCAGTATCCAGCAATCTTACAAGTAAGTGTACATCCAGCAACTAGCCAAAGCTATGCTTATAACGGGCGATGACTGGGAGCACTCTGCATATTTAAATACAACTCATCATCCAATCAGTGACCGGCCACACTCCGCACATCCAATCACACAGCAAGGCCCTGCCTAGGAGTCAGCTGAATATTGTTTACATCTGCAGAGGGCGTACTGGGAACGCGCCCACCTATCAGAATGTGCGGCCAACACAGCAGCAGCAGTGTCATCAGTGGGGAACAAACGCAGAGACCTGGAAATAACGGATTCCGCCCGGGTCTCAGCGAAACCCCCACCAGGTATGGACAGATTCCTTTTACAAGCATTCTACAGAGATCACTTGACATGATAAATTTTGTAAATCAATGTGAAGAAAGGTTTTACAATGAGCAAAAACTGACTAAATAATTTATAAATTAATATTGCCAAAAAGAAAATAAAAACAAATGTATTCATTACACTAATTTCACTACAGTTCCTCTTTAATGCACACATTGACAAATATAAAATAATTACTGTAAGCCACTTGTGGATTTTCATTAGGCACAGCAGGCAGATGTCCACAGGCATCTATGTTAGCGGCTGCCGTCTAGTGACACCATTGTTCAGAGAAATGCTTGTTACCAGAGATTTCCTACACATAATTTCTAAGACCAGTCACATGCTACTATGACTGCAAGTCTTACTGATGTTCCTGCACTTGCACAATCCGCCATTCCAAACTATGCATACCCAGAATGCTCCTGCCCGCAGTTGCTATGCACAGCGATATACAGGGAAGCAGAGTGAACAGAGCATGAACCGCTCCTTTGTCTACTGTTCCACTGCTTCCAGTTGGAGCCATGAATGGGGAGCAGAGCAGCGCAACAGAGGGGAGCCCATCCAAACCAGGGACTGGTAAGTATTACATCTCATAATACACACATTGTCATGTCTGTTTTAACAATTATGGAATCAGTTTAGGTGTACTTTACAAGCTGTGCCACCGTAGCTGTTTCCTGCTCACTACCTTTGTCAAGAATTTTGGTCCTTTTCTCCCTATTGTTGCATCAGTGGCGGGGGAATTTTATATAAATGGTGTCTTGCTTCCTCAATAGAGATATTTTTGAAGAGGTATCCAGAATGGAGTGAAATGAGGAAAAACACAACACGTGGGCTGGTCCCTCCGTACATTATCCACCAGCATGCTCTGTCCATCAGCATTGGATTGTGGCAAATCCCCCTCTCTTGCAAAGACAAATGCCCAAGGGCAATGGGTTCAGGTGCTCTTAGGACATCCCTCTGGCTCAGTAGGTAGAGTCAATATTAAGGGGGGGGGGGTTGTGCTATGTGAATGCTCTAATCATGAAGCAAACACATAATGACCCTGTGACGGACGGTTGCGTGACCGCAGCCGCGTCCTTGAACCGCCCGTGCAGAACATGCGATCATAATCGATTCTCTGCATCAATTGCGCTTAAGATCGATAGAATCTAGATTGGTTGTGTAGGAGCATCTGCAGTCAATCTGGGCTCTCTCTTTTCTCAGCAGAGAGATAGCAGTACTTAGGTGCAGGATGTCTTTTGATTTGCTAATTAGCTTGGACAAGGTTTGTGTCCCAAGGGAATGTTTACTTTTTAATTACCTCAGGCAGATGTCAATTGCCCACCATTTGGTGAGGCCTTTTCATACAGGGAGAGCCAGGAAGCAAGTCACAGCTTGACACCAGACAGCCTTGCTGCAGCATTAGCAGGAAGAAATGAATGTTGTATATGGTTTTTTGCATATTTACGGAATACCGTAAATAGGGTAGTTATGAGAGCGTTATCAGTGGATTTGTAGGATCAGGCTGAATCTCTTGATACCAGTCGAGAGGGGCCCGGGGCCCTTACAACCCATTTATTAAACTTCTCAGGAACTGAATCCTCTACCCTAATCAAGTTTGGTATCATCTGAACTGGCATATTCTGAGGTATATGAATATGTGATGGTCATGTGTGTGTGGAAAGCGTAAGCCGAGATATGACAAATGTCATATTTGGTGGGCATGGGGAACCCATCCAGGGAGATAATCGCCCCTGTCCAACCCCTGGGCTGTACTTGAGACTCCACCCAAAGATGTACATTGTTCAAAAGTGTCTGCGAGGGACTCCTCCCTCATTCCTCCATTTTCCACCTTCATAAGAGCTGCTGCCACTTTGAGGAACAAGTGGTAGCCATTTTGTTTAGACCTTGAACTGAGCTGAAACCAAAGACTTTGCTGAAACTGAAACTGAACTTTACAAGTTTTCCCACAAAAGGACATCTTTCCATGAACCTAAGTATTTTATCATTTTCTTTTCATACTGCGCTATTAATGTCTCAATAATTGTTGATTTAAATGATTGTCTGTATATATTAATTATTTGCATTGCATTAATAAACGACGTTCAAACGTCCTTTGTTTATTCAGCTACCCTGTTATTCAGCTATACACAGAAATTGAACCCAGACTTGTGGAGAGACGCTACTATTGTATTGTTGTTAGCTAGACAGAATAGAGTGTTTAACCGTTTATTTGCAGGTCTAGGAATAGCTAGTCTGTGGGTATTTCTGGCCCAGGAAAGCAGAAGTGGTGGCAGTTATACCCTGAAATAGTGTGTAAGTTGTAATTACCGTAACCCACAGGCTCCCTTCTAGTCGGGCTGCTGCCCAAATTCCGTCGGTTTCTGCCCACTGATCGCGACCACAGCTTGCATGATCTGTGTGCTGAAACCGATTGGAAGGCAATTTGTGGTCTGGCCACCAGGGGCACTGTGACAGACCCCATCTCTGGTCAATGTGTAAATGAGTCTTTTCAAGATTCCTTAATCCTTATACATTTATCTTAAGTGGACAAGGTAATAATAACACTTATATGAAATGTTTTACATGGTTAATGAAAAAGCAGGGACAGAGATTTTACTAAAAACTTGCTGTGCCCCGTGCTGTACTGTTCATTCACTTGTTGCTAGAAGTCTTTAAAGGAAACCCGAAGGTGAGAAGGATATGGAGGCTGACATGTTTCTTCCTTTTAAGTAATGCACAATGCCTGGCTGCTCTGCTAATCTTCTCTGCATCTAATACTTTAAGCCATAGACCTTGAACAAGCATATGCAGATCAGATGTTTCGGACAAAAATCTGACAAAATTAACTGCATGCTTGTTTCAGGCATGTGATTTAGACACAATTGACCAGCCCAGCCAGGGCACGATCTTCACAGAGTTTGTATGTTCCTCCCACATCCCAAAAACATACAGATATGTTAATTGTCTTCCCCCTAAATTGGCCCAAGACTACAATACATACACTACACAATACATACATAGACATAAGGCTATGGTAGGGATTAGATTGTGAGTACCTCTGAAGGACACTGTAGTGACAAGACAATATACTCTGTACATTGCTGTGGAAGATGTAGGCGCTATATAAATACTAAATAATAATAATCTACTCCTAGTGTATATACAGTGGGGTGCAAAAGTTTGGGCAACATTGTTAATTGTCATGATTTTCCTCTATAAATCGTTGGTTGTTGCAATAAAAAATGCCAGTTAAAGAGAACCAGAGATAAAGCACCCTCATGTATTTTATTACATTTATCAGTGGGAACATGACAGTAAACACCTACCCTGCTTTTAGTTTCATTGTTATCTGCTTAATTAGTCTATTAGCAACTGTGATAAGAATCCACTGACAATTCAGTCGAGGTTTGACCTGGAATCATTATAGCTGAGTCACTCTTCTGTGGAGTCCTTTCAAGCCCAAGCCTTCCCCCTCCTGGCTTAGATCTTCTGCTTTGCATACTGAGAGCTGTGATGACTGGGAGGGGCTGCTGCTCCTGAGAGAGAAGCTCTGTGGCTGTAATATGATCCCTGTGTGCTCTGTGTGCACTAGATTCTCATAGGAATGAAACTGCAGTTATTATCAGTGACACTTCCTACAGGCAGATCATACCAAAATGAAAGCACATAGATGAAAGGCTGCATTTAGCCTAGATAGCAGCATAGTCTCATATAGCCTAGACAGCACATCCAGAACAACTCATATAACCCGGAAGGAGAAGGGATATGAGCCGGTGGCCATATTGGATATTTCCTGGAGCAATAATGGATAAAAAACACTAAAAAAGGCACACCAGAGCGGCAAAATTATCAGGTAGAGCATTTATTCTTTACAAGCTATCAACTGATATGTTTATTTTGTGTGAAACGTTCATCTCTGGTTCCCTTTAAATACAGTATATCATATAGGAGACACAAACAGTGATATTTGAGAAATGAAATTAAGTTTACTGGATTTACAGAAAGTGTGCAATAATTGTTTACACAAAATTAGGTAGGTGCATAAATTTGGGCACCACAAAAAGTAATTAAATCAATATTTAGTAGATCCTCCTTTTGCAAAAATGTCAGCCTCTAAACACTTCCTGTAGGTTCCAATGAGAGTCTGGATTCTGGATAAAGGTATTTTGGACAATTCCTCTTTACAAAACATCTCTAGTTCATTCAGGCTTGATGGCTCCTGAGCATGGACAGCTCTCTTTAATTCACACCACAGATTTTCAATTATATTTAGGTCTGGGGACTGAGATGGCCATTCCAGAACATTGTACTTGTTCCTCTGCATGAATCCCTTAGTGGATTTTGAAGCAGTGTTTAGGGTCGTTGTCTTGTTGAAAGATCCAGCCTCGGTGCAGCTTCAGCTTTGTCACTGATTCCTGGTGTCAGGACTTGCTGATATAGGATTCAGGTACACACTGTATGCAAATGCGGCTGACTAGCTAACACTTCCAAAGAGTGACCTAACCACACACACTGACTCTTTGTAAGCAGATATTGCATACAATGTGAGACCTAAATATATACCAGCAATCCTCTGCGAGACAGGTAACAAGGCACAGCGAGTATATGAGTAGAAATGGTAATAGTCACCTGAATCTTAGTGGCAACAGCAATCCAGAAGATAGCAGGAGATGTTAATAATACGGAAGTCCAGAAACAATAGCTTATTGGCATGCAGGTTCCAGGACTGGGAGAATAGACCAGGAGGTTGTTACTCCTATAATGATGTGCTTATGGGTATGCAGATTCCAGGGAAGGATGAGATAAAGCCCAGAACACAGGAGTACTATATAAATGAAGAAGGGCTAGGCAGAAATTAAGGTCAGGCAATCCAATGGTCAGGGCAGGCAGCAAACAGGAAGAGTCCAGTAACAAGCAATAGATCAGTTCAGGCAGCAAATAGGCAGAATCCAGCAACAGGCAGTTGGTCAGGGCAGGCAACAAACAGGCAGAGTCCAGTAACAAGCAGTAAGTCAAAGTCCAGAAAAGCAATCCACAAGTTTTCAAAGAGCACCCAGCAGAAGCATACACTAACACGGGCAAAGTCAAAGTGAACTCAGTAAACTTAAATATATCAGGCAACCAATCAGTGGCCGGCCACATGCACACAACAGCCAATCACACGCAGGCATTAATCTAGTTTAAATATCAGCTGAGAGAGATCAGCTGACACGGGTGGCAATACATGTCAACTGGTAACCAGTACTAACCAGCAAAACATCCTGACAGTATCTCAGCTATAGCACAGTGGCAAGAGCACTGCCTCCGATGTGAGACACCAGGGTTTAATCCCAGGCAGGCTCAGAATCCACATATTATTATTTATTACATAAACCCCTGCCTAATTGTCAGCTGACTCTACCTCTGTTTCCGCCTCAGACCATACTGCAGCCGAGAGGAGTGATCCCTTACACCTGGACATTGTTCTCCAGAATCTGCTGATACTGACTGGAATCCATGCGTCCCTCAACTTTGACAAGATTCCCAGTCCCTGCACTGGCCACACAGCTCCACAGCATGATGGAACCACCACCGTATTTTACTGTAGGTAGCAGGTGTTTTTCTTGAAATGCGGTGTTGTTTTTCCTCCATGCATAACACCCCATGTTATGCCCAAATAACTCAATTTTAGTTTCAGCAGTCCACAGCACCTTATTCCAAAAAAAATCTGGCTTGTCCAAATGTGCTTTAGCATACCTCAAGCTGCTCTGTTTGTGCTGTGGGTGGAGAAAATGCTTCCTCTGCATACAGCATCTCCTTGTGTAAAGTGTGCCTAATGGTCGAATGATGCACAGTGACTCCATCTGCAGCGAGATAATGTTGAGATAAGGTCTTTGATGCTGGTCTGTGGGTTGACTCTGACTGTTCTCACCATTCATCACTTCTGTTTATCCGAGATTTTTCTTGGTCTGCCACATAGAGCCTTAACTTGAACTAAGCCTGTGGTCTTCCATTTCCTTAATATGTTCCTAACTGTGGAAACAGTCAGCTGAAATCTCTGAGACAGCTTTCTGTATCCTTCCCCTAAACCATGATGGTGAACAATCTTTGTCTTCAGGTCATTAAAGTGAACCTCCAGACTAAAAATCGACTCAGCAGCACTGAAAAGGCTCAGTGTTTCTTTAACAGTTTCACAGCATCAGAACATTGTTTCTCTTATACAAGCCTCATTTTTAGCTGCACAGAAAAAAACTTCCCCTTATGCTGTGCAAAGCATGATGGGATTTCTAATGTTGTTGTTCTCATTCTGCTGTTTTGGTGCAATTTTTTTTTTTTTTTTACACATTTTGAATTTTACGTTTGAAGCCTAACGTGTGCAGCTGGGAGGGGTAATCAGGACACAGGACAGTTGGAACTGTGTCTCCTGCTCCCTGTCACCTCCTTTCAACCAAAAAGATGGCTGCCCCCATGACAAAGATGGCAGCCCCCATGAATCACAAACATTTGCCTGTTCTTTTAAAACAGGGTGGGTAAAATATTATATTACCTATCTATTCTAATTAACATAACTAATGTAACTTAATAAGAGTATGTTTGTTTAGGCTGAAGTTCCCCTTTAAGAGTTGTTTTGAGACCCCCATGTTGCTACACTTCAGAGAAATTTTAAAGAGGAGGGAAACTTACAATTGACCCCCTTAAATACTCTTTTTCATTACTGGATTCACCTGTGTATGTAGATCAGGAGTCTCTGAGCTTACCAAGCCAATTTGAGTTCCAAAAATGAGTTCTAAAGGTTTTGGAATCAATAAAATGACAAATGTATGCACCTGCCTAATTGTATTTAACCTATTTTGGTTCCTGGACGTAGAAACTACGTCCAGGAACCATGCGCGCTACCGCGCGCTCCCGCGGCCAATCGCGAGCGTGCACGCGCGCTCCCAGCCAGGCAATCAGTGAATCGGGCTATGGTGTCCGATCACTGATTCCTCTCCCCCGCTGAAAAAGTGACAGCTTCTCTCGGAAGCTTCGCTTTTCTGGCTGTAACGTACCCCATGCGTCACTCTAAGCGCATGTTACGCTTAGAGTGACGTCATGTAAACAAACTCATGGCCGCCATCTTGTGGCCAAAAAGTAAAACTACAACTAAAAGTAAAAAGAATAAAATTCAAACACACATTTACATTATAAATCACTTGTTTACATCCCACCCTCCCAAAACTACCCAAATAAAATGTTTAATATAAAAAAAACAAAAACATTACAATAAAAAAAAAATGTAAATATTTACCTAAGGGTCTAAACTTTTTAAATATCAATGTAAAGATGAAATACTTCTATATTTCTTTTATTTTAAACTTGTAAATAGTGATAGATGCAAAACGGAAAAAATGCACCTTTATTTCCAAATAAAATATTGTCGCCATACATTGTGATAGGGACATAATTTTAACGGTGTAATAACCGGGACATATGGGCAAATACAATACGTGAGTTTTAATTATGGAGGCATGTATTATTTTAAAACTATAATGGCTGAAAACTGAGAATTATTTTTTTCCGTTTTTTTCTTATTCTTCCTGTTAAAATACATTTACAGTAAAGTGGCTCTTAGCAAAATGTACCCCCCCAAAGAAAGCCTAATTGGTGGCGGAAAAAACAAGATATAGATCAGTTCATTGTGATAAGTAGTGATAAAGTTATAGGCTAATGAATGGGAGGTGAACATTTCTCAAGTGAAAACGACGGAACGCGAATGGGTTAAACAATTATTGTGCACTTTCTGTAAATCCAATAAACTTCATTTCACTTCTCAAATATCACTGTGTATGTGTCTCCTATATGATATATTTAACTGACATGTTTTATCGTAACAATCTATGATTTATACAGGAAAATCATGACGATTAACAACGCTGCCCAAACTTTCGCATCCCCCTGTATTGGAAAGGAGAAAAACTTTAGTGAGAATACAAATGATCCTGATCTTGTTACAGAAATTAGGGCTGAACTCAGAGGACATTAAACATAGAAAATGTGTTGTGAAGAGAATGGTAAGGACAGAGTAAAACATTTTTCTGTACTTTTGTTAAAAAGTAAACAACCATAATGATTTGTCCCAGAAAATGAAAGCAAGAATAGTTGCCAGGGAAAGATGTTATTATTCATGAAAGACATTGAGAGAGATTGAAAACATTCCCATAGAAATGTAAAGATCAGATTCATAGAACTATTCTCAAAACTATTGTTATGTGTGTAGAAACTTGCTCACTGTCTTACCGTCCTTAGGCCTAATACACTAATTTTCAGTAAATGTATTGCACACAGGGAGCGCATGACAATCATCCTGGTGTTAAAGCCAGGGTAGAGGTGCATGTTCTGCAATTAGTGCAACTCGCGTTACCTGGGAAAGAGCTGCTATGGTAATGCGTGGTATGCTTCTAGCATACTGCTTGTTACGTAGCAACATGCACATTACCCAGGTACAGCGAGTTTCGCTAATTGCATTACAGGTACTACTCCCCTAGCTTTAGTACTGTTAAAATGTCCATGCCAGCAAATTTACCAGGTAAATTTGCATCTGGCCACCTGTCTCTTAAATTTTGGTTTAATTGCCTGGTTGCCACCTTTATAATTTTATTTTAACATTGACTGTTTGTCCAAACAAGCTGGCACTTAACCATTTACTGACATCCTAACGTATTAAAACGTCATGCTTACCACTATTAACAGCAACATGACGTTTTAATTTGTCCCGCGTTCCCGCCGCTGCTACCGCCGTGTGTGCGCCGCTACCGCCGCTATTTCCGTCGGGCTTCCGTGCTGGGTGATTGGGGAAGAAGACCGAACGGTCCTCTACCCAATCGCAGTGCCTGGAGTGAATGGACGTGACCGCGAACAGCGGCTACGTCCATTCACAATAACAGGAAATGTAACAATTAAATAAAGTGAAGAAAAAAAAAGAAAGTGAACATTTCCTATGAGTGTTCACTAGCGCCATCTTGTGGCCAAAAAGTATAGTACACCTACAAAATACATTCATTTTCAAGTACATACAGATCTTAATAAAATTACACTTCCAACCCCCCCGAAAAAACACTTGTAAAAAAAAAATCAGCTAAAAAAAATAAATAAATAGTTGCCTTAGGCAACTTTGTTAATTTATATTTTATGGGGGGAAATTAATTTTAATGTATTTCATAGGGGCTTGTAATTATGGCCAGAATAAAAAAAAAACACAACAGAAAAATAACACTTATATTTCAAAATAATATACTGTCGCCATACATTGTGATAGGGAGATCATTTAAACTGTTTAATAATCGTGACAACTGGGCAAATAAAACGTGTTTGTTTTATCCACAGGAGAATGTTTAATTTTAAAACTATAATGGTTGAAAACTGAGAAATAATGATTTTTTTTCTTTTTTTCCTGTTTTTCTCATTAAAACACATTTAGAATAAAAAGATTCTTAGCAAAATGTACTATCCACAGAAAGCCTAATTGGTGGCGAAATTTTCTTTTGATAAGTAGTAATAAAGTTATTAGGGAATAAAAGGGAGGAGCACTGACAACTGAAAATTGCTCTGGTCCGTTAGGATAAAAACCCTTGGGAGTGAACTGGTTAAAGTATACCTGAACTTAGAAAAAAACTAGATAATTACCTCAGTAGAGGGAAGCTTCTGGATGGTCCAAAGGCTTCCCCATTCTTCTTATTCACCTCCATTCCTGCGCTTCGTCACTCTAAACATATTTGACAATAATGTTGAACATTATGCTCGCAGCCGCACTCCCCTCCCTGTATGATGAGTAGAGATGGCGCGAACCTCCGATTTTAGGTTCGCAAACCTCGAACGCGAACTTACACAAAAGTTCGGTTCACGCGAACTTTCGTGAACCGCAATAGACTTCAATGGGGAGGCGAACTTTGAAAACTAGAAACATTTATGCTGGCCACAAAAGTGATGGAAAATATGTTTCAAGGGGTCTAACACCTGGAGGGGGCATGGCGGAGTGGGATACACGCCAAATGTCCCGGGAAAAATCAGGATTTGATACACAGCAGCATTTTAAGGGCAGAAATCACATTGTATGCTAAATTGGAGGCCTAAAGTTCTTTAAAACATCTTGCATGTGTATACAGGTAGTATAATTAGTGTACTGCTTCACACTGACAGACCAAACTCACTGTGTAACACACCACAAACAGCTCTTTGTGTAGTGACGGCCATGCTGAACTGTTGCACACCATAGCCAGAGTACAGGCGATAGTGGTTTTCAAGCCCATATGGTCGCCGGGCTGAGGTAGCTTAATGACAGAACAACAGTGACTGTCCAGCTGATCAAATTTGGTCTGTCCACAATGAAGCTACAACCTTATTATCTTGGGTGTGCCCAACCCCCCCCCCCCCCCCCCCGCCGAGACACTCATATAGCCGTCGGTCATTGCTTCATTGTGATACGCAAGCCCCTTCACCGTGGCAAGGTAATGATCATGAGGGGGGATTGACACATGTACATGCCTTTTGTTTTGTTGTTGCAGCTGCAGTGCAGCCAGAAAAATTAGGCAGGCATGTACACACACCAGAAAAATTATTATAGTGGCCGCTGCTAGCAGGCATGCAGAGTTGCTGTGTGTGGGGACTGACTTAAGCCTCGTACTCACGAGGTACAGATGTTGCCAGTCGCAACAACAACAAAAAAAAAAGCAGCGACAGCTCGTCGCCAGGTCCCTCTGTGCTGCAGCCGTACACACGGCGCACAGAGGGACAGAGATGCGATAGGAGCAGTCGCTGAAGGTTCCTCCCCCCCGCCGGAAGCTCCGTCGATGGTAAGTGTGTTGCTGTCGCTAGTCCGCATACACACGGCGGACTAGCGAAAGTTGCGGCGACAGCTGTAGCAGGCGATTGACCGCGCCAATCGCCTGGCGACAGCTCCGACAGGCGACGGTTCGGGGTGCGCGCGTCATACACACGGGCGACCTGTCGCCGTAACACGCGCGTGCCACGTGGTTGCGGTGACAGTTGAGGCGAGTTGAAGCTAAGGCGAGGTGTTGGACTAAAGAATGTCCGCATATCCGACATCACCATGAGATCGCTGGCGCGTCCTGTCCAGTCCAGGCGTGGACATGGGAGAAGGATTACTGGCAGTGGTACCTTTATTCCATCGTGCTGTGACATCACCATTAAATGCACTGTAAAGCATAGTTGCCAGCTTTTTCTGCAAGTGCTGCATCCTTTCTGCCTTCAGGTGAGTTGGTAAGGTAACATCTCCACCACTTTGTGCCTATACCAAGAGTCTAGTAGTGTGGCCACCCAGTACAGGTCATTCCCCTTGAGTTTTTTATACGGGGGTCCCTCAACAGGCTGGACAGCATGAAAGCCGCCATCTGCACAAATTTGGATGCAGACGTACTATCCATCTCCTCTTGTTCTTCCTCAGTGATGTCAGGTAAGTTCTCCTCCTCCTCCCAGCCACGAACAGTACCACGGGAATGTTGAGCAGCACAAGCCCCCTGCGATGCCTGTTGCAGTTGTTCTTCCACCTCCTCTTCAAAAAAAACACCTTCCTCATCATCTGACTCCTCTTCCCCACACGACTCTTCCTCCTCCTCCTCCTCCCCACTGTGCTGCCGCAGGTGTTGAGGAAACATCTGGTTCTTCTGAGAATTGATCCCACAACTCTTCCTCCTGTTCCTGTAACTGTTCCTGTTCCCGCTCCTCCACAGCTTGATCCACCACTCTACGCACGGCACGCTCCAGGAAGAAAGCATATGGGATCAAGTCGCTGATGGCGCCTTCACTGCGACTCACCATGTTTGTCACCTCCTCAAGTGGCCGCATGAGCCTGCAGGCATTTCGCATGAGTGTCCAGTACTTCAGCCAGAATATCCCCATCTCCCCAGAGCATGTCCTTTCACTGTAGTTGTAGAGATACTGGTTTTCGGCTTTCTCCTGTTGTAGCAGGCGGTTAAACATCAGGAGAGTTGAATCCCAGCAAGTCGGGCTATCGCAATTCAAGCACCTCACCAGCAAGTTGTTTCTCCGCTGAATATTGGCCAAGCGTGCCATGGCCGTGTAAGACCGCCTGAAATGCCCACACACCTTCCTAGACTGCTTCAGGACATCCTGTAAGCTTGGGTACTCACGCACAAATCTCTGAATTATTAGATTCAGCACATGTGCCATGCAGGGTACATGTGTCAACTTTCCCAAATTCAAAGCCGAAATGAGATTGCTCCAGTTGGTGGGGGTCAGCCACTGATCCACCTGTTTGTTAAGAGCAGCCAGGAGAGCTGCTCCAGTGTGACCCTCCGCTTTGAGGCAAGACATGTCTAAGATGGCGTGACACCATCGTACCTGGCATCTAGCATAGGCCCTGGGGAGCTGGGGCTGTGTAGCTGGAGAGGAGATCACAGCACCAGTAGAGTTGTACTACCACTCAGCCAAGAAGGAGGAGGAGGACGACAGTGAAGAGAATGTAGCAGGAGTAGGAGGAGAAGGACAGGAGGTGGCAGGAGGCCTGCCTGCAAGCCGTGGAGGTGTCACAGCTAGGTCCACTGCACAGCCACGTACTCCCTGCTTGCCAGCGGTCACCAGGTTGACCCAATGGGCTGTGTAATTAATGTACCTGCCCTGACCGTGCTTGGCAGACCAGGCATCCATGCTCAGATGGACCCTTGACCCAACGCTGTGTGCCAGAGATGACATTACTTGCCTTTCAACTTCACGGTACAGTTCGGGTATCGCCTTTTTTGAGAAATAATTGCGGCCTGGTATCTTCCACTGCGGTGTCCCAATGGTGGACTCTGAGGAAGGCCTCAGAGTCCACCAGCTGGTATGGCAACAGCTGGCGAGCTAACAGTTCCACCAAGCCAACTGTCAGACGCCGGGCAAGGGGGTGACTGGAGGACATTGGCTTCTTCCGCTCAAAGATTTCCCTCATGGACACCTGGCTGCTGCTGTGGGCAGAGGAGCAGGAACCGCTCAAGGTGAGAGGCAGAGTGGAGGAGGGTGGCTGTGATTGTGAAGGTGCAAGGGAGAAAGCGGCTGAAGATGATGCACCTGAAGGAGGAAGAGGAGAAGGAGGGTGGCTTTGCTTTTGTGTGCTGCTTTTTCTCAGGTGGTCTTCCCATTGCAGTTTGTGCATTTTCTCCATGTGCCTTCGTAAGGCAGTTGTCCCTACGCAGGTGTTGGCCTTTCCATGGCTCAATTTTTGGTGGCAGAGAGAACAGATGGCATTGCTCTCATCTGAGGCAGACACACACACAAATTTCCACACCGCTGAGCCCAGGGGTGATGGCACTATAGTGGCCTCAGCAGCTGACGTTGAAGGGCATGTTGGCTGGCTGTCCATAGGTGGCGATACATAGCGCCGGACACTGCCACCAGCTGTTTCTGAAAACAAGCTCCCCCTGCTTCTTTCAGCAACTTGTCTCCTCCTACTCCTCTCTGACTCCCCCTCTGAACTGTCCCCCTGTTCATCTCCTCTATTGGGAACCAACGTGACATCCGTATCATCATAATCATCATCATCATAATCATCCTCCCCAGCTTTGCTTGTATCAGACACCTCCAAAACTGCACCAACAGCAGGTACTTCATCCTCCTCCTCCTCACACCTTACGTCCATAGTGTCGCCTAACTCAGACATATGAGGTGGTGTAACTTGCTTAGCGCCCTAATCTTGTTGTAACAATAATGGCTGTGAATCAGTGAATTCCCCACCAAATAACTATTGCGAAGTGTCAAATGTAGTGGATGTGGTGCTTGGAGTAGCACTGATGGCTGCGGAAGATGAGGTGTTCTGTGTTAAATAGTCATGTTGATTGGACATGCCTTCTTCTGAGCACTGTACTTTGGTCCAGGGCCGCACAAAATCACGTCAGCACGACCTCGAACAGACCTGCCGGGTGGCCTGCCTCTGGGTCTGCCTCTGGTTCTGCCTGTTGTTTTGTCCATATCGGGGGGGATGAAGTGAAAGGTATGCACTGACTTAACTTATACAATGTGCAGTCACACAGGTGCAGTGAAAGGTATGCAGTGACTGGTATTACAATACAATGTGCAGCTGTCACACAGGTGCAGTTAACAGGTATGCATGGACTGGTATATAAAACAGCATGCGGTCACACAGGTGCAGTGAACAGGTATGCACGGACTGGTATATAAAACAGCATGCGGTCACACAGGTGCAGTGAACAGGTATGCACGGACTGGTATTACAAATGTGCAGCTGTCACACACACACAGGTACCCTGAACAGGTATGCAGTGACTAGTATTACAAATGTGCAGCTGTCACACACACAGGTACCGTGAACAGGTATGCAGTGACTGGTATATAATATAACACTGTTTGTGGTCACGTAGGTGCACTGAACAGGTATGCAGTAACTGGTATCAATACAATGTGCAGTTGTCACACACACAGGTACCGTGAACAGGTGCAGGGACTGGTATATAACACTGCGTGCTTCTGTCACGCAGGTGCAGTAAACATGAACAGGTATGCAGTGAATGGTATTACAAATGTGCAGCTGTCTGTTACACACGTGCAGTGAAAAGGTAGGCACTGAATGTGCTGGGCCTGGCAGTGGCACAGTAGGAATTAGCAAGGGACCAAGGGCCAGCTGCGACTGACTGACAGGTCGCAGTTCACCGCGAACGCAAACCACCGAAGTTTGAGCAAATCGGTTTGTGGTCGAACCGTTCAGGCCATCTCTAATGATGAGCGAAGTTGCAGGACACAGTACAGCACAAAGCCACTCATACATAGGTTTTCCCTTCATGCACAAGTGGCTTTCTGCTTTTCCGAAGTCACAAACCTTACTGGTGCCTACTCAGTACAACCACGCTCATACACGGACAGGCACATATCGTGCTGTCCATAATTATTCCTACCCCTGGCAAATTTTGAGATAGTTACTTTTATTCAACCAGCAAGTAATTTTTTGACGGGACATTACATAGGTGTCTCCCAAAAGATAATAAGATGATGTAAAAGAGGCATTATTGTAGAAAAAAAAATTCTCAGCTTTTATTTACATTTGAGCAAAAAGTGTCCAGTCCAAATTTATTCATACCCTTCTCAATAATCAAAAGAAAAGCCTTTATTGGCTATTACAGCAATCAAGCGCTTCCTATAATCAGGGCCGGTTTAAGCAACAATGGGGCCCCAGGGCAAAATAAACCTGCCTCCCCCCCCCCCCCCCCCCAACATATACCCCGGAACAAAAATCGGCATTAGGGGACCTTTTTTGCAGCTGGTATAGTCAGGGTGTGAAGTCCCAATCGGTCGGAGCTCCACATTCTGGCTATCCCAGCCTGCACGGGGGACAAGGGGTTAAAAAGTTTCAGGAGGGGGACCCCACGTAATTTTTTTTTTTAATTCCCACACTATAAACATAAAAAGAAAATTGGGAAAATAGGAAAAAATGCCAGGGATCTTCATACAGCCATATTGCGGCTGTATAGCGATCCCTGGCCAAAGAGCTGCAGCTGCGTATAGACCCCCTGGAATCCCCGTCAGGAAATTTATTGCGCTTTCGTTTGATGCATGTAAAATTACACTACCGTTAGGTTTGCTACTAAAAGTGACATTTACCGCATTTAAAAGTATACTTTTTTCCTTCTAAAATTTAAAATCGATTTTCTCAAAAACTATAAGGTCTTTTTGAAAAATTGTTTTTTCCTCTTATTCCTATTGATCTCCTTAACATATCCTGCAAATTTAGGGTTTCTAGCATTTAAGGTGGATTTGCTATCAACCATTAAAGTTGGCAGGTTTTTAAATGTGTATTTTTTTTCCTTTGAAGCTTTAAAATCGATTTTCTCAAAAACTATAAGGCCGATTTGAATAAAATGTTTTCCTCTTGTAGACACTGGGGGCCCCTACAAGCTCTGGGGCCCTGGGGCAGCTGCCTCCTTTGCCTCTATGGTAGCGCTGGCCCTGCCTATAATTGCAGACCAGCTTTTTGCATGTCTCCACAGGTATTTTTGCCTATTCATCTTTAGCAGTTAGCTCCAAATCTTTGGGGTTGGAGGGTCTTCTTGCCATCACCCTGAATTTATAGGTCCATCCACAGATTTTCAATTGGATTAAAGTCAGGACTCTGGCTGGGCCACTCCAAAACGTGAATGTTGTTGTCTGCTAACCATTTCTTCACCACTTTTGCTGTGTGTTTTGGTCATTGTCTTGCTGAAATTTCCACTGGTGCCCAAGGCCAAGCTACGACCTGATGTTGTTGTTGAGAATCCTCACGTATTGCTCCTTTTTCATGGTGCTGTTGACTGTGATTTGGTTCCCTGGTCCATTGGTTGAAAAAAATTCCCCAAAGCATTAGGTTCCCACCAACATGTTTGACAGTGGGGATGGTGTTCTTTGGGTTGAAGGCTTCTCCTTTTTTACACCAAATGAAAGAAACATCATTGTGACCAAACAATTCAACTTTTGTTTCATCTGAACATAACACATAAGACCAGAAGTCTTCTTCTTTGTCCAAATGAGCATTTGCAAAGGCCAAGAGACCTTTTGCGTGCCTTATCTGTAGAAGCAGCGTCCTCCTTGGTCTGTATCTGTGGAACCCAGCAGTGTTCAGTGTCTGTTGGATTGCCTGCCTTGAGGCATTGTCACTAGCAGAGCCCAGATTCACCAGGATGGCCTTGGTGGTGATCCTTGAATTCTTTTTCACTTCTGTCACTATCCTCCTGGCCAGCACAGGTGTCACTTTTGGTTTCCGACCACGTCATCTGAGATTTTCCACAGTGCGAAATATCTTGTATTTTTTAATAATTCTTTGCATTGTAGCCACTGGAACTTGAAAACATTTAGAAATGGGCTTGTAGCCCTTTGCTTACTTGTGAGCAGCCACAATGTGCAGCCGCAGGTCCTCACTGAGCTCCTTTGTCTTAGCCATGACTGTCCCACAAACCAACTGCAGAGAGCTGCTGTTTTTCACCTGTTGAGTTGATTAAAACATGCTTTAGATTAGAACATCTTGGACTATTTGGAATGGTATAGAACTTTGGATTTTCCCACAAACTGTGACAGTTTGTGAAGGGTATGAATAATAATTTTGGACTGGACACTTTTTGCTCAAATGTAAAAAAAAGCTGCAAAATGTTTTTTTTTCCCACAATAATGCCTCTTGTAAATTGTCTTATTATCTTTTGGGAGACACCTATGTCATATCCCGTCAAAAAACTGACTTGCTGGTTGAATAAAAGTAACTTTAAGTCAAAATTTGCCAGAAGTATGATTAATTATGGGCAGCACTGTAGATGTGAACAGGGTCCCGGCCAGCAGTGGAAGGGTCAAACAGGATCAGGCAAGCCTTTGATCAAGTCAGCTAGTAATGTACATTATACAATCAACATGCATGCTGTGTGTATAACACAAATTTGGCTTCTTCCCCACTAATATGCACAGATGACATGACATAAAGGAAAGTTTAGGTTCACATGAAAGTAGAACTTTGGTCATATTGCTGGTTTCCAAAATCCACCCTGCACATGTTTACATGGGGGGGGGGGGGGGGGGCAGAGCAGACCTACAGTTACACTGGTGATAGTAGGCAGAGCATGGCAGCACTCCTGGATAGAGATAATCAATGAGATGCCAATTTTCCGTCTTGAAACACAAACTTGATGCATTGTGAAGATGAAGGAGCCGAGCATAGAGGAAAAGAAGATTTTGGTCAGGTAAGTGAACGTTTTTATGTAAACATTAAGTTCACCCTCATTGTCAGTACCGAAACCTGTTATTGAGCCTGCATCATAAAGTTTACACTTTCAGGTCTAATATAGATACTATAGGCACACGGCAGTGTAAAATAGTTACTACGTAAGAAAGTGATATTTCAAGTTCATTTGAATTGATTAGGTAGTTTGTTAATGTTGATGTGCGCTACTGCCTATGTGGAGTGCAACCTAAGTGATGGGGTTTCCTTAGTATTGCTAGCTAAAGCATTCATAACACAAGATCTACATCTCACAGTGAACCTGCTGCCTTTAAATAAAAATTACTTCCCTATAAAACAAAGAAATTGCCGGGGTGTGTACATGACTTAGTCCAGCTATGGATTAGCTGTTAGGCAGCAGACTAATAAATTCCTTCTTTTCATGAAATACTGTATCTCTAAGAAGAGGCAAGTCAACTCTGTAAATTATTAAGCAATTTAATTGTGGAGCATCTGTCTGTGTTTGGAATTACATTCTTTCTCTCTAGACTAAGGATGCAATATATTGTGTTGAAATTAAAAAACTTTGTAAATAATGTATGTGTGTACCAGCTTCAAGAACACACCATAACAATAACTGGAATGAGACATGAGTATGGAATTCTGGTAAATATGGCACTTTCCAGGGTAGTGGTATAACTACCAGAAAAGCATCCTCTGTGGCTGTATGTGAGGGGGTAATATGGGAGGGCGGAGGCTGGCACCAGCACAGGAGGTCCATTCACTGGCACTTCAGCAGTAGCTGGTGTCACTTGTGTGCAATGTATCCTGGGGATGTGCAATGCATGCTGGAAGGTGTAGTTCTACCACACAGTAACTCTCTACTGAATATTTATTTCAAAGCCCCACCTGGTGTTTCCACCCCACCCCTTTTGATTGTAAGTCTCTGGCAGGGTCCTCCCTTCCCTAGTGTAATCTACAGGATCGTGTGCTCCTTTCCTATGACAGCCTGTACTTGTATTACTGGGGTTACCTAACTAGCCCATTACACATGATCATTTATTATGTACAATTTGCCTTCTATAACTTGTTCTATGTTGTATAACCTTGTTATGTCTGTCATCCTTGTATCATTGTATATATTTATTGTCCAGCGCCACATAATATGTTGGCGCTTTATAAATACAATAAATAATAATAATAATCTCATGGCTGTAAGATGTAACTACATCTCCCAGCATGCATTTCGCCTCCCCCCACTACAGGGAAGCCATGGGGGATGTGCTATATTATAACAGTAATTTTGACCTGTGGCACCAAGTAAGAGAAGATGGACTACCATATAAAATGGGTGGGGTTGGGGGCTACGGAGCAGCCCCCTGCAGTAGTTTTTCATATGGACTTGGGGGGGGGAGCGCTATGAAGCAGCCTCCCCATAGGGGGGTAAGGTAAGTAAATGTCTGCTGCACCCAAAAGCCCGTTTATGAACCTCCCTTAGGGAGCAGTTATGTTTAATAGGATTTCTGCACATAGTACTCGGTATACTTAAAGGGGAACTTCAGCCTAAACAAACATACTGTTAATAAGTTACATTAGTTATGTTAATTAGAATAGATAGGTAATATAATCTTTTAAACCACCCTGTTTTAAAAGAACAGGCGAATGTTTGTGATTCATGGGGGCTGCCATCTTTGTCATGGAGGCAGCCATCTTTTTGGTTGAAAGGAGGTTACAGGGAGCATGAGACACAGTTCCAACTGTCCTGTGTCCTGATTACCCCTCCCAGCTGCACACACTAGGCTTCAAATGTCAAATTCAAAATGTAAAAAAAAAAAAAAAAAAGCAGCAAAACAGCAGAACGAGAACAACATCAGAAATCCCATCATGCTTTGCACAGCATAAGGGGAAAACTGCCCTGGCAGTTTTCTTCTGTGCAGCTAAAAATGAGGCTTGTATAAGAGAAACAAAGTTCTGATGCTGTGAAACTGTTAAAGAAACACCAGGCCTTTTCAGTGCTGCTGAGTCGATTTTTAGTCTGGAGGTTCACTTTAAGATGTGTTGAGTTGAGTTGCTTTGATTTGCATTGAGTTTTGTTGATTTGCATAACATTGCATCCCAGTGAAATAGGCATGCTGCAACGCGATGCATCTCAACGTAGTGTGACTAAAGCCTTGAACACCCATGGGATTATTTTGTTTTTAGGATGCCATTTACTTTTATAGCGCCATTCTTTCTTTATAGAGTCCTACATGTGTCTGAACAGCAAAGAAGAACCACAGGTGACACCTTTTGAAAAGTAGACTTCAAGGGCTATTCCAATATAGGTATTTTGTGTAGTCTTGCTAATTTGCTGTAAATTTCTCAGTTGGGACAATTATTTTGAAAACACTTGAAAATCTGTTCTCCAACTACTTATGGACAAAATGATGCCACATATGCCTTTTTTCATTAATAACTGATTACGGCTACACCAGCAAGACTGATTGACAAATAACATAGCATCAGTTGTCGGTTACAACCTCTGGGGTCTTTGCTCTTGTAACATTATAGACTTATTTTCTGTTACAGTAAAGCATCACAAAAAATCTCAACAAAACGTAACTGTAATGCTGGGTTACACAGAACACGGTAACTCGAGGTCAGGTCGTAGCTTAGGTCATACACGGAAAGTCAGAAATACGCGGTACAGAAGGGCTAATCAAGAGCTTGGTGAAATAACAGGCTAATATTGTTACTCAGGAAGTCAGATGGCAGTTGTATTGAAAGGAACAAACAATAGCAGAGTCAGGAGCGAGCCAAGTCATACACAGGAATCAGATGGCAGTAAAGCAGAAGGACTAGACAACGGCAAGGTCGAAGGGCAGGCAGGAGGTCGGTACACAGAAAATATACAATATGATGTAGCTGATATAATATTACGATATGATAATATAAATGCATTTTAACAGGATTAATAAGAAAAAAATGGAAAAAAATGCATTATTTCTCCGTTTTTTCGACCATTATAGCTTTAAAATAATCCACGCTGATATAATATTACGATATGATAATCTTACAAAATACAATACAAAATAACAAACTGACTAACTAGAGTACATATATATTGTGCATCTACAGAATATATAAATGTAGCTCAATGATCACTAGCTAGGCCAAGAACCAGCGTACTGATTAGTATCAAGGCCAGCGAGTGAATGACTTGCATGGCCTAATATACCCAGGAGAGAGAGTCAATCCAGCCCACAGGAGGACAGGTCCTCCCTTCAGACACGCCTAAATAAGCCTGTAAAGGCCGCTCTGTCTTGCGCGCGTGCGTCTAGGCATACTGCGCACGCGCATTTTGACTTAGAGCTGCAGCGGTGTCGGGGATGCCATCCGTGAATGACAACACGGAAGACCCCCTACATGAGCAGGTTCCGTCGGAGACGCCACGGGAGAGGGCGCGGGACCCGCTATGAGAAGGTAAGATTGCTACCTTCAGGATGATCATGATGAAATTCCTGAATCAATTGATCAGCATGGACCTGACGGGCAGGAACCCAACATCTCTTCTCAGGACTAGAGATGGCCCGAACCTCCGATTATAGGTCCGCGAACCGCAAGAGACTTCAATGGGGAGGCAAACTTTGAAAACTAGAAACACTTATGGTGGCCAGAAAAGTGATGAAAAAGATGTTTCAAGGGGTCAAACACCTGGAGGGGGGCATGGCGGAGTGGGATACACACTAAAAGTCCCGGGGAAAAATCTGGATTTAACGCAAAGCAGCGTTTTAAGGGCAGAAATCACATTGAATGCTAAATAGCAGGCCTAAAGTGCTTTAAAACATCTTGCATGTGTATACATTAATCAGGAGTGTAATTAGAGTACTGTTTCACACTGACACACCAAACTCACTGTGTAACACACCGCAAACAGCTGTTTGTGTAGTGATGGCCGTGCTGGACTGGTGCGCACCATGGCCAGAGTTCAGGCCGTGGCGGTTTTCATGCCCATATGGTTGCCAGGCTGTGGTAGCTCAATGATAGAACAACAGTGACTGTCCAGCTGATCAAATTTGGTCTGTCCACAATGAAGCAACGACCTTATTATCTTGGCCATGGTGTGCACCAGTCCAGCACGGCCGTGCAGGCAGAGATGCTGTGTGTGGGGACTGACTTAGTCTTCAGGCAGGCCTGAGCGTGCTTTGCAGACCAGGCATCCGTGGTCAGATGGACCCTTGACCGGACAGGCACAGTGACACTGTGTGCGCTCACGTAGGTGGGTGGGTGCACAGTGAACAACAGGTAGGTAATAGTATATGCAGTGGGTATTACAATGTGCACCTGTCACACACACAGGTAGTAGTCACTGAATGTGCTGGGCCTGGCAGTGGCACACACAGTAGGAATTACCAAGGATGTCTATGCAACACAAATGTCAGTGGGACACACACACAAAAAAAAATAGATCACACTCAAAAGAGCTGTTGTGGGGCTCTTTTTTAGCAATAAGAATCAGCAAGGCGCAAGCTAAGAAGCCTACAAGAGCCTAACTAAGCTTTCCCTATGAGAGTCTGCAGCAGCTATCCCTTCACTAATTACTGCAGGCACACGAGTGAGTGAAAAGCCTGACGCTGCCTGCCTTTTATAAGGGGGGGGGGGGGGGGCACCAGGAGGGAGTGTAGCCTAAGTGGCTACAATGTGCCTGCTGACTGTGATGTAGAGGGTCAAAGTTGACCCTCATGATGCACTATGGGGGCGAACCGAACTTCCGGAAAAGTTTGCGTTCGAACGCGAACCACCGAAATTCGCCGGAAACCGTTCGTCGGCAAACCGTTCGGGCCATCTCTACTCAGGACCATATCCCTTCCAATTGACCAAATACTGTAATGATTTACGGATTTTTCTAGAATCAAGAATTTTCTCTATCTCATATTCAGGTTGTCCATCCACTTCAATAGGAGGTGGTGGATCTACAGATGACAATATGTTGGCAGCAGGTTTTAACAGTGAGACATTGAAGGAATTGACCCCTTTAATGGTTTGAGGCAATGTCACCCGATAAACCACATCATTGATCTTTTTCCGAATAGGATAAGGTCCGATAAACTTGGGCCCTAACTTAGCTGAAGGTTGACGCAATGGAATGTTATGGGTGAAGATCCAGACCAGGTCTCCAGGAGAAAACTCAAATTCACATGAGCGTCTGCTATCAGCATAGAGTTTTTGTTGAGATACTGCGTCTTGTAAATTCTGCTGTACCTGAGACCAAATGCGCTGCACATGAGTACTCCATTCTTCCAATGCTGGGAAAACAGAATGTGAGGAAGGGAAACACGTGAATTTAGGATTCTGACTGGTGAAAACCCAAAATGGTGAAATTTTGGTAGAAGAGCTAGGAAGGTTATTAAAAGCAAATTCAGCAAATGGAAGGAAGTCAAGCCATGACTCCTGACAATCTGAGACAAAACATCGAAGAAACTGTTCTAAAGATTGATTGGTTCTCTCTGAGAATAAGACAAAGTAATACCCAGAATGGCGCTGAATTCACGCCAAAAGTGTAACACAAATTGGACTTCTCGATCAGAGACAATATTGTTGGGGATTCCATGTAATTGAAAAATGTGTACTACAAACAATTTAGCCAACTCTTGAGCAGAGGGCAATCCAGCAAGGGGCACAAAGTGAGCCATTTTACTGAAACGGTCTATGACAACCCAGATCACTTTTTTACCACCACAAGGAGGTAAATCGACCACAACATCCATAGACAAATGGGACTAGGGTCTGGAAGGAATAGGCAAAGGCATAAGATGACCCCGAGGAGCAATCCAAGAGGATTTACTTCTAGCACAGGAGGTGCAGGCTGCCACAAAACCCTTGCAGTCTTTTCTAAGAGAGGGCCACCACAGATGCCGAGACAAAAGCTCCAATGTCTTAGTCTCCCCTGGATGACCTGCCAGTTTACTCTCATGAAATAATTGGAGTACTTGAAAACTAAATTGCAAAGGAACGTAATCCACGTCAGACGGTTTATCAAGAGGACTATCTGATTGATAGGGCTGTAATAAAGCATGAACATCAGGAAATTCAGAAGTCTGAACTGCAGCAATAACTTGGCTTGGAGATAAGATGTTCTCGGGAGGAGTGGGTGAAACGCAGCCAGTCTCAAAGCTTCTAGACAAGGCGTCAGCTTTTACATTCTTAGAAACTGGCTTATATGTGATTACAAAATTAAAATGTGAAAGAAACATTGCCCAACGTGCCTGCCTGGGGTTCAATCTCTTAGCTTGCTCTATATATTCCAGGTTCTTATGGTCAGTGTAAACTGTAATAGGATAAAATGCTCCCTCCAACCAGTGTCTCCACTCTTCAAATGCCATTTTTACAGCTAATAATTCTCTATTACCTATGTCGTAATTTCTTTCTGCTGATGAAAACTTCCTAGAAAAGAACGCACATGGATGCATCCGATCAGGTTGACCAGAAAACTGGGAAAGGACTGCCCCTACTCCCACCTCAGAAGCATCAACCTCAACAATAAATGGCAAGGCAACATTAGGGTGAGTAAGTATGGGAGCTGAACAAAATGCATTTTTTAATTCTGAAAAGGCCTCACAAGCTTTTGTAGACCAATTGACAGGATCAGCATCTTTTTCAGTAATGGGGACAACCAAAGTAGAGAAATTTCTGATAAACTTGCGATAATAATTGGCAAAGCCCAAAAACCGCTGAATAGCTTTTAACCCCCTAGGCTGTGGCCACTCAAGAACTGTAGAAAGTTTTTTTGGATCCATAGAGCGCCCTGAATCAGAGATTATAAATCAGAGGAACGGTACCTGGGTAACCTCGAATAGACATTTCTCCAGTTTAGCAAATATAGAATTCTCTCTCAACCTCTGCAACACATATTTCACGTGATCACGATGTTCCAGCAATGTGCTGGAATAAACAAGGATGTCATCTAGGTAAATAACAACAAATTTACCCAAAACATCTCGAAAGACATCATTTACAAAGTCCTGGAAGACAGCCGGGGCATTTCAAAGGCCAAAAGGCATAACAAGATATTCGTAGTGCCCATCCTGGGTGTTAAATGCTGTCTTCCATTCGTCTCCCTGACGAATACGTATTAAATTGTAAGCTCCCTGTAAGTCCAACTTGGAAAAAATCTTAGCCCCTGACACCTGAGCAAAGAGATCATCGATCAAGGGTAAGGGGTAATGATTTTTTACTGTAATTTTGTTTAGACCCCTATAATCAATACACGGACGTAGGCCCTTATCCTTTTTCTCCACACAAAAAAAAAACCCTTGCCCCAGCTGGAGATGTAGAGGGTTGGATAAAGCCCTTATCCAAATTTACCCTAATATATTCCTTCATGGCCAATTTTTCAAGACCGGTTAGAGTGTACAGGTGACCTCGAGAAGGCATTGTACCAGGCAACAATTCCACCGGACAGTCGTAAGGCCTATGTGGTGGTAATTTATCTGCAGATTGTGGTGAAAATACATCTGAAAAGGCAAGATAAGGTGATGGAATCTCGTTGAATATTACCCCTAAACTTGAGAGTGATATGCTCTTGAGACACAACTCCTGACAATGAGGTGACCAAGAGGTGAGTTGTCCAAAATCCCAATCAATTCCAGGATTGTGGAGTTGAAGCCAGGGTAACCCCAAAACCAAGGGACTGGAAGGCATTCTTAGTACAAAAAACTGGATCTGTTCTGAATGCATAACCCCTACCTGCAGGGAAACCTCAGGAGTTATAGAAATGGGGTTCTAGGTCTGCAGAGGGGTGTCATCTATAGCTGTAACAAAAAGCTTGTTCTGCAAAGGTTTAACGGGAATACCCAGCTCAGTAGTCAAAACAGAATCAATGAAGTTACCAGCTGCCCCGGAATCTACAAAGGCCTGACAATGTAGGGACTTATTGTCCCAAGTTATGGTAGCTGGTAACAACAACTTTTTACTTTTGAGGGGAGAAGGTTGCTCACCCAAGTGAAGTCCCCTTTCTTCACTTAGGCACTGAAGTTTTCCAGAAGCCTTTTGGCAGAACAAGCTTGGACAAAATGACCTTTTTCCTCACAATACATACATAGACCTTCCTTTCTCCTTCTAAGTTTCTCTGTAGGGGAAAGCTTAGAATAGCCCAACTGCATTGGTTCCTCAGTCAGGGCGGATGAGGCACTAGTCTGTTTAACAGAACTGGTTACAGTAGCATAAGTTTTCCCCTGATGTGGATATATTATACGTTTGTCTAGCTAAAGAGATAGCATCCTCCAAAGTTTTAGGTTCCGGATGACTGACTAACATATCATTCACGGGATCAGATAGACCAAAAAGAAATTGATCTAAAAGTGCTGCACCACCCCAGTTAACAGGAACAGACCACTTCCTGAACTCAGCCGCGTACTCCTCCACAGTATGTCGACCCTGACGGAGATCTCTTAGCTTATGGGTAGCAGTGGCTGTAATGTCAGGATCTGCATAAATGGTGGCCATGGCCTTAAAAAAATTCTCAACTGAGGTTAATGCCTCATGCCCAGGATCTAAGCCATAGGCCCACGTCTGAGAGTCACCTTGCAGTAATGTTTTAATGAGAGTAATCTTTTAGGATTCAGTCCCAGAAGATCTAGCCCGGACTTCAAAATAAGACAACGATTTAGAAAAATACTAAAATCTGAACGTAGGCCTGAGAATTTCTCAGGTAAAGAAAAAGGCATCTTGGGTTCTACAATAGGTAAGCTAGGAGCATTAGGAATTGGATGCAAGTTATTAGCGTTGGCGGAGACACTCAACTGAGCAAGAGAGTTGGTTAACTGAGTCAGCTGGGTTTGCTGAGTAGCCACTTGCTCAGAGAGTTGATTAACTGCTCCTGCTAATGAGATGATCTGATTTCGCAGCTCATCCATTATTATTTTTTAGGGCCTTGATAATGTAACGCTGGGTTACACAGAACACGGTAACTCGAGGTCAGGTCGTAGCTTAGGTCATACACGGAAAGTCAGAAATGCGCGGAACAGAAGGGCTAATCAAGAGCTTGGTCAAATAACAGGCTAATATCGCTACACAGGAAGTCAGATGGCAGTCGTATTGAAAGGAGCAAACAATAGCAGAGTCAGGAGCGAGTCGAGTCATACACAGGAATTAGATGGCAGTAAAGCAGAAGGACTAGATAAAGGCAAGGTTGAGAGGCAGGCAGGAGGTCGGTACACAGAAAATATACAATATGATGTAGCTGATATAATATTACGTTATGATAATATAAATGCATTTTAACAGGATTAATAAGAAAAAAATGGAAAAAATGCATTATTTCTCTGTTTTTTCGGCCATTATAGCTTTAAAATAATCCACGCTACCATAATTAAAACCTATGTATTTTATTTGCCCGTTTGTCTCGGTTATGACACCTTTAAATTTTGTACCTATAACAATGTATGGCGGCAATATTTTATTTGGAAATGAAGGTGCATTTTTTTCAGTTTTTCCTCCATCACTATTTACAAGCTTATAATTTAAAAAATGTTTGTAGTATACCCCCTTCAAATGCATATTTAAAAAGTTCAGACCATTAACTATTTATGTCTTTTTTTTATAGTAATTTTTTTTTCCATTAAAAATTTTATTTGGGTAATATTTTGGTGTGGGAAATAAACAGTTAATTTTTAATGTTATTATATGTGTAAATTGTAATGTAAAAAATATGTAGATGTAGTTTTACTATTTGGCCACAAGATGGTACCTTGAGTTTTTTTTCCTCCTTGTGCTGCTCGCTAACCGGAAGCACAAGGGGGGGGGGGGCGTGGAAAATTGTACATGCAGAAAGACTGAAGCCTCTTGTAAGAGCGCTTCGGTTTTTCTGCTGGGGACACTGATCGGTGATCGGGAAGCTTCACATCTGGGTGGCAGAAATGGTTAAAATAAGTGTCCAAGAAAAAAAAAAAAAGTTCCACTTACCTGGGGCTTCCTCCAGCCCGTTGCAGCTGTCCTGTGCCCTCGCCGCAGCTCCAAAGGATCCCAGTCTTCTCCGCCGCAGAGCCCGACCTCGCCAGGTCGGGTTCTGGGTCGGCGTCTTCTGTGTTCCACCACGCGGGTCACGTGGTCTGGCCGACGTCATCAGGATGGCACTGCGCAGGTGCAGTAGTTCTGTGGAGCCTCCGGAGCTGCGGCGACGGCACAGGACAGCTGCCACGGGCTGGAGGAAGCCCCAGGTAAGTGGATCTTTTTTTTTTTTTTTTAATTTCTTGGATGTTTCCTTTAAGCTCCTCTGCGAGTAACAAAACCTGCTCCACCATCCGCTCAACTGACCCGCATATAACCCGAAGTGGTAACTTTTCAGCATGATTTTTGTGCTGAAAAATTAGGCTTAAGTATATACAGTGTGTATGCAAACACATTTATCTTAAATTTTACACATTTTTAAGATAGTTGTCCTTTTTCTAGGTGGAAACTTCTAAAAATGTATTTGTAGTATTTTTCTTTTTTAAAAAAGAAAATAACACATTTTTTCAATCTTAACTGAATAAACAAATATGCTAAAAAATATATATATATATATTCATCCCTTTTAAGGATCTTGTAATTACAAACTACTTATGCAGACCGCACATTAAAACTCGGAAGTAATAGAGGCATGTAGTCACAAATGAGCCTTTCTTTTTATTTATTTAATTTTTAAGCTATAAAAGCCACCATTCTCTGTAAGATCCTGACAAACGATGTAAGACGTGTCTGTTGATCACAAGATCCACCTGTTCTGCCAAGTGAGCATATGGTGACTTACCAGATGTACAGTAGTTAATCAAGAAACGAGGGCAAAGATTGTCAATTCAAGAGCTCATTACAGAATATCACAAACCCCCAATGACAGAATGTGTGTACATTAAAATTTGACCTCAACAGACAATTAAAAAACTATTATAGGCAGGGTATATAGAAGTACATTTTAAACATGATATTGTGTAAGGAAAAAGTTATAGAAAGCATTTTCAGCATTTTAATACTTACAAAAAGAAAAGATTCATACGAAGTATAATATTCTAAATTGTAACTCAGCGAGGCATTTGATTGACTGTGGATGCTGTGTTGCTGGATAGGAACACATGCCATTTTTTTCCTTTTTTGGGGGTGTGGCATTCATATAGGTTTTTTCACTATAATAATGCAGGTTTTCGAATAAGACAGAAAATGCCATGATTGCAAAGTAATGGGTAGTTGGTCAGGATATACAGCCACTTCCTGTTTGAGCCCGGCCCAGGATCTTCACCTATTGACAAGCCCTTGTGTGAACAGGACGCTTTATTTGTCTCCTGACTACAGTTACTCCCAGGTCTTAATGTGCAAGGTATACAGACTGAAGTAGAGAGGACAATAACCCGCCAAAACCCCACTGAGGCAAGTATAGCACAGTTCAATAGTTCATAAGTATCACCTTGTTTCTAGGAGGATGAGGCCCTCAGCGTTGATTGTCAATGATGACAGATAGTTCAATGAACAGGCAGTAGATGATCCAGGCAGCAAGCAAGAGAGTTCATGCAAGGTCAGCATGCAGATTATCTAAGCAACAAGAAGAAGAAAATCTTTATTGTCATTGTAACAACCGAAATTGTACAACGAAATTCTCAAGTGCAATTTTCCAGCAAAAGCAAAGACAGCATAACATTCCATTCTTACATACATTGCATTGCACACACCCCTTATCAACATGGCCACTTAGCAGCATTTAACATAGAAATGGCTGAAGGATAAAAACTGTTCTTTAGTCTATTTGTCTTAGTTTTTATAAGTCTAAAACGTTTTCCAGAAGGCAGATGTTCAAATAACACATGTCCTGGATGTGAGGCGTCGCTTAAAATTTTCTTAATATTCCTGAAACAATAAGACGAATATAATTCTTCTAATGGAAGGAGAGGACAGCCAACTATCCTCTGGGGAACCTTAACCACTTAACGACCAGCTAACGCCAATAGGCGTCAGTGGGTCGTTAGTGGTATAGCATGGAAACGTCCACTCGATCGAGCGGCCTTTCCATGCCAGTTCACGGAGGCTGCCTCCGTGAACAGTGTGCGAGCCGCCGATCGCACGCATAATGTAAACACGCGGGGAAGAAATCCCCGCTGTTTACTTCAATACGGCGCTGCTGCGCAGCAGCGCCATGACGTAGATCGGCGATCCACGGCCTCTGATTGGCCGGGGATCGCCGGCATCTGATAGGCAGAAGCCATATTCTATCAGGCGCAGGACGGATATCCGTCCTGCGCCGCTCAGAGGGTAAGGGAGAGGGAGGGAACGGGCGAGAGGGCAGAGAACGCTGCGGAGGGAGGCTTTGAAGAGCCCCCCCCCGCTAAGCAAATGCAGCCGGCGGCGATCAGACCCCCCCAGCAGGACATCCCCCTAGTGGGGAAAAAAGGGGGGTAGTCTGATCGCCCTGCTGCACTCCTGATCGGTGCTGCGGGCTGTAGAGCCCACGCAGCACTGATCACTGAAAAATCCCCTGGTCCTTAAGTGGTTAATTACCCTATGAAGCTGCTTTTTCTGTGCTACTGTGCAGCTTGAAAACCACGCACAGAGACAGTAGACAGTAGACAGTAGACTAGGACACTCTCCACTGTACTGCGGTAAAAAGACACCAACAATTTCTCAGGAATATTATTCTTCCTAAGCACCCGTAAAAAATATAGCCTCTTCTGTGCCTTTTTCACTACTTCAGCAATATGTGACCCCCAAGTCAGGTCCTCTTTAATAGTAACTCCTAAAAAACGAAAGTCTGTGACCCTTTCCACAATATTTCCATTTATAATAAGTGGCTGAATGTCACCTGCCTTCTTCCTAAAGTCCACTACAAGCTCCTTGGTTTTAGCTACATTTAGGAGCAGATTATTGTCTCTACACCACATTTCCAACCTTTCTACCTCATCCCTATAGGCAGACTCATCCCCCCCTGATATAAGCCCCACCACTGTAGTGTCATCAGCAAACTTAACGATGGTGTTACTATGGTGGGCAGGAACACAATCATGAGTGTAGAGGGTATAGAGCAGGGGACTCAGCACACAGCCCTGAGGAGAGCCAGTGCTGAGACTGATAGATGAGGAAAAATGTGTACCCAATCTAACCCTCTGAGGACGATCGCTCAAAAAGTTCTTAATCCAGAGGCAAGTAGAATATGGAAGCCCTATGTCTGAAAATTTGGTCACCAGTCTATGGGGTATAATAGTATTAAAAGCAGAACTAAAATCAATAAAAAGCTATCGTGCATAACTCCCTCGCTGCTCTAGATGGGACAGTACACCATAGAGGACAGTAGCCACCGCATCCTCTGTAGACCTGAGTCTAACGCCGACTCATCCACAATATGGAAATCTCTACATGAAATTATCAGCTACAGGAAGAGATCTCCTCCCCCCTCACTACATAACCTGCAGCTTGCAAATGAACTGAATACATTTTATTGCAGGTTTGACACTACCAACAAAAGCCAAACACAACAAGTCAATTTGCATCTCTGCCACAGGCAAACTGAGCACTCCTCCAACCAGCCATCATCTCCACCCCCTGCAGTGCCTCAGTATGTACACAACACAGCAGACCAGACACAATCTGCTAACCTGTCCCCAGATGTGTATGCTCTAACAATATGCCAATCAGATGTAAATAGACTCTTTAAAAAACAAAACACCAGGAAAGCAATGGGACCAGACGCTGTGTCTGCAAAATGCTTGAATCTCGGTGCCGACCAATTAGCGCCTGTATTTACAGACATATTCAAAGCATCTCTAGAACTCTCAATTGTTCCTGAGTGCTTTAAAAGCTCAACTATTATACCAATAAAAAAAAAAAAACATACATGTTTAAATGATTACAGGCCTGTTGCCCTGACATCACTGGTCATGAAGGCATTTGAAAAACTGATAATGAATTATCTGAAATCCATCACAGATCCCCTGCTGGACTCTTTGCAATTTGCCTACAGGCCTAACAGATCCGCAGACGATGCCGTGAACATGTGTATGCCTTATGTACTACAGCATTTAGATATCCCAGGAACCTACACCAGGATTTTATTTATAGATTTCAGCTCTGCATTTAATACCATAATTCCATCACTGCTGCACAGCAAGCTCTCCCAGCTACACATACCTGAATCCCTCTGCAAATGGATAACCGACTTCTTAACCGACAGAAGACAGCGTGTCAGACTTGGTAAACTCACATCAAGCTCTCTGACAGTCAGTACTGGTGCACCCCAGGGCTGCGTGCTTTCCCCACTGCTGTACTCACTTTACACCAATGACTGCACCTCCACAGATCCATCTGTTAAGGTTCTGAAGTTTGCAGACGACACAACAGTTGTTGGTCTCATTCAAAACGGGGACGAGTCTGCATACAGGCATGTGGTGGGACAGCTTTCCTCCTGGTGCGGCCGCAACAACTTGGAACTAAATACTTTCAAAACTATGGAGATGATAATAGACTTTAGGAGATCCCCCCCCCCAGCACCTCCCCTTAACCATAAATGGATCCACAATAACCCAAGTAGAGTCATTCAAGTTTCTTGGGTCCACAATCTCAAACGACTTAAAATGGGACAACAACACTGTCACTATTGTCAAGAAAGCACAACAGAGAATGTACCATCTACGGCAGCTGAAAAAGTTTGGTCTACCTCAAAATCTAATGGTGCAGTTCTACACTGCAATCATCGAATCCACCATAACATCATCTATGACTGTATGGTTCGGCTCCTGCTCAGCATTAGAAAAGGGGAGGCTGCAGCGCATCATCCGATCAGCGGAAAGGATAATTGGCTGTAGCTTACCTTCCCTGCAGGATCTTTACACTAGCAGGTGCAGAAAGAGAGCAACCAAAATTGCCTCTGACCCCTCTCACCCAGCTCACTCCATCTTCCAGCGCATGCCTTCAGGAGTAAGATTCCGGTCAATCACTACCAAAACCTCTAGACACAGGAACAGTTTTTTTCCTCAAGCGGTAGCCATACTTAATGCTGAACCACGTTAGAGCTGCTAGGACTGAAAGTAATCAGCACAGAACTAAACATGAACAATTCTCACATTGCTTACTGCCACTATACTTATAACGTCCTTAACTTGTAATATTCACACTGTCTGTCCTTGTATTGTTTTTGTTTGTGTTTGTTAAGCAACTGCCAAGACAAATTCCTTGTAGGTGCAAACTTACTTGGCGAAAATAAATTGATTCTGATTCTGAAAAAACAAACTGATGTTGATCAAACATGGGAGGAATAAAAGACAATATATAGTTCCTGATGAGCTTCTCAAAACACTTCATAATCACAGGTGTCAATGCGAATGGCCTGTAATCATTAAGGCTAGTGATGGTCTGTTTTTTGGCCAGAGGAACTATAACAAGCAAGGGTCGGTCCAGGCAGCAGGCAAAGGTATCCAGGTAACAAGCAAGGGTCGGTCCAGGCAGCAGGCAAGAGTATCCAAGTAACAAGCACAATCAGTCCAGGCAGCATGCAAGAGTATCCAGGTAACAAGCAAGATTGGTTCAGGCAGCAGACAAGCGTATCCAGGTACACATATATATATTTTTTTCAAGTATATATTTAGTGGTGGCGCAGCATAATTACTGTTATAAGTATCCAGGTACAAGCAAGTGGCCAGCCACACTCCACACATCCAATCACTGCAGACGCACCTGTCAAGTATCAGCCACACAGTCAGCTGACGTATTGTTTACCTTTGCGGAGGGCGTACTGAGAACGCACCCTCTGCCTATCAGGAAGTGCGGCCTGTGTCCCAGCCTGCACGTCATCAGTGGAGAACAAGCGCCGAGACCCAGATGAGGCAAATTCCGCCCGGTTCTCGGCACAAACATCAGCATTCACAGGCAAGTTCCTTATGATTACTTACCGTCCCTAACAAATAGTTTAAATAACTAGCTCTGATCATTCTGAAAGGAGAGAGTAAGCAAAGGACTTTGGAAACTGCTATGTTGATATCACAAGCAAGAGGGCAGCACCCATGTGGGCAAAATGCCTGTTAGCAGAAATCGCGTATGGGAAATAATTAGTGGAATGATATTATGGTGAGTCTGCTGCTTCAAGATGTTAGGGTCTTTTCACAGTACAACTTAGGAATAATTTGCTGTAAACATTATTTGCATGATGGTCTTGAAGATAAATTAATGGCACAACTGGGAAATGTTGTTTAGAGGCGCAGAGTTTTTTTCTTGACCCCCTCAGTAGTTAAATGAGATGTCCTACTTTTTAAAACAGAAGGTATTTGTGATTATTCAGGTTGGAGTGAGCTCTGAGGTGTCCCAGTGTTCATCACTGCTGAATATGCATATCATCTCTTTGTTGTTCCTGATAACATTACAAACGCTTTAAAATCAGCATATCAAATCACGTAGCTGCTAATATCACCTTCTTCTGGAAGTGTCTACTGACCGTTACTCCGCTCACTCCTCTACGTGCACCTCCCAGCCGTTACCTGTGCCAGTTTCTTCCTGCAACAATACAGTGTGTCTCAATAGGCTCCGCCCAAGGGTGGAGACCGTGATATTAGCTGCTGCCTGATTTGATATGCTGCTTTTAAAGAGTTTTTAATGTAACTGTAACTTATTGTGCATGCAGAGATTAAATTGTTATACTGATTTACACATGAATAGATTTTTGCTTGCTTGAGGTATCCGCAATACACTGGAAAGATTGTTCATGTGCAAAATACAAGAACCTATCCAGTGCAGTGAGCAGGGAAGGAGAAGGGGGTTTAGCCCCAATCCCTGGTGATGGATTCAGCCTTTAGCACGCTATTACCCGCATGATTATGAACACGTGTACTCTTGGATGTTATGTAGTCAAGTACACCTGCACAGTAGCGTCCCTACCATAGGGCGGCAGGGGGCGCCCCGCACCGGGTGTCGGGCGCCCCAGGGGGTGTCATCAGGCCTCCCACAGAGGCCTGTGCAATGTGCAGGACAGGAGGGGGAAGCAGCACGGAAAGGAGGGGTGGCGGGGAAAGCGGCGGGGAGGGGGGCCGGACCCCCCACCTCCCTCACCTGGGTCCCCTCCTTCTGGCGCTTCCCCCTCCTAATTGGCAGCAGCGGGCAAGAGGACTTACTCACCTCCTTCCTGCATTCCAGGTGATGGCAAATAGCGTCATCGTCCCGTGACGCTGGTCTCCGCCTTCTCCACCGCTCACTGTGCTTCCTGATTGGCGGAAGCACAGTGAGCAATAGAGAAGTCGGAGACCAGCGTCGCGTGAGGATGACGCTATGCGCCGCCGCTATCGCCAGGAGCAGGTGCTGCTGCTAATTAGGAGGGGGAAGCGCCAGAAGGAGGGGGACCCAGGTGAGGGAGGTGGGGGTCCTGCCCCCCTCCCCGCCACCCCTCCTTCCAGGCTTTCCTCACACTGGGGGCAACTAAACTAGCTATACTGGGGGCAATTATACGAGCTATTCTGGGGCAATTATACGAGCTATTCTGGGGGCAATTATACTAGCTATTCTGGGGGCAACTGTACTGGTTATACTGGGGGCAACTAAACTAGCTATACTGGGGGCAACTAAACTAGCTATACTGGGGGCAGCTATACTGGGGGCAGCTATACTGGGGGGCAGCTATACTGGGGCAACTAAACTAGCTATACTGGGGGCAGCTATACTGGGGGCAGCTATACTGGGGGCAGCTATACTGGGGGGCAGCTATACTGGGGGCAGCTATACTAGCTATACTGGGGGCAACTAAACTAGCTATACTGGGGGCAGCTATACTGGGGGCAGCTATACTAGCTGTACTGGGGGCAGCTATACTAGCTATACTGGGGGCAGCTATACTGGGGGCAACTATACTAGCTATACTGGGGGCAGCTATACTAGCTATACTGGGGGCAGCTAAACTAGCTATACTGGGGGCAGCTATACTAGCTATACTGGGGGCAGCTATACTGGGGGCAGCTATACTAGCTATACTGGGGGCAGCTATACTAGCTATACTGGGGGCAGCTATACTGGGGGCAACTATACTAGCTATACTGGGGGCAACTATACTAGCTATACTGGGGGGCAGCTATACTAGCTATACTGGGGGGCAGCTATACTAGCTATACTGGGGGCAGCTATACTAGCTATACTGGGGGCAGCTATACAGGGGGCAAATATACTAGCTATACAGGGGGCAAATATACTAGCTATACAGGGGGCAAATATACTAGCTATACTGGGGGCAACTATACTAGCTATACTGGAGGGCAGCTGTACGGGGGCCACTATACTAGCTACACTGGGGGCAGCAACACTACCTACATTGGGGAATGCAGCTATGCTGCCTATCCTGGGGGCAACTATACTAGCTATATTGGGGCAACTATACTACCTTCACTGGGGGCAACTAGCTACCTATACAGGGGGCAACTGCTAGCTACCTATACTGGGGGCAGTGGCAGCACCACGGGGGGGGGGGTGCTTTGGGTGCTGAAGCACCCCTTAAAATTCTCCAAGCACCCACCAGCGTGAACTTACTTTCGGCATATAATAGATGCCGTATCAGTTCACCGCAGCGGCAGAGCAGGGCTATAGTAAAATGTCCGAAGCCCTGCTCTGGAGACTTTGGGAGTTGCTGGCTGCAGAGGATCGTGGGAGCTGCACACTAGACGGAGGCCGGAACAGGAGCTCTGCTGCAGGTGAGTAAATGTTGTTTTTTTTTTAATTTATACTAGCAGCCAGGGGTAGCGTTTATGTTCTGGCCAGGTCTGCTACACGATTGAAGTGTTTTGTGGACAGGTCTGCCACACGATTGCATGTATTTTCTGGTCAAATCTGCTACATGATTGCATGTATTTTCTGGGCAAATCTGCCGACATGATTGCATGTATTTTCTGGGCAAATCTGCCGACATGATTGCATGTATTTTCTGGGCAAATCTGCCGACATGATTGCATGTATTTTCTGGGCAAATCTGCCGACATGATTGCATGTATTTTCTGGGCAAATCTGCCGACATGATTGCATGTATTTTCTGGGCAAATCTGCCGACATGATTGAACGTATTCTATGGGCAAATCTGCAGACATGATTGCATGTATTTTCTGGGCAAATCTGCCGACATGATTGCATGTATTTTCTGGGCAAATCTGCCGACATGATTGCATGTATTTTCTGGGCAAATCTGCCGACATGATTGAACGTATTCTCTGGGCAAATCTGCAGACATGATTGCATGTATTTTCTGGGCAAATCTGCCGACATGATTGCATGTATTTTCTGGGCAAATCTGCCGACATGATTGAACGTATTCTCTGGGCAAATCTGCAGACATGATTGCATGTATTTTCTGGGCAAATCTGCCGACATGATTGAACGTATTCTCTGGGCAAATCTGCACACATTGCGTGTATTTTCTTCAGAAAACCTGCACAATTATGTGAATTTTCTGGGGAAAGGGTCACCAAAACTTGGGTCCACTGTCTTTGCATTGCACTTTTAAAGGGAACCCAAGGTGAGAATAATATTGAGGCTGCCATATTTATCTCCTTTTAAGCAATACCAGTTGCCTGGCTGCCGTGCTGGTCCTCTGCCTCTAATTCTTTCAACCACAGACCCTGAACAAGCATGCTTGTTTCTGGTGTGATTCAGTTCACTACTGCAGCCAAATAGATTAGCAGGGCAACTAGTATTGTTTAAAAGGAAATAAATATGGCAGCCTCCATATCACTCTCACCCGGGTTCACGTCAAATTACAGTTAGCTCCGCCCTCATCCGGTCATGGCCACTCCCATTTGAAGCGCGCCGCATGTTATAGCTTGACCCATTTTTTGCCCCTTTACTTTTTTTTTGGGGGGGGGGGGGGTCTTATAGTACCCAGCACCGGGTGTCAAATGCCCTAGGTACGCCACTGCACCTGCACTATGATTGTTGTGTTTGTTTGATTATTTTTAAGGTGTTCTGTGGAGGTGAGGACTACTACGGCAGTAGGAATACCCACTGAAGTGACGAGCGCTATTGCATACAGTGTTTAATTCAAAATGTTATCCAAATTATTAGCACTTTGGGGTAATGACAGTGGTCAATTGAAAAATCCCATCTCCTCTATAAAATCAGATCCTCCTTTGATAAATATTATATTAAAACAGGCATACAGGAATTGTTACACAAAATACAGAGCTAAAGTATTTTAGTTACTCTGCACATAGTCTAGATACAACTGCTGAAGCTTCACATTTGATTCTGGGTATTTTATTTTGACTGTTTTGCTGGAATATTACATTTTGTAAATCACAGACTTGCTCACATAAAGTAACAAATGGTTTGCAATATTATTGCGTAATTAACTTTGTAGCCATTGATTAAATGTGACTTTTACAGGGATTTGATAAATTAAGTTATGTTTTATTTTCTTTACCGTGCAATTGATTTGGTGTCTATAAACATGTAATAAGAATCTTCAGCTTTAAAGGCTTAAACTAGATTTAATTGTATTTTAACATTTGAAATTATTTTATGAGAGTGAATAATCATGTTAATTGTTTATTAACCAACTCTCACCTCTACAGTCAGAAAACAGTTAGGTAGTTTAACCACTTCCCCTCCCCCAGGACGAGTATCTACATCCCCGCTTTGTAAATAAAAAATAAATACAAAATATACAATTAATACAAAATACATAAATAGTTACCTTAGGGACTGAACTTTTTTAATATGTATGTCAAGAAGGTATATTGCTGTTACTTTTTAAATTATGGGCTTGTAATTCGTGATGTACACGAAACTGAAAAAATGCACCTTTATTTCCAAATCAAATATTGTCGACATACATTTTACTATGGCAACATTTTAAACGTTACAATAACCTGGACAAATAAGCAAATAAAATGTGTGGGTTTTAATTATGGTAGCATGTATTCTTTTTTTTTCCATTACCTATCTTATTAAATTTCACCTGTAAGCAGTTAATCTTAAAGCTGTGTTTCCACTTGTGCCGGACCACATGCAGCCAGCAGGAGCAGATAGTAGAACGTCCACTCCGATGGTCTGCCATGGTCCAGATGTAGCCTGGGGCAGATAGGTCAGTCCCATGGGCTATATGAGGGAATGCATCCACCTGCCCAGGATTATCTTGGGCTGCATAGAAGTGTGGTCTACTTACTGCAGTAGATGCTGACGGATCCATTGCAGCGTGACAAGTGTGAGTGGTTCCTATTTATAAAATAGGAGTCGTTAACTGTTAATTTAGCGATGAGCGGAGAACGGACAAAAAATATCAGTTCTCTGCTAAAAATGTTGGTTCTTTGCTCAAGGGGGAACAGAGTCTAAAAGTCCGTACACACACCGGACTGCAGGCAACAACGGGTCTGTCGTCACCTCCCACTGGGCGGGTTTTCAGCAAACAGTCCGGCGTGTGTACAGTCTGTCGGCGGACTGATATGGCTGTTTCTCAGCGATCCACTGGGCGGATCACTCAGAAACAACCGTATCAGTCTGCAGACTGTACACACGCCGGACTGTCGCTGGAACGCCCACCCAGCGGGAGGTGACGACAGACTCGTCGTTGCCTGCAGTCCGGCGTGTGTACGGACCTTTACTGTTAGTGTCTGAGCCGCCCATTGTAATCAATATGCAAATCTGGCAGGGTGTTGGGGAGGAGAGTGGGGAAGACAGGAGAGCCTTATCTGTTCAGACAGCCAAACAGATCTGCCCTGAATGTCTGCATTGTGTATTGTTGAACAAAGTACCGTATTTTCTGGACTATAAGACGATCCGGACTATAAGACGCACCAAGGTTTAGAAGCCAAATATATAGAGGAAAAAAAAAAAAAAAATAAAAAAATATATATATATATATATATATATATATATATATATATATATATATATATATATAAAAATTCAGGAATCCACCTGGAGTCCTGGACCCTGTTGGTGCTGGCAGAGAAGGCAGTCAAGCGGCCTGCAGGCAGAGATGCTGTGTGGGGGCTGGCTTAGTCTTGGGGCAGGCAGCAGCGGCCGGCAGGCAGAGATGCTGTGTGGGGACTGACTTAGTCTTGGGGCAAGCACTAGCCCTCCGTGATCCATGCCTCATTCAATTTGATAAAGGTGAGGTACTGAACACTTTTTTGACCTGACTGCTGGTGGTATAATACAACGTGAAGTTACACAGGTGCAGTGAAAAGGTATGCAGTGACTGCTGCTATAATACAATTGTGCAGTCACACAGGTGCAAGGAAAAGGTATGCAGTGACTGTTGCAATAATACAATTGTGCAGTCACACAGGTGCAGGGAAAAGGTATGCACTGACTGGTGGTGGTATTGCATAATACAAAGTGCAGTCACACAGAGGCAGTGAAAGGTATGCACTGAATGTGTTGGGCCTGGCACAGCACAGCAATTAGCAAGGGCCAGCTGCGACAGATAGGACTGTATACGCAGTGTCAGTGGCACACACACACACAAAAAACACATCAAAAGAATATTAGCTCTCAAAAAAGCTGTTTTGAAAAACTCTTTCTTTTACCTAATCAGCATTGAAAAAATGAAACACCTCATACCTCCAGCAGATCTTCCAAACCTAGTTCATGTCTTCATCACATCACGGCTGGACTACTGCAATGTTCTCTATACAGGCCTTCCAAAGACCTGCACCACCTGCAATTAGTACAAAATGCTGCTGAAAGGCTGTTAACAAGCCAACATAACATTGCCACATAACACTCCTCCTTCACTCACTCCACTGGCTACTGATAAAATGGAGAATTCTGTTTAAGATTGGCTTTCTGACATTCAAATCCTTGCACAATCTGGGTTTTGGATACCCGAAGGACTTGTTGCAACTGCAACCCCCCCCCCCTCCCCCTTCCTCATATTACATTAAAAGGATCTGTTAACTTGGTCACCCCCAGAATCCACCTCAAAAGCTTTGGAGACAGAGCCTTTTGTCATGTTGCCCCTACACTTTAGAACTCCTTGCCACACCCAATCAGGACATCGCCATCCCTGGAAGCATTTAAGCCCAAACTTAAAAGCCACCTGTTTAGTCTGGTATTTATGAACACCTATTTCCACTGTAACACAGTCCAGCCTGCAATTCTGTATTAATCTGAGACATACTGTATCCATGCGCTTCGGGAAAAAAGCGCTTTAGAAACGTTATTGTATGCCACACTGCGCATCATAACTGGCCCATGGAATGCCTTGCTAAATAAGCACATTTGAGTTAAGTCAGTCCAAATTGTCCTAACAATCTATTTCCAGGTGTAATGATCCCTCTGTAAAACAAATGGATGATCATTTGTCCCAGTCTCTCGCGTTAATTCCTATTTAATGAATTACAGTACTAGGATAGAGTGAAATCTTTTTAATTAGAATGAAACAAGGAACTACTACTTATACCTTCCTTGTAATCACTCAGTTTGTCCTTGGGGAAAAAAATTAACTTTGATTTTTTTCCCTCTGTAATTAGAAAAGCCGTAAGATGCCTGGCCAATAAATTCCAACCTTCCCTCAAAAAAGCGAAGATGGGGAAATAATTTGTTATTGTCACCTCTGGAATGAGCGTTGAACAAAGCATTATATCTGATAAGTAAGGTTTAATGCCGATTGCTTTTTATTTTATTGCGTTACACAGAAATGCACCAGAGATTTATGTGCCAAAGAATTTATGCCATCTTAGACTTTCAATTATCATGGCGGGGAACGGGCTTCACCAGCTTCCCATTACAGAGAGGATTTACATACATAGAGTTTAGAGCAGAAGTTGCAAAAAGGAATGCATATTCATTGTTATCTCATGTGATTTATTACTGTGCAAAGTCATCACCAAAAGATGGAAAATCATTCTTAAAATAATCTAAAATTGAAAAAGAAAAAAAAAACTTACTTAAGAGACTCTGTAACAAAATAAAGTTCCCCTGGGGGGTACTCACCTCAGTAGGGGGAAGACTCTGGAACCTATCGAGGCTTTCTCCGTCCTCCTGTGTCCCACGGCGGTCACGCTGCAGTTCACGGAACACACAGCCGACAATTTGTCAGGCTGTGCAATATTTACCTTTTCTGGCTCCAGCGGGGGCACTGTTGTGGCTTTCCGCTCGGAAATAGGCAGAAATAGATGATCTTTGTCGGGTTCACTCTACTACGCAGGTGCAGGAGACTTGCACCTGCGCAGTAGAGCGGACCGATAGAGATCGGCTATTTCCGCCTATCTCTGAGCGGAGAGCCGATACTGCGCCTGCGCTGGAGCCAGGAAGGTAAATATTTACATCCCTGATGTTCAGGAAGCTTTATCACTGCCGCCGTGGGACAGAGGAGGATGGGGGAAGCTTCAATAGGATCCAGAGGCTCCTCCCGCCCGAGGTGAGTACCCCCCAGGGTACTTCTTTTAGTTATAGATTTTGTTTAGCCGCAACTATCACAAATACATTTATTTGTATATACTGCTCTGTATATTGTATAGGCAAACCCAGATGGTAGGATATTAACAGGTAAGTTAGAATCATTCAGGACTAAAAATTAATTTTTAGATTTTTAGTATTAGCTATATTCATTGTCTTTAAAGTACCAGCATACTGAATAACACAGTACTGGGCAATACAATAATAACAGCATGGTAGTGTAGTGGTTAGCGCTCTCGCCTTGCAGCGTTGGGCCCCTGGTTTAAATCCAAGCCAGGGCATTATCTGCAAGGAGTTTGTATGTTCTCCCTGTGTGTGCATGAGTTTCCTCTCACATCCCAAAAAAAACCATGTAGATAAGTTAATTGGTTCCCTCCTAAATTGGCCTTAGACTACAATGCATGCATAGACATATGACTAAGATAGGGACTAGATTGAGAGCTTCTCTGAGGGACAGTTAAGGGATAAGACAATATACACTGTACAGCATTGCAGAAGATCAGCGACATGTAAATACTAACTAATAATAATAATTACAGATGTATATTACGATCTGAGACATAAAGAGCCTGACTTACTTAAAGAGGATCTATAATAAAAAAAAACCCTATGGTGGATAATTACCTCGGGAGGGGGAAGCCTCTGGATCCTAACAAGGCTTCCCCCGTCCTCCCGTTGCTTTGCCGCGATAGCAGGCCTGTTTGAGGTCCACCCAGCAGGTCTGTTTGAGGTCATGCTGTAGTGATTTCATGCGGCCCTGGGCCAAAGTACAGTGTTCAGAAGGCGCGTGCCATTAACCCCCCAAGATTGTCAGGACGTAGTTGACTATTTAACACAGAACACCTCATCTTCTTCAGCTTCCGTACGGACATATTTTCCTCCCCCTCCTCTGATTCTGGCACCCTACTTAAAACTCAGTCGGCTGCCACCACCAAAGTGCCATCATTCCAGGGCTCAGCGGTGTGGAATTTTTGTTGTGTGTCTGCCTTAGATGAGAGCAATGCCATCTGCACTCTCTGCCGCCAAAAATTGAGCCATGGAAAGACCAAGACCCGCGTAGGGACAACTTCCTTATGAAGGCACATGATGACAAAGCTCAAACTGCAATGGGATGACCACCTGAGGAAAAGCAGTACACAAAAGCAAAGCCACACACCACAGTGGAAGATATCAGGCCACAATTATTTCTCAAAAAAGGCGATACCCAAACTGTACCGTGATGTTGAAAGGCAAGTGGTGTCATCTCTGACACACAGCGTTGGGTCAAGGGTCCATCTGACCATGTGATCTGCAAAGCACGGTCAGGCCTGCCCGAAGACTAAGTCAGTCCCCACACACAGCATCTCTGCCTGTGCGCCGTGTGACTGCCTGCCCAAGACTAAGTCGGTCCCCAGTCTCCACACATCATCTCTGCCTGCAGGCCACTTGACTGCCTTCTCAGTCACCACCAACAGGATCCAGGACTCCAGGTGGATTACTGAATTTTTTTATTTTTTTTTAAAGTCAATATTTATTGAGTTTTCATTTTAATTTACAACACAGGTCGGAACGGTCCGCCTGAACGTTACAACCACATGAACTCCATAAAACAATGAAACGGCTGCAGCAGAACAAAGTTACCCCCCCCAATCAGGACATTACCTAGGATATGGTAGCTGAGAATCTCAGATACCTGAATTCTGTTGTTTACTTAACTGAGGTCTAAATCAGTTTCGTTTAACCAGCAGAACCAGATTTTTTCGAATTTTTTATTTGCCCCACGCCTTTCATAAACTTCTTTGAGAGTGCGGACTTCTTTATTTACATAGGTAACCCATTCCGACTCCTTAGGTGGGCTAGGTTGGTTCCAGTGTAGAGTAATTAATTTTTTGGCATAGAATAACAGGTTACGGAATAGGAGTTGCTTGGGGGCTGCCAAGATTTGCGTGTTTATAACACAAAGAAGGTAGTATTTTGGTAGGCAGGGGATGGAAGCTCTTGGAAATAGCTTAAGGACCCACTGCTCAATTTCTGACCAGTAAGTTGAAAGGTGTGGACAGCTCCATATAATGTGTAGAAAACCAGCATCTTGCTGCCTGCATCTGTTGCAGGAGCTAGAGGTTTGTGGGTTAAAACAGTGTAGTTTGGCCGGGGTGAGATACGCCCTGTGTAGCAACTTAAGGGCTATCATCTTGTTTCTGGCCGAGATGCATGAAGTGTAGGTGTATTGCAAAGCCTCTTCCCATTCTATAGGTTCTAAATCTGGGATATCAACCTTCCATTTATCATAAAGTTTTGACATGGAGGGATTAGTAGCCGGGAGGATTGTTTTATACAGTGATGAGTGAGCTTTAGGGAGGTCTTTAAGGGCTGTTTTGGATTCTATGGGGAAGGTAGAGAGCGTAAAAGGGGTGTCATTGGGAGAAAATTGAGCTTGGAAGGCGTGGCGGAGCTGCAGGTATCTAAAGAAATATTTGTTCGTGAGTTGGTATTGAGATTTTAGTTGGTCAAAGGACATTAATTGGTTGTTGTCCACAATATCTTTAAGTCTGTAGATTCCCCTGTCTGCCCAGATTGAAGGGTCAGGTATTGAGAGAAACTGTGGAAGGGAAGTATTATTCCATAAGGGTAGGTATGGAGATGCCCATCCAGTAGGACATTGAGCTTTCTTGACAGACTCCCAAACGGAGATTACCGTCTTCATAGGTGGTGTTAATTTAGGTGAGCATTTCGTTCCCCTATATGGAAGACTAGCCAGGGCCGTATAGGAGCCCATAACTGCCGCCTCAATAGCTGTGGCAGGGTTGTCTGGTGAGCGAGAGAACCACCAGCGGGCGGATACTAAAATAGCCGCCCAGTAGTAATACTTAAATACAGGAAGGCTGATCCCTCCTGCCTCTTTGGGTAGTTGGAGGGTTTTTAGTGCTATTTTAGGGGTTTTTGCATCCCAGAGGCACGAGGTGATAGCGGAGTCTATTTCTTGAAGGTTTGTTTTTTTATTATAGCCGGGGAATTACGGAATATGTAATTAAATTTGGGGAGAAGGTTCATTTTGATGGCATTGGCCCTACCTAATAGAGTGAGAGGAAGATTTCGCCACGCCTTGCATTTGTCCTTAAGTTTCTCCATAGCGGGTTCTAGATTGAGTTTTGGGAAGTCTAGGACGTTTGTAGTAAACTTAATTCCAAGATATTTTATTTCAGATACCCATATTAATTGAGACTGTCCACCAGAGGGAGGGGGGGCAGGGTCTATTGGAAGGACCAGGGATTTGGACCAGTTTATTTTAAGGCCATAAAAGAGGCCAAATTCTTGGATAACCCTAAGGGACATCTCCAGAGAGGGACCCGGGTCGTTGAGGTACAGTAGCAGGTCGTCTGCATACAACGAAATCTTTTCTTGTAGTTCTCCTATCTGCAGGCCTTTGATTGTACTATTAGCTCTGATCTTAATAGCCAGTGGCTCTATTGCCAGTGCGAAGAGGGAGGGAGACAGGGGGCAACCCTGCCTCGTCCCTCTTCCTAGTGGAAAGGTCTCTGAGGTCAAAAGACCAGTTTTGACCCTGGCTACAGGAAGGCAGTAGAGCGCTTGGATCCATTTCAGAAATTTGGGCCCAAACCCGAACCGGCGTAGTGTCTCTATGAGGTACTTCCATTCCACTGAATCAAACGCTTTTTCAGCGTCAAGGGAAGCGATTACCCTGGTTCCTGAGTTGTCATGTTTAATACTGAGGTTTGTCATTAAACGACGGATATTGATATCAGTTCCCTTCCCCGGAACAAATCCTGATTGATCAGGGTGAATTAAGGAAGGGAGGATTTTGTTAATTCTTGTAGATAGTATTTTGGCTAGTAATTTGTAGTCTGTGTTCAGGAGAGAGATTGGCCTGTACGATGAACAGCTAGTAAGGTCTTTCCCTGGCTTAGGGATTATTATTATGAGTGCCTCTGCCATTGATGTAGGTAGTGGCTCGTCTCTTTGAGGGAGATGATAGAGATCTAGGAGACGAGGAGCTAAGGTACTACGATATTTTTTGAAGAATTCAGGTGGAAGACCATCCGTGCCGGGTGACTTATTTGTGGGCATAAGGTCTAGTGCAGTGTCAAGTTCCTCTCTGGAGATGTCCCCCTCAAGATATTCCCTCTCAGAGGGAGTAAGCATAGGAAAATGGATACCATTTAAATAATCAGACATCATAGAGTCAGTATATTGGGCTGAGGATGCATACAAGGCCGAATAGTATTCCTTGAAGACCTGGTTAATTGTTTGAGCGTCGTAGATAGGGGTATTGTGTCGGTCTGTGATGACAGAAATATGTGGGATAAATCTTTCCTGACCTATGAGGCGGGCTAGCAAGCGGCCAGTGTTATCACCTTGCTTGTAAATACGAATTCTCTGGAGTTTAAGGTTAGAGTGAGCCGTGTTAGATTGTTTGCTTACAAGTACAGAAAGGGCTTTCTGCCACTGAGAATAGGATTCTGGAGTTTGTTTACTAATGTAATCCACTTCTGCAGCCTCAGCCGCCGCCTCTGCATTTGAAAGGAGCATTCTGGTCTGGTCCCTAGCGTATTTTATACCTGAGGTAAAGGAGCCCCTTACCACGGCCTTGTATGCATCCCACACCACTTGTGGTTTAGCTGTCTTTTCGTTTTCTTGCCAGTAATGGGCAATAGGCTTCTTAATGACTTCTTCTACAAACTGGTTATTCAGCCAGATAGGTGAAAGTTTCCACACTGGGCGAGACACCGGACCCCCAATCTTTAGAATTAGCTCTGGGGGCGTGATCCGAGACCCCTCGAGGGAGGAGCCTGAGACCAGCCACCCCAGGGGCCAAGTCCGAAGAGGTTAGGAACATGTCTATTCTGGAGAGGGTCCGGTGTGAGGTTGAGTGGCATGTAAAACCATTAATGGAAGGGTATCTGGTCCGCCATATATCTATTAAGCCTGAGGAGTCAACCCAATGTTTAAATATTTGTGAGTCTTTATTAGAGGGTATAAGCCTGTCCTTCTGTGAAGAGATCACCATATTAAAGTCTCCGCACAGCAGAGTCCTGCCTCTGGGCCACCTATTGGTATATTCTATAATGTCTCGTAGCAGTTGAATGTCCGCAGGAGGAGGCAGATAGAGGCCTACTAAATTTACCTCAGTACCATGAATGTTGGCATGAATTATAACATACCTGCCAAATGTGTCTATTTTAAGGTCCAGTAGTTGGAAAGGGCATTTCTTGTGAATAAGGATTGACACACCTCTGGCATAATTGGAAAAGGTAGAGGAATAGTAAGCTGATATATATGGCTTCTTTAATGCCAGGACTCTGCTGCCCGTAAGGTGGGTTTCCAGAAGGACAGCTATATCAGGTTGGTAGTCACGTAAGTAGTTAAATACTAGGGCTCTCTTGATTTTGTCGTTAAGACCTCTGACATTCCAGAGTATTACCTTGGTATTAGTGATAAGGAGAGAAGCATGTTATAGCATGGTATCGCAATATCTCAGACATTGGATTATTAATGTGGGGTGGGAAAACCCAGGGTACTTTGAGCTGCTGCAGTAAAGACAGTACATTTACATTCATACAATACAACTTATTTACACCCACTGAAGACCGAGACAGCGTCTTCATGTCCCCGCTCCCTAACCCACCCTGCCTCAACCCTTAAACTAGCTGAAGCTTATTCCCTGAACTTAGTAACCTGTGGTGGCTAAACACTCCACTAACTATAACTATGAGCCGTGGATGTTAACTTAAACAGCAGGAAGGAACCTCAGTCGTCCCCTCGCTTTCAGGGGTTTTTCCGGTGTAGAAAGATTCCCCCTGCAGGATACACAGGAGGTCCGCAACTGTCATGTGTTGATAGGGGCCCGAGCCCGGCTAACTAGGCAGGCAAGTCCCAGGCCTGTTGTTATTAGGCCTAAGTTCCGGAGGCACTGTTCGCAAAGATCAGGGCAAAGTTCCAGTAGTGGAGGGAAGTAAATTTTGTGTAGGTTCGGATGATAAATCGCCTCCCCCTACTGTCGCGGTTACCAAAAGTATGTTCTCCCATATCAAAGACGGGGGCCCAGAATTGTGCAGTGCCGGGCTCGCCTTAGAGGAATTGTGCGGGTACTCACTGTGATCCTTGGAGCAGGTAGGAATTGCGGGGGAGTGAAGAGCCCGCCGGTTAGAAAGAGGGCAAGTAACTTGGACCCTCAACCCTGCACTGTGTCAAGCCAGGCGGAGGCAGCATCAGGCGACTGGAAGAAGCGTAGCGTTTCTCCATCCTGTACTCTCAAGCGTGCTGGAAAGAGCATGGCGTAGGGTAGGCCCTTGGTACGCAGGCGAGATTTTACGTATTCGAAGGTCTTCCTCTTCTTTTGGGTCTCCGGGGAGAAGTCCGGGAAGAACATTAGTCGGGTATTCTCATATGTTATGTCCTGGAGTCTTCTGGCCTCCCGGAGGACCGTGTCTCGGTCCTGGAAGTTTAGCAACTTGAAAATAAATGGACGTGCGGGGGAGCCGGGAGGGAGAGGTTTAGATGGAATGCGGTGTGCCCTCTCCACTACAAAGCATGTAGAGAAATTGGCGTCAGGCATTAGGCGCGTGAGTAAGGCCGTAATGAAAGTTACCGGGTTGTCCCTTTCGCTTCCCTCCGGGAGGCCCATAATGCGGACGTTACTACGTCTATTCCTGTTCTCGAAGTCCTCGGCCCTTTCTTCTAGTCGTTTGACTTTGCGTACCAGTTCGGCCGAGGTTGTTGAGGCTACGGCAGAGGAGTCTTCGAGGTTGCTTATTCTCCGCTCAGTCTGCGTGACTCTTTCACGGATAGTGGAAACATCCTGACGGAGCGTTGTCATTTGGGACTGCAGGTAATCAATTTTGGTACCGAGGGTGTCCCCTGTGGAGCTGATCAAGTCTTTGCACGCTGTTATAGCAGCCATGAGTTGTGTGAGATCCGGCTGCTCCTCCGCCGCCATTGGTGCTGGGGTCTGTGTGGCCTTCACCCGGGCTGCAGGCAAGATGGCGCAGGTCTGGATGCCTCGTGACTTGCCTGGTTTAGTTTTCTTCTCCGGCGGGTCCTCTCCGGTCGCCCCTTTCGTCATAGTCTCTCCACCGGTTGCAGGGATAGTTCCGCCGGCTTAGAGTTACTCAGGATTAGTAAAAATACAGGATTTAGAGCCGGTTGGGAGAGGTTCAGACGGGAGCTCTGGAGTTTAGCGTCCGCTCAGACTGCGTGCATAGCCACGCACCGGATTACTGAATTTTTAAGGTCGCTGCTAGAATAATTTTTCTGGTGCGTTTACATGCCTGCCTAATTTTTCTGGTTTCACTGTGGCTGCAACAACAAAACGAAAGGCATGTACATGTGTCAATTCCCCTTCGTGATCGTTACCTTGCCGCGGTGAAGGGGATTGCGTATCACAATGAAGCAATGACTGCCGGCTATATGAAAGTGTTGGAGGGCACAACCAAGATAATAAGGTCATTGCTTCCTTGTGGACAGACCAAATTAAATCAGCTGGACAGTCACTGTTGTTCTATCACAGAGCTACCACAGCCCGGCGACCATATGGGCTTGAAAACCGCCATGGGCTGCACTCTCACCATGGTGCGCACCAGTCCAGCATGGCCATCACTATACAAACAGCTGTTTACGGTGCATTACAATTACAGTGAGTTTGGTGTGTCAGTTTGAAGCAGTACAAGATACAAGATACAAGATGGATTTATTCGCCAAGTACGGTGGTGCCGTACTCGGAATTGCTTGTGGTACACATGGCTTGGGCAAGTACGTAATGACAGTTGTACATTTTACATATATACGGCAATTACACATAATGACAGCATTTACAATACATTTTACATATATACGGCCATTACACATACTGACAGCATTTACAATACATTAGCGGCTACAGTTCCACAAACTGGCAGCATAACAGTACGATGACATCTATTGTGATGTTGTGTGTTAGAGATGCAGAAGAGAAGGCAGAAGAGCCACTAAGCCAAGTATGCTGGTTGCAGACTAGGACGGAAGAGTCAGGGGTCAGAGTTGTTGAGCAGCAGAAGTGCCTGAGGGAATAAAGAGTTCCTGTGCCTGGTGGTCTTGGTTGGGATCGTTCGGAAGCGGTGGCCGGATCAGAGGGGTTTAAAAAAGCAGCTGCCAGGGTGGGCGGGGTCGCAGGAAATCCTGGTGGCCCTCTTCCTCATCCTAGCCACGTGGAGGAGATCGAGAGGTGGCAGGGGCGATCCGATGATCCTTTCCGCCTCATTAATGATTCTTTGCAGTTTTTGTCTGTCACTGGCCGTTGCGCGGGCGTACCAGACGATAACTGAGGAGCAAAGTATGGACTCCGTGGTAGCGGTGTAGAAGCTGGTTAGCAGCTCCCGAGGCATCCCAAATTTTTTAAGTTGGCGCAGGAAAAAAAGCCTCTGCTGTGCCTTCTTCTGAATTTTGATGGTGTTCTGTTCCCACCTTAGATCAGTGGATAAGGTTGTGCCAAGGAACCGGACCGATGATACTCTGGAGACTTCGGTCTCGCCTATGTAGACTGGTGGGTGAGTGGGTGGGTTCCTCCTGAAATCAACAATCAGCTCAACAGTCTTTGTTGCGTTGAAGACCAGGTTGCTGTTCTTGCACCACTCGCATATTCTCCCTATCTCCCCGCGGTATTCCCGCTCTCCGTTTTCGCCGATGAGACCGATGATTGTTGTGTCGTCGGCAAACTTGATGACCTTGATGGAGTCCGAGGCGGAAGTGCAGTTATTGGTGTACATAGAGAATAGAAGCGGGGACAGTACACACCCTTGAGGTGCCCCTGTATTGGTAGTTCTCACGCTGGAGGAGCAGTTTCCGAGCTTGACCTGTTGTGTCCTGTCTGAAAGGAAGCTCTTGACCCATGCGCGAAGTGTGGGGTCAACACCGAGCTGTGCCAGGTTGTCGACCAGGGTGTCTGGGCAGATCGTGTTAAAGGCTGAACTGAAGTCCAGGAACAGGATTCTGGCATAGGAGCCAGGCCGGTCGAGATGCCCCATGATGTGTGCCAGGCTGATGTTTATGGCGTCCTCTATGGACCTGTTGGCCCTGTATGCAAATTGGAGTGGGTCAAGCAGTGCATCAGTGGTACGTTTCAGGTGAGCGAGGACTAGCCGTTCTAGAACCTTCATAATGGTAGGTGTTAAAGCCACGGGTCTGAAGTTGTTGAGGTCTGTGCTGCCTGGCTTTTTTGGGACCGGTATAATTGTGGACCTCTTGAAACAGGAGGGGACTGTACCTTCCGCTAGCGATTTTCTGAATAGAGTGGTGAGCACCGGAGCCAACTGGTCCGCACAGGTTCTTAGGCAGTTCGATGACACTCCATCCGGGCCTGAAGCCTTCCTGGGGTTGAGCTTGCGAAGCAGCGTGAGGACATCTGCTTCTTGAACTGCAACCGGTGCAGTGATGTCTTGGTCTCTTACAGTACCTGATTGATGTATACGCATGCAAGATGTTTTAAAGCACTTTATCTATCTCACTCATCCATGCAAAAATTCAGGTGTTAGACCCCTTGAAAAATCTTTTTGATCACTTTTGTGGCCAGCATAAATGTTTGTAGTTTTCAAAGTTCGCCTCCCCATTGAAGTCTATTGCCGTTCGCAAAGTTCGAGCGAACCCGAACTTTTGCGGAAGTTCGCGTTCGCGAACCTAAAATCGGAGGTTTGAGCCATCTCTACTTGCTGGTGGTTTAAAATGCATCTTATTGACAAGTTGCAAAAATTTCACCTTGGAGAAAACTCAGGAGAAAAAGTGAATTGCATATGGGCCAGGGGGTGATCCAGCCAACTGGGGTGACCAGGAGTGTCTGTATTTGTTTTTCTAGTTTATTCTGGTTCCTGTTCTGGGCTTCCCCCTCAGACATGAAAATATAGTTATAATATGAAAACTTTTTTTTTTTTTTTACTAGAAAAAAAAAGGATCTTGCTGTTCTCTTTTGTTGTTTGTTAAATGGAAATTACTAATGTATGAAATTATCCTTTAGCTGCTCAGCAAATCCTGCCTGTTTAGCAGAGCCTCCATTATGAGCTGCCTTCATTATTCCACACAGTCACACTCCGTGCTGCTGATCTGAGCCCTGGGTAATGTCACTGTAATTTAAATTAGAATTTAAGACATAATCGTGTTTTGATTTTCATAATGAACACAATTATTTTTTTAATATAATTTGTTGTTAATGGAAAACTGTGAAAACCAATGCTGTTGTCGAGATAAAAAGAATACAGGATTGACTTAGGGAAGGATGCATTTCGCTAGGCCCCCTCAATAATTTGGGCTGATATAAAAAGATAATGTATGCTGTGAAAAAAATTAATTGCATTATGAAAAATATGCATGCACCAGAAATGAATACAAGTACAATTTATATGAAAAACCTGCACTGCACAGGACCATATAGGGAGCAGATTTGTTTCTGACTTCTTACAGATTCTTTCTGGAGAATAAGAGGGGTCTAGTCTTATACTTAAAGTCAATGGGTATCAATACAAAAAAAAAAATCAGCCAGATACTTACATAAGGAGAGGGAAGGTTCTGGGTCCTAAGAGCCTTCCTCTCTCGGTCACTGTTCCAGTGCTGGCTCCCTGGTAGTATTAACCAATTTTGTCAAATACTGCTCTCTCTCTGCCACTGAAGGAGACTTCGGAAGTCTGCGCGTGCCCAAGTGTTCCCAAAGATGTGTGCAGCATGGAGGGGCCTCTCCATGTTGCACACATGCAAGCGCCCTCTCTCCCACACTCGCGCATGCTCAGTATGGAGCCGCCTGTCTTCGGGAGGACTCGGCTCCCGAGGACTTACAAAGTCCCCTGCAGTGGGGTATTCAAACAGGGGAGACAGTGCTTAATGGAGGGGACCGGAAGAGGAGTAGGAAGGCTCTATAGGACCCAGAGCCTCCCCTTTCCTTGGGTGAGTATCTGGCTGATTTTTTTATATCAATTCTCATTGACTTTAAATGAACTCGAGGTGAGAGGGATATGGAGGCTGCCATATTTATTTCCTTCTAAACTCTAGAGATGGCCCGAATGGTTCACCTGCGAACAGTTCCAGGCGAACTTCCGGTGGTTCACGTTCGCCAGCGAAGGCGAACTTTTGTGGAAGTTCGGTTCGCCCCCCCAGTGCGCCATTAGGGTCAACTTTGACCCTCTACATCACAGTCAGCAGGCACATTGTAGCCAGTTAGGCTATACTCTCTCCTGGAGCCTGTGATGATATATCATGGTGATGATGATATGTACGGTAATATGCAGAACATAGCAGCCATGTTGTATCTTGTGGAAGCCATCATTTTCATTTTCTATCTGCTGTGTATCTTTCAGAGGTGTGTGTATGCCAGTCTGGCTTCATGGAGTTCCTGTTTGTGAGTGTAAATTAACTCTGCATTCATTGTCCAGCAGGAGAAGCTACCATTGTCTACTTCTAATTAGGAAACACTTAATCAGACAGTTGCTTTGAAGCATATACAGGTGATCAGCTACCTGTCCTGTTGGTCTGAATATTGGGATGTAGGTGTTTGAATTGCTTTGAAGTCTGTACGTGTAAACAGGATACTTGTTGTCCTAAAAATACAACGTTTAAAGTCGGACAGGAACAGCCTTTGAATTTAGTTATGACAGCCAGGAAGCTGTACAAAGTCTTTTGATGTGTGTGTTAAGATACAATTTTTACTTGTGGAAATTAGAGCTATGGAAGTGTGTAAAGTGTTTTGAAATCTCTAAAAGATCAAAAACTCAGACAGAAAAGCTTTGAAGTTTGCATATCACAGAAAGGATATGATCAGCTGGACCATCTGGGAGATTGCATTAGTTCTGGGACTGAACATTAAATGCCCCGGGCCACACTTGGGACTATATAAGTGGCCTAGGATAGTCACAACTCGTAGTTCTCTGGGGCTAGCAACCAAACGCTAGGACTAACCTGGTCGGACCAGAATTGTGTGCCCCTCGCAACAACACCCAGATCTATACGCTGGTAACGTTTATTTCCCTTTTATTTCTGCAACCTGTCTTGTGTGTATCATTGTAACTTTTATCTTTGTAACTGTTACTTTGTTTTTGTAAATCTTTTGTATATATTATTTTCTGCACTGTTCCACTTTTTTTCCAGAATATGAAATCGTTATTTAATAAGTTTGACTTCTGCTGTACTAAGCTAACGCTCATAGCCTAGAAGAGACTGCAGTGTAACTTGCATTACAAAGTCAGTGCCTGATTGTGCCTTGCTACTGTATGATTGTACTGTGTGCGTTCCCATATTCGGCCTAAAGCGCAAAGCTGACCCCAATACGAAAACGCGGATTGCATGCAGATCACTCGACAGCAGAGTGGAAGTGTCTAGCAGGAGCTAGTGGTGGCAGTGAGAAGTGTTTGAGAGCTCGACTAAGGCTGCTTCCCCACTCGATCTGGTCAAACCCGCAGTCGGGAACCGTATCTGCAGGCTTATCGTGGGGCCGGTTCTTGACATAATTGGTGGCAGTGGTGGGATCGTTTAGTACATTAGTATGCAGTTTAGCTCGCTATTCTGTCTACTAAAGGCTGGAAGCTGTTAGAAGCAACTAGCCTACAGAAGTCTACTCAGTGCAGAATCTATATACTTTTTTTTCACAAAGGTACACACCTGGCATTTTGCTTTCCCTCCCCCTTTTTTCTTTTTATTTGGCAATATGATGGTGCAGAAAAGAACCAGCTATAAAAAACAGAATCAAAGCGACTTACTCAACCTGTGTGAGCACAGAGGCATCGAGACGGTGAGAGGCCAGACTAAGGAGCAGTTAGTTTGTGCCCTCGAGGAGTATGATGAGGCAGAGCAAGCCCGTGCTCCAAGGCGATGTCCTGGATGATCCACCAGACACGGAGATGACATCTCTGGAAGCTGATCTACAGCTTCCACCCGGCTGGGCTCCACTGGGATTAACTTATCGCAGTGACGTCACCTCTCATAGGAATTTGGAACTTTGTACTCGGGTGGCCGCTGCGCGTGCTCACGGCTTCCCCAGTTCCAATCCTAGATACTTGATGCCCATAAAAGTTTATCTCCTCCTATCACCTCAACGCGTTTCAGCCAATTAGCGATGGCCTTCATCAATAGGATTTTTGCTCATGGAGCGATCAGCCTTTCTCAGTCACTCTATATCCTTCATAGATCCGCCCTCCCGCATATCAATGGGGGCAAAGTTCACAGCTTTCGAGTGCTGTTCTCATACCTCGTCCGGTGGGAGGGTGGATGGATACCCCCCGAGCAGTCCTGCGGGCAGAAGGCAGCGGGCAGCATGTGTGGCTCTCCAGTGAGCCGAGCCCTGCAGAGTGTACCAGTAATATGGAAAGTCCTAACGCTGCTGGCACAGCTTCTCACATGCCTAATGCACAGTAAACAGCTGGGAAATGAAGAAATGACTGTGTGCTTCTCCCAGCCTTTGTGAGGTTGCTGCCAGAGCTGGATGGTTGGATACATGCTGTGCTGGGGAATCAGCAATCTGTGGCACTTGTGCAGCTCAGGCACTGCAGATGCACTGGCTAAATAGGGACTGGATTTTTACAGTTTTGCTCTTTTACCCATATCTTTGCAAGGGGTGAAGGGATTTCCCCCCTTTTTTTTTTGCAGCTGAGCAATTAGCTATCAATTGAACTTACTCTTGCGCTTGGTTCATATATATAAGCTAAGCTTATAATTACGTTTGTAAACAAAACGATAATATATGTTTAAGCGTTATAATTGTATATTATTGTGAATAACCTTCATTTATCGTTTCTTCTTATAATAAAATCTGAAAATATTGTTTATAACGAGGATATCAATATAACTACATTCGTAAAAAGTGTTGTAAAACATTAGTAAGTATTACTAAAATTTTACTAAAACTACTGTATACCTAACCCTACTCTCACACACAGGGTCGGATTGGGACACTAAGGGCCCACCAAGGAAGTTTCAGCCCGGGCCCCCCCCCCCCCCGATCCCCTCCTCCTCGCCCCCCCCCCCCCCCCATTTTGGGCTCACATACACATGTACTCTAGAAATTTTGCATGAGTTTATGGTAGGGAAAAGATTGTGAGCACTTCTGAGGACAGTCTCCAATAGGGATATGTCCACATGCGGCGCGCGCAGCGCGCCGCAGCGAAAGTAAATGGGTGTCACCACGCACTGGAACATCGGCGTGGTCACGATGAGTCATGGGCAGACTTAAAAAAAAAAAAACACAACATAAGTAGCGGTGTTATTCACAGAGATTAGGTCCGACCAGATACATTTTAGATAAAATATTCAAGTAGTTACATGCCTCATGATAATTCATCAAGTAGTCAAATCGCAGCAGATTTTCCGACAAAATGCAATCAGGTTGGCGGCAGATACCCCCACAACATGCAATCAGGTTGGCGGCAGATACCCCCACAAAATGCAATCAGGTTGGCGGCAGATACCCCCACAAAATGCAATCAAATTGGCGGCAGATACCAACCCAAAATGCAATCAGGTTGGTGGCAGATACCCCCCCCCCCCCCCCAAAAGTGGGCAGCAGTGACCAGAAAATCGTAATGTGGGCAGCAGACACCTGAAAATCGCAATGTGGGCAGCAGTGACCAGAAAATCGTAATGTGGGCAGCAGAGACCTGAAAATCACAATGTGTGCAGCAGACACCTGAAAATCACAATGTGGGCAGCAGACACCTGAAAATCGCAATGTGGGCAGCAGACACCTGAAAATCGTAATGTGGGCAGCAGACACCTGAATGAATCACTTACCAGCATGACGAGATCCGTAGCTCTGCGTGCCGCTGGCTGGTCTGGCCTCTCTCTGTTTCCTGAACTGACTGTCCAATCACGCTCTCGCAGTACTTCCTGCGAGAGCGTGATTGGACAGTCAGTTCAGGAGCCAGAGAGAGACCAGACCAGCCAGCGGCACGCAGAGCTATGGATCTCCGTGTCATGCCGTTAAGTGATTCATCCCCGCTGCTGCCGCTGGCTGCAATTCTGGAGAGGGGGGGAGCGCGGAAGGGGGGCCCCTAGGTGAGGGAGGGGGGGGAGGCTTCCGCCCCTCCCCGCCGATCTGTGCACAATGTCCCCCCTTCCTGCGCTTAGCCCCCCTCCTTTTTAGCACTGGGGCCCCCAGGAGGCGGGACGGCCGGGGCCCACCGATGGGACCATCGGTGGTTCGGTGGGCCTGTCCGAGGCTGCTCACACAGAACACTCCCTGTACCTATCCCTAACCCCTAGACCCCCCCTGGTGGTGCCTAACCTTAAGACCCCCTTGGTGGTGCCTAACCCTAATCACCCCCCTGGTGGTACCTAACCCCTAGACCCCCCTGGTGGTGCCTAACCCTAAGACCCCCTGGTGGTGCCTAACCTTAAGACCCCCCTGGTAGTGCCTAACTCTAACCACCCCCCTGGTGCTGCCTAACCCTAACCACCCCCCTGGTGGTGTATATTGTACTGTAACTATACCCAGTGGCGTCCCTACCATAGGGCGGCAGGGGGCGCCCCGCACCGGGTGTCGGGCGCCCCAGGGGGTGTCATCAAGGCCTCCCACAGAGGCCTGTGCAAGACAGAAGGGGAAGCAGCACGGAAAGGAGGGGTGGCGGGGAAAGCGGCGGGGAGGGGGGCCGGACCCCCCACCTCCCTCACCTGGGTCCCCTCCTTCTGGCGCTTCCCCCTCCTAATTAGTTGCAGCGGGCAGCAGCGGGCAAGAGACTCACCTTCCTGCGTTCCAGGCGATGGCAAATAGCGTCATCGTCACGTGACGCTGGTCTCTGCCTTCTCCACTGCTCCTTGTGCTTCCTGATTGGCGGAAGCACAGTGAGCGACAGAGAGGTCGGAGACCAGCGTCACGTGAGGATGACGCTATGCGCCGCCGCCATCGCCAGGAGCAGGTGAGTGAGTCTTCTTCGCCGCTCCTGCCCGCTGCTGTTAATTAGGAGAGGGAAGCGCCAGAAGGAGGGGACCCAGGTGAGGGAGGTGGGGGGTCCGGCAATTGTACTAGCTATTCTGGGGGCAACTAAATTAGCTATACTGGGGGCACCTGAACTAGCTATACTGGGGGCAGCTATACTGGGGGGCAGCTATACTAGCTATACTGGGGGGCAGCTATACTAGCTATACTGGGGGCAGCTACACTGGGGGCAGCTATACTAGCTATACTGGGGGCAGCTGTACTGGGGGCAACTAAACTAGCTATACTGGAGGCAACTATACTAGCTATACTGGGGGCAGCTATACTGGGGGGCAGCTATACTAGCTATACTGGGGGCAGCTGTACTGGGGGCAGCTATACTGGGGGCAACTAAACTAGCTATACTGGGGGCACCTAAACTAGCTATACTGGGGGCAGCTATACTGGGGGGCAGCTATACTAGCTATACTGGGGGCAGCTATACTGGGGGCAGCTATACTGGGGGCAACTAAACTAGCTACACTGGGGGCAGCTATACTAGCTACACTGGGGGCAGCTATACTAGCTACACTGGGGGCAGCTATACTAGCTATACTGGGGGGCAGCTATACTAGCTATACTGGGTGGGGGGCAGCTATACTAGCTATACTGGGGGGCAGCTATACTAGCTATACTGGGGGGCAGCTATACTAGCTATACTGGGGCAGCTATACTGGGGGCAGCTATACTAGCTATACTGGGGGCAGCTATACTGGGGGCAACTAAACTAGCTATACTGGGGGCAGCTATACTAGCTATACCTGGGGGCAGCTATACTAGCTATACTGAGGGGCAGCTATACTAGCTATACTGGGGGCAGCTACACTGGGGGCAGCTATACTAGCTATACTGGGGGCAGCTGTACTGGGGGCAACTATACTAGCTATACTGGGGGCAGCTATACTGGGGGCAGCTGTACTGGGGGCAACTAAACTAGCTATACTGGGGGCAACTATACTAGCTATACTGGGGGCAGCTATACTGGGGGGCAGCTATACTGGGGGCAGCTGTACTGGGGGCAGCTATACTGGGGGCAACTAAACTAGCTATACTGGGGGCAACTAAACTATCTATACTGGGGGCAGCTATACTAGCTATACTGGGGGCAGCTATACTGGGGAGCAGCTATACTAGCTATACTGGGGGCAGCTATACTGGGGGCAACTAAACTAGCTATACTGGGGGCAGCTATACTAGCTATACTGGGGGCAGCTATACTAGCTACACTGGGGGCAGCTATACTAGCTATACTGGGGGGCAGCTATACTAGCTATACTGGGGGGCAGCTATACTAGCTATACTGGGGGCAGCTATACTAGCTATACTGGGGGCAGCTATACTGGGGGCAGCTATACTAGCTATACTGGGGGCAGCTATACTGTGGGCAGCTATACTAGCTATACCTGGGGGCAGCTATACTAGCTATACTGAGGGGCAGCTATACTAGGTATACTGGGGGCAGCTATACCTGCTATACTGGGGGCAGCTATACTAGCTATACTGGGGCCAGCTATACTAGCTATACTGGGGCCAGCTATACTAGCTATACCGGGGGGGGGGGCAGCTATACTAGCTATACTGGGGGGGGCAGCTATACTAGCTATACTGGGGGGCAGCTATACTAGCTATACTGGGGGCAGCTATACTGGGGCCAGCTATACTGGGGCCAGCTATACTAGCGATACTGGGGGCAGCTATACTAGCGATACTGGGGGCAGCTATACTAGCTATACTGGGGGCAACCAAACTAGCTATACTGGGGGCAACTAAACTAGCTATACTGGGGGCAACTAAACTAGCTATACTGGGGGCAGCTATACTAGCTATACTGGGGGCAGCTATACTAGCTACACTGGGGGCAGCTATACTAGCTATACTGGGGGGCAGCTATACTAGCTATACTGGGGGGCAGCTATACTAGCTATACTGGGGGCAGCTATACTAGCTATACTGGGGGCAGCTATACTGGGGGCAGCTATACTAGCTATACTGGGGGCAGCTATACTGGGGGCAGCTATACTAGCTATACCTGGGGGCAGCTATACTAGCTATACTGAGGGGCAGCTATACTAGGTATACTGGGGGCAGCTATACCTGCTATACTGGGGGCAGCTATACTAGCTATACTGGGGCCAGCTATACTAGCTATACTGGGGCCAGCTATACTGGGGGCAGCTATACTAGCTATACTGGGGGGGGCAGCTATACTAGCTATACTGGGGGGGGCAGCTATACTAGCTATACTGGGGGGCAGCTATACTAGCTATACTGGGGGCAGCTATACTGGGGCCAGCTATACTGGGGCCAGCTATACTAGCGATACTGGGGGCAGCTATACTAGCGATACTGGGGGCAGCTATACTAGCTATACTGGGGGCAACTAAACTAGCTATACTGGGGGCAACTAAACTAGCTATACTGGGGGCAACTAAACTAGCTATACTGGGGGCAGCTATACTAGCTATACTGGGGGCAGCTATACTGGGGGCAAATAAACTAGCTACACTGGGGGCAAATATACTAGCTATACTGGGGGCAACTATACTAGCTCCACTGGGGGCAGCTATACTGGGGGAAACTGTACTAGCTATACTGGGGGCAACTATACTAGCTAATACTTTAAAATACAGTTAGCTCTGCCCTCATCTGGTCATGACCACGCCCATTTTTTTGCTGAGAAGCACGCCACAGGTTGTGGCCACGCCCATTTTTTAGGAGGGGGGGTGTCTTTTAATACCCAGCACCGGGTGCCAAATGCCCTAGGTACGCCACTGACTATACCTAACCCTACTCTCACACAGAACCCTCCTTGTACCTAACCCCTAGACCCCCTGGTGGTGCCTAACCCTAAGACCCCCCTGGTGGTGCCTAACTCTAACCACCCCCCTGGTGGTGCCTAACCCTAACCACCCCCCTTACTGATCGCTTTATTATGTGGATAATAATGTTTTACAAATAGTGACTGTAAAAAATATATTGCAATTTACGTTACGTACTGATCGCTTTATTTTGTGAATAATAATTTTTTACAAACAGTAAGGGATGAAATTTTAAATAATGTTTTAGTTAAATACGATAAATATGTTTAGTATTTTTATAAACGTTATTCGTCATGGGCGCATTTTCTAAACTTAAATCACCACAAGCACAGTTATAAAACATTAAAAATCTCCAGGCGCCGTTTGTAAAACGTTAATAATCTCCGGTGCCCTTTTTTTCTGTTCAGCGCCCATTAAACGGTATTTATTATGGAAGTGAACGATGGCTCCCTTTTTGTCCACTAGCTGCCGGCGCCCTTTTTTCCTGTTACCCAGTCACGATAGGACTGAAACCAGGACTGGGCAAAAAATCATCATGACTAGACTTTACAGTTACTGGACTCTCACTAAAGAATACAGAATCAGACTTTGGGGTCACTGATTCCACCAAGGTTATTAACATGGCATGTTCAGGGGCATTAAACGGACAGGACAAATCTTCTGATGTATGCACTGAACTAGATAGAGTCTCCACAACTTCCTCTGAACTGGACAGAGACTCATCGCCGACTACACTGGATTGTAGCTCCAAAAGAGCTGCCAAACAAGTCAGTATTGCAGCAACCCCCACTGAACTGGGCAAGACTGAGAAACTCACTGGACAGGAAGGGGACTCTGGAACCTCTTTCACACTGGACAGAGAACCAGAATGTTCCAAGATACAAGGCAGGATTTCAGGAACACTCACTAAACAGGACTGAAATTCTGAGACTTCTATTATTTTTACCAGAGAGTCAGAACTATCCATGTTACAGGGGAAGACTTCTAAAACATTCAGAGGACAGGGCTGGAGTTCCCTGGCTGCTACAACATCAGACAGGGATTCAACAACATTAGCTAAATCAGACTGTGTACAGGGTAAGGCATCTAACACACTTGCTGACGAGGACAATGCTTCAATGGCTTCTGCTTCACTGGACAGAGATTTGTCAAGTTTTACTAGAGTGGACTGTAATTCTAAGACAGCTGCTAAACAGGTAAATATTACTGCAACACTAACTGAAGTAAGCAGAGCCTCTGAGTCCTCTGCTAGAGATCTTAACCACTTCCCGACCGCCGTATGTACAATTGGCGGCCGGGAAGTGCACCCCGCAAGGACCGCCGTATTGACAATTGGCGGCGGTCCTTGTAGGGGCATGGGCGGAGCGATCGCGTCATCAGTGACGCGATCCTCCGCCTGGCGCCGCTCACCCGCCGCAACATCCCGCCGGCCATACGGAAGCGCCGGCGGGATGTTAACCCGACGATCGCCGCATACAAAGTGTATAATACACTTTGTAATGTTTACAAAGTGTATTATACAGGCTGCCTCCAGCCCTGGTGGTCCCAATGTCCGAGGGACCACCAGGGCAGGCTGCAGCCACCCTAGTCTGCACCAAGCACACTGATTTCCCCCCCCCCCCCTGCCCCAGATCGCCCACAGCACCCATCAGACCCCCCCCTGCCCACCCCCCAGACCCCTGTTTGCACCCTATCACCCCCCTAATCACCCATCAATCACTCCCTGTCACTATCTGTCAACGCTATTTTTTTTTTATCCCCCCCCTGCCCCCCGCTCCCTCCTGATCACCCCCCCACCCCTCAGATTCTCCCCAGACCCCCCCCCCCCCCCCATGTACTGTATGCATCTATCCCCCCTGATCACCTGTCAATCACCTGTCCATCACCTGTCAATCACCCGTCAATCACCCGTCAATCACCCCCTGTCACTGCCACCCATCAATCAGCCCCTAACCTGCCCCTTGCGGGCAATCTGATCACCCCCCCACACCAATAGATCGCCCGCAGATCCGACATCAGATCACCTCCAAAATCCATTGTTTACATCTATTCTCTCCTCTAAACACCCACTAATTACCCATCAATCACCCATCAATCACCCCCTATCACCACCTGTCACTTTTACCTATCAGATCAGACCCTAATCTGCCCCTTGCGGGCACCCAATCACCCGCCCACACGCTCAGATTGCCCTCTGACCCCCCCTTATCAATTCACCAGTGCATTAATTACATCTGTTCTTCCCTGTAATAACCCACTGATCACCTGTCAATCACCTGCCAATCACCTATCACCCATCAATCACCCCCTGTCACTGCCACCCAACAATCAGCCCCTAACCTTCCCCTTACGGGCAAACTGATCACCCACCCACACCAATAGATCGCCCGCAGATCCGACATCAGATCACCACCCAAGTGCAGTGTTTCCATCTATTCTCTCCTCTAAACACCCACTAATTACCCATCAATCACCCATCAATCACCCATCAATCACCCCCTATCACCACCTGTCACTGTTACCCATCAGATCAGACCCTAATCTGCCCCTTGCGGGCACCCAATCGCCCGCCTACACGCTCAGATTGCCCTCAGACCCCCCCTTATCAATTCGCCAGTGCAATATTTACATCTGTTCTCCCCTGTAATAACCCACTGATTACCTGTCAATCACCTATCAATCACCCATCAATCACCCCCTGTCACTGCCACCCATCAATCACCCCCTGTCACTGCCGCCCATCAATCACCCGCTGTCACTGCCACCCATCAATAAGCCCCTAACCTGCCCCTTGCGGGCAATCTGATCACCCACCCACACCAATAGATCGCCTGCAGATCCGACGTCCGATCACCTCCCAAGTGCAGTGTTTACATCTGTTCTCTACCCTAAACACCCACTAATTACCCATCAATCACCCCCTGTCACTGCTACCTATCAGATTAGACCCCTATCTGCCCCTAGGGCACTCAATCACCCGCCCACACCCTCAGAATGCCCTCAGACCCCAGCCCTGATCACCTCGCCAGTGCATTGCTTGCATCTATTCCCCCCTCTAATCACACCTTGAGACACCCATCAATCACCTCCTGTCACCCCCTAGCACAACTACCCATCAGATCAGGCCCCAATTTGCCCCGTGTGGGCTCCTGATCACTCGGCCAAACCCTCAGATCCCCCTCAGACCCCCTTCCGATCACCTCCCCAGTGCATTGATTGCATCTATTTTTCCCTCTAACCACCCCCTGAGACACCCATCAATCACCTCCTGTCACCCCCCCTAGCACTCCTATCCATCAGATCAGGCCCAATACAACCTGTCATCTAAAAGGCCACCCTGCTTATGACCGGTTCCACAAAATTCGCCCCCTCATAGACCACCTGTCATCAAAATTTGCAGATGCTTATACCCCTGAACAGTCATTTTGAGACATTTGGTTTCCAGACTACTCACGGTTTTGGGCCTGTAAAATGCCAGGGCGGTATAGGAACCCCACAAGTGACCCCATTTTAGAAAAAAAGACACCCCAAGGTATTCTGTTAGGTGTATGACGAGTTCATAGAAGATTTTATTTTTTGTCAAAAGTTAGCGGAAATTGATTTTTATTGGGTTTTTTTCACAAAGTGTCATTTTTCACTAACTTGTGACAAAAAATAAAATCTTCTATGAACTCGCCATACACCTAACGGAATACCTTGGGGTGTCTTCTTTCTAAAATGGGGTCACTTGTGGGGTTCCTATACTGCCCTTGCATTTTAGGGGCCCTAAACCGCGAGGAGTAGTCTAGAAAACAAATGCCTCAAAATGACCTGTGAATAGGACGTTGGGCCCCTTAGCGCACCTAGGCTGCAAAAAAGTGTCACACATGTGGTACCGCCGTACTCAGGAAAAGTAGTATAATGTGTTTTGGGGTGTATTTTTACACGTACCCATGCTGGGTGGGAGAAATTTCTATGTAAATGGACAATTGTGTGTAAAAAAATCAAACAATTGTCATTTACAGAGATATTTCTCCCACTTAGCATGGGTATGTGTAAAAATACACCACAAAACGCATTATACTACTTCTCCTGAGTACGGCGGTACCACATGTGTGGCACTTTTTTTTACACCCTAAGTACGCTAAGGGGCCCAAAGTCCAATGAGTACCTTTAGGATTTCGCAGGTCATTTTGCGACATTTGGTTTCAAGACCTGACATTTTGGGGGGTGCTAAATTGTAAGCACCCCTGTAAAGCCTAAAGGTGCTCATTAGACTTTGGACCCCTTAGCGCAGTTAGGCTGCAAAAAAGTGCCACACATGTGGTATTGCCGTACTCAGGAGAAGTAGTATAATGTGTTTTGGGGTGTATTTTTACACATACCCATGCTGGGTGGGAGAAATATCTCTGTAAATGACAATTTGTTAATTTTTTTTACACACAATTGTCCATTTACAGAGATCTTTCTCCCACTCAGCATGGGTATGTGTAAAAATACACCCCAAAACACATTATACTACTCCTCCTGAGTACGGCGATACCACATGTGTGGCACTTTTTTGCACCCTAACTGCGCTAAAGGGCCCAAAGTCCAATGAGTACCTTTAGGATTTCACAGGTCATTTTGAATAATTTCGTTTCAAGACTACTCCTCACGGTTTAGGGCCCCTAAAATGCCAGGGCAGTATAGGAACCCCACAAATGACCCCATTCTAGAAAGAAGACACCCAAAGGTATTCCGTACGGAGTATGGTGAGTTCATAGAAGATTTTATTTTTTGTCACAAGTTAGCGGAAAATGACACTTTGTGAAAAAAAACAATTAAAATCAATTTCCGCTAACTTGTGACAAAAAAATAAAAACTTCTATGAACTCACCATACTCCTAACGGAATACCTTGGGGTGTCTTCTTTCTAAAATGGGGTCATTAGTGGGGTTCCTATACTGCCCTGGCATTTTAGGGGCCCTAAACCGTGAGGAGTAGTCTTGAAACAAAAATGACCTGTGAAATCCTAAAGGTACTCATTGGACTTTGGGCCCCTTAGTGCAGTTAGGGTGCAAAAAAGTGCCACACATGTGGTATCGCCGTACTCGGGAGAAGTAGTATAATGTGTTTTGGGGTGTATTTTTACACATACCCATGCTGGGTGGGAGAAATACTTCTGTAAATGACAATCTTTTGATTTTTTTACACACAATTGTCCATTTACAGAGGTATTTCTCCCCCCCAGCATGGGTATGTGTAAAAATACACCCCAAAACACATTGTACTACTTCTCCCGAGTATGGCGATACCACATGTGTGGCACTTTTTTGCACCCTAACTGCGCTAAAGGGCCCAAAGTCCAATGAGTACCTTTAGGATTTCACAGGTCATTTTGAGAAATTTCGTTTCAAGACTACTCCTCACGGTTTAGGGCCCCTAAAATGCCAGGGCAGTATAGGAACCCCACAAATGACCCCATTTTAGAAAGAAGACACCCCAAGGTATTTCGTTAGTAGTATGGCGAGTTCATAGAAGATTTTATTTTTTGTCACAAGTTAGCGGAAATTGATTTTAATTGTGTTTTTTCACAAAGTGTCATTTTCCGCTAACGTTTGACAAAAAATAAAATCTTCTATGAACTCACCATACTCCTAACGGAATACCTTGGGGTGTCTTCTTTCTAAAATGGGGTCATTTGTGGGGTTCCTATACTGTCCTGGCATTTTAGGGGCCCTAAACCGTGAGGAGTAGTCTTGAAACGAAATTTCTCAAAATGACCTGTGAAATCCTAAAGGTACTCATTGGACTTTGGGCCCTTTAGCGCAGTTAGGGTGCAAAAAAGTGCCACACATGTGGTATTGCCGTACTCAGGAGAAGTAGCATAATGTGTTTTGTGGTGTATTTTTACACATACCCATGCTGAGTGGGAGAAAGATCTCTGTAAATGGACAATTGTGTGTAAAAAAAATTAACAAATTGTCATTTACAGAGATATTTCTCCCACCCAGCATGGGTATGTGTAAAAATACACCCCAAAACACATTATACTACTTCTCCTGAGTACGGCAATACCACATGTGTGGCACTTTTTTGCAGCCTAACTGTGCTAAGGGGTCCAAAGTCCAATGAGCCCCTTTAGGCTTTACAGGGGTGCTTACAATTTAGCACCCCCCAAAATGTCAGGACAGTAAACACACCCCACAAATGACCCCATTTTGGAAAGTAGACCCTTCAAGGTATTCAGAGAGGGGCATGGTGAGTCCGTGGCAGATTTCATTTTTTTTTTGTCGCAAGTTAGAAGAAATGGAAACTTTTTTTTTTTTTTCTCACAAAGTGTCATTTTCCACTTACTTGTGACAAAAAATAATATCTTCTATGAACTCACTATGCCTCTCAGTGAATACTTTGGGATGTCTTCTTTCCAAAATGGGGTAATTTGGGGGGTATTTATACTATCCTGGAATTCTAGCCCCTCATGAAACATGACAGGGGGTCAGAAAAGTCATAGATGCTTGAAAATGAGAAAATTCACTTTTTGCACCATAGTTTGTAAACGCTATAACTTTTACCCAAACCAATAAATATACACTGAATGGGTTTTTTTTATCAAAAACATGTTTGTCCACATTTTTCGCGCTGCATGTATACAGAAATTTTACTTTATTTGAAAAATGTCAGCACAGAAAGTTAAAAAAATCATTTTTTTGCCAAAATTTATGTCTTTTTTGATGAATATAATAAAAAGTAAAAATCGCAGGAGCAATCAAATAGCACCAAAAGAAAGCTTTATTAGTGACAAGAAAAGGAGCCAAAATTCATTTAGGTGGTAGGTTGTATGAGCGATCAATAAACCGTGAAAGCTGCAGTGGTCTGAATGGAAAAAAAGTGGCCGGTCCTTAAGGGGTAGAAAGCCCTAGGTCCTCAAGTGGTTAAAGCATCCAAAGTACTGTGTGAAGCATAAGACTCTGTGACTTCAGCTTCACTGAACAGGATCACTAAACAATCCATGTTGCAGGGCAGAACCATGGAAGCACCTGCTGGACAGCATAAAGATTCTGTGACCTGAGCTTCATTGGACAGAACTACTGAGTAATTCATGGTACAGGGCAAATTTACTGGAACATTTTCTGGATAAGGCAATGATTCTGTGATTTCAGGTTCACATAACAGATGCTCTGAACCAGAGCAAGGTGCTGAAACAGGAGGATCAGGATACAGAGTTTGCGAATCTGAACCACAGTTCTTCAACTGTGAAGTTGGAAAATTCAGATGCTGGTGTTCTAAGGTTACCAAACATGATTGGTGAGACTCTGGAACTGATGTAGTGCATCTATTGGTGTCTGCTGGATCATATGGTTTGCAGGATACAGAAAACAAATCAATAGGAATTTGTTTGTATTTTTTCGCAAAACGTTTTGTGATCAATTTAACAAATTCCAGGGGGTCATCAAAAACCTCCTCGTTTTTAACCAGCAACTTCCTCAACCCAAGTTCTCATCTTGCTATCAAGCAGGTATAAGATAATAAACCTGGACTGCTGAAATGCAGTAGCTGATCTGAATAAACAGAAGAACACGAATTCAAAATTTTGCAATTCTGCAAGAAATTCTGCCAGTAGAAAATACATATATTTACATAGATTTGTACATGATTTCTGAAAGAGGAACAAATAAGGAAGAAGTAGGGAAAGAGGGATTTGGTTACCAACGAGGGACTGTCCCTCTGAAAAAAGGCACAGTTGGGAGCTATGACAGTATTAATTTGTGACGTCAAAGTAGGCATTTCAGATGTCACGGTAGGCATGGTGATGTCACAGTAGGCATGTGTGTGCTTGCTTTGTGGTAGACATGCCTGGGGAATGTTCCAGAATTTTCTTTGGGGGATAAGTGTGGGGTTTTTCCATTGTTGTTGTCTGGTAAGTTGGCCACACCCCCTCTGATGTCATAGTACTGCCTTTGCTGATGGCAAAGTACTCATCACACCATGAAAAAAGAGGTGCTTGCAGCACTTGACACAGTGCAGCCAGCAGTGGCAGGATGAGGCAGCACAAGGCTGATGCTCAGGTAAGTTCTAGCCTGGCAGCTCTAGGTCTTTGGTTGGAATCCCAGCCAGGGCACTATATGCAAGGAGATTTCCTAAAGGCTTCCGAAGCCTCCCTGCGGCGGCAGAGACAGCAGCATTTGATCAAATTGGTTGAATGCTGCTACGGGGGAGCCAGGGCTGGAAAGGGGACCAGGAGACAAGAGGGAAGGCTCATTAGGACCCAGAGCCTTCCCTCTTCTTAGGTAAGTATCTAGCTTTTTTTGTCGAGTCCCAATGAATTTAAATACCAAAGTATTAGGTCCAAGTTTTGTGACTGCAGCTTCAAAACTGTATGAGGGTCAGTGATTGGAAAATAGCTCATTTTTGATTGGCTGTTTTAGGCTCCATCCATTTTGAGGTAAGCCCCAAAAATTTACATTTTAATTCCGGTTGACTCCCAAAATATTTGGTTCAAGTGTTTTGTTACTGTAGCTTCAAAAACGTATGAGTGGCAGTGTTTTGGAAAAAAAACACATTTTTGATTGGCTGCTTTTAGCTCCACCCAGTTTGGGGTAAACCTCCAAAATTCACATTTTATTTTGGTTTAACTCCCAAAATATTTGGTCCACATTTGGTGACGGTAGCTTCAAAACTGTATAAGTGGCAGTAATTCGAAAATAGCTCATTATTGATTGAGTGTTTTAGGCTCTACTCACCTTGGGTTTACCCCCAAAATTTACATTTTAATTCGGATTGACCCCTTAAAATTTGCTTCAAGTTTTTTTAGTGACTGTAGCTTCAAAACTGTATGAGTGGTACTAACTGGAAAATAGCTCATTTTTGACTGGCTGTTTAAGGCTCCACACAGTTTGTAATAAACCCCCAAATTTACATTTTCATTTGGGTTGTCTCCCAAAATATTTGCTTCAAATGTTTTGTGACTGTAGCTTCAAAACTCTATGAGTGGCAGTGATTGTAAAAAAGCTCATCTGTGATTGGTTGTTTTAGGCTCCATCCACCTTGGGGAAACCCCCACAATTTACATTTTAATTAAGATTGACTCTCAAAATAGTTGGTCCATGTTTGGTGACTAGCTTCAAAACTGTACAAATGGCAGTGAAAACAATATAGCTACATTTTGATTGGCTGCAGGGGAGGGGGGGTTGGGGTGGTGGGATGTGTGTGCCTGCTCTGTGGGGGATATGTCTTGGAAATGTTCCAGAATTTTCTGTGGGGGATAAGTCTGGGGTTTTTCCGTTGTTGTCTGGTTAAGTTGGCCACGCCCCCTCTGATGTCATAGTACTGCCCCTGCTGATGTCATAGTACTCTTCACACTATAAGTAAATGAGGTACTTGTAGCATTTGACACAGTGCAGCCAGCAGTGGCAGGATAAGGCAGCACGAGGCTGATGCTCAGGTAAGTTCTGACCTGTCAGCTCTAGATCTTTGGTTGGAATCCCAGGGCACTATATGCAGGAGATTTGTGTGTTTCCCCTTGTCTGTGTGGGTTTTCTCCGCAAACTCCAATTTGGTTTAACTGCCAAAATATCTGGTCTAAGTTTGGTGACTGAAGCTTTAGAAATGTATAAGTGGTAAAGATTGAGAAATAGCTCATTTTTGATTGGATGTTTTAGGCTCCACCCACCTTGGGGCTCTCCCCCCAAATTAACATTTTATTTTGTGTTGTCTCCCAAAATATTTGGTTCAGGTTTTTTGTAACTATAGCTGCAAAACAGTATGAGTGGCAGTGATAGGAAAATAGCTCATTTGTGATTGGTTATTTAAGGCCCCACCCACTTTGGGGTAGCCCCTCCACCCACTTTGGGGGAACCCCCTCAAATTTACATTAAATTAAGGTTGACTCTCAAAGTATTTGGCCCAAGTTTGGTGACTGTAGCTTTAAAACTATACGAGGGTCAGTGATTGGAAAATAGCTCATTTTTGATTGGCTGCTTTTGGCCCCATCCATTTTGGGGTAATCCCCCAAAATTCACATTTTAAATGTGTTTGACTCCCTGAATATTTGCTCCAAGTTTACTGACTGTAGCTTCAAAACTGTATCAGTGGCAGTAATTGGAAAATACCTGGAAAATAGTTCATTTGAGATTGGTTGTTTTAGACTCCACCTACTTTGGGGTAACCACCTCAATTTTACATTTTAATTAAGGTGGACTCTCAAAATATTTGGCCCAAGTTTGGTGACTGTAGCTTCAAAATTGTATGAGGTTCAGCGATTGAAAAATAGCTCACTTTTGATTGGCTGTTTAAGGCTCCACCCACTTTGGGGTAAACCCACCAAATATACATTTTAATTCAGGTTGACTCTCAACATATTTGGTCCAAGTTTGGTGACTGTAGCTTCAAAACTTAATAAGTGGCAGTGATAAGAATATAGTTACATTTTGATTGGCTGCGGGGGAGGGGGGTTTGGGATGGGGGGGGTGTGCGTGCTTGTTTTGTGGGGGCATGTCTGGGGACTGTTCCAGAATTTTCTGTTGTCTGGTAAAGTTGGCCACGCCCACTCTGATGTCATAGTACTCTTTACAATATAAGTGAATGAGGTACTTGTAACATTAGTGTGAGGATCCGCGTGGCTGACTGCGCAGGCAGGCAGCCTTTTGACCACTGTTCCGGTCTGCATTCTGCAGGTCTCTGGAAGAGAGACCTTTTGTCAGTTGTGCAGCTTGCTGCTGAGGAATTTGCATAGGTTTGTCATGCAGATTGCCTAGCCACATCCCTTGTGGGCTTGCTCTATAAAGAGCTATGTTTCCCACAGTAAGTTGCTGGTCATAAGAGTTAGTTCCTGTGTAACACTTGCCTGAGTGTCAGCCTTGCTCTTTGTTGAAGATTAGCCTAGAGTAATTCCTGGGACTGCACTAGGCAGGTTTCCCTAGTGCAGTTAGGATTACATTATTTGTATTGCCTGTTCTGTCTGTCTGTGGGGTGCTAACCAGAGCAGCGGTTGTTACTGGTAGGCCCCTCTGTTCTGTTGTTGCCTTACTCGGATCGCACTCGCTCTGACGGTAAGAGCAGTGGATCGTATCTCTTACGTATTCCTGTTTTCGTGTGGCTGTCTTGTCTGCTACGACCGCTTGCTGGAGGCTCGGTGAGGTAACCGTTAAGCAAGCGCTCGCGTCCTCTGTTTCATGTTTGTTTGTCAGTGGTTAGTTAGGCGTGCTTGTCTCTGCTGTGCTTATCATGCGGGGACCGCGCACAAACGCGTGCACTGTTGCGAATTAGTGCGGTGTTCACGTTTAGCTAGCGTTTGTTATTTTCCTTATCTCCTCATTGTATGATTTGCTGTGCCTTTGCTACTCTCGTGCTCTGCCTTGCTGTAGCCTTGTGTCACCTCTGGCAGTTGCCTCTCCCGCGATTGCGTTCCTACTTCATATCTGCTGTTGTGTATGCACCGTCGCGGGTTGGCGACTAGTTTGGTGCACACACATACAATCTGTCCCTTTGCTCAATCTCTTTCAGGGCTGTCTTGCCCTGCGTTTCTTCCCTTCGTGCAATTCCTGTCTGGCGTGTGTGGCAGAGCAGAGGAGCTGTTCCTCTGCACTCCACAGCTCCCCCTGTCGACAGGAATTTCCCTCTACAGGTGCATTGCACCTTTTTCTGGGTTCCCACAAATTATACGCTTGTGGAGGATTCCCGCAGTGTCAGCGCACGTCTTGTGCGCTGATCACGGAGAGAATTCCACAATCGTTACAGTATGACCAGCCAAACCGAAATTCCCAGTGTAGAGGGAATTTCCGATTTGTACGATTTGGTCGAGTATGGGTCCTGTGTCTTTAAGAGCTTTAAAAGGCTAAACTCAGAGACCAAAGCGGAATTTCTCTCTGAATGTGTGAGGTTTTGCCTGAATCCCACCTTTCAGATTACTGATCCGTCCACGTCGGCTCTTCAGTTTGCCTATGTGCTCTTAAAAGGCGATTTGTTCACCTGGGCATATGATGTGCTAAAAAACAATTCTTGGAATGATAATCTGTATCAGTTTCTTGCAGTGATATTCTCTCACTGGTTTAAACTGCCTGGCTTACCACCTGTTCTGATTGAATGTGTAGCTGCTGATAAGTCAGCTGATCTTTCCCTTCCATGCATAACCTTTCAGTATGACAATCAGTTCAATGTGTCAATTGCCACTTCAGGTTGTAAACAGCAGACATGCAAAGTTGCAAAGAAGGGGAAAACTGAAAAAAGCAAGCATCTGAATAAAACGCTCCATATTGATGTTTATAATGATGTTTCTCAGTTTCCGGGTTTTTTGCCCCAATCCAAAGCTTGTGTGGATCCTGTTATAGGTAGGATCGCACACTATATTGAAGCAGTTAAAAAGTCTGTTCTTGTTCCTGAACTCCACCCATATGGAGATTATCTGGATACTGGCCTGTTTGAACCTCCATTTGCCTCATGGGACATTGGGGCCTTGATGGAGAAATTTGATTTTGATTGGAAAGCCTTTTGCGATTTTTACATCGCAAAAAGCGAAGATGTCTTGAATGATTGTCTCAATTCCGTGTACACTTTGATAGATTCTGATGAGTGTGACAGGTGTTTTGTGGATGCAGTGTTGTATGTGTGGCAGACGATTTTGGATGAGTTGCACACACACCAATCAATTGATTCCAATAAAGAGACATCGTTGTCGGATGATTGTTTCTGCCTTTCTGGGGTAAAGCATGTGAGTCGTGACATTGTGCGATCTGAAATGAGTGGGTGTGCCACTGTGGTTGATTCCTGTGTGAATCCTGGAGGATTCTCTCCTGACTGCGTGCAGTTTGAATCTGTGCGATCTGATGCCTGTTTCTCTGATGTTCCTGCAGATTGTGATCAGCATGAATGTGCCAGTTTTCTCAAGGATGTGTGTGACCCCTTGTCATTTAGAGACAGATCTTTAAGATCTTCCATCTGTGATCCTGCTATGGGGAACATTCCTAAAATATGCAGCATCAAAAGTAAAGTTAACATGTATAATAAAGTTTTTCCTGATGTTATCGCTATTTCTACTGCAGATGCGTCTTTGTCTCACCCTGTTCACACCTGTAAGGGCCCGTTGCCTGGTGACAGTTGCTCCAGTGTTTCTATCCTGAACGCCTTACAGTCTGCCCCGCAGATCGCGGAGGTTTGCGCTATGGAAGCGTCAGTTTCACAATCTAAAGCGATTTTTTGATTCGCAAGCTTTGCCTTCTGACTCCTTGGATTTGACATTGTTAGCCGAATCTAAGAGTGAGACTGCGCTTCGGTTTTGCGAATCTGACTCTGAAGCATCTTTGCTGGGTCCAGAGAAAGTTTCTCTGAGCCTGCCCTGTACCATGAATAACAATATGATGTCCAATCACACTGACATTTGTGAGTCCCTTTCTTGTTCTGAGGAAAATGCTGATTCTGCACCCTGTACTCTGGATGAGTTAATATGGCCTTGTTTAGAGTCTCCTGCAGTGTCCCTAGAGGCTCGTCTAGGTATTGCTACTATACTCACCTGTTTTTCTGCAGTTTTGGAGTTGCAAGCTAGTTTGACTGCTACACAGAATTCTGGGTGCAGTGAGATTAAAGTTAGGGAGTCAGTGTGTGTTCCAGTAAATATTCCTGTACATTCCGCTCATAATGATGAAATTCAGTCTCAGTTTATGGTGCAACCTTCCCTGGGACATCTGCCCTGTCCACAAAATAAAGTTCCAGTTTTGCCCTGTAACATGGATAGTTCAGAATCCTTCTCAGAAAACTTGAAAAATGATGTTCCTGAGGTCTTGTCTGATGTCCTGGAGACCTCCGAGTTCCTCCCAAAGGGTCCAGAACTTGTAGGAGATGTCTCCTGCCCCCCAAGTCCTTCTGAGGTGCTGCCCACTTCAGTAGGCATTGCTGTTGTGCTGACTACCTTTGCAGCTCTGGTGGAGCTTCACTTATATGTAGTCAATGATGGTAATATTGTCACAGAGATTTCTAGGTTTGAGTCCAAACCTTCTTTTGAAAGTCCTGTGTTTGAGACCACTGCTCATGATGATTCTCTGCCCGGTACTGGTTTTGGTCCTGTCGTGCCGAACTCTGATGTTGGCAGTTCCCCGACATGTTATGAGGTTTCTCCTGTGCTGGTGTACCCCAACGTGCTCTGTGACCCAGAAAGCCCAAGTGTGCCTCGGTTACCAGCATGCTCAGATGCTTCCTCGGTGGAGACATGCTCTGATATGGCCTGCCTGCTTGCATGCCCAGAAGTGATCCCTGAGAGTCTTGATCTTGATGGGTGTCCTCGTAATTCTGAATCCAGAATAGTCATTGGTTCCATAGGAGGGCTTGATAGTTTTCCATGTGAGCCTGGTGATTGTTCTGCCCTCTTGGGATCTCTGTGGAGTTTCAAAAGGTTCTGGGAGATTACGGGAGAAATTTTGCTTGGTACCCTGGATAAGATCAACAGTGGCTTTTGTGTTGTAAGGGACACTTCGAACAGGTATTGTGGCAGGTTTGGTATTTTCGGACGCTCCTTGGAAGGTGGTGGGTATTGTCTGGAGGGTGTCGATGGCTTCTTCTCTGGTGTTCACAGTCCTGATGGGTGTTATACTGAGACTGGTAGTATTGATGGTTATGTTTCGGTGGCGTTTGCTTCCGATTAGGGCGGTTTCGGCTGGACTGACTCTGGAATTGGGTCTTGTCGGGCTGCCCCGACCTTCATGAGTCTTCAGTTAGAGTCTTTTATTAATATCAGGTTGGAGGGTCGTCTGGAATCCGACCCTAGAGTACTGTGAGGATCCGTGTGGCTGCCTGCGCAGGCAGGCAGCCTTTTGACCACTGTTCAGGTCTGCATTCTGCAGGTCTCTGGAAGAGAGACCTTTTGTCAGTTGTGCAGCTTGCTGCTGAGGAATTTGCATACGTTTGTCATGCAGATTGCCTAGCCACATCCTTTGTGGGCTTGCTCTATAAAGAGCTATGTTTCCCACAGTAAGTTGCTGGTCATAAGAGTTAGTTCCTGTGTAACACCGTCAGCCTTGCTCTTTGTTGAAGATTAGCCTAGAGTAATTCCTGGGACTGCACTAGGCAGGTTTCCCTAGTGCAGTTAGGATTGCATTATTTGTATTGCCTGTTCTGTCTGTCTGTGGGGTGCTAACCAGAGCAGCGGTTGTTACTGGTAGGCCCCTCTGTTCTGTTGTTGCCTTACTCAGATCGCACTCGCTCTGACGGTAAGAGCAGTTACGTATTCCTGTTTTCGTGTGGCTGTCTTGTCTGCTACGTCCGCTTGCTGGAGGCTCGGTGAGGTAACCGTTAAGCAAGCGCTCGCGTCCTCTGTTTCATGTTTGTTTGTCGGTGGTTAGTTAGGCGTGCTTGTCTCTGTTGTGCTTATCATGCGGGGACCGCGCACAAACGCGTGCACTGTTGCGAATTAGTGCGGTGTTCGCGTTTAGCTAGCGTTTGTTATTTTCCTTATCTCCTCATTGTATGATTTGCTGTGCCTTTGCTACTCTCCTGCTCTGCCTTGCTGTAGCCTTGTGTCACCTCTGGCAGTCGCCTCTCCCACGATTGCGTTCTTACTTCATATCTGCTGTTGTGTATGCACTGTCGCGGGTTGGCGACTAGTTTGGTGCACACACATACAATCTGTCCCTTTGCTCAATCTCTTTCAGGGCTGTCTTGCCCTGCGTTTCTTCCCTTCGTGCAATTCCTGTCTGGCGTGTGTGGCAGGGCAGAGGAGCTGTTCCTCTGCACTCCACAGCTCCCCCTGTCGACAGGAATTTCCCTCTACAGGTGCATTGCACCTTTTTCTGGGTTCCCACAAATTATACGCTTGTGGAGGATTTCCGCAGTGTCAGCGCACGTCTTGTGCGCTGATCACGGAGAGAATTCCACAATCGTTACAATTAGACACAGTGCAGCCAGCAGTGGCAGGATGAGGTAGCACAAGGCTGATGCTCAGGTAAGTTCTGGCCTGGCAACTCTTTTGCTGGGTACACACTATGAGATTTTCTGGCCGATTTACTATCAGATCGATTATTTCCAACATGTTTCGATTTTCTTTCCGATCATGTTCCGAGCATTGTAATTGGAAGTTGATTGAAAAATGCTCGGAAATCAATCGGAAAGCAAATTGAGCATGTTGGAAATAATCGATCTGACAGTAAATCGGCCAGAAAATTTCATAGTGTGTACCCAGCATTAGGTTGTTTCCCAAAATATTTGGTTCAAGTTTATTGTGACTGTAGCTTCAAACCGATATAAGGGGCAGTGATAAGAATATAGCTACATATTGATTGGCTGCGGGGGAGGGGGGTTGGGGTGGGGGGGGGTGCTTGTTTTTTGGGGGCATGTCTTGGAAGTGTTCCAGAATTTTCTGTGGTGGATAAGTCTGGGGTTTTCCGTTGTTGTTGTTGTCTGGTAAAGTTGGCCACGCCCCCTCTGATGTCATAGTACTGCTGATGTCATAATACTCTTCACACTATAATCCGCTTTTTATCAGCACATCAATGTTACAAATTGATACATGTTGCTGAAAAGCGGACAGAAGCGTACAGATGGAAACAAGGCCTAAGTAAATTAGGTGCTTGTAACATTTGACACAGTGCAGCCAGCAGTGGCACCATAAGGCAGCACAAGGCTGATGCTCAGGTAAGTTCTGGCCTGGCAGCTCTAGGTCTTTGGTTGGAATTCCAGCCAGGGCACTATATGCAGGAGATTTGTGTGTTTTCCCCTTGTCTGTGTGGGTTTTCTCCGCACACTCCAAAATTCACATTTTAATTTGGTTTAACTGCCAAATATTTGGTCCAAGTTTAGTGACTGTAGCTTCAAAACTGTATAAGTGGCAGTAATAAGAATATAGCTACATTTTGATTGGCTGCAGGGGAGGGGGGGTTGGGGTGGTGGGATATGTGTGCCTGCTCTACGGGAGATATGTCTTGGAAATGTTCCAGAATTTTCTGTGGGGGATAAGTCTGGGGTTTTTCCGTTGTTGTCTGGTAAAGTTGGCCACACCCCCTCTGATGTCATAGTACTGCCCCTGCCGATGTCATAGTACTCCTCACACTATAAGTAAATGAGGTACTTGTAATATCTGACACAGTGCAGCCAGCAGTGGCAGGATGAGGCAGCACAAGGCTGATGCTCAGGTAAGTTCTGGCCTGGTGTCAGTAATCCTGCGCTTACCAGCTCAGTTGCTGTTTTCCCCACTGGCAGCGCATCTGAGGCTTCTGGTGCGGCCGGCCGCAGTGGCAGGGATGATGTCAGCAGCATGTCTGCGGGGATCCGGCCGCATGATACTCTGACTGAAAATGAGGGCGGACGCATGCGCTGGCAGCGTCGCTCCTCTTATGCTCTTAGGAAGCGTGTCAGCTGACTAGCTCCACCTCCGGGTCAGGATTGGCCAGGCGGCGTGGGGGTATGTTCTCCTGCTTACCCGGGCTATTTAAGCTCTGTTCTGACACTTGTTCACTGTCTGCTCTAGCTAACACTTCGCAGTGAAGGCTTCAGACCTTAGTCAGTTCCATGTGTGGCTTGAACCGGCAAGACCCCGGGGATTCCATACGAGCTAGCCTATATTATTATTATTATTATTATTATTGCTGATTGATATACTGTGTTTGACTTCTGCTTGATCTTCTGACTACTCCTTGCCTATCAGTTCTGTACCTTTGCCAATCCGATCTGTTGCCGACCTCTGCCTGAACACTCACTTAGCCTTTGCCTGCCGATACTGTACCTTTGCATATCTGATTGTTGCCGACCTCTGCCTGTTTACTAACGCTGTATTTGCCTGCCGATTTTGTACTGTGTCTGTCAGATCTGTTTTGCCTGACCATTCTCATTATCTGAACTCAGTGTTAGTGCTGCCTTCTGCTAACACTGTCTGTGGATATTTCCCGTTCAGGGACCGTCTGATATTGTCTGTCTGCTAGTGCTCACCCACTAGCAGATCCTTACATCTGGCAGCTCTAGGTCTTTGGTTGTTTCCCAAAATATTTGGTTCAAGTTTTTTGTGACTATAGCTTCAAAACGACTATAGCTTCAAAACGGTATACGTGGCAGTGATAGAAAAATAGCTAATTTGCGATTAGCTGTTTTAGGCTCCACCCATTTTGGGGTAAGCCCCCAAAATTCACATTTTAATTGGGTTTGACTCCCAAAATATTTGGTCCAAGTTTGGTGATTGTAGCTTCAAAACTTAATAAGTGGCAGTGATAAGAATATAGCTACATTTTGATTGGTCACAGGGGGAGGGGGGTTTGGGATGGGGGGATGTGCATATATGTTTTGTGGGGGCATGTCTGGGGACTGTTCCAGAATTTTCTGTGGGGGATAAGTCTGGGGTTTTTCCGTTGTTGTTGTCAAGTAAATTTGGCCACGGCCACTAAGTTCCGGCCTGGCAGCTCTAGGTCTTGGGTTGGAATCCCAGCCAGGGCACCATATGCAAGTAGTTTTGCGTGTTTCCTCTTGTCTGTGTGGGTTTTCTCTGCGCACTCTGGTTTCCTCCCACATCCCAACAACATATGTCAGATGGTTATGATGTTGTGGTCCTCTTTGCTGCAGATGAAGTTTGTGGCTTCGTTCTGCCTATAAAGTGGGAATGAGGGAATACCACTTTATGGAGCAGTACCTGGTCACCTGGCATGAGTGATGTGCCCATCCCCTACATGAGTGCTTTCACCTACCCCCTAATCCCTGCCCTCTGCCTAAGAGATTCCACGCCCCCCTGCCTGAGAGCTTTTCCCGCCTACTGCCTCAGAGCTTTCCCCACCCCCCTGCCATAGATCTTTCCCCGCCTCCTGCCTGAGAGCTGTCCCCACCCACTGCCTGATAAACATGAGATTGCGGCTGGCCAGATGGGGGAGTTATTGTGGAATGCAGAGGAGCAGAGGTATGATCACACGCAGTACAGCAGGGGGACACACATGGAGAGTTATTAGCCTGACTGACAATTACTGATTGTACTGGAGCTCTGTGCTGTAGGGTCTGCTGGGTAGACTAGAGCTGACCACTGACTGTCTATGGAGTGTACATTTCTCCGGTAGGAGATGCTTACTATATATTACCTGTAGCACAGGTGGTATAATCCTTATTATCTAATATCTTCTCCCATTTATTCCCAAATGTGTCACACATTTTATATGCTTTTGGAACAGAAAGCACAGAACGCTCCTGTAAGCGTTTTAGTGGGACTCAGGCCTAAGGTGGCCTAATCATAAAGAGGCAGCTTCCTCATCAATGTCCTCTTTGCTTTTAAAGTGAATCTAAAAAACAGACTTAGGGCTGCTACAAACCAAGAGCACTTCAGAGCGCTTGTAAAAATGCTAGCGCTTTAAAAGCGCTTGGCTGATATATTTGAATGGAATGGTTCACACCCGAGCAATATGATTATTTCCCAAACACAAACACGGGTCCTGCAGCATTTCTGCTGATTTCTGAGGTAATTCAGCCTCAATGTTAGGTATAGGAAAGTGGAAAATCTCTCTGAAAAGCGCTAGATCAGAGTGATTTTCCAAGTGTTTTTTGTATAAAAAAAAAAAAAACAGTACACTTGAAGCTGTATTGTACTATGCAAAAACGCTCAAAAAATTCCTAGGTATAAATAGAAAATCGCTAGGCACATGCCTAGAATCACTTAGAAAAATAACTTCTAAAAGCGCTGAGCGTTTGCAATTATGGTGGCGCTTTTAGGTGTGTACCGGCTGGTTTCAGTATCAGAAAAACTTCCTATAACTCTAAATTGCTGTATACTTTTCTAACCCCGCCTTCCCAGTGATGTCACAGCCTAGGCTGATTATGTATGCGGAATTCTGGGTCACCATGAGCTATTTGGGTATCCTGTAATACTTTCCTAAGAAAAGGTGAATCCTGGTCCGCTCTCCTTTGCCTCAGTCCATGGCTGTCCCCTGTGCAAAATTTGCACTTTTGGGAGTCTTTGGTAAGCGTTGGACGCATCCCCAAGCAGATCTGTACTGCATAAGTGCCAGTCCGGGCTTGTGCATGCGCAGTACAGATGCGCCCTTCTTCAGAAGCACTCGCATCCCCAAGTGCTTCTGAAGCAGGCTGAAGAGTCCCGAAGGTGCAAATTTTGAACAGAGGACAGTGGTGGAATGAAGTAATGGAAAGATGACCTTGAAGGCTCTATGGTATGCAGAGCCCTCTCCTCTTAGATAAGTATATCTAAAGGTGGCCAATGGCCATACATATAGCGATTTGGCGGCTAATTGATCAGATTCAATAATAAAAAATTGGTGAGGCAGCAAGCATTGCCTGATCAACATGCTGACATGCGGTAACGGCGTGCAATATTGTGACCAATAAATGCGACGGGATCCCAAAATGTTATATGTACCCCCTGGTACCCTTGCATTAAAATACTTTACCTGTCTGCTGTCTGCCGAGTGTCTGCTGCAGTTCCACATTGGCGCCTTATGTGGCTGCTGGCGTTATATGTGGGGCTCGTGTCTGATATTGCATACGTGCCATCACGCCGGCAGCCACATGGGGCACCAATGCGTAAGCACAGCGGACACTTGGTGGACATGTAAAGTGTTTTAATGAATGGACACCAGGGGGCGCATATAACATTTGAAGGGCCATGTCTGGGGGCGGCGAGGCGGCATCATGACAAACAAACAGCCATCATATACAGGGTAGGAAACACAGCTGGGAAAGCTGACAGCTGCTGTTAAACATTTAGGAAAAGTTGTTTCTGAAAAAACCACATGATTGCTTGAAAATGCTAGAGATAAAATCTCATCGCTGTTGTTGGCAATGCTCACTTTTCAAAATTGTAACCACAGTCACCCAATAACTTATACTTATGCAGCATATTTAAATCATTTTAAATATGCCCCGGGCGTGGTACACTGCAGGTTGCCATGATTGGCAAGGATTGGCATGGCTGTAGGGGAGGAGGAGCCCATACTTAGGCAGCATATTTAAATCTTTTTAAATATGCCCGGCGTGGTACTCTGCAGATTGCCACGATAGGTAAGGATTGGCATGGCTGTAGGGGAGGAGGAGGCAATACTTAGGCAGCATATTTAAATCATGTTAAATATGCCCCGGCGTGGTACTCTGCAGGTTGCCACGATTGGTGAGGATTGGTATAGCTGTAGGGGAGGAGGAGGCCATATTAGGCGGCATATTTAAATCATGTTAAAAATGCCCCGGCGTGGTACTCTGCAGGTTTCCACGATAGGTGAGGATGGGCATGGCTGTAGGGGAGGAGGAGGCCATACTTAGGCGGCATATTTAAATCATTTTAAATATGCCCCGGCGTGGTACTCTGCAGGTTGCCACAGTTGGCGAGGATTGGCATGGCTGTAGGGGAGGAGGAGGCCTTACTTAGGCTGCATATTTAAATCATTTTAAATATGCCCCGGCGAGGTACTCTGCAGCTTGCCATGATTGGCGAGGATTGGCATGGCTGTAAAGGAGGAGGAGGAAGCCAGACTTTGGCGGCATATTTAAATCATTTCAAATATGCCCTGGGCGTGGTACTCTGCAGGTTGCCACAATTTGTGATCTACGTCACCCCTCTCAGGGCTGCAGGCTTGTTGACCACAGGGCTGCGTGCACTGAGAGGTGCATGGGATGACATTACTCCTCCAAGGGTTGCAGGCTTGTTGACTGCAGGGCTTCATGAAGTGAGGGGCACAGGGAAGATTCTACCTCACCCAAAGCTGCAGGCTTTTTGACCGCAGGGCTGCATGCACTTAGTTTGACACGGGATGACGTTACCCCTCCAAGGGCTGAAGGCTTGTTGAGCGCAGGGCTGCATTCACTGAGGGGAACAAGGGATGGCATTACCCCCCCCCCCCTGGCTACAGGGTTGTGGACCGCCGGGCTGCGTGCGCTAAGGCGCACACAGTAGTATGATGTCACCCTCCCAAGGCTGCAGGCTTGTTGAGTGCATGGCTGCGTGCACTGAGGGGCACACTGTATGATGACACCCTCCCAAGGCTGCAGGCTTATTGTCCGCAGGGATGCATGCTCCTCCAAGGGTTGCAGGCTTGTTGACTGCAGGGCTTCATGAAGTGAGGGGCACAGGGAAGATTCTACCTCACCCAAAGCTGCAGGCTTTTTGACCGCAGGGCTGCATGCACTTAGTTTGACACGGGATGACGTTACCCCTCCAAGGGCTGAAGGCTTGTTGAGCGCAGGGCTGCATTCACTGAGGGGAACAAGGGATGGCGTTACCCCCCCCCCCCCCCTGGCTACAGGGTTGTGGACCGCCGGGCTGCGTGCGCTAAGGCGCACACAGTAGTATGATGTCACCCTCCCAAGGCTGCAGGCTTGTTGAGTGCATGGCTGCGTGCACTGAGGGGCACACTGTATGATGACACCCTCCCAAGGCTGCAGGCTTATTGTCCGCAGGGATGCATGCACTGAGGGGCACATGGCGAACCAGCAGGAGATTGGAGAGGATTGTTAGTGCGGCTAAGGGGGACCAGAAGAAGATCCTGGGAGTGGCTATGCAGGTGCGACGGCAGGAAGCACGATGTAGCAGCAGGAGCCGGGAACCAGAGCGTGGATGGCAGAAGATCAGAGACAGAGGGATCTTGCAGCGGTGCATGGTGATGGAGCGGCTGGCAGAATATTGGAGGGCCCTGCAGCGATGCCTGGCGATGGAGCAGCTGGCAGAAGATTGGAGGGTCCTGCAGCGGTGATTGGTGATGGAGAGGCAAGCAGAAGATCAAAGGGGTCCTGCAGCAGTACTGAATAATGAAGCAGCTGGCAGAATGAAGAAGGAAACACACGCTTGGCGTAAGGACACAGGTAGACATGTGAGCTTTATGTGTATTCTAAAACTCAGTGCAGGGTCAGACAGTTTCCAGGTTCTGTACAGCAGCATTGCATTGCAGAGCTAATTTTATTTTGGGTTGGGGGGATGCGCATCCTAACAAGTTTGCCTCAGGCAGCAAAATGTCCAGAACCATCCCTGTGCCCGGAGTGGTACTCTGCAGGTTTCCATGATTGGCGAGTATTGGCATGGCTGTAGGGGAGGAAGATGCCATACTTATGCAGCATATTTAAATTATTTTAAATATGCCCTGGTGTGGTACACTGCAGGTTGCCACGATTGGCAAGGATTGGCATGGCTGTAGGGGAGGAGGAGGCCATAATTAGGCGGCATATTTAAATCATTTTAAATGTGCTACAGCGTGGTACTCTGCAGGTTGCCACGATTGGTGAGGATTGGCATGGCTGTAGGGGAGGAGGAGGCCATACTTAGGCGGCATATTTAAATCATTTTTAATATGCCCCGGCGTGGTACTCTGCAGGTTGCCACGATTGGCAAGGATTGGCATGTCTGCAGGGGAGGAGGAGGGCATACTTAGGCGGCATATTTAAATCATTTAAATGTGCCATGGCGTGGTACTCTGCAGGTTGCCACGATTGGCGAGGATTGGCATGTCTGTAGGGGAGGAGGAGGCCATACTTAGGCGGCATATTTAAATCATTTTAAATGTGCCACGGCGTGGTACTCTGCAGGTTGCCAAGATTGGCGAGGATTGGCATGGCTGTAGGGGAGGAGGAGGCCATATTTAGGCTGCATATTTAAATCATTTTAAATATGCCCCGGGCGTGGTACACTGCAGGTTGCCATGATTGGCGAGGATTGGCATCGCTGTAGGGGAAGAGGAGGCCATATTAGGCGGCATATTTAAATAACTTTAATTATGCCCCAGCGTGGTACTCTGCAGGTTGCCACGATAGGTAAGGATTGGCAAGGCTGTAGCGGAGGAGAAGGCCATACTTAAGCAGCATATTTAAATCATGTTAAATATGCCCCCGCGTGGTACTCTGCAGGTTGCCATGATTGGTGAGGATTGGCATAGCTGTAGGGGAGGAGGAGGCCATATTAGGCGGCATATTTAAATCATTTTAAATATGCCCCGGAGTGGTACTCTGCAGGTTTCCACAATTGGCGAGTATTGGCATGGCTGTAGGGGAGGAAGAGTCCATACTTATGCAGCATATTTAAATCATTTTAAATATGCCCCGGCGCGGTCTACTGCAGGTTGCCACGATTGGCGAGAATTGGCATGGCTGTAGGGGAGGAGGAGGCCATATTAGGCGGCATATTTAAATCATTTTAAATATGCCCCGGCGTGGTACTCTGCAGGCTACCTCGATTGGTGAGGATTGGCATGGCTGTAGGGGAGGTGGAGGCCATACTTAGGTGGCATATTTAAGTAATTTTAAATATGCCCCGGCGTGGTACTCTGCAGGTTGCCACGATTGGTGAGGATTGGCATGGCTGTAGGGGAGGAGGAGGCCATACTTAGGCGGCATATTTCATTCATTTTAAATATGACCTGGCATGGTACTCTGCAGGTTGCCACGATTGGCGAGGATTGGCATGTCTGTAGGGGAGGAGGAGGCCATACTTAGGCGGCATATTGAAATCATTTTAAATATGCCTTGGCGTGGTACTCTGCGGGTTGCCACGATTAGCGAGGATTGGCATGTCTGTAGGGGAGGAGGAGGCCATAGTTAGACGGCATATTTAAATCATTTTAAATATGCCCCGGCATAATACTCTGCAGGCTGCCACGATTGGCGAGGATTGGCATGGCTGTAGGGGAGGAGGAGGCCATACTTAGGCTGCATATTTAAATTATTTTGAATATGCCCCGGCGTGGTACTCTGCAGGTTGCCATGATTGGCGAGGATTGGCAAGGCTGTAGGGGAGGAGGAGGCCATACTTAGGCTGCATATTTAAATTATTTTAAATATGCCCTGGCGTGGTACTCTGCAGGTTGCCACGATTGGCGAGGATTGGCATGGCTGTAGGGGAGGAGGAGGCCATACTTAGGCGGCATATTTAAATATTTTTAAATATGCCCCGACGTGGTATTCTTCAGGTTGCCACGATAGGTGAGGATTGGCATGGCTGTAGGGGAGGAGGAGGCCATATTAGGCGGCATATTTAAATCATTTTAAATATGCCCCAGAGTGGTACTCTGCAGCTTTCCACGATTGGCGAAGATTGGCATGGCTGTAGGGAAGGAGAAGGCCATATCAGGCGGCATATTTAAATAATTTTAAATATGCCTTGGGTGTTGTGGTACTCTGCAGGTTGCCACAATTTGTGATCTATGTCTCCCCTCCCAGGGCTGCAGGCTTGTTGATCGCAGGGCTGCATGCACTGAGAGGTGCATGGGATGACATTACCCCTCCTAGGGTTGCAGGCTTGTTGACTGCAGGGCTGCGTGAAGTGAGGGGCACAGGGAATATTTTACCCTTCCCAAAGCTGCAGGCTTTTCTACCGCAGGGCTGCATGCACTAAGTATGACACGGGATGACGATACCCCCCCAGGGCTACAGGGTTGTTGACCTCCGGGCTGCGTGCACTAAGGGGCACACATTAGTATGATGCTACCCTCCCAAGGCTGCAGGCTTATTGACCGCAGGGCTTCATGCACTGAGGGGCTCATGGTGAACCAGCAGGAGATCTGAGAGGATTGTTAGTGTGGCTGAGGGGGACCAGAAGAAGATCCTGGGAGTGGCTATGCAGGAGCAACGTCAGTAAACATGATGTAGCAGCAGGAGCCGGGAACCAGAGCGTGGATGGCAGAAGATCAGAGACAGAGGGATCTTGCAGCGGTGCATGGTGATGGAGCGGCTGGCAGAAGATTGGAGGGTCCTGCAGCGGTGCTTGGTGATGGAGAGGCAAGCAGAAGATCAAAGGGGTCCTGCAGCGGTACTGAATAATGAAGCAGCTGGCAGAATGAAGCAGGAGTCACACGCTTGGCGTAAGGACACAGGTAGACATGTGAGCTGTATGTGTATTCTAAGACTCAGTCCAGGGTCAGACAGTTTCCAGGTTCTGTACAGCATTTCATTCCAGAGCTAATTTTATTTTGGGGTGGAGGGGATGCGCATCCCAACAAGTTTGCCTCAGGCAGCGAAATGTCCAGAACCAGCCCTGTGCCCCGGAGTGGTACTCTGCAGGTTTCCACGATTGGCGAGTATTGGCATGGCTCTAGGGGAGGAAGAGGCCATACTTATGCAGCATATTTAAATAATTTTAAATATGCCCCGGCGTGGTACACTGCAGGTTGCCATGATTGGCAAGGATTGGTGTGGCTGTAGGGGAGGAGGAGGCCATACTTGGGCGGCATATTTAAATCATTTTAAATATGCCCCGGGGTGGTACTCTGCAGGTTGCCACGATTGGCGAGGATTGGCATGGCTGTAGGGAAGGAGGAAGTCATACTTAACCGGCCTATTTAAATCATTTTAAATATGACCCGGCAGGGTACTCTGTAGGTTGCCACGATTGGCGAGGATTGCCATGGCTGTAGGGAAGGAGGAGGCCATACTTAGGTTGTATATTTAAATCATTTTAAATATGCCCCGGCGTGGTACTCTGCAGGTTTCCATGATTGGCGAGGGTTGGCATGGCTGTAGGGGAGGAGGAGGCCATATTAGTCGGCATATATAAATCATTTTAAGCATGCCCCAGCGTGGTACTTTGCAGGTTGCAACGATTGGCGGAAATTGGCATGGCTGTAGGGGAGGAGGAGACCATACTTAGGCGGCATATTGAAATCATTTTAAATATGCCCCGGTGTGGTACTCTGCAGGTTGCCACGATTGGCGAGGATTGGCATGGCTGTAGGGGAGGAGGAGGCCATACTTAGGCTGCACATTTAAATTATTTTAAATATGCCCCGGCGTGGTACTCTGCAGGTTGCCATGATTGGCGAGGATTGGCATGGCTGTAGGAAAGGAGGAGGCCATACTTAGGCCGCATATTTAAATTATTTTAAATATGCCCCGGCGTGGTACTCTGCAGGTTTCCATGATTGGCGAGGATTGGCATGGCTGTAGGGGAGGAGGAGGCCATATTAGGCGGCATATATAAATCATTTTAAGCATGCCCCAGCGTCGCACTCTGCATGTTGCCACGATTGGCGGAAATTGGCATGGCTGTAGGGGAGGAGGAGACCATACTTAGGCGGCATATTGAAATAATTTTAAATATGCCCCGGTGTGGTACTCTGCAGGTTGCCACAATTGGCGAGGATTGACATGGCTGTAGGGGAGGAAGAGGCCATACTTAGGCTGCACATTTAAATTATTGTAAATATGCCCCGGCGTGGTACTCTGCAGGTTGCCATGATTGGTGAGGATTGGCATGGCTGTAGGAAAGGAGGAGGCCATACTTAGGCCGCATACTTAAATTATTTTAAATATGCCCCGGCGTGGTACTCTGCAGGTTGCCACAATTGGCGAGGTTTGGCATGGCTGTAAAGGAGGAGGCCAGACTTTGACGACATATTTAAATCATGTTAAATATGCCCTGGGCGTGGTACTCTGCAGGTTGCCACAATTTGTGATCTACGTCACCCCTCCCAGGCCTGCAGGCTTGTTGACCGCAGGGATGCGTGCACTGAGAGGTGCATGGGATGACATTACCCCTCCCAGGGTTACAGGCTTGTTGACTGCAGGGCTGCATGAAGTGAGGGGCACAGGGAAGATTTTACCCCTCCCAAGGCTGCAGGCTTTTTGACCGCAGGGCTGCATGCACTTAGTATGACACGGGATGACATTACCCCTCCAAGGGCTGCAGGCTTGTTGAGCACAGGGCTGCATGCACTGAGGGGAACAAGGCATGGCGTTACTGCCTCCCCCCAGGGCTAAAGGGTTGTGGACCGCCGGGCTGCGTGCACTAAGGGGTACACAGTATGATGTCACCCTCCCAGGGCTGCAGGCTTGTTGACCACAGGGCTGCATGCACTGAGGGGCACATGAGACATTGTCACCCCTCCAATGACTGCAGGCTTGTTGACAGCAGGGCTACGTGCACTGAGGGGCACACAGGATGCGTAGCATGCCGTTCTGCCAATCCTAACAGCACCACGATGAACATGTACATTGTGGTGCTTGTTTTTTACAAGTGCAATTCATATTTTCCGAAATCAAAATTGTCGGCCTGCAAAATTTTCGTTTGGTTTGTGATTTCTATGCTTTGTACCTGTTTGGTGAGGCTTGATTTGGCTGTAGGGGAGGAGGAGGCCATATTTAGGGGTATATTTAAATCATTTTAAATATACCCCAGAGTTCACCTCTGCAGGTTGCCACAATTAGTGATCTATGTCACCCTCCAAGGGCTACAGGCATGGGCGTCCGCAGAAAATTTTCCAGGGGGGGCAAAAAGAGGTGAGGAGAAGTGGCGTGCTGTGCAAAGCACGCCTGAAAACTGGGGTGAAGTCGAATAATCTGCGGGTTAAGTTGTGCACCGCGCACATAGCACGCCACTCTGAAAAACTGGGTGTGGCCATGGACCAGAATGTGGGTGTGGTAACAGGTTTGGACAAATTTACATGAACTTAGCAATGCTGTGACATTAGATTATGACAGTGGTGTCGGTGATGCTTTGGCCGGGCTGGAGGTGATGCTTTGGCTGGGCTGGCGGTGATGCTGTGGCCAGGCTGGCGGTGATGCTGTGGCCGGGCTGGCGGTGATGCAGTGGCCGGGCTGGCGGTGATGCTGTGGTGATGCTGCGGCCTGGCTGACAGTGATGCTGCGGCCTGGCTGTTGGTAATGCTGCGGCCTGGCTGTCGGTGATGCTGCAGCCCGGCTGTCGGTGTTGCTGCGGCCAGGCTGTTGGTGACAGTGCTGGTCGTAATGGAAAAAGCTACGCTTACGGATCATTACGCGTAATTTTACGCTATTACGCATTACGAAATTACGCTTACGGCATAGACATTCAATTTCGGTACATGTCTGTAATTACGCATTGCCCTTACGCAATTACGCGTAAGAATACCGTAATTCAGGTTGTTACGTTGTAGGCTTACGTGTAAATTCCTACTAGCAATTAATGCGTAAGGTCATGCTGCCAAGCGGAAAAGTTGACGCATGGATCAATGTTAGGTAGCCGCCGACTTTAAGGGTTAATAGCAAAGCCCCCTTAAGTGCTAAGAGCCTCAAATTTGGAGAATATATTAAGGAGATCAGAAGGAATAAGAGGAAAAACATTTTTTTCAAAAAGACCTTATAGTTTTTGAGAAAATCGATGTTAAAGTTTCAAAGGAAAAATAGATACATTTAAAAACCCGCCGACTTTAACGGTTAATAGCAAAGCCTGCTTAAAATTTAGAAACACCAAATTCACAGGGTATATTAAGGGGATCAGTGGGAATAAGAGGAAAAAATTTTTTTTCAAAAAGACCTTATAGTTTTTGAGAAAATCGATTTTTAAGTTTCAATGACGCTAAGTCCCCGCCGCCTCCCGCTGTCCACCCCGCCTCTCCCACATGTCACCCACATGTCACCCACATGTGGGTGACATGTGGGTGACAGATGTGGGCGGGGCTGACAGCGGGAGGCGGCGGGGACTTAGCGTCCCGCACGGACCCGACAGAGCTCTGAGCTATATAGCTCAGAGCTCTCTTAGCATCTTTGTATTTGGGCTCCAAGGAGCCCCATTGGTCCTTAGCAGACCAATGGGGTTCCTTCTGATTTAAAGGAACCCCATTGGTCTGCTAAGGACCAATGGGGCTCCTTGGAGCCCAAATACAAAGATGCTAAGAGAGCTCTGAGCTATATAGCTCAGAGCTCTGTCGGGTGCGTGCGGGTGCGGCGGTGGCGGCGAGTGACGTCGGGTGCGGTGGTGTTACAAAGTAACAAAGTTGTTACATTGTAATAACTTTGTTACATTGTAACTGATTAGTATATTTCCGAGGATATTGCGTGGGAACTGGCTTTTAAAGGGACAGGTAAGTATTAATGGTTAATTAAGAATATTAAAGGACTTTTTTCGTGGTTATGTTTTTTGTTCAATTAAAATACTTTTTCAAAGTGTCTGTGTGTTTATTTACTTTTAACTCTTAAAGGAAATGGGTAAGGGGTACAAGTACCTCTATACTCATTTCTCCTGGGAGGGGGGGTGGGCATCTGGGGGACCCCTTTTTAAAGGGGACTCCCAGATGCCACCATGAACCTCCCCCCCAGGAAATCGCGGCCTCCACCTCCACCGCCCATCGGAGGTGGAGAAGAGCCCCTTGTCCTTGGATTGGACAAGGGCTCGGAGGGGGAGGGGAAAGCTTGGCTGCCCCTCCCCTTCCGAGACCCCCCAATCCATGGACCATGCGGGCTGGTATAGTCAGGGTGCGGAGCCCCACGCGGCCGGTGCTCCGCATTCTGGCTATCCCAGTCTGCATGGGGGACAAGGGGTTAAAGAGGTCTGGGAGGGGGGACCCCACGTCGTTTTTTTTTTAATATTTCCCACACTCAGAACGAAGTAAGTAAAACTCTTCCCACTTGGGGGAATCTATGAAAATAAAACACTATTGTTACCTGTGCAAAAAAAACTGACATTTTCCGCATTTAAAAGACATTTTTGCCCTTGAAACTTAAAAATCGATTTTCTCAAAAACTATAAGGTCTTTTTGAAAAAAAAAAATTCCTCTTATTCCCACTGATCCCCTTAATATACCCTGTGAATTTGGTGTTTCTAAATTTTAAGCAGGCTTTGCTATTAACCGTTAAAGTCGGCGGGTTTTTAAATGTATCTATTTTTCCTTTGAAACTTTAACATCGATTTTCTCAAAAACTATAAGGTCTTTTTGAAAAAAAAATTTTTCCTCTTATTCCTTCTGATCTCCTTAATATATTCTCCAAATTTGAGGCTCTTAGCACTTAAGGGGGCTTTGCTATTAACCCTTAAAGTCGGCGGCTTTTTTATATTATACGGGAGCGTAATATTACGCAATTACGGCAGACTGTGTAATTTCAATGGGAGTTTACTGTCTTACGCGTAATTTGTTACGCGTAAAACGTAACCTACGGTCTACGTGTAATTAATTACGCGTAATACCGTAACCTTACACGTAACGCTTACGGTGCATTTGTAGTGAATTACGATGCGTAATTACGCTAATGCGTAATTTTGGCCCAGCACTGGTTGGTGATGCTGCGGCCGGGCTGTCGGTGATGCTGCGGCCGGGCTGTCGGTGATGCTGCAGCCTGGCTGGCGGTGATGCTGTGGCCTGGCTGGCGGTGATGCTGTGGCCTGGCTGGTGGTAATGCTGTGGGAGGCCAGGGGGGGCAGTGGGCATCCAGGGTAGGGCAGATGCACGAATTTGCCCGACGTGCAGACGCCCGTGGTTACAGGCTTGTTGACTGTAGAGCTGCATGCACTGACGGGCACAAGGGACGATGTCACCCCTTCCAGGGCTGCAGGCTCGTTGACCGCAGGGCTGCGTGCACTGAGGGTTCACACGGTAAGATATCACCTTCCCAGGGCAGCAGGCTTGTTGACCACAGGGCTGCATGCACTAAGGGGCACACAGGATGATGTTACTCCTCCCAAGGCTGCAGGCTTGTTGACCGCAGCGCTGCATGCACTGAGGGGAACATGAGACATTGTCACCCCTCCAATGACTGCAGGCTTGTTGACAGCAGGGCTGCGTGCACTGAGGGGCACACGGGACATGTATTATGCTGTTCTGCCAATCTTAACAGCACCATGATGAACATGTAGATTGTGGTGCTTGTTTTTTTACAAATGCAATTCATATTTTCCGAAATCACAATTGTCGGCCTGCATAATTTTTGTTTGGTTTGTGATTTTTATACTTTGTACCTTCTTGGTGAGGCTTGGTTTGGCTGTAGGGGAGAAGGAGGCCATACTTATGGGTATATTTAAATCATTTTAAATATACCCCAGAGTTCACCTCTGCAGGTTGCCACAATTTGTGTTTTATGTCACCCCTCCAAGGGCTACAGGCATGGGCATCCGTAGAAAATTTTCCAGGGGGGGGGGCAAAAAGGGGGAAGGAGAAGTGGTGAGCTGCGGCAAGCGCACGGTGCGGCGAAAACTGGGGTGAAGTCGAAAAATCTGCGGGTTAAATTGTGCGCCACACGTAGCACGCCGCGCCAAAAAATTGGTCCAGAATGTAGGTGTGGTCACGGGTGCGGACAAATTTACATGAACGTAGCAATGCTGGGACATTAGATTAGGACAGTGGTGGTGGTAATGCTTTGGCCGGGCTGGCGGTGATGCTTTGGCCGGGCTGGCGGTGATGCTGTGGCCTGGCTGGCAGTGATGCTGTGGCCGGGTTGGCGGTGATGCTGTGTCTGGACTTGCGGTGATGCTGTGGCAGGGTTGGCGGTGATGCTGTGGCCGGGCTGGCTGTGATGCTGTGGCCTGGCTGGCTGTGATGCTGTGGCCTGGCTGGCGGTGATGCTGTGGCCTGGCTGGCGGTGATGCTGTGGCCTGGCTGGCAGTGATGCTGTGGCCAGGCTGGCGGTGATGCTGTGGCGTGGCTGGCGGTGATGCTGTGGCCTGGCTGGCGGTGATGCTGTGGCCTGGCTGGCTGTGATGCTGTGGCCTGGCTGGCGGTGATGCTGTGGCCTGGCTGGCAGTGATGCTGTGGCCAGGCTGGCGGTGATGCTGTGGCGTGGCTGGCGGTGATGCTGTGGCCTGGCTGGCGGTGATGCTGTGGCCTTGCTGGCGGTGATGGTATGGCCGGGCTGGCAGTGATGGTGTGGCCGGGCTGGCGGTAATGCTGTGGGAGGCCGGGGAGGCAGCAGGCATCCAGGGTAGGCCAGATGCACCAATTTGCCCGATGTGCGGACGCCCGTGGTTACAGGCTTGTTGACTGTAGCACTGCATGCACTGATGGGCACAAGGGACGATGTCACCCCTCCCAGGGCTGCAGGCTTGTTGACCGCTTGGCTGCGGGCACTGAGGGGTACATGGTAGGGTGTTATCCTTTCAGGTCTGCAAGCCTGTTGACCGCAGGGCTGCATACACTAAGGAGGCACACGGTAAGATGTCACCCTCCCAGGGCAGCAAGCTTTTTGACAGCAGGGCTGCATGCACTGGGGGGAACGGGGACGCTTATCATGCCGTTCTGCCAATCTCAACAGCACGACGATGAACATATAGATCGCGGTTCTTGTTTTTTATTAGTGCAATTCATATTTTCCAAAATCATAATTGTAGGCCTGCAGCATTTTTGGTTAGTTTGTGATTTTTATGCTTTGTACCTGTTTGGCGAGGATTGGTATGGCTGTAGGGGAGGAGGAGGCCATACTTAGGGGTATATTTAAATCATTTGAATATACCCCAGAGTTCACCTCTGCAGGTTGCCACAATTTGTGATGTACAGTATGTCTCCCCTCCAAGGGCTACAGGCATAGGCATCCGCAGAAAATTTTCCAGGGGGGAGGGGGGGATAAAAACGGGGGAGGAGGAGTGGCACGCTGCGCTAAGCGAGCGGCGCGCCGAAAACTGGGGTGAAGTCGAAAAATCTGCGGGTTAAGTTTTGCGGTTTGCATAGCACGCTGCACCGAAAAAATTAGTGTGGCCATGGACCAGAATGTGGGTGTGGTCACGGATGGAGACAAATTTACATGAATTTAGGAATGCTGGGACATTAGATTAAAACAGAGGTGGCGGTGATGCTTTGGCCGGGCTGCAGTGATCTTTTGGCCGGGCTGCGGAGATGCTTTGGCCGGGCTGCGGCGATGCTTTGGTCGGGCTGCGGCGATGCTGTGGCCGGGCTGGCTGTGATGCTGTGGCCTGGCTGGCAGAGATGCTTTGGCTGGGCTGGCGGTGATGCTGTGGCCTGGCTGGCAGTGATGCTGTGGCCAGGCTGGCTGTGATGCTGTGGCCGGGCTGGCGGTGATGCTGTGGCCAGGCTGGCGGTGATGCTGTGGCCTGGCTGGCGGTGATGCTGTGGCCTGGCTGGCAGTGATGCTGTGGCCTGGCTGGCGGTGATGCTGTGGCTGGGCTGGCGGTGATGCTGTGGCCGGGCTGGCGGTAATGCTGTGGGAGGTCAGGGGGGGCAGTAGGTGTCCAGGGTAGGGCAGATGCATCAATTTTCCCAACGTGCGGACGTAGTTACAGGCTTGTTGACTGTAGGGCTGCATGTACTGAGGGGCACAAGGGACGATGTCACCCCTCCCAGGGCTGCAGGCTTGTTGACCGCAGGGCTGCGTGCACTGAGGGGCACATGGTAGGGCGTTGTTCTTTCAGGTCTGCAGGCTTGTTGAGCAGAAGGGATGCGTATCATGTCGTTCTGCCGATCTTAACAGCACCACAATGAACATGTAGATTGTGGTGCTTGTTTTTACCAGTGCAATTCATATTTTCTGAAATCACAATTGTCAGCCTGCAGAATTTTTGTTTGGTTTGTGATTTTTATGCTTTGTACCTGTTTGGTGAGGCTTGGTTTGGCTGTAGGGGAGGAGGAGGCCATACTTAGGGGTATATTTAAATCATTTTAAATATACCCCAGAGTTCACCTTTGATGGTTGCCACAATTTGTGATCCATGTCACCCCTCCAAGGGCTACAGGCTTGGGCGTCCGCAGAAAATTTTCTAGGGGGGGTAAAAAGGGGGGAGGAGAAGTGGAGTGCTGTGCCAAGCGCGCGGCGCGCCGAAAATTGGGGTGAAGTTGAATGATCTGCGAGTTAAGTTGTGCGGTGAGCATAGCACGCCACTCCGAAAAATTTGGTGTGGCCATGGACCAGAATGTGGGTGTGGTAACGGGTTCAGACAAATTCACATGAACTTCGCAATGCTGGGACATTAGATTTTGACAGTGGTGGCAGTGATGCTGTGGCCGGGCTGGCGGTGATGCTGTGGCCGGGCTGGCGGTGATGCTTTGGCCGGGCTGGCGGTGATGCTTTGGCCGGGCTGGCGGTGATGCTGTGGCCTGGCTGTCGGTGATGCTGCGGCCTGGCTGTCGGTGATGCTGCGGCCTGGCTGTCGGTGATGCTGCGGCCTGGCTGGTGGTGATGCTGCGGCCGGGCTGGCGGTGATGCTGCAGCTGGGCTGGCTGTGATGCTGTGGCCAGGCTGGCGGTGATGCTGTGGCCTGGCTGGCGGTGATGCTGTGGCCTGGCTGGCGGTGATGCTGTGGCCGGGCTGGCGGTGATGCTGCGTCTGGGCTTGCGGTGATGCTGTGGCCGGGTTGGCGGTGAAGCTGTGGCAGGGCTGGCTGTGATGCTGTGGCAGGTCTGGCATTGATACTGTGGCGGGGCTGGCGTTGATGCTTTGGCTGGGCAGGCAGTGATGCTGTGGCTGGGCTGGTGGTGATGCTGTGGCCTTGCTGGCAGTGATGCTGTGGCCCATGGGCATCCACAGAAAATTTTCCAGGGGGGGGGGACAAAAAGAGGGAGGAGAAGTGGTGCGCTGCGATAAGCGTGCTGCATGCCGAAAAATGGGGTGAAATCGAAAAATCTGCGGTTTAAGTTGTGCGGCACGCATAGCACGCCGCGCCACAACAATGGGTGTGGCCATGGACCAGAATGTGGGTGTGGTAATGGGTGAAGATAAATTTACATGAAGTTAGCAATGCTGGGACATTAGATTAGGACAGTGTTGGTGGTGGTGCTGTGGCCGGGCTGGCAGTGATGCTGTGGCCGGGCTGGCGGTGATGCTGTGGCCAGGCTGTCGGTGATGCTGTGGCCGGGCGGGTGGTGATGCTGTGGCCGGGTTGGCGGTGATGCTGTGGCCTGACTGGCGGTGATACTGTGGCCGGGTTGGCGGTAATGCTGTGGGAGGCCGGGAGGGGGGGGGGGCAGTGGGCGTCCAGGGTAGGGCAGATGCACCAATTTGTCCGACGTGCGGATGCCCGTGGTTACAGGCTTGTTGACTGTAGCGCTGCATGCACTGAGGGGCACAAGGGAGGATGTCACCCCTCCCAGGGCTGCAGGCTTGTTGACCGCAGGGCTGCGTACACTGAGGGGCACATGGTATGATGTCACCCTCCCAGGGCTGCAGGCTTGTTGACCACAGGGCTGCATCCACTAAGGGGCACACAGGATGATGTTACTCCTCCCACGGCTGCAGGCTTGTTGACCGCAGGGCTGCGTGCACTGAGGGGCACACGGGACGCGTATTATGCTGTTCTGCCAATCTTAACAGCACCATGATGAACATGTAGATTGCTGTCCTTGTTTTTTACAAGTGCAATTCATATTTTCTGAAATCACAATTGTCGGCCTGCAGAATTTTTGTTTGGTTTGTGATTTTTATGCTTTGTACCTGTTTGGTGAGGGTTGGTTTGGCTGTAGGGGAGGAAAAGGCCATACTTAGGGGTATAATTAAATCATGTTAAATATACCCTAGAGTTCACCTCTGCAGGTTGCCACAATTCGTGAACTATGTCACCCCTCCAACGGCTACAGGCATGGGCATCTGCAGAAAATTTTCCAGGGGGGGTGGGGGGCAAAAAGGGAGAAGTGGCGCGCTGCGCTAAGCATGCAGCGTGGTGAAAACTGGGGTGAAGTTGAAAAGTCTGAGGGTTAAGTTGTGCGACGCGCATAGCACGCCGCGCCGAAAAAATGGGTGTGGCCATGGACCAGAATGTGAGTGTGGTCACGGGTGGAGATAAATTTACATGAACTTAGCAATGCTGGGACATTAGATTAGGACAGTGGTGGTGGTGATGGGGTAAGATAATACCCTCCAAGGGCAGCAGGCTTGTTGACAGCAAGGCTGCGTTCACTGGGTTGCACAGGGGACGATTATCATGCGATTCTGCCAATCTCAACAGCACTACGATGAACATATAGATCGCGGTGCTTGTTTTTTACTAGTGCAATTCATATTTTCCAAAATCACAATTGTAGGCCTGCAGCATTTTTGGTTAGTTTGTGATTTTTATGCTTTGTACGTGTTTGGCGAGGATTGGTATGGCTGTAGGGGAGGAGGAGGCCATACTTAGGGGTATATTTAAATGATTTAAATATACCCCAGAAATCACCTCTGCAGGTTGCCATGATTTGTGATCTACGTCAAACCTCCAAAGGCTGCAGGCTTGTTGACCACAGGGCTGCGTACACTGAGGGGCACACGGTATGATGTCACCCTCCCAGGGCTGCAGGCTGGTTGACCACAGGGCTGCATGCACTGAGGGGCACACAGGATGATATTACTCCTCCCAGGGCTGCAGGCTTGTTCACTGCAGGGCTGCATGCACTGAGGGGAACACGAGACATTGTCACCCCTCCAATGACTGCAGGCTTGTTGACAGCAGGGCTACGTGCACTGAGGTGCACACTGGATGCGTATCATGCCGTTCTGCCAATCTTAACAGCACCACGATGAACATGTAGATTGCTGTGCTTGTTTTTTACTAGTGCAATTCATATTTTCCGAAATCACAATTGTCGGCCTGCAGAATTTTTGTTTGGTTTATGATTTTAATGCTTTGCACCTGGCCTGGCCTGGCTGGTGGTGATGCTTTGGCCGGGCTGGCGGTGATGCTGGGGCCTGGTTGGTGGTGATGCTGTGCCTAGGCTGGCTGTGATGCTGTGGGCTGGCTGGCATTGATGCTTTGGCGGGGTTGGCGGTGATGCTCTGGCCAGGCTGGCGGTGATGGACCTGCCGGGCTGGCGGTGATGCTGCGGCCTGGCTGACAGTGATGCTGGGGCCTGGCTGGCAGTGATGCTTTGGCCTGGCTGGCGTTGATGCTTTGGCGGGGCTGGCGGTGATGCTCTGGCCAGGCTGTGGCCTGGCTGGCGATAATGCTGTGGCCGGACTGGGGGTGATACTGTGGCCTGGCTGGCAGTGATGCTGTGGCCGGGCTGGCGGTGATGCTGTGGCTGGGCTGGCGGTGATGCTGTGGCCAGGCTGGCGTTGATGCTGTAGCTGGACTGGCGGTGATACTGTGGCCGGACTGGCGGTGATACTGTGGCCGGACTGGTGGTGATACTGTGGCCTGGCTGGCGGTGATGCTGTGGCCTGGCTGGCGGTGATGCTGTGGCCGGGCTGGCGGTGATGCTGTGGCCGGGCTGGCGGTGATGCTGTGGCCGGGCTGGCGGTGATGCTGTGGCCGGGCTGGCGGTAATGCTGTGGGAGGCCAGGGAGGCAATGGGCGTCCAAAGTAGGGCAGATGCACCAATTTGCTCGACGTGTGGACGCCTGTGGTTACAGGCTTGTTGACTGTAGCGCTGCATGCACTGACAGGCGTAAGGGATGATGTCACCCCTCCCAGGGCTGCAGGCTTGTTGACCGCAGGGCTGCGTGCACTGAGGGGCACATGGTAGGGTGTCATCCTTTCAGGTCTGCAGGCTTGTTGACCGCAGGGCTGCATGCACTGCGGGGGCACACGGTAAGAAATCACCCTCCCAGGGCAGCAGGCTTGTTGACAGCAGGGCTGCGTGCACTGGGGAGGCACAGGGTATGCTTTTCATGGCGCTCTGCCAATCTCAACAGCATGACGATGAACATATAGATCGCGGTGCTTGTTTTTTACTACTGCAATTCATATTTTCCAAAATCACAATTGTAGGCCTGCAGCATTTTTGGTTAGTTTGTGATTTTTATGCTTTGTACCTGTTTGGCGAGGATTGGTATGGCTGTAGGGGAGGAGGAAGCCATACTTAGGGGTATATTTAAATCATTTAAATATACCCCAGAGTTCACCTCTGCAGGGTCCCACGATTTGTGATCTACGTCAAACCTCCAAGGGCTGCAGGCTTGTTGACCACTGGGTGCGTACACTGAGGGGCACACGGTATGATGTCACCCTCCCAGGGCTGCAGGCTTGTTGACCACAGGGCTGTATGCACTGAGGGGCACACTGGATGATGTTACTTCTCCCAGGGCTGCAGGCTTGTTGACTGCAGGGCTGCATGCACTGAGGGGAACACGAGACATTGTCACCCCTCCAAAGACTACAGGCTTGTTGACAGCAGGGTTGCGTGCACTGAGGGGCACACGAGATGCGTATCATGCCGTTCTGCGAATCTTAACAGCACTATGATGAACATGTAGATTGCGGTCCTTGTTTTTTACAAGTGCAATTCATATTTTCCGAAATCACAATTGTCGGCATGCAGAATTTTTGTTTGGTTTGTGATTTTTATGCATTGTACCTGTTTGGTGAGGCTTGGTTTGGCTGTAGGGGAGGAGGAGGCCATACTTAGGGGTATATTTAAATCATTTTAAATATACCCCAGCGTTCACCTTTGCAGGTTGCCACAATTTGTGATCTATGTCAACCCTCCAAGGGCTATAGGCATGGGCATCCACAGAAAATTTTCCGGGGGGGGGGGGGGAGCTGCGCTAAGCGAAAACTGGGGTGAAGTCGAAAAATCTGCATGTTAAGTTGTGTGGCGCGGATAGCACACCGTGCCGCAAAAATGGGTGTGGCCATGGGCCAGAATGTGGGTGTGGTCACGGGTGTAAGCAAATTTACATGAGGACATTAGATTAGGACAGTGGTGGCTGTGATGCTGTGGCCGGGCTGGCGGTGATGCTTTGGCTGGGCTGGCGGTAATGATGTGGCCTGGCTGGCGGTGATGCTGTGGCCGGGCTGGTGGTGATACTGTGGCCGGGCTGGCGGTGATGCTGTGGCTGGGCTGGCGGTGATGCTGTGGCCTGGCTGCCGGTGATGCTGTAGCCGGGCTGGCAGTGATGCTGTGGACGGGCTGGCGATGATGCTGTGGGAGGCTAGGGGGGGGCAGTGGGCGTCCAGGGTAGGGGAGATGCACCAATTTGCCCAACTTGGGGACGCCTGTGGTTACAGGCTTGTTGACTGTAGCGCTGCATATACTGAGGGGCACAAGGGACGATGTCCCCCCTCCCAGGGCTGTAGGCTTGTTGACCACAGGGCTGCATGCACTGAGGGGCACACAGGATGATGTTACTCCTCCCAGGGCTGCAGGCTTGTTGACCGTATAGCTGCATGCTGCATGCACTGAGGGGAACACGAGACATTGTCACCCCTCCAATGACTACAGGCTTGTTGACCGCAGGGCTGCGTGCACTGAGGGGCACATGGTAGGGTGTCATCCTTTCAGGTCTGCAGGCTTGTTGACCGCAGGGCTGCATGCACTGAGGGGGCACACGGTAAGATATCACCCTCCCAGGGCAGCAGGCTTGTTGGCAGCAGGGCTGCATGCACTGGGGGGCACGGGGATGCTTATCATGCCGTTCTACCAATCTCAACAGCACGACAATGAACATATAGATTGCGGTGCTTGTTTTTTACTAGTGCAATTCATATTTTCCAAAATCAGAATTGTAGGTCTGCAGCATTTTTGGTTAGTTTGTGATTTTTATGTTTTGTACCTGTTTGGCGAGGATTGGTATGGCTGTAGGGGAGGAGGAGGCCATACTTAGGGGTATATTTAAATATACCTCAGAGTTCACCTCTGCAGGTTGCCACGATATGTGATCTACGTCAAACCTCCAAGGGCTGCAGGCAGTGATGCTCGAATGTACCAAAATTAGATTCGGGTACATTCGAATTCAGGTTCGAGTCAAATTCGGATTCGGTTGCGATCGCTGAATTCGATTTGGATTCGAATTTGGTTCAGGTTCGGTAACAAAATTCTGGAAAAAATTTGTGTTCGAGAATTCGGATGATTTTTTTTTTTAAAGGGAAATCACATTTAAATAGGTGTAATTTAAAAATAAACAAAAAAAATGTGATGGAAATTTTTTTTCTGAATTTCTTGTTTATTCTTCTTCACCGTCAGGCAATGTAACAGGGCCATGGTACTTAGCGCACGGCTGTAAATAAACCCTGGTGGTGGGAACACAGACAGGCAGGAGGATAAATTCAGCAGGAGGAGGAGTGACGAATGGCAGCAGGCAATGTATTGTGTGGACCCTGGCGGTGGGAACACAGACAGCAGGAGGATAAATACAGCAGCAGCAGGAGGAGGAGGAGTGACATGTGGCAGCAGGCAATGTAACGGGGCCATGGTACTTAGCATTGGTACCACGGCTGTAAATAAAGACACCAAGATCAGGAGGTTCCGGACAGCAGTCGTGTAGCCTACATTGTGTCCAATGCACAACTGTGACAGCACAGTTTTCAACCCAGACGCCTCAGAATTTGTATTTATTTATTTTTTTTACAACAGTATATAGCTATTGTAGTGGCGTAATAGCTAGTGGCGCATGGCAGCAGCACATAACTCTATGGACCCTGGCGGTGGGAACACAGACAGGCAGGAGGATAAAATCAGCAGGAGGAGGAGGAGTGACTAATGGCAGCAGGCAATGTATTGTGTGGACCCTGGCGGTGGGAACACAGGCAGCAGGAGAATAAATACAGCAGCAGCAGGAGGAGGAGGAGGAGGAGTGACGAGTGGCAGCAGGCAATGTATTCTGTGGACCCTGGCGGTGGGAACACAGACAGCAGGAGGATAAAAATCAGCGCGGCATAATATGTTGGCGCTTTATAAATACAATAAATACATTAATAAATTCATAAATACAGCAGCAGCAGCAGGAGGAGTGACAAATGGCAGCAGGCAATGTATTCTGTGGACCCTGGCGGTGGGAACACAGACAGCAGGAGGATGAAAATCAGCGTGGCGTAATATGTTGGCGCTTTATAAATACAATAAATACATAAATACATAAATAAATTCATAAATAAATAAATGCAGCAGCAGCAGGAGGAGTGACGAGTGGCAGCAGGCAATGTATTCTGTGGACCCTGGCGGTGGGAACACAGACAGCAGGAGGATGAAGATCATCGTGGCGTAATATGTTGGTGCTTTATAAATACAATAAACTCATGTTCTCCTGTCGCCGACAACAGGTGCCAGGAACGTGCCTTCAATCCAGGCCTGGTTAATCTTCAAAAATGTAAATCGTGGAATCAGAAATTGACATTTCCAACCATCCCCCCTGTAGGCTTGACCCCAGGCAATTATTCACCATCTAAGTTGACTTCCCTAAATAACTTGATACCATATGTTTCTTTTGTTTTGGTAACATACTCCAATTTATATACTTGCTACAATTATCGTTATACTCGATTCACATCTCATGTCGATTATGTATTGCACATTGTTTTGATCAATGTACTATTTTTTATTGTATGTTTCAAATGAGTGATGTTTTCCGTGTCTTAATGCCCTGTCAGTTGTTCTTAAAGGCACAACACTCGACCTGATGAAGCGGTTTATACCGCGAAACGCGCTGTCATTTTAAAAGTGCCCCAATAAAGTACATTTTTCTTTTTACGACAATCGGAGTGACTACTATATAAGGTAGGATCATTCCTTACCTTTTGCTGTTATAGATATATGCTTTATTAGTAGAATCCTTGACCTATCCCATTTACATTCATATACTAACCAAAACTCCAGTACCCCAAGGGTGCCGCCTACCTCTTTACTCGATTACCCTACCCCTCCCCCCTTTTATTGAACGAGAGGTCACTACCCGGCAGGTGGCATCTTTTCCAAAGAGCTGTGACCATCCAAGTGAAAATACAAGGCCGAGTGGGGATGGTACTTTGTGAGTATATACAATTATCTTACATTTTTATCAATCCCACGTAAGATAATACACCAGATTGGGCTCCCGGTGTCCTCCCGCTCCATTTCCTCTGCCCTCTATTTAAATATAGATATCATATTAAAAATGTAAGCATTGAAAAGTTCTTTAGCAATTCAAATTGCAAGCTAGCTAGTTGCAGTAGCTGTTCTCAAATATATTCTCAATAAAGCATATGTATTAACATCTCATTGTTGAAGTTGCTTCTCCACTTCATCTTTCCAGTATTGTGGAGTAATTCTCTCTCTTGAATTAATCATGATCTTTACTATTGATTTAAAAGTCTCTTGAAACTTATGTTGTAGCCTGTCAGCATTCTTGTATGTAAATCTTGGCATGTTTATTTTCGCAAAAAGTCAAATGTGATAGATTATTTTGTAGATTAAGTTTGATATATGGTTGTTTTCTTGTTAAGCACAGTCTCTTCTCATGGAAATATTTAATGCAGTTACTCGCTTGATCCTGGATATGTCATGTGTAGATTTTCTCTCTGATTCAAGTAGTTCTCCGCACCAATCATTCATTAGTATTGGAATCAGTAGTCATTCAGAACTTTCTTTTCTGGAAACTTCTTTAACAGGTATCATATGGTTCAGATAGCTTTCAATCAAGTGTCTGTAATTCTTGTATACGACATGCAGTTCTCATGATAGCGCCTTAGGATCCCCCCTTATGCAGCTTTAAAGCAATCTAGTACCAGTCCAGTGTTTTGCTAGCAGTTAAGTCTGCCACTTTAACGCATTATTGACAGTTCAGGTTGTTTAGAACATTTCATCTGTAATATCAAATAGTCCCGCAAATAACTCTATATTTTCTGAGTTGCAACTATAAGTCCAATGTGCACGCCAGTCTTTTCATACCATGGCACTTCAAGGAGTTTCACTCTCTTAGTTTCTTCAGTACTTTTCTTGTATATATACGGATTCGGTATTTAATTGATATTTGAGCTGTTCTTGCTCTTCAAGTCATGTAGGGGGTGTTCCTCTAGTCATGGTGCATCTGCCTTTTCCACCATCAGTAAATAACTTGTATGCTAGAACCAGTCATAGCGCAATTTCATTTGTCCCAGGAAGCTTTCTTGAAACTTGAAAAGGATGAGTAACAATGGTTATCTCCAAGTTATATTATTAAACAGAATTTTGTATTGTTTTCATTATCAGTCGGGTTGCATGTTAGTACAGTTTCCATTCACAGTGCAGAGCTATGTGCAGATTTATGATAGTCCCTTGCTGTACATATCTTTTCATCATTTAGGATATTTTCATCTCTCTTGGAATTCAAACAAGTGTTAAACTGTCCTTTATTCTGGAGTATTGGAACTTCTCTTTGAATTGTCCATGTATTGCATAGTTGAACGTTTCTGAAGAATATTTTATTTAACTTCATGTGAGCAGTACAGTGGTGTAGGGGTTAGTGCTCTCGCCTTGTAGGAGTTTGTATGTGCTCCCTGTGTCTGTGTGGGTTCCCTCCGGGCACTCTGGTTTCCAACTCTTCTGATAGTACTGGAATAGCTAGGTTGGGCATTATCTTCAAGGATAAAGGCTGTATGAGAAAATCCAGCAGTCAATCTTGTTCAGATGCTGGGCATACTGTTGATGCATCAAGTTCAATTTTATTTTGAAGTCTTCCTTGTAAGTTGTGAAGTTCAGCTTTTGTAGTCATTAATTGTATCAGGTACAGCAAACACCATTGTAGTAGTATATTTGCGAATAATTGGTATTGTTCTCAGCACTTATGAGAAAAAATAAAAAGGAAGAGGAGAGAAGGGGAAAACCCCCAAAAGTAATATGCAACATTCTGGTGAATTTTCAGCATAAAAAAACTAAACTAACTACTGTAACGATTGTGGAATTCTCTCCGTGATTAGCGCACAGGATGTGCGCTGACACTGCGGAAATCCTCCACAAACGTATAATTTGCGGGAACCCAGCAGAAGGTGCAATGCACCTGTAGAGGGAAATTCCTGTCGGCAGGTGGAGCTGTGGAGTGCAGAGGAACAGCTCCTCTGCCCTACCACACACGCCAGACAGGAATTGTACGAAGGGAAGAAACGCAATCGCAAGAGAGGCGATTGAGAATGAGCACAGAGACAGATTGTATGTGTGTGCACCAAACTAGTCGCCAACCTGCGACGGTGCACACACCACAGCAGATATGAAGTAGGAACGCGATCGCGAGAGGTGCGATCGCCAGACGTGACACAAGGCTACAGCAAGGCGGAGCACGAGAGTAGCAAAGGCACAGCAAATCATACAATGAGGAGATAAGGAAAATAACAAACGCTAACTGAACGCGAACACCGCACTAATTCGCAACAGTGCACGCGTTCATGTGCGGTCTCCACGTGATAAGCACAATAGAGACAAGCACGCCTAACTAACCACCGACAGACAAACGTGAAACAGAGGACGCGAGTGCTTGCTTAATGGTTACCTCACCGAGCCTCCAGCAAGTGTTCGTAGCAGACAAGACAGACACACGAAAACAGGGACAAGCGAGAGATAGGATCCACAGCACTAGTGAAAAGAGGCCAGTACGATCCAGGGAGACAGAGAGATGGAGATCAGACGGATCCACAGCACTAGCGCTAGGCGAGTGCGATCCAGGCAAGACAGATAGAGGAGATAGCTGGTAGCAACCGCTGCTCCAGCTATACTCCAAGAACAAAGATCAGAACGACCTCCTGTCGACCACCGCAGGGACAGGACAATCGCAACAGACAAACAAAACAGATATGCAATCCTAACTGCACTAGGGAACCTGCTGAGTGCAGTCCCAAGAATTACTCTTAAGCTATCTTCAAACAATGAGCAAGGCTGACACTCTCCAGAGTGTTTCATAGGAAGAATCCTTATGACCAGCACTTACTGTGGGAAACATAGCTCTTTATAGAGCAAGCCCACAAAGGATGTGGCTAGGCAATCTGCATGACAAACATATGCAAAGTCCTCAGCAGCAAGCTGCACAACTGACAAAAGGTCTCTCTTCCAGAGACCTGCAGAATGCAGACCTGAACAGTGGTCAAAAGGCTGCCTGCCTGCGCAGGCAGCCACGCGGATCCTCACAACTACCTTCCTACTTGTGGTTCAAAAAGATACTGTGAGGCTATATGGTGCTGGGTACATTCTTACTAGTTTGCTCTAGTGTTCAAAGTTATAACAGCAGGTTCCTTCTCTTCTTGCTTATGCCTCTTCTTAAGTTCATCTTAATTTGTCTTTTAAAAATCAAAGTAGTATTATCCATTTTCTGTAAAAGTTGAGATATGTCTTCTCTTTGAAAAGTGTTCATTTTCTTCTGAAATAAAAAACGTTCATATTTAAGCTGTGCATCAGAATCCATCAATAGCATATCATACTTGTCTTCATTTGTAGCTTCATGTGTGTCATGGCTTTTATCATTGCTTGACATCAGTAAGTAAGTCGTTGTCCATTTACAAAAACATTTTCTCTTGTTATCTGTCCATCACTTTAGTAAACTGTTGTCCTCAGCGTCACACTTCCTGAATAGAGTATCAACTTGAAATTCTTCTACTTGAACTTCATCAGTCAATTACCTAATGCTTCTCTGGAGGGATCAAAATGGCTGAAGAAGACAAACAATATGTATTATACTAGAAGAAGAAAGTTTGGACAGAAGCTTACAATTAAAGGGAGTCTGAAGCGAGCATATAAAAAAAACAGATACTCACCTAAGGAGAGGGAAGGCTCTGGGCCCTATAGAGACTTCCCATTCCTCTCACAGTACCCGCATTCCAGCTCTGGAACCCCTGTTAGCAGTCTACGACTGTTGAGTCAGAGACTGCTCACTTCCGCAACTGTGGGAGGCTTTGGCAATCTTTGGGAGCCTGAGTGCTGGAATGCGGGGACCATAGGAGGAAGGGGAAGACTCTATAGGATGCCTGGTACATAAAAGTCGCACCCCCAACACTAATCTAACCTCCTTGTACCTTATCCTCTTACACTAACTTTTTACAGCTATGCCGAAAATTAACCTTAGTACTGCTACACCTAACACTTTCCTTCCTACCGATATATATATAATCAATCGTAATGTAAGTTTGTCACCTTCAGCTACACAATAGCTGAACTTTTTATGCTACGCACCAAATGTGTGTTCAGCTACAGTAGCAGAATACTTTCCCGATATTCGCACCAAATTCAAACACCCTGGTACCCCAAAGCCGCAAATTTAAATAAATTGCTGTCTATGGCGCTGCCAAAATGTGACAATACCCATCAGCCAAGCTTAACTGCTTCGCGATCCACGTGTCACAATGGGTTTGGTGGGCAATAACACCCATTTTGACTTTCAAATGCATGTTATCTAAACCAGTCTTTATGCTGACTCTAAAAACAGGTGTTTGAAGAGAAAATACACAATATGCTTCCACTAATTTAACTTTAACTATCAGAAGAGCATTTTTTCAGGAATGCACTGTTCTTTCCTTTACAATTCCCTGCATTGTTCTGAACTCTGACATTAACATAAAGAAAATTGTAGTGAAAACTGTTGATCTGTGTTCAATAATTGTTTGTTTCAACTTCGCTATTTAGTTTCACCTTTTGTAATAGTTCAGTAGTCATAATTATCTCTGAATATGTTACTCTACAATAAAAGGGAAATGAAACAAACCATTCTTCATTTCAGAGTATGTGATAATGTGAAAATGTGTTCTATAACCTTGTTTCTAATAAAGGAGAATTGAAAGTAATAAAAAGGCTTGAGTAGAAAAATGCAGGCAAGCATATTCTAAATACTATGTACTATTGTGTTTTAATTACTTTTTGAAATAACAACTTTTACTGGAAAAAAACAACCTTGAGCTTAAAGGAAACCTAACCTAAAAGGAATATGGGACGTACAATTTCTAAAAGATAAGATAGTATTTATATAGCGCCAACATAGTACGCAGGGCTGTACAGAGTATATTATCTTGTCACTAACTGTCCCTCAGAGGGGCTTACATTCTAGTCCCTACCATTGTCATATGTCTATGTATGTATTGTGTAGTGCATGTATCATAGTCTAGGGCCAATTTAGGAGGAAACCAATTATCTTATCTGTATGTTTTTGGGATGTGGGAGGGAACCGGAGTGCCCGGAAGAACCCCACACAGAGACGGGAAGAACATACAAACTCCTTGCAGATTTTTACCTGGCTGGAATTCAAACCAGGAACCCAGCTCTGCAAGGCGAGATCGCTAACCACTATGCCCCTGTACAGTTTAAGCTTCCAGCAGTCTAAAGTGTTAGTAAACTTATGTGTGCTTGAAATGTCTCAAAATGGGCCTTAATCAATGATGCAATATACCTGTATTTTTAATTTTGCTCCTTTTTAAGATAATGTCCTGTCAGCTCTAGTATGCACAACATAAACAGTCTAGGCTCATACTTATTGTCAGCTAACTGCATCCTGTTTGAGAAATCTCCTTCTAAAATTATGCATTTGCTAAAGATTTTCCCCTTCTGACTGCATTCTTTATCATGTCTGAAGAGACAGTTTAAACACTTCAGCAATTATTGAATATTGCAGAATACACTATATGCTGATGAGTAAAAACAATAATGCAAGTGTAAAGAGCTAGTGATCAGATCCTCATCTTGCGACATCCACACTTAATTTTACTGAATATTACTGAACAAATAATTTGTTTTGTACAATATCGATTTATAAACTATTTACTGATTGCCAATTACCACCCCCCCCCCCCATATATTATTAAATTGATAAGTGATGCTAGCACCTTTACTACTGGTAAGGTGAATAACTGTAGAATGTTTCCTGTGTGAAGTGAGCAGGGACATCACATGATCTCCCAGAGTGCTCTGGGGAGAAGGCTGCATAATACCATAGGATAGGTCAAACATCACTGGGAGGGTGGGGTTACATACCAATATACAACAGTATATAGTTATAAGAAGCATTTCTGGTGTGAAATAGGATAATGTAAAATGTGTATGTTCTGCTATGAGTTGTTATGGGTCTTTTTAAGTATGAGTACATTGATTGACACTTTTAAGGATAAATGGTCATACTGATATACCCATAATCTATAAGGATTGCCGCTATTAAGTAAAACTAAACAGGAACATTACCTTCTGTCTATAGAGGACAGCACAGTAGTTTCAGCTTTGCAGGCATTTTAAAATATTAACAAAACGCTAGAAGTACCTCCCCCACTTACTTTACAAGAGTGAGAGGAGAGCCGATCCAGTGTTCAGAACAAGTAAATAGGCTGGGAGAAGGGGCAGAAAAAAATGTAGACCTGCAGCTCACATATAGTTTTACTAATGTGGCTGCTAAAGGTTAAAGAATCCCCTAATGTTATTGTTCTAATTTTGCAAGGCACATACATACAATGGCTTATAGCCACACCTACCGATTCATATTCTCCAAGCACTCATTGAAACCACCGGGGGTACATATGCAATTATCTTTTTAACCTGAGTTTTCTCCTAGGAGATAATATTTCATCTTCTATTTAAAACACCTTTCCAGTACTTTTCAACTAAACAAAAAGTAAACGAAAAAGTACTATCAAAATTATTTTGAGTATTTTCTTGCTTTCTGGTGGCTTAAAATGTATTTTATTGACAAGTTTAAAAATACCACCTAGGAGAAAACTCAGAAGAAAATGTTAATTGCATATGGGCCCTGGTCTCAAAGTGCCCAACAGCACTGCAGTTGGTTCAATAATAACAACAGCTGTTAGTCAAAAAGAATCCTTCTTATGTGTAAAAAAAAAAAAGTCTAGAGAAAATATGCTAAAAGGACATCCAAAGGTAAATGGTGATATAACAAAGCAAGCTGAGCACCCTTCTGCCCAGCTCCCAACTGTAGCTTGCAGATGAGCTTTAAGGATAAGGATAGAGCCCATCAGCAATAGTCCCACTAGGAGCGCTTTTGTTGCACTGATTTCCAGTGATCGGCAAAGTGCTATTTCAGAGGATCCCTATAGCGGTAGTCCCAAACGCTGCTTGCAGTATTTTTGTTTTGGAGCAATCCTGGAATGATCATATCAGTGGCTATGGTAGCCAAATCGCGATCGCTCCGGGAATCTCAATGAAATTGCCTCAAAGTGCCCATAGTGGGTGCCAGCCCTAAAGTGTGAGGCTCCATTACCTAATCACCTTGTTTATAATGTATAGTACCCCTCCATGGTGAATTAACATTAAAAAAGGCCTATGTCTTTAAAGAAGTCATCATTTACAAAATGATTTAAATGCAGCAAATGCCAGCGCCACACTTCATTTTCTACACTTGGAGAAAAATAGCCTTTTTTGAACATAATAAATGGAAGCACATATTGCCTGGCCCAGCAGGATATTTGTTTGTCTGCTGAACACAAAATATCTATTACAAGGCAAATAGACTAATGTTCCACTTCTCTATAAACCTCGTTACATCCGTCTGGAGCAATGGAGGATGAAAACCATGCTACTCTCATTTTCACTTTATATCAGGAATACATGTTTCTGAAAGCGAGGAAAGGAATGCATTTTACTATAAGCAGGATAATATGATGTATTGTGAAGGTAAGGAAATAGCACAAAATAGAATGGAGCTCTGAAAAACTCAGATATTGTTTGCTTAAAAACTGATCCATCGCAAGTCCGGATAATTCTGGCTGAGTGTATGATTAAAAAGTACATTAGCACAGGATGCTGAAAAAACTGCAAGTCAAAATGATTAGTAGTTCCTGTTTCTAAGCTGCTAAAGTACTTACTAAGTAGTCCTCTTTTTCTTGTCAGCGTGTCATGGTTTTTCCAAGAAGCTCATCTATCTCTGTCTTGTGCTAACAATTTTATTGTTTTATATCTATTTATATTCTCTTCTTGTGCGTATTTTTGTATTAAATATAATGTGTGATAGTATTTCTAGCTCATCCTTTGTAAGTGCCCTGTTGTTTTACCACCATTACCAGCAGTTAAACCTCCAAATTATTCTTGATTCTCTGGTTCCTTACCCGAACCCTTTTCGTCTTTCCCTTGATCTTCCTCAAGAACCACATCTCCACTGTTTGATGTCTTGGTTTGTGCCACTTGTTCATGACTCACTGCTTGCTGTACATTAGTGATAGGGTATGAGTCAATTTATAGACTGCAAGTTTAGTTCTCTTTGTAAGCCCTCTTTTTACAGTAAAGCAAAACTTAGTCAAAGAGACATCTAGGCTGTTTTTATACTGTCATTTAATTCTTCTTGGTCAACGATGACCCTTGTTATGATCATGCTTTTAATTTCAGCTATATTAATTTGTACAGCATCTAATGATTCAAGATACTAAACTTTTCTTGTAGCTTACTGGCCGTGCATACAAAAACTACACGGCAATGCACATATTTTAATTCAGACAGAAGTAATGGATGCACTCCAGTATGCCAAAAGCATTTTATTTTTTTGCTGGGTTTGACGACCTTCAGGGTAGAATCAGACATGATGATAAATAAATGTGGGGTAAGGACACTTCCTTGGTGAACACCTTTTACCATTCCAAAGGTGCAACCTACTTATCACTTGGAATAGGATATGGAGGGTGTCGAGTGGCGCCGGAGGATGATGGCAGCTTGAACCAGAGCTCCTGCACTCTATCCACCCGAAGCTGCATATAGCAGAGTCATTTTCACCCCAAACGGCTATGAGGAGCACCCACAGCAACCAGAGTACCACCACAGACCTTAAAAATCTGCAGAAGCCAGCAGGCAGAACGGTACCGGAGATATTTCGGTCCCAGAAGAACGCATCACAGGCCTCCAAGATGGTGCCGGCTAAAGAGACACGGGCCGTGCACTCCTCTCCAGATTCTTCCCTGCTGAACAAGCTCAAGGTGGGTGATCCACAGCATAACCCCCCTACCTTAGTCGACATCCGTACCATGGCAGAGGACATTAAAAGCTCATTGCACTCGGCTATAGCAGAAGTGCGCACGGAGGTGGCCACCATAGGCACACGCTTACACACCTTAGAAGTGGCTGGAGCTAAGTGAGACACACAGATTAGCATGCTTCACAAAGTGGCTTCCACTCAGGCAGACAAGATATCGGAGCACACTCGCCAGCTGGAAGATCTGGATAATAGGGGAGAAGATGCAATATCAGAGCGAGGGGCATTCCTGAATCTGTAACAGCCGACCTAAAGCGCTTTCGGCCATCTTTAATGATTTACTCGAGAGACCTCCAGAGACAGCTATCGGCTTTGTCCAGGCACACAGAGCTCTGAAATCCAGATTAACAGATTCTGACAAGGCCAGGGACATTATTTGCTGCTTGGAGTCCTTTCAGTTGAAGGAAGATATCATGCGGACTGCTAAGCACCAAGAAGAGATTCTGTTTAATGATCACCCTGTTCACTTGTACCAAGATCTATCAGCCATTACTTACATGAAACCCCTGTTGCAGGCTATAAAGGACAAAGGGCTAACATATAGATGGAAATTTCCATTTGCATTAACAGTTCTAAAAACACACGATTGGTTCGCACGATGGCCAGGGGCCCCGGACCTCTCTCACTGGCCGGGGCCCCAAGGCCAATGCGCGATAGCTGGAGGGGAGTGCAGGTGGGCCTGGACCTCTCACACCCAGGCTCTGGACCTCTCACATCCAGAAAACCCACCAACACTGCCTCCATACTGAATGCTAAATTCGACACACACAAGCAATAGAACACAGCAATACATGCATCCAGCTACATTTAAGTCGTCAGCAGGTGCTCGTCAGCCAATCAGGATGCACTGTCATACACCCTTTACCTGCCATACCACATCTAGCAGCCATTAGCATTCAGGTGGGAGGCTTCAGTTGGACGCAAATCGCAAGATTGCGTCGCTAGCAGGACCGCCCCGTGCAGGCATCCCTCCCACAGGGGTCCCTCCCTAACCGCTCACCTGTCTGCCATGTCCTAGAGCTGAAAAAAAAACGTTTAAAAACACACGATTGGTTCGCACGATGGCCAGGGGCCCCGGACCTCTCTCACTGGCCGGGGCCCCAAGGCCAATGCGCGATACCTGGAGGGGAGTGCAGGTGGGCCTGGACCTCTCACACCCAGGCTCTGGACCTCTCACATCCAGAAAACCCACCAACACTGCCTCCATACTGAATGCTAAATTCGACACACACAAGCAATAGAACACAGCAATACATGCATCCAGCTACATTTAAGTCGTCAGTAGGTGCTCGTCAGCCAATCAGGATGCACTGTCATACACCCTTTACCTGCCATACCACATCTTTTCAGCTCTAGGACATGGCAGACAGGTGAGCGGTTAGGGAGGGACCCCTGTGGGAGGGATGCCTGCACGGGGCGGTCCTGCTAGCGACGCAATCTTGCGATTTGCATCCAACTGAAGCCTCCCACCTGAATGCTAATGGCTGCTAGATGTGGTATGGCAGGTAAAGGGTGTATGACAGTGCATCCTGATTGGCTGACGAGCACCTGCTGACGACTTAAATGTAGCTGGATGCATGTATTGCTGTGTTCTATTGCTTGTGTGTGTCGCATTAACAGTTCTCTCAGATGGAAAACTTTTCACTTTAAAGAATGGCTCGGGTCTACATGATTTTTGTGAGGACTTGGGCCTGCCATCGCTAAAGATTCTTGATTGGGACGGGGAATGTGTGGTTCTTGACTTACCCACCGTGCCAATAAACGCTTGCAGAAACCGCCTGATTCGGGTTCGCAAAAGAAATCGACACCCCCCGGTGTCTGATAAGGAATCCTCAGAAGAGGAGTAACTAGACCGTTTCTTTTACTGGTTCTTTGGAGAAGATCTCTTGCCATTCTATGGCTTTAATAATGAGTCTCTATCTCATGTCGTTCTCCTTTGCAATGCCACAACTTTGCAATGCCACAACTTTGCCTTGCCACAATTTTGCCTTATTATAGAAGTTATGTTTGTACTTATTATAGAAGTTATGTTTATGATAGAATATTAAGTTTATATTTGGTGGTCTGGTGGTTGACCTAGTGGTCCTCAAAGCAGGAATGTCACCCCTTAGACCAGCCTTTCTCAACCTTTTAACCTTGGAGGAACCCTGCAAATACTTTTTGGACCTCAAGGAACCCTTGCAAGTCATTTTTGGATCTCAAGGAACCCTTGAATTTACTTTGCAGGTGGCATGGTCTTTAAAAGCTGGGGTGGCTGTTTATACCCTTCATTATAATGTCTGTTTATTCTAGCGCTTTTTATTAATGTGTTCATTATTATTCTGACAACCAATTTAGTGCTTCTTTTTACAGTACTGTACCCCCTTTTATAGTGTGCTCTCTATCATACTTTCCCCCAATACCGACGATGCGGAAAATGTCAAGGAACCCCTGCAGAGTACTCAAGGAACCCTGGGGTTCCAGGGAACCCTGGTTGAGAAAGGCTGCCTTAGACAATTCACATCACCCTCCTCTCTTAGATCTGGTTCTCTCACGAGTGACTTAGACGCTTCGGTGTCCTAATCAAGTGTCGCTCTGAAACAACCAAATCGACGAATACACACATTTAAATGCAGATTTTGTTTCTGTCTTACTCTCCTTCCCCTAGAATAGAGAGAGCATCTTATATCATAACAATAGATTCTGGTTGTATATATAGCTCTCTGTGTATGCCTTTCCCGATGGCCAGCTATATATGATTATTCTGCGTAACACTTCATATGAGAAAGACGATTTACTTTCAGGTTCTATTATATCGATGCATGCGACTGAGGGTAAGGAGGGTAGTAGGATATTTACTTGTTAACATTAGGAGGTTGGAGGTTGACATCAGTTATTTTAGTGTAAAACTATACTTTGGAGAAAGTGATTATAAATGATTGGGGATGTATAATGTCCTATACTTGAAATACTGTATATGGTGGATATAGCGGGTGTTTATGTGAGTTCTGTTTATTTGGTTATTTGTTGTAGCCTTCTAGGCCCCTACACAGTGCATAATTTTATGCGCTGAATGTGTCACACCCCACTGTTATTGCGGGTAGTGGTATGGCCCTCTAATATCGTATCCGAGCGGGTAATTTTTGGTACTTGTTGATTTTGGACTACTTTATAGTTTATTTATCCATGTGCCGGTTTTCCTCTATATCTTTCTCTTTTTTCTTTCTTCTTTTCTTTCTCTCTATCCTAGACAAAGCTGTTGCTAATAGGCACAACACTTATGGTGACAAGGTTCTTGTTTTCTTACAAGCAAACATACCTAGATCAGCAGATAAAAACGCTGACAATACCTCTGGCTTTGAAACAGGGAAAATCACGTCCCTCAATGTTAATGGGTTAAACACCCGGAGAAACGATCCTTAGTTTTTTATTTCTTACGCAGAGAAAAAGTGGATATTGCATTTTTGCAAGAGACACACTTCAGATCTAGGCATGTACCCAATACATTTGATGCATCCTTTCCCCTGGCGTTTCACTCTACCTCTCCTACCACGAAAACTAAGGGTGTTTCCATCTTTATACACAAAAGTGTTCCCTTTGTGCTTGGGGAGGTGGAGTGGGATGCCGAGGGGAGATTTCTGTTTGTACGAGGGAAAATCGGGGAGAAAAGTCACCCTTGCATCTCTTTATGCTCCTCATCAGCAACAGCCATCTTTTATTAGATCTGTTATGTCCAGGCTCTTGACATTTGGTGAGGGTATATTGATATTGGGAGGAGACCTCAATGTTCCCCTTGAACCACTCCTTGACTGTTCTAACAGCTCCTCCTCACAGTCATATAGAGCTTTGAAGCTTATTAAATTAAGTATACAAGATCTAACATTAATGGATGTATGGAGAATCAACCATCCATCAGTAAAATACTTCACCTTTTTTTCCCTGATTCATAACAAACATACCAGGATTGACGATCTCTTTGTTTCACAGAGAGACCTATCATATGTCTCTGATTCCTCAATAGGAACAAAACTAATCTCAGACCATGCACCGGTATTCCTAACCCTGAGCTTCCCTAATAAAGTCCATAAAACATGGTGTTGGAGACTCAACCCTAACCTTCTGTCTGAGGAACACACAGGGTTGGAAGAATATCTAATGTCCTCTCTGATTATTTTGAAATGAACAGTCAAGAAGAAGTGCCCTCTTTAACAGTTTGCAAAAGCACATAAAACAGTGGTTAGAGGCTAGTTTATCCGAATGGAGGCAGAACTCAAAAAGGAACGTGAGGATGGTATTCGCAACCTTACCCGGTAAATTAGAAAGCTTGAAAACCTGCATAAACTCACTTTAGCAGCTCAATCACTTGAGGATTTAACCAATGCCCGCTCTAAGTTAAATTCCTTGCTAAATACTGAAGGCAAGAGAAAGGTAATGGCAGGTAGAAAAGTATTTTATGAAACAGGAAATAAGAGTGGGAGATGTCTGGCGAGAGCTTTGAGAAAGCAGATATATGCTTCCCATATCCCGTCCCTGATTGATAAGAAACAACAACGGTTGGTCAAATCAGAAGATATAGCAAATGAGTTTAGACAATTTTATAACTCACTATACAACCTCTCACCCAATGAGCGGAGCCCAGGTGAAATTAGCTTGAGGCAACTTAAAATTTCTGAATTTCTTGAGAAATTCTCTCATCCACTGAAACTTGAACAATCTGATAGGGAAGATTTGGAAGCCCCGCTCTCGGAGGATGAATTTCACATGGCAGTCAAAGCTCTCCAAACCGGTAAAGCACCCGGACCGGATGGTCTATCATCCCAATACTACAAATCCTTTTGCTCTATTCTTGCCCCCGCCTTTGTATCTGCTTTTAATGGGATCTCGCCAGGTTCTACCCCCTCTGCACAATTTCTAGAGGCCCACATTACTGTGATCCCCAAACCCGACAAGGACCCACAGTATTGCACTAATTACAGGCCGATCTCTTTGCTTAATTTAGATGCCAAATTGTTGGCCAAAATTGTAGCTAACAGATTGTTGCCATTCGTACCGGATCATGTCGGTATGGACCAATCGTGCTTTATCCCTGGTAGGGAGGCAAAGGATAATGTAGTGAGGTCTGTTAACATCGTGGCATATTCCAAAAAACATAACCTTAAAACATTCTTATTGTCCACTGACGCTGAGAAGGCATTTGACATGGTGGCGTGGGACTATATGCATGCCACAATGTCATGCCTAGGTTTCAGTGCAATCATGACAAAGTGGATCAATATACTATACACTAACCCATCCGCCAGAGTAAAGGCAAATGGAATATTGTCATCCGCTTTCAGTATTTCAAATGTGACGAGACAGGGATGCCCCCTCTCCCCACTTGTCTATATACTTACGCTTGAACCCTTTTTAAACACAATTAGGTCTGACGAGACCATAAGAGGCTTTAAGATCAGTAATTCCTATCATGTGGTAGTTGCAATTGCAGACAATTTATTATTCTATTACAAGACCCACTCACGTCCCTACCCAACCTAATCCATAGATTTGAAGACTTTGGCAGATTGTCTAACCTGAAAATTAACTTCCACAAGTCACAAGCTTTGAATATATCATTGGACAGGGCCACAGTTCATTCATGCTGCTCCTAATTTGCCTTTACCTGGGTGGAAAACTCTTTAAGATACCTTGGAATTATCCTAACCTGTGACCCCAAGGGACTCTTCCATGCTAATTTTGTTCGCATTGCTGAGACCTTGAAAACAGACCTACTTAACCACTTGAGGACCCACCCTTTACCCCCCCTTAAGGACCAGCATTGAATTATGTGATCTGTGCTGGGTGGGCTCTACAGTCCCCAGCACAGATCAGGGTGCAGGCAGAGAGATCAGATCACCCCCCTTTTTTCCCCACTAGGGGGATGATGTGCTGGGGGGGTCCGATCTCTCCTGCCTGCGTGTGGCTGGCGGGGGGGGGGCACCTCAAAGCCCCCCTCCCTCTCCTACCTGTCCCCCCGGTGATCGGGGCTGCACAGGACGCTATCTGTCCTCTGCAGCCTGTGACAGGACGTCCCCTGTCACATGGCGGCGATCCCCGGCCGCTGATTGGCCGGGGATCGCCGATCTGCCTTACGGCGCTGCTGCGGATTATTTCCGCTTGTGTTTACATTTAGCCTGCGAGCCGCCATCGGCAGCCCGCAGGCTATTCACGGAGCCCCCCGCCGTGATTTGACAGGAAGCAGCCGCTCGCGCGAGCGGCTGATTCCTGATTAATCAGCCTGCAGCTGGCGACGCAGTACTGCGTCGCTGGTCCTGCAGCTGCCACTTTGCCGACGCACGGTATAAGCGTGCGGTCGGCAAGTGGTTAATTGGGGTAGTAAATCCAGCCTGACGTGGTTCGGTCGAATGGCTTCGGTCAAAATGAACTTACTCCCACGCTTTCTTTATATCAGTCAATGTCTACCTATCGATCTTCCAACTTCATAACTGCGTACACTACAAACCTGTATAAATAAGTTCATCTGGGGACACAAACCGCCTCGTCTCAAACGCACAATACTATGTATCCCAAAGAAGTTAGGTGAAATGAGTTTACCTGACTTATTTAAATATCATTTAGCCTCCCAGCTATGTAGGGTTATTGAATGGGCTAATTGCACCAATCCCAAAATTTTGGTGGGGGTTGAGCAGGATTCAGCACTCTGTCCTGCTGCTGCTTTCGGTTGGTCTGATACTACAAACTTCACAAAGAACACCTGGGGGAACCCCCTCCTATCGGCCACAGTGAAAAATATAAGAAAATATCTACCATCCCTGGGATTATCCTCCTTTCCTAGCAAACTGACACCCTTGATAGTTAGATAGTGGCCGGGAGAAGGATGCCCTAGAGTGAGGGATTTTATCTCAGGTAACAGCATAAAAACACATTCTGAAATGTCTGCCCTCAGAGATGACCTAGAGTTGTCTAATTGGCAAAATTCCCAGATTCGCTCATACCTAAATGCTCTCAAAGGCAAGTTTGATTGGAGCAAGCCACTAACCCCGTTTGAAAAAATGGTGGTCAGTACCACTCCCCACAGACACTTGGTCTCCCAAATTTATCAGATATTGCTTGAACCTTCTTGTCCAGATAAATTGAAATTTCAGGAAGCCTGGGAGAGAGACTTGGGTCTTGAGTTTGAAAAAGATCAATTGCAAAAATGTTTTACGCTAAACCATAAAGGTTCGCTTAATGCAAATATCCAGGAGTTGGGATATAAGATCCTGACTTGTTAGTATAGAACCCCAAAGGTGCTACACCGTATCTTCTCCTCAACTCCCGACATATGTTGGAGATGTGGAGCTGATGGGGGTGACATCCTCCATATCTTCTGGTCTTGCCCCTCCCTCGACAACTACTGGAAAACAGTCCATAGGTTGATTGAGCAAATCACATGCTCCACTATTCAATTTGCACCTGGTACTTTCCTCCTGCATGACACCAATAATGCTGTAGAAACATATAAACGGTCCCTTACAGTACACCTTATCAATGCAGCTAGAGCCTTAATCCCTGTGCTTTGGAAATCCCCATCCTCACTTACTGTCAAGGCCTGGCTCTCAAGGGTGGATAGGATAGAAGCTATGGAAAGGGTAATCCTTATGTCTCAAGACCGCCTGGAACAATACACCCTTACATGGTCTATCTGGAATGATTTCCAAATTACTGATGAGTATAAAAGGATAACAATAACAATAATATTTGTATAGCGCTTTTCTCTGTGGGGACTCAAAGCGCTGTGACCCTGCATTATGCAGTCTCAACGGCTAGGGAAAAGAGGTGAGTTTTTAGAATTTTTTTTAAAGCTGTCCAGAGAAAGAGCCTCCCGTACTGATTGTGGAAGTGAGTTCCATTGAGTAGGGGCTGCATAGGAAAAGGCCCGGGCACCAAATGTTAAGTGTATCCTGGAAATAACCAGCTTCATCTTGTTGGCAGAGCGGAGGGTGCGTGGAGGGGCATAAAGTTCCAATAGATCCGCTATGTATTTGGGTCCCATGTGGTTTAGAGCCTTGAATGTCAGCAGGCAGATCTTAAAATTGATTCTCCATTTTACTGGCAACCAGTGAAGAGTTTGCAGTACTGGGGTGATGTGTGAGCTGTGGGGGGCATTGGTTATGAGTCTGGCTGCAGCATTCTGTACTAATTGTGAGGGCCGCAGAACCTTATCTGTAGATCCGATGAACATGAATGAATCTGTTGCAGGAGTCTAGGCGGGAGGATACAAATGCATGAACTGGATAGTGTACTGGTTAAGGGCTCTGCCTTTGACATGGGAGACCAGGGTTCGAATTCTGGCTAGGTCAAGTACCTATTCAGTAAGGAGTTCAAGGCAAGACTCCCTAACACTGCAGGGTGGCCTCTTGAGTGCGTCCCAGTGGCTGCAGCTCTTGAGCGCTTTGAGTCCAACAGGAGAAAAGCGCTATACAAATGTTCAGATTATTATTATGAACCAGGGTAGATAGGTCTTCAGCTGGGATAAGGTGTTAGATTTTCGCTATTTTTCTTAGATGGAAGAAGGAAGACTTGTTGACGACAGCTGATACCTGCTGAGTTTTAGATTTCCATCCAGGATCACCCCAAGGTTTCGCATAGAGTCTTTATACTGTACGGTATCTCCCCCAATTGCTAGTTTGAGGTGGTGAGCGTTTTGAACTTTATCCATCATGTGTGGACCACCTACCACCAACACCTCTGTTTTGTCAGAGTTCAGCCTCAGCCAGCTGATGTTCATCCAATTTTGTAAATCCACTAGGCACGCATTTATGGATGCTGATGGGTCTTGGGTGCCAGGCTTGAAGGACAGATACAGTTGTGTGTCATCTGCATAACAATGGTATCCTAGGCCATAGTTCTGGATTATTTTGCCCAGTGGGAGCATGTAGACTGCAAAGAGTAATGGTGATAGTACAGACTCTTTGCTAATTTGATGATATTGCAAACTGCCCATAAGATATTATTGATTATATTGTTATCTTACAACTTGATACGGTCATGTTATACCTATCTGTTACTCTCTATTATGATGTGCTTGTTATAATGACTTTCTGTACTGCTGTTTTTTTTATAAGTTTCATTAAATTTTAATAGTGAAAAAAAAAAGAATAGGATATGGCCCCAAGTTTCTTGAAGAGTGTTCCAAGTCAGTTTTTAGCCTCAGGAAAGAAGTTTTTTTTTTTTTTTTTATAATTGTCCGCAGTATGCCCAGAAGAGAGATGCCTCTATTGAATGGGGAGTCATATATAACTCAAATGACCAATCCCACAGAATTTGTTAAAAACCTAATGCTGGTTATGAGAGAAAGGGTGTCCGAAAACCATGAATCCCAGCCTGCTTTCTATGGTGCTATGTAGCTAAAGACCATTCATAGTGCCCATATCAACTGTCCTATGCCAAACGTACCTTTTAATTGGGCATGTTTCTAAATAAAGAAACAATAGAAGAAAGTAGACTGGTCTGATGAATCACAATTCTCTTTGACTTCCAAACTTTCCAAATCTAAATCCGATCAAACATTTATGGGTTGTGTTCTAGAAGAACAAGCCCATTCCCCACCCTGCAACTTATAGGACTTAATGGATCTGCTGTAATGCCTTGGTGCCATATACCACACAACACCTTGAGAAGTCTTATGGTGCCTAAGCCTCTAAATGCATCAGATGTGTTTTGTGGCAGAAAAGCAACCTACACAATTTTAGTTAGGTGGTTTTACCAATCTGTGTATAAGTTTCTGGTTCCTCTTTGTGGAGTATATTATTGTAAAGTTAGTCAAATTACCACACGCAGGGAACGTAAGGAATTATACCGGTACTTCCATCAGGTAACATTTGTTAGGCAATTAGTGTGACTTGCAGGACAGGTAACGCCTATGTTGCATAGTGCACATTACCCTGGCAAAAACTGTACTGTTAAGGTAACGCAGCTCAGACGTTTTGCTAAAATTGACTTGTGCTACCTGCACACAGAAATCTTATCAACATTATGTGAATGAACACAATACCAATGGTATGACTTTCCAGACATCACATATGACAACAGACAGTCAATGTAAACAGACTACAAACATTCTCAAGAATGCCTTTAAGGGAAATGAGACATGACAAAAAAAAAGATCAAAAATTCACTCTGAAACCCCTCTGTATGGCATCCTGGCTTTCTGATGTCAAGAAGGTGGCCATGCAAATCAGCGACATTCAATTTAATCTCATCAAATCTCATGAATCAGAATTATTTGCACATGCACATTTACTCATTAGTAGAAAAGGGAAAATTTGTACCGCAAATATTCAATCTTCAAATAGTGGAACAGGGATGGAAATTGAAGCCATTCTACACTACATTGAAGATTTCATAAACATTGTCCCTATGTGTCTGTTCAAATCACTAAAGTGCATTTCAAGTTGCAAATTGATTCATGGCCCAACTTTTCAATAAAGTATCTTGAGAGCTAACAGTAAACAGAGCTGGTAATTTTCACGGTTGTGACTGACAAGATCACAAAGGGCTGAAATTGTTTTCTTGTTGTGCTGGCAATAATAGCAGGAAGGCTAAAATTAAAGTTCTTATTGACTTTTACAGACAGTTCCATCTTGTGCCAAATATTCAAGCAGTGTCTGCACTCAATTTAGATTTACTTAACCCTTGCATTGACAAAACGGCTGCCAAACTCAAGACTGTATTTAGTACAGGGTACTTGCAGAAGTAAATCACATGAAACGAATCCTTGATGCCAGAAAGTCTGCACTTATCACCCAACAGAACGATGCTACCAGAATCATATACAATTGCTGCATACAGCTCTTTTGCCCAGAAATGGATAATTGTCTACTGAAAACATGGAAGTCAATTCTTGAGTCAGGACTGCACACTTAACCTGATGTAGCTGGGAAAAGGGAGAGCAACACTACAACCATATACACTGTATATACAGCCATCTCTTTAATAAGACATACATGCAGTGCAATATGCAGAACACTATGTTATAACCAGTTATGATTTCTCATTTATAAAGCACTAATTTTCTTTAACTCTGAACAGAGAACAATGACCTAGCCATATTAGCAACTCTTGTCAGCTTGGCTAAAAATGTAATTCTCTCCTCTCCCTATCAATAAATAAGTGATTTATTTATTTATTGAGGGGAGGCTGAGGTGAGTTAAAGGAAGCCAATTAAACTTATGCACACACAGTGAAAATATGTAGTCTTCATACAAACAGTATGTTGACCATGTGTGTCTTTAGCTTTTAACACTATTAATCTTTTACCACTCCCACTTATTCCCTGTAGACATTCAGTTTAGGGCTGTGGTTTCTCAAAGCTTTCTTATCTCAGTGGAAGTATGGAAGTACTGTCAATGTTGGCCACTAGGGATGATGAGATGCAAATAATTCTAAGTTGATGCAGAATTATGCAAATTCTGTAGCTAAATGTATCCAGTTTGAACACCATCTCCGCCGCTCATCCTCTCTCTCTGTAGTTGTGACTCAGTGCTTAGACCTCTTCTTTTCTCCATCTAACTATGGCCTTGGCCAGCTTAGTAGCTCTTACATCATATATTTTTATATGAGGAGGATACCCAAATCTATCTCTGTCCCTCATTTTCTGGCTTCAACTTCTCATGCCCCTAACTGTCTAAGTTTTACTTGCTCTTTTATGTCCTCTCATTTTCTTAAATTCAACATAGTCAAAACAAAAGTTTTTCTGCCTCTTAAATGTATCTTCCCTGCTGGACATAACAAAACAAGCAGCAGTAACGAATGAGGAAGGCAGTCCAGGGGGTAAGATCAGCCCCTGCATCAAGGACAACTCTTGCACTGATCATCTAGGAAAGACGGATAGGCCCCTGTGTGGTTCTTGGCCCAAGAGGGTGTGGGACATCCTGTGGGGCCCATACAGGCTCTGGGGCCCTGGGGCAATTGCCTTGTTTGCCCCTATTATAGCGCCGGCCCTGGAATTTGCTATGATTAGCACCTCTCCAGTCCATCCAGAGTGTGACTTATCCATAGGTCTTCTCACTCCTCAGATGCTGTTCCTCTTCAGTCCCTCTTCTGGTTGCCCACGAAATAAATGGTACTGTTCAAGCCTATAAATCTTATATACAACTGTCTTTTTGCTATTGCCAAATATTTAAAATTTCTCTCATCAGTTCAGCACTCATGCCTCATATCCCTGTACTACAAGTCTGCTTTCCTGCATAGCTGAATTGCTTGGACTTCTTTCTGAGCAGACTTATTATATAACTAGATTAGGGTACCAAAGTTCATATTTTTTTTTCTCAGACCAAGTTTATGGCCAACTGGCCAGCTTTCATTTGTGAAGTCAAGTCATCATGATGTGCCTTTACTAAACCAAGCTGCATTGGCCAACTAGTGCTTATTTGGTCTTCAAAGGTTTCTGTTTCTGCAAAATAGCTAAAACATGGATTCTTTGAAATTCCTTCCTGTAAAAATTCTTGATGATGCGCCATCGCTGGTGGGGATATCCTGGGGGTCGTGACCTGGTGACAACCAGGCAGTGAAATAATATGCCACCCACTAGATGCAATACCCCATCATCTCTTTTGGTGAAGACTCTCCACTATTGGAGTGCCAGTACCAGCCACCAGTGTTAAGATCAACAGGGCCCTGACTGTCACTACTGGTAGCATGAGGCAATACCTGGACCCTATAGAGGCTGCACAGGTAGTCCAACTCCTCCAGGATAGCACATTAATACATGTCATTGCCAGAATAGTTGCTGTGTCGCTTCAACAACAGTCTCAAGGACATGGAGGAGATTCCAGGAGACAGGCAGTTAGTATAGGAGAGCTGAACAGGGCTGTAGAATGTGGTCAATCCATCAGCAAAGCCAGTAGCTGCTCCTTTGGGCAAGGGGAAACAGAATGAGCACTGGCAAAGCCCTAGAAATTGGGCCACTGGTGTGTATGTCCCTTACTAAAACAATCATTAAAGGTAACCTTAAGTCTGGCCAAAAAAATGACATTTACTCACCTAGGGCTTACCTCAGCCCCCTGCAGCCAATCGGTGCCCTCGCCGTGTCTCGGAGATTCTCCCGTCCTCGCCGGCGACCACTTCCGGCTTGGCCGTCACTGGCGACAGGCATGGGAACGCGAGTGATTCTTCGCGTTCCCAGCCATATCGCCCCCTATGCTGCTATTGTGGCCTCCTGGCCGCAATAGCAGCATAGGGGGCGATATTGTGGCTGGGAACGCGAAGAATCACTCACGTTCCCATGCCTGTTGGGTTCTGACGGCCAAACCGGAAGTGGTCGCCGGCGAGGACGGGAGGATCTCCGAGACACGGCGAGGGTACCGATCGGCTGCAGGGGGCTGAGGGAAGCCCCAGGTGAGTAAATGTCATTTTTTTGGCGAGACTTAAAGGGGAACTGAAGAGAGAGGTATATGGAGGCTGTCATGTTTATTTCCTTTTAGACAATACCAGTTGCCTGGCAGCCCTGCTGATCCTCTGCCTCTAATACTATTAGCCATAGCCCCTGAAGAAGCATGCAGCAGATCAGGTGTTTCAGTGGTTCAGACTTATAAGTCTGATCTGACAAGACTAGCTGCATGCTTGTTTCTGGTTTTAATCAGATACTACTGCAGAGAAATAGACCAGCAGGGCTGCCAGGCAACTGGTATTGATTAAAAGGAAATAAACATGACAGCCTCCATATACCTCTCTCTTCAGTTCCCCTTTAAGGTTACCATTAACATTCTTCATGAGGGTGACCTGAAGTCCTCTAGTGGGCCCTCTCCTCACTGCTCAGCATTGTGGAGCTCTAATTAGCATTTGCCATAAAATAACAGAATTGGCAGGTCCACCACTGGCACGCTATGCTTTTCACAGAATAGAGCAGGGTCAACCTGAACAATTGTGACATACATAAATGGGTCTAAAGAAGCTAGCAAAAAAATACTCAAAATAACTTTGATAGTACTTTTTCAATTGAAAACTGCTGAAAGGTTATTTTAAAAGATGAAAAGTGATCTTTGATGAAAAATTATCTCCTAGGAGAAAGCTTAGAAGAAAAGGGTAATTTAAAGGGCCAATGTCTCAGTCTATAATATGCTGCCAGGTTGCAACTCATACTGTCCAGGAGCTCAGCGGTGCCCAGTGGGAGATTCTCTAGGACACCATTAATTGTCTGATTAGGCACATGCCCCAATGTTGTCATGCATGCATGCAGATGCAAGTAGGTGGGGAGCCATACATCCAACTAAGTATGCTGTTAAATTTGCTGCAATTAAAATTTGGCAAAATGGACTATCCTTCCACACCAGACTAGTCTTCATCCACTTTAAGCTTTCCACCATGAGTTTGTGGGATGGCAATTTTTTTTTAGTAGGTTTGTATGTCTGCTATGCACTCTGCTGAAAACTCCACACATCAGTCTCAAAGCAAACTTGAGCTTAAAATACACTGATGTGAATTGTATCAATCCTCCTACTCCTAAAAATGACTTTTTTTTAGAATTCAAGTTTTTCTGTTTAAAAGCTGAAAAAGTAGGTTTAATGTTTTAGGTTCCTTTCACGCCTCGCAACGGACAATACAGCATCACAATGCACAGCATGTAGTGCACTAACAGGGTAATGTGTGCATTTACAGTGGCAGTGAAGCATACTTTCATGCTTCACTGTATAGCCGCTCTGCACCTCTAAAGCCTAATCTACACGATACGATTCTTTATACGATTCGATTACGATTCTATTTACGATCCGATTAAATCCAACATGTCCGATCAGGATTCGATTCGATTCAATACGATTTGCCATTGCAAAACAATGGCAAATCGACGGCCAAAGCCACAATCTATGAACTATTGATTTTTTTTTTTTTATATCTACCCCTACACTCAGAAGCCCTGGCAAGAAAAAGTTTTATGGCTGTAAGTCCTTATTAGTGAGGGTTACACTATAGTCCGACTAGATAAAACTGTCACTTGCATACTTGAATGTTTAACTCTAAGGCAGAAAAAATAAACAAAGCCTAGTTATTTGTATGCTTGGCACTGCACATACACATATTTATCTCAGCTCAGGTAGCCTTTAACTACCTTTATTTTTATTTTACTATCATTGCCTACAATATGAATGGTAGCTCAGTATTCTGATTAAAGCTCTCGGTCAGGTGTATTAGCGAAAAGATAGGTTCTCTCAAGTTTTAGCATACAACTTAATATCATCCCTGTATTGGAGGTGACTGGTGGTAGCTACACTGTAGAACTAGCATGTGCATAATCACCTAGGTATATGCTGCACTTTCTGACCACTTATGCTAGTGATCTTGAGATGACTTCCAGTGATGTACAGCATTGTCACAGCAAGCTTTTTAGGAAAGTTTATAGCATCCTGTTGACTTTGCATAGTGCCAGGGATTCAATAAGCCATAATCCAAGCTATGCTCAAGCTCGTCTTCTACGTCCTTGTCTTCAACAAGGTAGACGACCTTGCCGACGTCTTCGGCACCAGCTGTGTCAAAAAATAACTGGTGATTTCAGCCTCTGTGCAGCTCCCATTGTGCTTTTAAACTGTTGACAAACTTGCCCACATGGTTCTGCAGCCTGGCAGCTATGAGATCTGAAATGGCTGTGAGTGTGCTACTGTTCTCTTGTGAAACATTTCACGAATAGCATGGTAGCTTGGTCTTTCTTTAACCACTTGCCGACCAGGGGATTTTTCTGTGATCGGTGCTGCGTGGGCTCTACAGCCCGCAGAACCGATCAGGAGTGCAGCAGGGCGATCAGACTACCCCCTTTTTTCCCTACTAGGGGGATGTCCTGCTGGGGGGGGTCTGATCGCCGCTGGCTGCATTTGCTTAGCGGGGGGTGGGGGGGCTCTTCAAAGCCCCCCTCCACAGCGTTCTCCGCCGTCTTGCCCGCTCCCTCCCTCTCCCTCCCCCTGTGAGCTGCGCAGGACGGATTTCCGTCCTGCGCATTGAAGGATAGGCTTCAGCCTATCATATGCCGGCGATCCCCGGCCAATCAGAGGCCGGGGATCGCCGATCTGCCTTACGGCGCTGCTGCGCAGCAGCGCCGTATGATGTAAACAGCGGGGATTTCTTCCCCGCCTGTTTACATTTTGCCGGCGAGCCACGATCGGCGGCTCTCCGGCTGCTCACGGAGACACCCTCCGTGAACTGACATGGAAAGGCCGCTCGATTTCCATGGTAACCCGCAGACGACCAGTTTACGCCAATCGGCGTTAGCTGGTCGTCAAGAGGTTAACCACTTAAAGAGAACCTGTACTGAGTAAAAATATTTAAAATAAACACATGAGGTAACTTCAAATGAACATTACATAGTTACCTTGCCATCAGTTCCTCTCAGAAGCTCACCATTTTCTTCTTACAGTGACCCCTTCCAGTTCTGACAACATTTTGTCAGATCTAAAATATATCAGTTGCTGTCAATAAAATATGAGTTGCTGTCAGTTATAGCTGAGAGGAAAACTGATGTACCAGGTAATGTCCATGTTTCCCTATGGCTCAAGTGGGCGATGTTACAGTTTAACTGTGTGCTGACCAGAAAGCTGTTATGGATAATGGTCTTTTTAAAAATGGAGGACGGAAAATTCCCTTGATCATAGTGAACAAACAGGACGTGGGACAGGAGAAAGACACTGAGGAGTAGACTACATGGAAGGTAAGTATGACTTGTGTATGCTTATTTTGACTTTTAATTTCAGTTCAGGTTTTCTTTAAAGAGGATCTGTATTGTTAAAATCGCTCAAAAGAAAACATACCAGTGCGTTAGGGGACATCTCCTATTACCCTCTGTCACAATTTCGCCGCTCCTTGCCGCATTAAAAGTGGTTAAAAACAGTTTTAAAAAGTTTGTTTGTAAACAAACAAAATGGCCACCAAAGCAGGAAGTAGGTTGATGTACAGTATGTCCACACATAGAAAAATACATCCATACACAAGCAGGCTGTATACAGCATTCCTTTTGAATCTCAAGAGATCAGTGCATGGGGAAAGAAACACACAAATGGCTGCTCTTTTCTTCCTGCAAACAGCTTTGCCCTTGTTTGTAATTCCTCAGTATGTGAAAGCCCAGCCAGCTCAGAGGACGATTTATCCAGCTTGTAAAAGATAAGAGAGAAGAGAGAAGCTGCTCTAATCTAAATAACACACAGGCAGTGTGCATGGAGGGGCCTGGAATTGTGAGTTCATAGCAGAACCACAACACTGAAGAACTTGGCAGCCTTCCAGACACAGGCTGACAAGTCTGACAAGAGAGAGATAAGCTGATTTATTACAGAGACAGTGATAGTATAAAGTGCTGCAGTAAGCCAGAACACATTAGAATAGCTTTTGGAACTTGTAGGATGATAAAAAACAGGATGCAATTTTTGTTACGGAGTCTCTTTAAAGAGAATCTGTACTCTAATATTCTTACAATAAAAAGCATACCATTCTATTCATTATTTTCTCCTGTGCCCCTCTGTGCTGTTTCTGCCACTCTCTGCTGCAATCCTGGCTTGTAATGAACAGTTTTAGGCAGTGTTTACAAACAAACAAACTAACCAGCTTCTAATAGGCTCAGCTAAGCATAGTGTATGAGTCATTCAGAGTATGCAGGGGGCCTGCAGAGGGTGTGTATCGCTTCTACCAATCACAAGCAGCCCTGCACATTCCACACAATCAAGCTTTAGCCCGACAAACAGGACAGAGGAAAGATACATTGATTTATTACAGAGACAGTGCAGTTAGGAAAGACTGCAGTAAGCCAGAGCAGATTAGAACAGGCATAGGAACTTATAGGATAGAAGAACTAAGGCTGAAAAAATTGTTACAGAGTCTCTTTAAGCTCTCAGTCATTTTCACTTTATGCATCCGAGCAATGTTCACCTCCCATTCATTCGCCTATAACTTTATCACTACTTATCACAATGAACTGATCTATATCTTGTTTTTTCCGCCACCAATTAGGCTTTCTTTGGGGTGTACATTTTGCTAAGAGCTACCTTACTGTAAATTGATTTTAACAGTAAGAATAAGAAAAAACGAAAAAAAATCATTATTTCTCAGTTTTCAGCCATTATAGTTTTAAAATAATACATGCCTCCTTGTATGGCGACAATATTTTATTTGGAAATAAAAGAGCATTTTTTCCGTTTTGCATCCATCACGATTTACAAGCTTATTAAAAAAAAAATATATATAGAAATATTTCATCTTTACATAGATATTAAATAGTTTAGACCCTTAGGTAAATATTTATGTGTTTTTTTTTATTTTATTAACCTCCTTAGCGGTAACCCCGTGCTAGACACGGGGTAATCCGCCGGAGGGTGCCGCTCAGGCCCTGCTGGGACGATTTGCATCATTTTTTTTTTCAAACACGCAGCTAGCTCTTTGCTAGCTGCGTGTTTGTTGCGACCGCCGCCGCCCGCCGCCGATGCGCCGCTACCCGCCGCGATACATGGGCCCCCCCCCCTGCATACCCCTTGCGCAGCCTGGCCAATCGGCGCCAGGCTGCGCTATGGGGTGGATCGGGATTCCCTGTGACGTCACTCCGTTCGTCACCATGGCGATGGGGGAAGCCCTCAAGGAAATCCCGTTCAGAACAGTACTTCCTTATGGGCAAGCAGCGCCGGCGGCGATCGGAGGGGACGGGCGGATGCCACGGGGAGGGGAAGCATGTAGCTAGCGCTAGGCTAGCTACATGCTAAAAAAAAAAAAAAGGTGAGAAAAACCCTCCCGCGGCCGCGCAGCCGCGCGATTCATACCTCCAGGGAGGTTAAACATTTTATGTGGGTATTTTTGGGAGGGTGGGAAGTAAATAGTGTTTTATTTAGGGAAATATTTGTGTAGTGTATTTTTTTTTTACTTTTAGATGTAGTTTTACTCTTTGGCCACAAGATGGCAACCTTGAGTTTGTTTACATGACGTCACTCTAAGTGTTCAATGTATGCTTAGAGGGACAGAGACTCAGAAAAAGCGAAGCTTCCGAGAAAAGCTGCGGGGGGGAGAGGAATCAGTGATCGGGCACCATAGCCCGATTCATTGATTCCTGGGCTACCGAATCCACGGCCGGGAGTGCGCGTGCACGCGCGCGATCGGCCGCGGGAGCGCGCATGTCCTCCTTGACGTTTTTATACGTCAAGGAGGACAAAGTGGTTAAGTTAGCAAGTCTGGGTGGAAACCTGTTGCTATCAGCTAGTTTAACTGCGCTCCTAGACGATAATGCACTACAATTGGTTTCTTTAACCATATGCTGTCCAGCTTCCTGTGCTATTAATGTGCTATTTGATGTTGGCTTCTATGATGGGGAGTAATTATAAGACTGCCACCTTTGAAGTTGGTTCATATCCTGGATGGAACCTACCATAAAAGAGAAGGGTCATTGGGCAAGACTGTCTAATACCCCATATGCTTCCTCATATATGACATTAACTCCATTACTCCAGCTTTGACTTATCCCATATAAAGGTTCATGTAATATTTTGAGGAACCAGGAAAATCGGATAACAAAAGAACTACTGAAACAAGGGATACATGGAGGAGACAAGGAAACCTGGAATAAAAAGAATATGAGCATATCATTCTATTACACCAGTAAATATCCTAGGCATTTTAAGATTTGTACTGGTATGTTAAAGTAGTTGCGGATTCTTAAATGAGCTTTACAATATACACAATCAACTCTATTGTTTAATATAAAAATAGTAATTATGCTCTTGCAATAAATATATTTGATTGACAACTTTAATTACATGTTCCTTCAAGCAATTCTGTAAGTGTTTTATGGGGCTCTGCCTGTGCTGTCAAATTATAGTTTATATAAGCAATTTAAAAAGACGAAAAATGATTTTAAAATGCTTTCAGTGACAATCTAGAAAGCAGAGGTAAAACAATTTAAAACAATGACATAAAAGTTTAATATTCTCATCACTTAGTCTACAGTGAATAGGAAGATTGGCTTGTGCAGCAAGGTGATTTATATGATATGTAATGTCTAAAAATAACCGCACCTTGAATGTGATAAACATTAGATGGAGAATGACATTAACGTCCTCTATCGCAAACAAAATGGATGGAGCTTTTTATTTATTTTGTCAATGACTTCTAAATCCTGGCAGCCAATCATGAGAGCAAATGCCATGACCTATTAGACTGGGAATTGCAGATCACAAAACTGAGCACTTAAATAACAAGATGACTATTAATCGTGCCAGTCTTCTACGGTTTAGAGCAGAGGACGTCATCATTAATAATTAAGTTCACTATCAGAATTTAATTTGAAAGGTTATTATAAGGCACTTGAATATAATTTAAAAAATGTAATATTTAGAAGAGGTACTTTGACTTTCTATGGTGAGGTCTTGACCTCAGACTTATATTTGAGTCAATATCGTATTAATCTTGATACTAGCTTGAGTATTACATTTGCTGTTCTAGTTTTTCTCAGTTTAACCTAGCTACTAACTAAAAGCACTGCACTTTTGGAAATAATAACCTTCGTATTGCTCTTCAGCAGTTGGACTTATGGTGGCCATACAATTTTTTCATCCAATCTTACCATTTCTATGTAGTATAAGGGTAAATTAAAAGAATATACTGAAAGGATAATTTAGGCAGTTTCCTTATATTACATAGAAATGGTAAGATTGGATGAAAAAATTGTACCATGTATGGCCACCATTATAGTGCCGATTCCAAAAGCGGGATCCACTTGCGGGAGACAGCCCACCAGTGGCCTACAATTACGGGAGAGCCTGTAAAACTGAGCTGTTTTTAATGATCCATGGAAATGTGAGAGCAATTGTTTTTTATATGAAATACATGTTTTTATGTTTTACACTATGAGAGGCTTTTGATTTGAGGATTAAAGTGGAACAATATTGATGGAGTATTTGTGCTTTGATGTAGCTGAGGGATTTGCCAGTGAGGTGGGGGATGGCCAGTGAACTGTCCCAAGGTGTGAATAGACCTCTGGAAGGTCTTTGTGGATGGTGAGTGTCACACTACGAGCTGGTATTACTGGTACACTACTACACTACTGGTGGCTTTCCTGTCCTAAAAAGCAAAGCATGGTGATGTGGAAAGGAAGCTTATGCTCATAGTGTGAGAAGGTGGTCTTGGAAAAAAAAAAAGACTCGGTAACATTAACCCTCTGGGCGATACAATTATATCGCCCAGGAGGTGGCGCAGCACTATTTTTTAAAATTTTTGTTTTTTAAATCATGTAGCGAGCCCAGGGCTCGCTACATGATAGCCGCAGCGCAGCGGCATCCCCCCACCCACTCCGATCGCCTTCGGCGATCAGAGTAAGCAGGAAATCCCGTTCAGAACGGGATTTCCTGCTGGGCTTCCCCGGTCGCCATGGCGACGGGGCGGGATGACGTCACCGACGTCTTGGACGTCGTGACGTCAGAGGGAGTCCCGATCCACCCCTCAGCGCTGCCTGGCCTGATTGGCCAGGCTGCGCAAGGGGTCGGGGAGGGGGGGGGGGCTGCGCGGCACGGCGAGTGGCGGCGGATCGGCGGCGATCGGAAGTTACACGCAGCTAGCAAAATGCTAGCTGCGTGTAACAAAAAATTATGCAAATCGGCCCACCAGGGCCTGAGAAATCCTCCTGCGCGATATACATTGAGCTCAGCTCGGGATTATCGCTCAGGAGGTTAAGTGGAACTCTGTTGTGGAGCAGAACCTCTTTAGGTGGACAGATATATACCTGCCCGTGCCCTCCAATCCTCCAACTGATCACCCTGTGCATTTCTAACTCCCATTTGCACCTGCAGGACTTCTCAAGAGACGCCCTCACTCTATGGAACTCTCCCCCCCACTCAACTCTTGCCCCTTCAACACCTTCAAGCAAGCTCTCAAAACGCACCTCTTCAAGATGGCCTTCCCCCACCACATTTAACGCTCTTAGCCGAGCACCTATTCCATAGCCCTACCTAGTGTGTACCTCCCCCCTCCCCTTTAGATTGTAAGCCTTTGGCAGGGTCCCCCACAGTGTGTACTTCTTGACCTTGCAACTCCACCAGTGACACTAATTTCCGTAGACTAACTTTGACTTGAATTGCTCTAAAATGGCATGACTATGTATCTTATACCCTGTGTGTATAACCTTTTGATATGTTGTATGATGGATAACTTTGCACTACTTCTCTGACTGACACCACTTGTAAACATTGTATGTATCCCTATTTATTGTCCAGTGCTGGGTAATATGTTGGTGCTTTATAAATACAATAAATAATAATAATAACTGAACACTGGCAATTGTTTGAAACTGATCTAGCCCGTTCTTTTCATTGAAACAATGTAAACAGTAATTTACAAGAAACTCCTTTTACATTCAAAATCTTGCTCTCCATCATGGCTTTGGAAATTTCCTTAAGCAAACTGGTTATAGAACTAAAGCCACTTATACATGAGCCAGCTTCATTCCACTAGGCATATGCAGACTACTCTTGTGCATGCCCAGTACAATGGAACTTGCACTTGGACGGAAGCGCTGCCACAAACAGAAAGAGGGCCTCAGGCAACAGTGGTAGGCTAAAGGAGAATCTGGGAAGCTTCTGAACCATTCCACTATTAAGGTATCCATTTTTTTCTCACAGGTTTGCTTTAACCGATTCCGGCCCGACGCAGTACAAATCTACGGCGGGCAGGGGGCGGTGCGGTCCTGACCGGACGTATCTTCTACGTCCCAATGACTGCACGCCCCCGCCATTCCCGTCGTGTTCAACCCGCCAAAATTCGCATGCTCTGCCGCCGCTATGGCGGCAGAGCACTGTGAGCCGGCCAGGAGCCATTTTCATTGGCTCCTGGCCCTGTCTTTCATGTAAGCAGCTCCCATTGGCTTACATGGGAAAACAGGGTCAGGAGCCAATGAGAGCGGCTCCTGACCCGCTCACATAACTCTTCCGTCATAGAGACGGAAGAGTCTGTATCCTGGGGGTCCCGGCGAGCGGCGATGACGGCGGTTGCGGCGGTAAGGTGCGGCGATTCGTCGGGAATCCGTCGGGATTGGACCAGCGGTCTCTGGTCCTTAGGTGCCCGGAGACCGCTGGTCCGAAAGTGGTTAAGGTCTGTTAACACTCTCAAATTCCGAGGTGAGAGAAATATTTTTATTATTATTTATTGTATTTATAAAGCGCAAACATATTACGCAGCGCTGGACATTAATTTAGGTTACAGACAGTATTTAGGGGTGACATACAGCAATATGACAATACAGGAATACAAGAAAACCAGATCACACAGCACAGTATGAGTACAAGGTAATGCTTAGTCTTTGGATGGGAGCATGGAGATAAGGCAAGTTAGGTTCACTCAAATGCATAGCATGGGTTTACAGTAATGGAGGTGCATGATCAGGTAGGACACAAAAGGAGGAGGACCCTGCCCAAAGGCTTACAATCTAGAGGGAGAGGTAGGGACACGAGAGGTAGGGGACCAGAGTCCAGCTGTGGGTTTCGAGCAATTAAGAGGGGTGGTAGGCCAGAGTGAAAAGGTGAGTTTTGAGGGCCTTCTTGAAGGTGTTGAAGGATGGGGCTGCCCTAATGGGTGGAGGTAGGGAGTTCCATAGTATTGGAGCGGCTCTTGAGAAATCCTGGAGGCGTGCATGGGACTGAGTGATGCGGGGGACGGTCAGGCGAAGTTCATTGGAGGAGCGGAGTGAGCGGCTTGGTGTGTATCTCTGAGTAAGATCAGAAATGTAGGTTGGACAGGATTTGTGGACGGATTTGTAGGTCAGACACAATATCTTGAATCTGATTCTGGACTAGATAGGAAGCCAGTGGAGGGATTCACGGAGAGGAGCCACCCTGGTGGAGCGATGGGAGGAGTGGATAATTCTGGCTGCCGTATTCATGATGGACTGCAGTAGGGCTATTCGGGTCATAGGGAGACCAGACAGAAGGGCATTGCAGTAGTCGAGGCGGGAAAATATGAGGGCATGGATAAGGAGTTTGGTGGTGGCAGAGGTCAGGAGAGGGCGAATCTTACAGATGTTACGAAGGTGGAAGTTGCAGGACTTTGTGAAGTTATGGATGTGGGGAGTGAAGGAAAGTGCGGAGTCCAGGGTGACACCAAGACAGCGGGCTTGAGAGGTAGGGCGAATGGTAGTGTGGTTAACAGTGACCTGCACATCTGGGAGGTCCAGGGATGACCGGGGTGGGAAGATCATAAATTCCGTTTTGTCTGGATTTAGTTTCAGGAACCTATTGGACATCCAGGAGGAGATGGCAGATAGGCAGGAGGAGACCTTGTCCATGGTAGTGGTGGATATGTCAGGGGTGTGGAGGTAGATTTGGGGGTCATCTGCATACAGATGATAGTTAAAACCCATGGAGGAGATAACCTTGCCAATGGAGGATGTGTATAGGGAGAACAGTAGGGGGCCAAGGACCGAACCTTGGGGGACTCCCAATGAGAGGTGTTTGGGGGTGGATGAGGACTCATTGAAGGAGGTCATGAAGGAGCAGTTGGAGAGGTAGGATGAAAGCCAGGTCAGGGTGAGATCGTGAATGCCGATGGACTGGAGGAGTAGGGGATGATCTACTGTATCAAAAGCTGCTAAAAGGTCAAGGAGGAGGAGAATGGAGTATTTACCTTCAGCTTTAGCAAAGGCAAGGTCATTGACCACTTTGGTGAGAGCCGTTTCGGTTGAGTGGGCAGGCCGAAATCCAGATTGTAGTGGGTCTAGTAGTGAGTTGGCATTGAGGTACTGGGTCAGGCGTTTGTGAACCAGATGCTCAAGGAGTTTTGAGGTAAAGGGGAGGAGGAAGATCGGGCGGTAATTGGAGGGTAGCGAGGGGTAGTTCTGTGGCCTGTTTGAAGTCTGAGGGGAAGGTGCCTGTGGATAGGGAGAGGTTAAACAGGGTAGTGAGGACTGGGGCCAACTCCGTGAAGTGAGGCTGAAGTAGATCAGAAGGGATAGGGTCAAGGGTGGTGGTAGTGGTATGGGAAGTCTGCAGTAGGTGGTTGACTTCCTCAATGGTAGTAGGAGTGAAGGAGGTGAGGGGAGGATAGGGTGGAGGAGGAGTTGGTTGTGAGCGTGTGGGAGGTGAAGATTGGATATTTCCTGACGGATGGAGACTATTATGTTGGTGAAGTGGGTGGCTAAATCTGTGGCAGAGAGGGAGGAAACAGAAGGTGGGGAGGTGGCATTAAGTAGGGAGTTGCAGGTGCCAAAAAGACGCCGGGGATTGGAAGTTTGTGCTCCGATGAGCTTGGTAAAGTATTCCTGCTTCACATGAGCAAGGGGAGTGTGGAACTGCAGCAGGTTAGTCTTGTATTGTAGGAAATCCTGGTTTAGTTGAGTTTTCTTCCATTTTCGTTCATTGGCACGTGTTTCCCTCTGGAGGTTGCGAGTATGGGTAGTGCGCCAGGGCTGGGGGTTAAGGGGTCGGTTGCGGCGGAATATTGGCGGAGCAGCTTTCTCTAGGGCTGATGAGAGAGTTGGTGATACTGAGCTGCAGCAAGATTAGGACAGGTTAGGGTGGGGAGAGTGGAGGAGAGGGCATGGAGGGAGTCAGCAAGGACGCCAGGGTTGAGCTTGAGTAGGTCTCGCTGCCATCGACCAGGTGGGTGGGCGGGTAGTTTGGAGGTGCCTTCCGTGAGGAGGTTGAAGGTGAGAAGGTAATGGTCTGAGGGTGGAAATGGTGCGATGTCGAGGCCTGCAATGGTGGTAGATTTAGTGAATATAAGATCGAGAGTGTGATCTGCAGTGTGAGTGGGGGCGTTGGTGTGTTGTACTAGGCCATGTGAGTTGGCAATGGTGAGTAGCCGGGTCACAGCGGAGTTCCGGGCTTCATCGATGGGAATATTGAAATCCCCGAGGATGATGGTGGGGAGGTCAGAGGAGAGGATGTGTGGGAGCCAGGAGGCAAGGTTGTCGAGAAATTGTCGTGTGGAGCCCGGAGGGCGGTATAAGACTGCAACAATGGCTGGGAGGGGATTGTAGAGGTGGATAGTGTGGGCCTCAAATGATGTGAATTGTAGGAAGGTGGAGTGAGGACACGGAATGTGCAGGATGGGAGAGGAGCAGACCCACCCCTCCCCCTGGCCTGTTGACTGGTCTGGGGGTGTGACTGAGGTGAAGCCCCCGTAGGAGAGAGCTGCCTCTACGGCTGAGTCAGAGGGGGTGAGCCATGTCTCAGTGAGTGCGAGGATGGTGAAGGATTTGGAGAGGAAGAGGTCGTGAACCGCTGTAAGTTTATTGTGGACGGATCTGGCATTCCAGAGACCCCAGAGTAGGGGGAGCATGTGTTTGTGGGTGGGATGGATGGAAATAAGGTTGGGGCGAGGATGGATGTTGAAGTTATTTGTGGACAGAGAGCTGTGAAGTGGGTCAGCAGGGGATGCTTGTCTGGCAGCAGGCTGTGGCCCAGGGTTAGGTGATATATCACCAGCTGCAAGTAAGAGTAGGAGAGAGAGAGTAAGCAAATGTGAATGAGATTTAAATGTTTGTGCGTTTTTTGATTTGCTGGAGGGAGAGAAAGATTTCAAGAGAGCTAACAGTTCATGTGAAGCTGAATAAGGTGAGGAAAGCAGAGCAGGTGAAATGAATATGGAGTGTGGTACCCTGGGAGGATGCATGTTGCAATGCAACTTGTAGATGTTTGCAGAAAGGCAGAACATAAGAAAAATTGCAGTAAACATTATTATTATTATTTAGTATTTATATAGCGCCGACATATTACGCAGCGCTGTACAGTGTATATATATATATATATATTTATCTTGTCACAAACATGGTAAGTGTCAATGATTATCAGCAGGAAATTTTCAACCCCTAAACAGTTTATATGAGTATGCAGTTAGTGCAAGCAAACCTGTGTACATAAAGAGTCTACTTAATAATTAGTTCTAAACAATTTCCAAGCATTTACTATTGCTTTTAATTAGCTAAAACACTAATTTGGTGTTGTTTAAACAAGATTTATAATTTTCTAAAACTCTAAATTTGTTATTCTTGGTTAATTATATCAAGCCCGAGTACCCCCTGGAACCATCAAAAGTACCACCTGGGGTACGCGTACCGCATGTTGAGAACCTAGGACCTAGGCCACAAGTGACCTTTCTTGCAGTGTTTAAATAGGTATGATAGCTGCCATGGCTGAAATGGAAGTAATTCTCAATTAGAAATTGGGAAAACAGTTCAGCTGGGGATGGGAGTGGCTACCAAAAACCAGGCTGCAATAAATAATTGGTGGTCACTGGGCAATTAACGTAAAGATAATCATTGCAGTCACAGATTGAAAGGCAGACTTTTGCAAGAGGAAGCAGCAATCGTACCAATTAACGTGAAGATAATGATTGCAGTCACAGATTGAAAGGCAGACTTTTGCAAGAGGAAGCAGCAATCGTACCAATTAACGTGAAGATAATGATTGCAGTCACAGATTGAAAGGCAGACTTTTGCAAGAGGAAGCAGCAATTGTACCAATTAACGTGAAGATAATGATTGCAGTTACAGGTTTCCATTTGCTGGCAGTCCTGTTGATTTTTTTGAGGGTTCAGTAGTGTCTAAATCACATGTCGCTAATTTAGTCACACCTGATCTGCATGCTTGTTCAGGGTCTATGGCTAAATGTATTAAGAGACACAGGATCAGAGAGACAGCCAGACAACTTGCATTGTTTACATAATTATACTTGTGTTGGTATCCATGTAATCCATGATGTTTTTGCTCAATATAAAGTGATTGTATAATGTGTTTCCTCTAACTGATCCAAGATGTGCTATTACAATTTTGTATGATTCTTTTGAGGCATAACGCTCAGCTGTTAGATGACATATGTCATATTTGTGTTTCTCTTTTTTTCTACAGTGAGTAGGGATTCCATTTTTTTACAGGGGATGTAATCATTCAGCATTTGCATACAGTTCCTTTAATTCAATAAACAGAAATACATTTATAAACAAAGACCAATACTACAGAATTTTTCAGAAAATGTAGTACACATTTGAAACATTTATTTGAATAGAAAAATGCAAACAAATTAGTAATTGGTCAATTTTAGAACAAATAATATAAGAAAATACTTCGACAGGAAATAAAAAAAGGCATTTTTTAAAATGTGTTTTTAGGATATTGAAAACAAAATAAAGGTAACATTTAGATTTAAGAAATACATTTAGAAACACATTTGTATGGTGTTACTGCCTCGTTTGTTGGCACCACATTTTATGTCTCTTCTCATTACACTAAGATTTGTCACATGATATTTGGAGAAAGCACCAATTTCCAGTGTAAAATAATAGCCTGCATTCGGCTTAAAGGGAACCAGAGAGGAACGGGGGGTGAAAAAAGAAACAGATTTTATACATACCGGGGGCTTCTTCCAGCCCCATAAGCCTGAATCGCTCCCACGCCGCCATCCTCAGCTTCCTGGATCCGCCGGTACCGGACCTGTCACTTCCGGCGGACGCGGCCAATTGTCCGCATCACAGGGGCTCCCTCCATACATGTACGCATGCGGCTGCGCAGTTAACAGCCACATGCGTATCTGTATGGGGAGAGCACCCTGTGATGCGGAGAATTGGCCGCGTCCGCCGGCCGACTTGCCGACTCGCGGCAATGACGGGACCCGGTGGCGGCTGATGCAGGCAGCGGAGGAGTGCGACGTGGGAGCGATCCGTGCGTATGGGGCTGGAGGAAGCCCCAGGTATGTATATTGCATCCTCTCTGGTTCCCTTTAAACTATATTATATTTAATTCATTCATAATAACTGTAATACAAAAATATCTAAAAGGTGCTTAAAAGTAAACATGTTTAAAAAATAAAGCAGATACATACAAATATTGTGACTTGCTAGTCCACTGCAATTGTATTTGTACTGGGACAAATACAGTCCTGTCATGCAGCATGTTTATCCAACCCCATGGGGTGAAGTTTGTGAACCCCTCTCCCCAAATGGCATTGGAAGTATAGAATATATATATATATATATATATATATATATATATATATATACATACACAGTGGGTTGCAAAAGTATTCGCCCCCCTTGAAGTTTTCCACATTTCGTCACATTACTGCTACAAACATGAATCAATGTTATTGGAATTCCACGTAACAGACCAATACAAAGTGGTGTACACGTGAGAAGTGGAATGTTAATCATTCATGATTCCAAACATTTTTCACAAATAAATAACTGCAAAGTGGTGTGTGCATAATTATTCGGCCCCCTTTGATCTGAGTGCAGTCAGTTGCCCATAGACATTGCCTGAGTGCTAATGACTAAACAGAGTACACCTGTGTGTAATCTAATGTCAGTACAAATACAGCTGCTCTATGAGGGCCTCAGAGGTTGTCTAAGAGAATCTTGGGAGCAACAACACCATGAAGTCCAAAGAACACACCAGACAGGTCAGGGATCAAGTTATTGAGAAATTTAAAGCAGGCTTAGGCTACAAAAAGATTTCCAAAGCCTTGAACATCCCACGGAGCACTGTTCAAGCTATCATTCAGAAGTGGAGGGAGTATGGCACAACTGTAAACCTACCAAGACAAGGCCATCCACCTAAACTCACAGGCCGAACGAGGAGAGCGCTGATCAGAAATGCAGTCAAAAGGCGCAAGGTGACTCTGGACGAGCTGCAGAGATCTACAGCTCAGGTGGAAGACTCTGTCCATAGGACAACTATTAGTCATGCACTGTACAAAGTTGGCCTTTATGGAAGAGTGGCAAGAAGAAAGGCGTTGTTAACAGAAAGCATAAGAAGTCCCGTTTGCAGTTTGCCACAAGCCATGTGGGGGACACAGCAACCATGTGGAAGAAGGTGCTCTGGTCAGATGAGACCAAAATGGAACTTTTTGGCCAAAATGCAAAACGCTATGTATGGCGGAAAACTAACACTGCACATCACTCTGAACACACCATCCCCACTGTCAAATATGGTGGTGGCAGCATCATGCTCGGGGGGTGCATCTCTTCAGCAGTGACAGGGAAGCTGGTCAGAGTTGATGGGAAGATGGATGGAGCCAAATACAGGGCAAACTTGGAAGAAAACCTCTTGGAGGCTGCAAAAGACTTGAGACGGGGGCGGAGGTTCACCTTCCAGCAGGACAACGACCCTAAACAAAGCCAGGGCAACAATGGAATGGTTTAAAACAAAACACATCTATGTGTTAGAATGGCCCAGTCAAAGTCCAGGACTAAATCCAATTGAGAATCTGTGGCAAGATCTGAAAACTGCTGTTCACAAACGCTGTCCATCTAATCTGACTGAGCAGGAGCTGTTTTGCAAAGAAGAATGGGCAAGGATTTCAGTCTCTAGATGTGCAAAGCTGGTAGAGACATACCCGAAAAGACTGGCAGCTGTAATTGCAGCAAAAGGTGGTTCTACAAACCCCAATTTGCAGTTATTGATTTGTAAAAAAATGTTTGGAATTATGTATGATTTTCGATCCACTTCTCACATGTACACCACTTTGTATTGGTCTTTCACGTGGAATTCCAATAAAATTGATGCATGTTTGTGGCAGTAATGTGACAAATGTGGAAAACTTCAAGGGGGCCGAATACTTTTGCAACCCACATATAGTGGTTTGCAAAAGTATTCGGGCCCCTTGAAGTTTTCCAAATGTTTTTCATATTACTGCCACAAACATGAATCAATTTTATTGGAATTCCACGTGAAAGACCAATACAAAGTGGTGTACATGTGAGAAGTGGAACGAAAATCATATATGATTCCAAGCATTTAAAAAAAAATAACTGCAAAGTGGGGTGTGCGTAATTATTCAGCCCCGAGTCAATACTTTGTAGAACCACCTTTTGCTGCAATTACAGCTGCCAGTCTTTTAGAGTATGTCTCTACCAGCTTTGCACATCTAGAGACTGAAATCCTTGCCCATTCTTCTTTTCCACTGCCTGAAAAATTTGTGGACTTGGATGTTTTGTCTTTTGCAGATTGCAATGAAAAACATTGAAACAGACATGTAAATATGACCACAGGAAATGTGGTCCCTTTTTAAATGCCCATTTGTTGCTGCAGTAAAATGCAGGGCAGCATAAGTAGTGTGAATAGACCACCAATGGCATGGGTTATATTCTGATCCAGTCGGCACACTGGATATACATCTTTATAGCCTCCATCAAAAGTCTGACTGACTTTATATTTGGAGTCTTAAGAATCAGTAAAGTGTTAAAAGAAAAGTTGTGATGGTGGTGACAATTTCCACTTAGGTAAGTCTGTGATCATTTACCTTCTTACATTTGTATTCTCTTGGGCTAAATAACAAAATTAGCATATTAACTGTGCCACTGTTTCATCCTAATTAGAGTATTTTTTACTCTCTATTATGGAGCTTTACTTTAAGGCCCCGTTTACACTTAATCAGTTGGTGTGCGTTAGTATGCGTTTTTTCTATTGCAGTGCATTGACAAAAATTTCAGTTAAAACGTGTGAAGTGTGAAAGGTGCCATAGGAAAACATGGGCATTACTTTGAAAATCAGTTTTCTTTCCGTTTTAACTGAGAGCAACTGATTAAGTGTAAAAGGGCCCTAAGGGTCTGGGGACACCACCTCATTGTAATCCAATGTAGCTGGTAAGCTTCTGTTGCAGCAATGACCCTATTCATCCACACTGAATGGGACAGTGCTGTGCTATGCACAGAAACACAGGTAGCAGTGCACTGCTATGCACTGTCTGATGTCCATGTGTGCCACACGCTGACACAAATAGCTCAAATCAGCAACGTGACAGTGGGCCATATGCAATTTACTTTTTCTCCTGAGTTTTCTCCTAGGAGAGAATTCTTCATCTTTTATTTAAAGAGGAACTGTCGCGAAAATCGTAAAATTTAAAACACATACAAATAAGAAGTACATTTCTTCCAGAGTAAAATGAGCCATAAATTACCTTTCTCCTATGTTGCTGTCACTTACAGTAGGTAGTAGAAATCTGACATAACTGACAGATTTTGGGCTAGTCCATCTCTCCATATGGGATTCTCAGCAGGGCCTTTATTCTTTATAAATACATACCCTGAAAAATCTTTATACAAAGATGCTGGACAGCCTCCCTGCTCACTTTACACTATTTTGGCAGTTGGACGGAACAACTGCCATTCACTAACTGCTTTTAAAAAGAAAGAAAACCCTGAGAACCCTCCTATGAGATGATGGGCTAGTCCAAAATCTGTCGGTAATGTTAGATTTCTACTACCTACTGTAAGTGACAGCAACATAAGAGAAAAGTAATTTATGGCTCATTTTACTCTGGGAGAAATGTACTTATTATTTGTATGTGTTTTAAATTTAAGATTTTTGAGACAGTTCCTCTTTAAAATAACTTTTCATCACTGTAATTGAAAAAGTACCAAAAAGTAGGTGAAAAGTACTATCAAAACTATTTTGAGCATTTTATTGCTTGCTGGTGGCTTAAAAAGCATTTTATTGATACGTTTAAAAATATCACCTAGGAGAAATCTGAGGGAAAAAAAAGTATTTTACATATGGGCCAGTGTGTCTAAAAGTGAATTGCATATGGGCCAGTGTGGGGTGGGTGGTTAAGGTTAGCCATGGGGAAAAGGTGGTTAAGGTTAGCTGTGGGGGTGGTTTAGGTTAGCCGTGGGAGGTGGGTGGTTAAGGTTAGCTGTGGGAATGGGTGGTTTAGGTTAGCCGTGGGGGGTGGGTGGTTAAGATTAGCCGTGGGTGGTTAAGCTTAGCTGTGAGAGGTTGAGTGTTAGAATAGATTTCGGTTTAGCTGTAGTAAAATATCTTTCTTTAATACCAATATTTTACTATCATATTTAGCACTATAAGAATAGAATATTGGTAATTTTAGTGATATTCTACGATCAGCTTTTCTGGGCGCAAAAATTTCCGGGCGCCCTTTTTTGACAAACACTAGATAGTTTCATTTATTTTTTGCTAAGCCTACAAAGTTTCTTACAAATCTATTTTATGCATGTTTATCACACTGGCCCATATGGCCAGTGCATATGGGCCAGTGTGTGTAGAGGCACAACCAGATTTGCTAACCCCACAAGCTGCATATGGGCCAGTGTGTGTAGAGGCACAACCAGATTTGCTAACCCCACAAGCTGAACTGTATACATTAACAACACATTAAAAATTAGGTCTATATGCATAGTAAAAAATATGTAAAATGTTAGCAATAAGTAAATAATTATCTTTAAATGAAAATCTAAACAAATCTGGAGAGAACTTGAAAAATATCTACAAACAAATGGGAAAGCTATATCATATATGAAAGGATATCAGTCCATAGTTCTTATGATTAATGTAATACTTAAGTAACATTTTTAAAAAGACAAAAAAGGGACTGTTTAAAGTGTCTTTTGTAAATGCAAATAAATGGTATTTAAATATATTTTGATTCTGAACAGTCAAAGAAAGCAATTTATTTTAGTCTTTAGAAATAGGACTGGGATATCATTTAGGGGGCGAAAAAATATTTAAAGCATATCACTTCTATAAAGTGACGGAGTAGAATTTTAAAGAAAGTGTTAACACACTGGACTGTTTTGCTTGAGATAAAAATGTTATTTGAATACTAAAGAAAATAATAAGTCATTTTAATTTTCATATCTAAATGCTTTATATGAAATCCAGTGAAGACAGAGAGAACATTGCTTAATAGGAAATAACTTTACCAAAGAAAAAAAGCAAACGCAATGGGAGATTTTGTCCATAATATGTATTTAGAAAATGAACACAAATATAACAGAACAGCGCAGCTCAGAAATGTATTAAAAAATATGGTTTTCTTATGGAGTTGTGTTTGATGGGTTGATGCATTTTAATCATGTTATATACTTTATATTGATTTTTAATATTATATTACATCTTCTACTATTAAACACAGCTACACAAACCACTTAAAAAGAAATACAATAAAGAGTGAAATTTATAAACAGTACACACATATAAGGATACAAAACAATAATAATCTAGCTGTGCTTTTGGTTTTAACATTTGGAAAGAAAAAAAAAAGTTAAACGTATCATGCCTGGCAGTGCACAGTATCAATTGATTCCGACATTTTTATACAAGAGCTAAAAAACAACAACTTTTAAAGCCAGAGCATGAACGTCATCTGCGTGACAAGAAATGGCTTATGTTAGAGCTTTTAGTAAAACATTATTTGTACAAATATTTATGTTACAGTTCCAAACAAAGGTTTACAAAAAGAGTAACTGTTAGTTAAAATTATTTTGTTAAAAACATCTGTAACAGTATTTGATGTCTGGAAACCAATAAAACTTATTAAGAAAAAAAAAAAATACCAGGCTGCTATGACAACTTTAATAGACCTCTCATTACAAATGTGTTTCTAAGGTATTATTAAAATGTAAACTGCTAAAGCAATGTTACAGTAAGAAGTGAAAAAATTCTTAAACCTAGAAAATTACAATGCAATAACAATTTAATATAATTTGCTATTATTCATACTGTAAATGTTCAATTTCTGATGTGTATAAGTGATTTTACAGATAAACAATTTCATAAACCACGAAAACGTGATTGCTTACATGCAATAATAAATAAATCAAGTGAAATATAAAAAGTGGCTTTTCAGTCTTTTTTTCTTTCTATTAGAGATAGTGAGGGAAAGAGGTAGGCCTCATAGTTTTATACAGCCATCTACATATTACACTGGAGCGCACAAGTCTCCTCCTTTACTATCTCAGTAACTACCTAGATAGCAAACACAGGAATGTAAATTGTCACAATGGGAACACAGGCAGCTAAAGTTTCAGAGCCATATACAGTGTAGAACCGGATGGGCTTGCTCTACAGAAATCCTAAAGAATACCTCCAGAGGAGATATCAGAGGTGATCCAGCAAATCTGGCCTGTTTTTTTTCCATTGTTAAAAACTGCAGCCCTTATTTGGACTGGATCAGAACCCGTATAAAGCTATTTCGTACAGGCACATACTTTCATGCATGTAAGCATCTGATCCAGTTCTGTATAATGCTTGCAGAAGAAACTTAAAAGTGTTAAAAGCTTGCAAGGAAATCATGTACAGTTAGTCATTTAAGGTATAACCTAAACAACTGGTTATAGTAAGCGGTGATATAGTAAACCTCTGGCTATAGTAAACTCATTCCCCAGGTCCCTACCATCCGCCTGTATGAATATACAGGGTATGACCAATTCTGATATAGTAAACTTCTCATATAGTTATCTACTTGGACAGGTCCCTTGGGAGTTTAATATAAAAGGGATTCTACTGTATGTCTGCGGATTTTCTCCATGACTAACACTGGCCAACATACAACTGAAATTAGCAATGTGAGGGCAGTTTCATGCAGCCATCCGCAATGGGAACTTTCTTCTTTATAACTCAGGATCTCCTGAATTAATAAAAAGAAAAACTTTTTACAACTGGCTATTGCATGTAACTGCTAAATCACAAAATGCCCAGCAATCCAAAGTATGATTTCCTATAGGAAACTGGTAAATACTAACCACATAACAGCAGATAATTAAAAAAAAACATCCAATCCAGGTTTACTGGATCACTTAGGATATCACAACTGAAAAAGCTAAGAGAATTCTAGACATGACTTTGTAAAACAGCCAAATTGTAGGCAAGATTTTCCATCACTTCCTTTTAACAGTGATTACTGGCAAACTATTCGAAATAATGGAAACCATTTGCAACAAAGGCACAGACAACAGTAATTGCCTAATATTAAAAGTTTTAACCTCACAGCATGCTATCCAAAACATAGAAAAAAATATAATTACCTGGAGTTCCATTATAACCTTTTGGGGACCAAAGTACGTTGAATCAACGCCCAGCAGGTGGTGCTACCGTTCTAACTGGACGTTGATTCAACGTCCAAGGTAACGAACCGACGCGATCATGCGCACCGGAGAGGGGAGATTAAGCTGTCATATGACAGCTGGCATCCCCCCTCAGTGATCAGCAGCCTTCACGTATGGCTGCTGAATCGCAGTGATCAATTTGACAGCTGCAGCGGTAAGGGGAAAGAAGAGGATCCACTCATCTCCCTGCCTTTCCCGCGACGATCGGCGCTCCCCACCGCTCTTTGCCGGCATCTCTACTCCTGACGTCAGCACCGGGTCCCGGCTTGATGACGTCATCAAGCCGCGACCCGGAACTGATTGGCATTAGGAGCGGAGATGCCAGTCGGAGAAGAGGGGGCTACTGCGGCTCATCGCTGGAGCCTGGTAGGTGATTGCTGCTGCGCACAGGGGGAGACCTGGCCATACAGGGGGAAGACAGCCCAGCCAGACCCTGCAGGGATCCGGCTGCCTGACCCCCCAAATGCCCCCCCCCCCCTTCTGCAAAAATGCCTGGCCTTGAAGGGGGGTTAGGCGGCCGGTCCCGAAAGGGAGTGCAGTCTCACTCTTGCTAAATCACTAGATGAGTGTAAGGTCTATGGCCCACTACATTGCTTTTAGCCGTGCTTCCAAAAGTGATAGGCCAATTAAAGTCAATGGAGTGGAATCCACAGAACGATTGTTATTTGCCAAAATCACAAACATGGAACCTGCAGCATTTTCAAAGATATAATAGAGGAAAGTGATAGTCCAAAATAGCTCTCAACATATTCATTTTAAGAGTTATTTTGCAATCACAAGTGGACGTCCAGCCTAAAATATTCCTTGACTTCTTGTAAAATGTTAAAAACCAACAGACATTATATCAATGTGTTAGTATAAAACCGGTTGCAATCTGCTGAAATAGCCAAAGTCTGATCAGTATGAGCTGTCGACGTGTATTTGTCAATGCGATCAATAATTTTATTAAAATAAAATTCTCTGAAAATAATATATGTTTCAGTCCACTTGTTTGCTGAAGTAGTCTTTTTTTTTTGTTTTGCTATATATATTTAAGTGTATATAAACCTGCACTGGTAGGAAAAGCATCCTTCATCCATGGTTATACTTTTGGATACATTCAAATTCAGATTATGTAACCAGCAGAAAAGAAATCCACTGTATATGTTTATAAATCCAGAGAAACAAAATCTATGCTTTTTGATGGAGACTGTGATAACCTGCAGGATGCTTTATTCTATTCTAAACTGTAATGTATATCGAACACAAAACTCATGGAGAGGGCTTTTACATATAATTCCAATACTGCATTGCTTATTAAATGTGTAGAGTAAGCAGCAAAATACTGATTTACACAAAAACTATGATTACAAGTTATTGATGTGAAACCATCCTGCCTATAGGCACCTACAACTGTTTATACAGCACTCACATAGGGCAATTATTATTGTTATAGTTAATGACAATATAGCATTGTACTTATTTTTTGTGTGTATGTAATTGAGAGTTTGCTCTTTTAATAACGTTTTGCTATATATATATATATATATATATATATATATATATATATATATATATATATATATATTTCTCTATAGGAGTGTTCTGTTGTGTCACCAAAGAAATTGAGGTTTTTTTTTATTTTGGAATCAGGTCAGTTTCTGTCAGGTTTTCAACACCATTTGTGTGACCAAAAACACTGTCATCTGAATAGTAAAAAACAGACTGTAAAGCCTCCACCACACTATTCAAAAAACCAATACAAAATGGTTAAGAGTTGTACTTTAAATAGATACAATAATTTAATTGACCCTTAGCTGTAAGCTGTAAGTTTAAACATTCACAAAAAACATTTCTATGCAATTTCACAGAAAAAAATGGAATATCACTTTCAGCAACAGATTTTTTTTTTCAAAGATTAAAATTACGTTTTCTTTAGTTTACAACTGTTCAGATTTTTCTTCATTGTTGTCCAGCTGTGCTGTGGGTTTAACGAAATATAAGCATATAGGGAATGTATAATTAAAGCTTTACAAACTGATCTATTTGAATTATCTTACTTAAATAATAATTTTCTGTGAACCTTAGTTTTTTTTTAATTACCTTTTCTATGAAGCTAACTATGGTACATCAAATACAAAATGTTCACACATTCTCATTCTTTGGTTGAATTATTAAAAACTTATAAGCCAAGGCCCAAAGTGGAATGATGTTTTCTTGGAAACAATTTATAGGTAAAAACACAATGTAAAACAAAAATGATGATAATGCTAGGAACCTGTTTGAAGGTCATATACTGTCTATGTAAACAGTTACACATCACTTAGGTCACTGTGTTTCATTATAAAAATCCTAAATCTACCTTCGGTGCACTGAGAAGCAAAAGGTAAGCGTTTACTTTAAAGTTTATCTTCATATTTCTAACAACTTTACACTGTTAAGTTGCTGACACAAAACATTGCAAATGAGACTTGTTAAGGCTGATGAAGCATTTGATCAGTCAAATGTGCAAAATGTATATTGAATGTTATGGTAGTCTAGCTATCGGTCTACACTTTTTATAGGAAAACCTTCAAACTATATGACCACTTTAACGTCAACAGGTACATTTCAATATTATCTTTCTGTACAGCATATAATAGAATAGTGAATGTATATGATTTTTCCCTATAAACATTGGCCATAAATTAATTGCATCTTCAGTTTTCTAGTTAAATTGTAACACAAAAGTGTTGGACCTTCTCAACGTTTTACTGCAGCACCCTGCTAGTTAATGCAGCTCAGGAAATTTTACTTTTAAAATAAAAGGTTACAGAGAAAGAATTCAGTAATCTGGAAGAAAAAGATGTTTCACATGTTTATGGACTTGCAGCATTAAATTAAACTGTATCGGCGCTACCCGCCCGCGTCCCTTCCCTCCAATCAGCGGGAGGGAAGGGACGCGGGCGGGCAGCGCCGATACAGAGGAGGCGGGGGAGCGGCGCTGACAGACACGCATAGGTAAACATTGTGCTGGTGACGCGTTGCGTGTCGCTAGCACGGCGGAGGGGACAGCAGATCGCAGGGGGGTCCTGGGGGCACACCATAGGGCAACAGAGGCTGGTGATAGTGAGCACAACCAGCCTCTGTGCCCCACTAATATAATTAAATCCCACCTCGGGTTCTCTTTAAAGAGAAACTCCGACCAAGAATTGAACTTTATCCCAATCAGTAGCGGATACCCCCTTTTACATGAGAAATCTATTCCTTTTCACAAACAGACCATCAGGGGGCGCAGTATGACGGATATTGTGGTGAAGCCCCTCCCACAAGAAACGGAGTACATATTCCTGTCAGTTTCCTGTATGTGAACCCTGTTGCATTGTGGGAAATAGCTGTTTACAGCTGTTTCCAACTGCCAAAAAAACATGCAGCAGCTACATCAGCTGCCAACAGTAAAAATGTCACCATGTAATAAAAGTCAAAATGTAAATCAGGGATTTAAAATATTTTACAATGGACAAACACTGACTAAATCATTTATACATCATTATTGTAAAAATTAAGCACTTTTTTATTACATTATTTTCACTGGAGTTCCTCTTTAATGGACAAACTCAAAAAAATTATAATATGGAGGAAGGAGAAGAATAATGTTATAAGTACAGTCACTGCTGCACATGGAGTACGCTTCACTTTACTAATTATAAGTCACTTCTGGTGTACTTTACGTAACTTGCAAATCTGAGAAACTAAAAGAACAGCCTTGCTCTCCTCACCTGGAATAACTCAGGTGATTTTGTCCCTCATCAGATCTGCAGGAGTTTATCCTCTGTAGTGGAGAACACTTAAAGTCTCTCTCGATTATAATGGAGAAACAACTTGTCCACATCCATGTGCTGGTGGTTGAAGATTCTATTTTTTCCCCTTTTACAGATTGCTTATAATAGCTGGATCAATAAGGCATAATGATGAAAAATGGTTTAGGTAAGGCGAGTTTAGTAATTCAGTTTCATAAACAAAGACACAGGCCAATCAAACAAGAATCACTGTAACTGGAATCATCCTTTAAATAGTATGTGTAGGTATGCCTATAAATGGTTGGAAAAGTCTATAAACACACATCCTAATTAATATTGCACTGCTAATTATGGACCTTTGAGGACATCCCATAAAACAGCAGGTGGGTTTTATTTGCAAGGATCAGAGGCTACAGACTATTTTCCTCCCTGTTCTACTGCTTTATGGCTTCTCCCTATGCCCCCACTAACAGTAAATATCTCATAGTATTCTTTTTTTGCTTCTTTTCTTCAATTCCTGCTGGTTAGAAACCAGCTGCTGTAATTCAAAGATAAGCATAAAATGGAATGTAGAAAAATCTTATTACCTGGTGTTCCTTGTCATATTGATAATAAAGAGGTTTTATTACGTCTAAAGGAAAGTCTGTTTAGAAGTATTATCTGGCACAAAAAGTTGAACATTTTTATAAACCTGTTGTAATTAGATGTAGAATATTACATGTCAAGTTTGGTTGGGAACAGATATTTAGAATTATACTACTGTTATTAGTAGTGTACAATATTATTTGTAATGTTATCTGGCCTAGTACTATGTATGTGAAGGTTACAGAGGAGGTTAAAGTGTACCAGAGATCAATAAATATAAAGAATCGATACTTACCCAGGGCTTCCTCCAGCCCCATAAGCATGTGCAAGTTCCATGCCGTCCGCCTGCGGTCTGTCGTTGAGCCGCGATCAGCCCCAGCAACAGGCTCAGTAGGGTTTTCTGTGCATGTGCGGTCGACCTGGACTGACGCGACTGAGCTAGTTACCGGGGCTGATCACGGCTGAACGACACACCGCAGGCGGACGGCATGCGACTCACACATGCTTATGGGGCTGGAGGAAGCCCTGGGTAAGTATCGATTCTTTATATAAATTGATCTCTAGTACACTTTAAAGAGAAACTCCAATCTAGAATTGAACTTTATCTCAATCAGTAGCTGATACCCCCTTTTACATAAGAAATATAATGATTTTCACAAACAGACCATCAGGGGGCGCTGTATGACTGATTTTGTGCTGAAACCCCTTCCACAAGAAGCTCCGAGTACCACGGTACTCTGGGCAAACTGCCACAATGCAACAATGTTCACAGACAAGAATTAGCTGTTTACAGCTGTCTCTAACAGCCAAAACAGCTAGGAGCAGCTATATAACCTGCCACAGTAAAAATGTCACCATGTAATAAATGTCAGAATGTAAATCGGGGAGAGGAAAGATTTTACAATGAGCAAACACTGACTAAATCATTTATACATAATTATGGTAAAAAATGAAGCACTTTTTTACTACATTATTTTCACTGGAGTTCCTCTTTAAGCTTTTGTGTTTAACTGAAATTAGGGGTTAAGTGAACATTTAGATTTACAATAAAGGTTGAAAGTTAGGCTGCTGCTAGGTGTTTGGTTTTGCCTAATATAAAGGATAAGAGGTTATACATATTCAGATGTATCAAAGACATTTTACCATTAAAAATTATTAAAGTGTAAATGAATGTTACAGGTACCAAAAATTCTGTGCAAAAATTTTAAGAGACTATCTGGCTACATATATAACTAGAGACAATTTGTAGGCACAGAAAACTTACAAAAATCCCAGAGTTCATTAATATAGTAGTTGCCATCTTTTTTATAATGAACTGAAGGACACTTTATACCTGAGCTAAAGTATATTAGCTTGTTGTTTTAAATGGCACCATAAATGCCAAGCATCAGTTACAAAAGTTAGGAAAATGTGTTACTACTACTACTAGTACTACTTACTAAGAGCCAAATCTAAGTAAGAGGAAAAAAATGGAAAAAAAAAAACAAAAAACAGAAATGTTCACATAGCAAAATTGTTCTAGCAAAACCTGAGATGTTATCTACAATCAAGAAAAACTAGAATTGAATGGTGAGGTTAAAGCCTGAAACACTGAACCTCTGCTTTTTGCTACAGCTTCCAACATCAAACTGTCACATCGGTCACATAAGTACCCTGTATGAACATATTCTTGTTATCCTTAGTGATGTCTTTAAAGGACGATGCTGTAAGCTAACCCATGTTTACTACATGCATTTAAAGTGGAATATAACCCAGAATGTCTTCTTTGCTCTAATAGATGATTCACAGAATATTATATACAACCAGCATATTTTTTTTTTTACTAGCACATCATTCAAAGGGTTAAACACAGGCTTTAGAAGCTTCAGTTCCTGCACAGCCTGTCGCATCCGAATGTTAAACAATGTAATCTTGTGTTACTTGAATGTATCAAGTGTGGAATGTGACACATTCTGACTGTGCAGGAGCTCTGGGAGACAGAGAGGGAGTCAAACCATGTCTTCCTGAATGAATGAATGAATGAATGAATAAAAGCAGTTATTAATAAAATGCAAAGTCAGCTCATAAAGCAAAAATCCTGTACTTTTGGGAAGCTATAACTTATAAATGAATAATACTCATGCACAAAAGCAAATATGATAACCATATGGCATATAAAAAGTAGGAAAACATGTTTTTATTGAATATTATGTCAGAGTTTTAAACCGCTTTAAGAAGCACTCTTCAAATGCATACAGAAAACACAAAGTTAAAGGAGCACTATCTCTATTTTTTTAATACATCTGCATACATACATACATTTAAGACATTTCTCCCAGAGTAAAATGTATAATCTACTAAAATAAATTAAAATGTATAATCTACTAAAATAAATTACTTTTTCTATGTTGCTGCCACTTAAAGCAGAGAGTAAAATTTTATCAAATCTGACTAATTTTAGACTAGTCCATCTCCTTATTCTCAGTATTTCCTTTATAGTTAACAAAACCACAGCTTTGAAAGGAGATGCTAACTGATCTCCCTATTCACTTTGACACCATGTTGGCAATTAGACCGAGCTACTGCCGAAGTTCTTTTGAAAATAAAACACCCATGAAAGCTAGACTCATCTAAAACCAGTCAGATTTGTGAAATGATTAGTACCAACTGTGACAGAGACATAGGAAAACATAATTTATAGTGCATTTTACTCTAGGACAAATGCACATTGTGTGCATGCATTGTAAATTTAACAATTCATAGCTAAAGTGGTCCTGGAAACCACTTAAGTACCAGCGGTCTCTGCCCCCTTAAGGACCAGAAACTGCTGGTACAAGAAACAGCGGAATAGAACCTGGGCCACCCACTCTGCCGTCTCTATGGATGGCAGAGTTCCTGTAAGCCGGTCAGGAGCCGCTTTCATTGGCTCCTGAACCTGCCTATCAATGTAAGCCAATGGAAGCAGCTTACGTTGACAGACAGGGTCAGGAGCCAGGGCGCTGCCATTATAGAGATGGCGAGTCAGCTGCGGCAGGGAGACAGCAATGAGATCGTTGGGAGCAACAAAAGCGTTGAGAATGCGTGGCGTCGGTTTATTGAAAGCTACGCCCTGGCAGCCAGGTAGCCATCAAAACAGGACGTAGATTTCAATCATCAAGGTCCTAAATCATCAATGTCACAGACCGCTAGGCCGGTCTGCGGATGGGGTAAATCGATCAGCGTCAGAAATCCTCTCACACGGTCATTTGTTCATCACGAAGGGTAACCCGCGTTCGCAATTTGATGAACTGACTCGCGAAGGGAACGTTCTGATACCAACCGATTCACCACACACATACAATTCAAAGATCTGCCACCAAGCGAGTTACACAGCCCGCTACTGTAATTTTACTAGGACTTGGAGAACGCTCTAATAACACTTAGCAGTATGCAGGAACCTGGGTCAGATCGTTATATCTGGGCCGGGTTCTCGCATACGGGTTATAAATGTATACTTCTATTAAACACAGGGTAGCGATTTCAGGAGAATAGGTTGGCTTATGTATTGGAATGGGATGGATCACACCAGAGCAATGTGATTTTTTTCCCAAACGCAAATGCGGGTCCTGCAGCATTTCTGAGGTGATTCAGCCTCAATGTTAAGTATAGGAAACTCGAAAATCGCTCTGAAAAGAGCTAGAACAAAGAGATTTTACAAGCAGTTTTGTACACTTCCAGCTCTACTGCAACTAAAAAAAAATTGCTACACAAAAACGCTCCAAAAATCGCTAGACAGAAATAGAAAATCGCTTGGCACATGTTTAGAATCGCTTAGAAAAATCACTTTTAAAAGTGCTGAGCGTTTGCCATTATGCTAGCACTATTAGGTGTGCACTGGCCCTAAATTGCATTTATAGTAGGTATTGGGAGTGGAAGAATGGTAACAGAATCATTATCTGCATATGTAAAACACCTCTGAGATTAACTCAAGGTACATAAAAGCCTATAATAATAAAGCCATTCTAATGGTGACAAGTGTTCTAATGCTATACTCGGTGATCCAAAACTGCAGGAAACCTGAGGTTTGTTCTTATAGCAATGATTACAACCATTTTCAATAGATAAAATAATGCATATGCTAGGAAAACCATCATAAGACAATAGATTTTGATAATTGTAATAACTGTGAATTAGAATTTTGCAGAAATATGTATGATAGTAAGTCGTAAGGCCCGAGCCATTTGATAAAACATTTCACTAGGGAATTAAAAATCAAATTCTGATTAGCCGGAGTCTTCACATTAAACCAAACATATCTATACAACCCATTTTCCATTTATGAACAAAAACGGCAAAGTTCTATCTTATTTTTTTTCAAGGCTCTGATATTTTCCTGGCTTACCAAGACATTTCTGGCAACTGAAACAAATAATGCCAAAGGACAACAAAGCTCAAGACAAAAGGCTGTAAAAGCACCCCTGGATCAACACAGAAGACAATTGAAAAAGCCCATGGAGGGCTAGTTTGTGCTGTGCATGCACAGTTCTGACCTTCTCGACGATGCTGGTGAAAACTTCCGAGAGGCTTTTTGACAAGCAATTCAAAGAAGAGGACCAGGAATGGGAGGGACCTCGAAGACAATGAGCAGGCTTTTTAGTATAAGGTAATTGAGCCCTTTTTTCTGCATATTTGTGGGTACTTTAAAGAAATAAATGTGGGTGAAGATAAACCAATTAATATTAGTGTATTAGTGTTAATAGTTCTGAAATAAACTATATGAAGAATCCATTGAAACTTGTAAAGGTTCCAGAACAAAATGCAAGTGTCAGAGTGCTTGTCTTAAACTCATAAATACTGTATTACCTCTGAATTTCTAAGGTGGTAACAGCTGTACACCATGAAGTGTCAGTATTCAGCAAAAGACCCATAAATGAGTGATCCATTGGTGTGTTTGACCAACAGATTAAATATAACACAAGATTTGAGCAGGACACTTGTGAGTGTGGTTTTAGATGTATCATTTTCAGAGTGATTAACAGGGAACTTTAAAATCCCCACACCCACCACCTGAATTATCATCCAGTGTTATTGGAGTGGAAGATCTCATAGCCACATACACTGTATGACAAACCCCAACAGAATAGCTATCTTAAGCAGGACTATGAAGTTAATGGTATGGGTCAGACCCACGTATCTACCTGTAGTATAAATGCAAGTTTGCCAAAGCAACCAGTCAGAAACCTTTCATTTGCTAAAACCTCAGTATTTTCCAAGGGAAACTGCAGCCCTTCCTTTTCCCTCAGTAAATCAGACCAATTAAGATTTATTGTCCAAGTCTGACATGTGGTTTGGACTAGGACCTGTGCTGGCAGCATATTAGTGCATCATCTTCGTACAATCTGACCTGCAATCTAACCTGTGTTGGGTAGTTCTTAATGCACTTGCATCTTCAAGGAAGATTTTTGGATTAAATGACTGAATGTATGCATTACATGCATGTTTTAGGACACAACCCTGGCCTGGCTAAAGAACTGAAAATTTCCTGCAATAATACCTGCGTGAAAAGGTCCCTTCCTTCATTCACCCTTACAGCATATTAGACAAGTTATGTAAGCATACAGAACCCATTGTAGAAAATACTGTGATTCTAAATGAGACACTTGTTTTACTTAAAGAGGGATGTTACTCATGATGAGTAAAATTGCTTATTTGTACAATATTAATTCATTGCTATTCCATTGGTAGCCCAATGTAAAATCTTACCTCCCGCCTGATGTACATTCTTAAATTCATTAAAGTAGCCAGAATCTATACTGTGGAATGTCCCCCACCCCATCTCTGTGAAGTGAGCAGAAACATCACATGATCTCCTGGAGTGAACTTGGGAGCAGAATGCTGCATGACAGGGTTGTCCAACTGGCAGATGTGGCCCCGGGCCACACTCACTTGCCCGGACTATTTTTTGTGTCAGGCCCCCCTCTGGCAGTCCGTTGATGTTCTACCCCCTCCAGCCGAAAAATCTGGCACTAGACAAAACCCCTGCCCCTGATGTTGGACAGCACTGGCCTAGGTTAATCATCACCTGAGTGGCAGGGTTACATACAGCAATCTATAGTTATAAGATGCGTTTCTAGCACTGAAATCAAGAACATCAAGATAAAAATAGGTATCCTGAATAATTGAGAACATTCTACAATGTCGTTATGGTTCCTCTTTAAGCCAGATTTCATTTACTCAAGTCCCTCTTGGAACATAGCCCAGGTGTGAACTAAAAAACACCATATTACATTGCATGTTAGACATTTTGAAAGTATGTGGCCATACACAAAAGGAATTTGCTCATTTCTAAAACTCATGTCCAATATACACAAGATCACTTTCACAGCATATAAGGCAAGCTCCCCAAACAAACAGATTTGCATTGCCTTTTTACTTCTGTTGCATAATAAGGGAGGACTAGTCTATAAATTCCAACCTTTTTATGTGCCTTGCAGGTCTCTGATTCTGTGGTATAAAAGTGCATCAGACCCAGTGTAGTTGTTACAGGATTGGGCTAAAACTATCATTCCAACAATGTGTCTCATTGATCACAATTTCTAAAGGAAGAACCAGCTGTTTTTTGCTACCTACAAGTCAACTCAACAATCCTTTTCACTCTCTCAGTACACTATGAGAGAATGAAAGAAAACTTTTAATTAGTTATCAGCAACAAGTAGAATTATTTTTTCTGACAGCATGATAAATAAGAACCAGTCTTTTTACATATATGACATAAAAAGGACACTGAATTGCAAATAGGCTGAAATAAGAAAATGGGTAATATTTCTGGAATAGTTTTGTCAGGGCAGAACATGAGTTACCGGAATAGAGAACATCTATAAATTCAGAAAAAAAGGCACATGCAAATTGGCTAAACACGAGAATGGAATGATTGCAGTATTTGGTAAATGCAGTGTGTTTTCAAATATGCCAAACTAAAGTACTATATTACAAAGTCAGTGTCCATCAGTGGGTTGGGTACTATGTAATTTTCTTTTTGATAGCAGCCAGCTCTTTCTGCATCTCACTGAACTTGGGACGATTTTCTGGCTTGTACTCCCAGCACCGTTGCATTATTTTAAATACTTCCTCTGGACACTTCTGTGGAGCAGACATCCTATAACCTGAAAAGAGGGGACAGAAAAAAAAAACATTAGGTGAAAGCATCTTGGAGACATCTGGCTGCCTAAAATTGGGTGCACATTGGGCTATCTATACTGGGTATGTGTGTCATGTGACTACCTATACTGGGAGAATCCTCTGGCTGACTATTCTGAGGGGATCATCGGGCCACCTATACATTTGGTTTGGGAGGGGGGGGGGGACATCTGGTGGCTTATACAGGGCAGGGCTGTAGATAGTCTGTACAAAAATCATCCCACTTTAACTCCTCACTTCATGAATCTACAGACTCTGACTAGTACCTAAAAACTGCTCTGACTCCTCAGCCCTCCCAGGGCTGTGGAGTCTGTAAAAAACAAATCACCCGACTCCTCAGTTTATGAAACCACCGACTCCACACCACGGGTTGCTGCATTGGGTGACACCAACCCAAGTCACACCTCTGTCTTAAACAACTTCTGCACAAACATTGTAAAATTTATCAAAAATGGTGCTCAATATCTTTACTAAACCTTACACATTGTACATGTATGGCTTCAATATTTTATCAGGTGATGGCCATAAAACAAGAGGATAACTAAAAACTCTTCTATTCTACAGCCTGACCAAACCTCTGGCATTTTACAGGCCATTAAATCAATTCACCAAATGACATCATACCATATACAGTATATTACCGTACCTTTCTCAACTTGTTCACGGGCTTGTTGATTGGTCATTCCTGGATAAGGACAAACTCCCAGACTGAAGGTTTCCCAGAGAAGAATGCCAAAACTCCACACATCACTCTCAGAACTGTATCGCCCTAATGGAAAAATCCGATTTTAAGACATCAATATAACCAACTTGCACATTTTTTATTTATTTTTATAAGGCAGAAGTTCATATTATTTGCATAGAAAACTCAAAACAACAATTAAGATAAAATAGGAAATTATTAAGCAGAAAACAATCTGCAGACAGGACAGATGCTACAGTAGCTTAAATTTGTTGACAGTAAAAGCAGGTAAAATTAATATTAGAAACATCTATGTTATGAGTTTCATTGACCTGATGATTATTCTGAACTCTATCTTTTTTGCCATTTGTGCCAACACACTGTTCCTTCAAACCATAACCTACATTCACTAACAGTTACAAAAGAACTGACAATCACAAAGTTTAACATAATATTAGCTAAGAAAAAAGTGTTGGAGCAAAGCTAAATATACACATTTGCAGTTGTTTCAGGTGAAACCCTATGGTGAATAAGGTGTCCCCCAGAGTTGGTGGCCTCTTCAGTGATTCACTTAGATATTTCTTGGCTGTCCAGTATTGTAGGTCACACTTTCACCTCCTGCTCTTCTTCCTCCTCCACAGAGCAGAACAAGAATATTGGCAGAGAGCTAGGCAGCTCATTTGTCTACTAAATCCGAATAAACTAATCACCCCAAAGCACCACAAAACATTGTTTTGGGCATCACTTATTATTATTATTATTTTTTATTTATATAGCGCCAACATATTCTGCAGCGCTTTACAAAGCACAATAAGATGACAAGGGGAACATAGATATATTAACAAATTGTAAAACAGAGTTCCAAGCAGCACAAATATTGTGACAATAACAGTAAACATTAGGAGGAGGACCCTGCCCTTGCGAGCTTACAATCATTTATCCACAGGTATAAATAGGTTTAGGCAGATATTGTTATGGACTATCTCAATAGAATGAATAACAAAGCTTTGCAAACATTTCTTTGTGTGCTGAACACTAAAACCATTATGTCCTAAACATTGCTTTAAAAGCTTGGTTTCTCAATCTATCAACTTAATTCAAAAGGACTGGCAGCACTGCTCTGAAAGTGCATGTAATGCCATGAAAACTCACTGCTCAAACCAAGCGTGTAGGCGCACAGCAGAGTTCCTTCCAACAAGCCACTATTAGAATATTTATGAACAAAGTCATTGGACATCATTTTGCAGCAGTCATTTATCAGTGTACAAAAATGATAAAATCATAGTGTAATGTTTCACTGCATACATGGAAACATCTATATATAAAAAAAAAAAAGAAGAGGCTGACGGTCCCTACGAAAACTGAATGAAGCAAAATATATATTAAGAGACCATAAAAGAAAACAAAAAACAAACAAACAATCTCATGAATGAAAAATTGTGCCATAAAAATTCACGACTCTTTCGGCTGCATATACTACAGAGTTGGCTCCTGGTTTGTTTATTCAGGATTTTTTTTTAAGCCAACAGACCTTTGCACCTATGGTGTTGTAAATATTCATCATTCCCAGCAGAATCCTGATTTCCTCTGATGACATAATTCCGTACAGCAGCTACTGATTTATCTAGCTTGTGCTGAGAGTTCTAAAGACTCTCTGTGGACATAATCCCAGAGTGTTGCTTTCACATCTTAGCACTTGTATATAAACAGGATAAAAAAACTTTTAAGCTGCTTGAACAGTAAGTATGAACTGTCACTACCACAGTAACCAGTTGTTTAAAATGTTTATTTGGGTCATACTCAACCCCCTGCTTACTATGGAGGGAGTTTAGCAGCACTGTCGCTGAAATGTGATATACAGTGTCTTGCAAAAGTGAGCGCACCTCTCACATTTTTATAATTATTTTATTATACCTTTTCATGAGAAAACACAAGAGATAGGACACTGATACAATGTAAAGTAGTCTGTTACAGCTTTTATATTACTGTAAATTTGCTGTCTGAGCAAAATGAAAACACACAGCCATTAATGTCTAAGCTGCTGGCAACAAAAGTGAGTAGATTCCTAAGTGAAGAATGTAAAAAAATTCAGCCAAAACAGTCAATATTTTGAGTGCCCACCACTGAGCATGGCTTAACTCTCTTGGGCATGGTGTTCACTAGAGCTTCACAGGTTCGTACTGGAATCCTCTCCTCCATGATGACATCACAAAGTTGGAGGATGTTGGAGAACTCTGTGCTCCTCCACCTTCTGTTTGAGAATGCCATATAGCAGCATTTTCTGCATAAACCATCAAGAATTCTGACACCACAGATGCTCAATAGCGTTAGGTCTTGAGATATGCTTGACCAGTCCAGCACTTTTACCTTCAGTTTCTTTAGCAAGCCAGTGGTCATCTTGGAGGTGTGTTTGGGGTCATTATGTTGGAATACTGTCCTGAGGCAAAGGGAGGCTATCTTGCTCAGCTTCAGTATGTCACAGTACATGTTGACATTTATGGTTCCCTCAATATAACTGTAGCTCCCTAGTGCAGGCAACACTTGTCTTTGTACTCATCACCTTGTAGAAGTCACACACGGTTGACACCATCTGAACCAAAGTGTTTATCTTGATTCATCAGACCACAGGACATGGTTCCTGTAATCCATGTCCTTAGGCTGCTTGTCTTCACTGTTTGCGGGCTTTTTTGTGTATCATCTTAAGAAGATGCATATTGTGCAGCGTATGGTCTGAGCACTGACCTGCTAACCCTTCACTACAACCTATGCAGCAATGCTGCCAGCACTCATACGTCTATTTGCAAAAGTCAATCTCTAGATATGACGCTAGCACGTGCACTCAACTTCTAAGGTTGACCATGGCAAGTCCTGTCCTGAATGGAACCTGTCCTGTTAAGCCGCTTTATGGTGTTGGACGCCTGCTGCAGCTCGGTTTGAAGGTGTTGGCAATCTTCTTACAGCCTAGGCCAGGCTTTCTCAACCAGCATTCCCTGGAACCCCAGGGTTCCTTGAGTACTCTGCTGGGGTTCCTTGGTATTTTCCCCATAGTAGGGTTGAGGGGAGTATGATAGAGAACACACTATAATGGGGGTGCTGTAAAAAGAAGCATTACATTCAGAATAATAATGAGCACATTAATAAAAAGCACTAGAATAAGGAGACATTATAATGAAGGGCACTGTAATAGGGGGTAGTGACATAAATGGCCACACCAGCTTTTAAAGACCGTGCCACCTGCAAAATAAATTCAGGGGTTCCTTGAGATTCAAAAAGTATTTGCAGGGGTCCTCCAGGGTAAAAAGGTTGAGAAAGGCTGGCCTACGCCTAGAACAATAATGATTTTTTTTTTAAGATCCTCAGAGAGTTCTCCGCTATGAGGTGCCATGGTGAATTTCCAGTGACTAGTAAACGAGTGTGAGAGCAATAACACCAAACTTACACCTTCTCCCTATTCACACATGAGACCTTGTAAAACTAACATGCCCCGGGGTAGGGAAAATATCTAACTAGGAAGAATTTTGACGTTGTTCACTTTTGATAAAAGCGGTTTAAACATTGAAGATGTGTTAAGTTATTTTGATGGGACAAAAAATGAATACTGTTATCCAAGCTGTAAACTGTCTACTTTACATTGTATCAAAGCATCATAGCTTTTGTGTTGTCCCGTGAAAAGATATATTAAAATATTTAAAAATCTGTGAGGGGTGTACTCACTTTTGTGATATATTGTAACTCTCCCATGTAGTAGTTGCTGGATAGTGTAATGGTTAAGGGCTCTTCCTCTGACACAAGCGGCCTGGGGTTGAATCTCGGCTTTTCCCCTTCAGTAAGCCAGCACCTATTCAGTAAGGAGTCCTGGGGCAAGACTCCCTAACGTTGCTACTGTCTACTGAGCACACCCTAGTGGCTGCAGCTCCAGCCCTTTAAGTCCGCCAGGAGAAAAGCACAATAGAAATGTTATTTGTCTTGTACCATGTGGGCTGCATGGATTAATACATTACCTGTTAGCCATCATGTTCACCTTATTATTTGATTAATTGAGTGCCTTTTGTGCATCAATTGGTGGCTAAACCTAAAGGCTATTTCAAGTTTGTACTGTGAAAAAACCCTGTTTTTATACACGTTACAAGCAGTCACTTTCCCTCCTGAGTTTCAATTTACCGGCAGCAAGCAAGGACTATTTTTTTAATTGCACCTCTACTCCAACAGAGTTGCTACTAGTGAAATTACAATCTACCCTTCAAATTACAAACTACTGCTTTCATGTGCAGCAGCGCACATTGTAATTTTGCACACCATTAGTCATTTAGCTACTGTGGCAAAACGTGTATTGTAACGCAGACGTGTGTGAACCCTTCCCAAATTTCCAAAGGATCATCATAAGACAGAGTCAACAGGGAGTGGCTATGTATGATACATTGCTAAATGAGAACTCATCACTGTAGATCTGCATATAAGGGTTTCTTCTATGAAAATCTGTTGGGCTTTGTCTTAGTCTTGTTTCTCATGCAGAATAGTGTGCACCTGTGTTCATGACAACAGTTTGTGTTAATGGCCACATTGTAATTGCAACACCTAATATATGTTAAGCGAAGACCAAGTAGATAGGATGGGAGAATGTAAGTGTGTTTGGGGTTAGTTTGTGCCTTTGTGGGTGTGGAAATGTAGGGGAGGGGTGGCAAGTGTGGGTGTTTATTGCCTAGGGTTGTGAAATGGTGCTGGTGAGTCCACAGCCTCTCAAGATGTGTACAGTATGGATGTCCCTGTAGCCTCGAGGAGTGAGAACAGTACAAGTGGTGTAAGTCTCAGGATAGGTCAACAGGGGGGTGGTGTAAGTCTCTGGGTGGGTGTAAAATGGGGAGGGGGGGGGGGGAAGAACTGTCTGTGGGTGAGTGAACAGTGGGGGTGGTGTAACTCTCTAGGGATGTGAAAAGCGGGGATGGTATGATTAAGTGATTTCACACTGCAGAGTTTTAAAAAGTTATCTTACACACACAAAAACTTTACATCATCAGAAATATCAGATCTCCCTTCTGCAAGCTTTCTGTTGCTCACTGTAGTAAAACACAATGGTCTTGCTCTTCTGTCTTCCCCCCTCCCCCACCACCCTTCTACCTGCTTAATCTCCAAATTAGTCTTCCTTGTCAACAAAAAAAATGAGCACAAGGTGACCTCCTCTTCTAAAAGATTTTCATTAGATTATATTTATGTAATTGAATCTAGTTTCTAACAGGGCTGTGGAGTCGGCACAAAAATCTTCCGACTTAAACTCCGACTCTGTTTATGAAACCACGACTCCGACTCCGGGTGCCCAAAATGGCTCTGACTCCGACTCCTCGACTCCTTAGTCTAATACTTAACAGGGCTGTGGATTTTGTACAAAAATCATACAACTCCGACTCCCGACTCCTCAGTTTATGAAATCAATGACTCCGACTCCAACTCCGGGTGCCCAAAATTGCCCCGACTCCAACTACACAGCCCTGGTTTCTAATTTATTAAAAACTTCCTAATGTATGCGCATTCGGTACTTAGTACAAGAGAACAGTGACACAAAACGTATTACTTGTCAACCCATTGCAAAAGGAAGACACTAGTCTGTTCTGGAGAGATCTAATACAAACAGGAGGATGACATAACCAGGTCCGGTTCTCTTATGAAGCAAGGTGAAACATTTGCATCAGGAGCAGAGATTACAGGGGCAGCATGTTTGTATTGTGTGTTTACACCAACAGCATGCAGTCAGAGTAGGAGGAGAAGCGAGAGGAGAGCGAGGTGAAGAGATCACCATTGGGGAAAAGTAGCATGTTGTGCTGTGTGAGAAGTCTGACAGTAAACGAGGAGAAGAGGCTGGAGTTGAGCAGTTTGTTTGTCACAGACTCACAGCCAGCTAGTGTGCTATTGTGTTGAGCTGCAGCATGTCATGTGAGAACATTAAAGAAGTACTTAAATGAGTCAATCGATGGGTGCTGTGTGATCATTCCAAATTAGGGGGTGGGGGGGGTGGGGGGGTATTTTGCATCCTCAAAAGTCTACAACCGGCACTGGTCATAAATCTGTATTAGCTATATGGTTCTGCCCAGACCCCTTCATGAATGTTCATCTGGACTTTTGTGTATTCAGTTCACTTGTCTTATTTGAAATCTTTTTTTTTTTTATCCTCGGGAACAAAATGTACTTTAAGCCCACATTAACAGCCATATTTCTACAGTAGGCAAAGAAGGCAAAGTAAAAATTGAGTTCTAACCATAACAAATCTACTTCATCCATTTTAGTACCTTGATGAGCTCATTTCGTTGTGTACAAGAAATGAAGAAATTGTAGCAACAGCGTGTTAACTTGACGTCAGAGCATTTAGTGTGCACTTTAACTATCTTTTCCAGCTGGGCTAAATTAGTTTTCAAGTTTAATAGACCATAATTAAGCCCATTCAATGTGCAGTTGGAGGTAACATTCATCTTCTTGTCTGCTTATCCACTCTTTTCAAGCTTTGGCATGCTGTAATTTAACACTTTTCCCCAAAGTCGTTTCTTTGGTATACATGTTAAATGTAATTAAGTTTTTTACAGACAGCACTAGCTGAGCAAAGAACTTTTATAAGAGTACAGTAATTTTTGATCAAAAAGAATAGCACTTAGATAAACAAGATTCTCACCGTGACTGTGAAGTCTTACTGCAATAGCTTAGGATGAGACCGTGATCATTAATGCCATATGTGTGCTTTATTTCTGAGCTGACAACATAGTTACGGTCTATATAAATAGCACACGCTGGCTGCCTGGGCAGCCCATATAGTATTTGTTTCCTGGTTCTAAGCTGGTAACTGTGTACAGCTCTACAACATCCACTTCTCTACCACTCCCTTGAGTGTCCCTGTGAACCGCCCTTTTTAATGTGGTTAGTGGAAACTGAATTACTAAAATGCCCAACTGAATCATAAAGAGGAACTGTAACCAAATAAAGTAAAATGCAGTAAAGTATACTCTCTTTCACAGTAATTTTCTGAGTTCAGCATCAAAAGTACTTATATTGCCATATATTGCTGAATATCGTACGTAGCCCTACCCTTCCCATGATGTTTAGCCTAGGCTATTTATTATGCATAATTCCGCCAACCCAGACCATTCTGGGGGACAAGGTACAGTTTCTAATGGCTTTAGAACCCCCATTAACCCAACATTCTACAGAGAGCACCTACCAGTATTAAAGATGGTGCTGCCTGCAACGAATTTCAGAAAATAAATCAGGGTGCCGAAAGATTTTACAATGGGCAAACACTGACTAAATAATTTATAAATTAAAAAAAAAAAAACAAACAGAAAAAACAACAACCCCATTTTATTAATTACGTTATTTTCACTACAGTTCCTCTTTCAGAAGATGCTGTGCATAAGCTGGAAGCAGCTGGCCCAGCCTGTCCCAAATGCCCAAACCTGTTAAAAGAGAACTGTAGTGAGAGGTATATGGAGGCTGCCATATTGATTTCCTTTTCAGCAATACCAGTTACCTGGCAGCCCTGCTGAGCTATCTGCCTGCAGAATTACACCAGAAAAAAGCATGCAGCTAATCTTCTCAGATCTGACAAAAATGTCAGAAACACCTGATCTGCTGCATGCTTGTTCAGGGTGCAGGGCAAAAAGTATTAGAGGCAGAGGTTCAGCAGGAAAGCCAGGCAACTGGCATTGCTTAAAAGGAAATCAATATGGCAGCCTCTATATACCTCTCACTACAGTTCCCCTTTAAGGTTAAGGATGCATTATTTATTTTTTGCAGTGCACAGGGAATGCAGAAAGATGCAACAGGTCTAAATACAATCCAATTCCTTATACAATGAGTACAACCACATTTAAAGTTAGTCAGATGTGCCATGAAGCTATATGGGGATTTCCCAGGAAGCCAGAGTTCCTCTTTAAAGCTTCGTTTTACTACTCCCAGTGACTATACAAATCAATTGTGCTTAGTTCACTGGCTGCTAGCAAATTCCCAGCTAAAGATTCAAAAATGAATACACCCAAAATGATAATGGCTAAGAAACTAGGATTTATAAAGAAGAATTCAATAAACATTGAACAAAACTATCGCTCAGGTTATATAAGGAACTGCAATTTACTTTTAAACATCATTCTCTCTTGTATACATTTTGAAATATCACTGACATTGTGGTCTTTTGGTATTTAACACGACCTCCTCATGATGTTTAGCCTCAGAGTACTCAGATCAACTAATGTTCCTGCTCACTACCCAAATGATGCCGGAATAAGTTGTAATTTAAAGAATGCAAATGAAGGTGAGGTAAGATTTTACAATGGACAAATATTGACTAAATCATTTATAATAAAAAGGTAATTAAGTTATACTCATTAAACTACCTATAAACTTCGGACAAACTCAACTGAGGCTGTCGTTCGGCACTAAGGTTCTATAGAAGACACTAGCAAACGAGTTGGCTGTTGTTTTACTTACCCTGCCAGCCTGCCACAGGCTGCTAGTTTGTGTGCTACCCATTTGTCGTTCTGCCCCCTCCATTGAACAGTACACGTCTACATAGCTCTTGTTCCCTCTGTGTTGCACTGACGACTGAGCAGGAGTTTTATGGGCGACATTGATAGTGCATGTCTATGCCACCTTTAGCCACAGTGAAAAGGAGTTTCTATAGCTCTTACTGTGCTGACAAACAGCAAGCTGTCTCTCCAGATAATCTGTAAGCATTAGTTGGCAGGCTGACTAAAGACAGAGACTGAACACTTTTCAGAGGTTTTGTTAATGGTAGCCTTTGCAGGAAAGGAAAATTAGTAGATACAAATCACAGAAAATGATGTAGTAAAAATAAAGAATAAAACTGTTTATTGTTTACAATATTAATTTATAAACTATTTAGTCTGTGTTTTCCCATTGTAAAATCTTTTTTCTTTCTGATTAACATTCTGAAATTTACCACTGGTGGTGACATCTTTAGTTCTGCCAGGTGATCTGTACGGAATGTTTGTTACTGACAGTTCTATGCACAGGGGAAGATACTGCTTTGGTTGACAGTTGGAAAAAGCTGTTATTTCACACAATGCAATGAGGTTCACAAACAGCAAACTGTCAGGAGCTTGGTCATGACATCAAACTGTGGGAGGGGTTTCACCACAATAAATTGTCATGGGAAAGGGTGTATCAGCTACCGATTGTAAAAAAGTTAAATCCGTGGCTTAAAGAAGATACGAATAAGGAGTCCGCACACAGGCTTGTAGGAACGACACTTTCGGGAATTTCCCTTTAAAAGTGGGCCGAAAACATCAACATTGCCTATTTCTTCCAGTACATGTACCCCTTAATGGAAGGCATCAAAATCATCCTACTTAATAAGGTCTGTGGTTTCTGCAGTGTGTGTGTGTGTGTGTGTGTGTATGTGTGTGTGTGTGTGTGTGTGTGTGTGTGTGTGTGTGTGTGTGTGTGTGTGTGTGTGTGGGGTGTGTGTGTGTGGGGTGTGTGTGTGTGGGGTGTGTGTGTGTGGTGTGTGTGTGGTGTGTGGGTGTGGTGTGTGTGGTGTGTGTGTGGTGTGTGTGTGGTGTGTGTGTGTGGTGTGTGTGTGTGGTGTGTTGTGCTGTGCAGGCAAAGGGTTGCGCGGTTTGCTGGCGTTTATGTGTGCGATTCGTGGCTGTGTGCGTACTGCACATACCTAAAAAGACCAGTTCTACTATAAAACATTAATATTAATAATGTCCATTTTTGTAATAGGTCTAGACAGTTGTTTTCACATTTGGTATGGAAGTGCCGGTATAATATGTGTAAAGCTGGAGCACTCCAGATTAGTAATACAATTAACAAACAAGAGCCCAGTGTCAAGTGATCATCTTTGGCACTGCTGATTTTTAATAAAGCTGAAAATGAATGAAGGAGAGGAATTAATGTCTATTTCTAAATAACTGCATAGCGTATCCTGTCCATGATTACAGCAGCTATGATTAATATGGGTGCTGCTAATTTCTCTCCTACTTCAACTGATTACACTGTTTGAACGAGAGCTGATTGTGTAGAGAGGTGGCGGATAAAGAACAAATTTAAAAACAGAAGGAATTTCATCAAACGGTACAAACAAAATTAAGCAGATTTTATCGCTCTAATTTAATTACCATTTACTTTTTTTCATATGTGAGGACTGTCTTGGGAAGTTACAGAAGTTCGAAAATAAAATGCTGTTCATTACCAGTGAAATAAAGAAGACTACGTTCTCATGTTCCTTCGCTGAAGAACATATTTTCCCTTAGAAACACAGAACAAATATGAAGGGATTTTACAACAGAAAGGACACTGGCTTCCATAGAGACAGGTTAATACTTGCTAAGCACTGCTTTGACAAGCGGTGCAGAGTCTGATATTGTGGCTAAGGGCAAGACAGAGCGCAGCGATGAATGACAGGCAGCAGCCTCCAAGAGAGAATATAAAGGCCAAGTCATTCATGTACTTGTAAAATGCACACTGCTGTAACTGGAGAAACTCAGACTCACTAAAAAAAGAAAAAAATCCCACCAGAGGGAAGTAACATTTACAAAGATATGAATGTAGAAATGATATATAACAGGGGAACTATAAAGGGTGGGATGCAATGGGAATTTGGCATGGGGCTATTACAATGGGAATATTGTTCATCCTCCTTTTATAACCATGCCCAATTTTGAGACCACACCTCCGATATAGTAAAACAAACAATTTCCAACCCTATTAACCCCCTCTTTCCCATTTTTACTATTGTTTTATTATTGTTACATTGCAATAGTAAAAAAAAATGTAGAATGTAGGATAACTGTACCTATACTTCAGAATCAAATATCATCCCCATAACAGCAGTGTAATTTGTGCAATAAATAAGCAAATACAATCTGTGGTTTTCATCTGCAGTAGCATTTTTAAATTTAAAACTATAAATGAAAAAATACATAGACATTAAAAGAAGTATTGGAAAAAATATCGCTGAAAAAAATTCTAGTTAGTCAGGTCAGCTCCGAAAAAAAAAAAAAAAATAGCTATAACAGCACTGCTTAAAAAACGCTGTATTGAAAAAGATAGCACTCAAACAAATTCTAGTTAGTAAGGTCAGCCCCGCCACAAAAAATATATAGCTATACCGTCAACGCTGCTTTGAAAGTAGTGGTTAAAACAAAGCTGGTATTAGGGAAGATGGCAGAAAATGTAAAAATGTAGTGTCCAGACTCTGGTCTAAAATCAGTACCCTTCTCACAAGAGTATTCAAAAGAGCAATCCTCAAAGATCCTCCAGCCCTACTCCTAGGTCACCAACTTGAGTATGCCAAGCACCCTGAACATAGACTAACACCCAGCATATCGCTAACACTACTAAGTTCCATATTGCAGTTTGTTAGCGATCCCATTCCCATTTTACAATGGGAAAAAACTAAATAAATAACTTATAAAATAATATTGTAAAAAAAATAAGCAACTGTATTCATTACTTAAAGAGAATCTGTATTGTTAAAATCGCACAAACGTAAACATACCAGTGCGTTAGGGGACATCTCCTATTCCCCTCTGTCACAATTTCGCCGCTCCCCGCCGCATTAACCACTTAACAACCTCTGCCACGCTTATCTACGCCCCTTTAAAATTCACCTGAGTCACAGGGGCGTAGATAGGCAACTCCTGTTTATTTTCCTGCTGTGCGCGATCGCGTTCGCGTGCGCGATCGCGTTCGCGTGCGCGATCGCGTCCGCGTGCATGCGGACGGGCATACGCGTCGGGCACCCGCTGGTCTGTGATTGGCTGATGTGAACATGTGTTCACAAAGCCAATGACAGTGCTTATTCATGCAGAATGTGTGTAAACATTGTATCAGTCACTATGCTGTTACAGTTACTGAGATCACTCTTGAGAGGATCTCAGATAACTAACACAGCATTAGTGACTGATCAGCATCAGTGAGGTTTTTTTTAAATAAATTATACCCCCATTAAGCCCATTAACCCTTGCCTCCCTTAAATGTGAAAATTGCTGTGGTTTTTAGGTGAAAAACCCTGTGGTAGAGAAGTGGTTAAAAGTGGTTAAAAACGGTTTTAAAAAGTTTGTTTATAAACAAACAAAATGGCCACCAAAACAGGAAGTAGGTTGATGTACAGTATGTCCACACATAGAAAATACATCCATACACAAGCAGGCTGTATACAGCCTTCCTTTTGAATCTCAAGAGATCATTTGTGTGTTTCTTTCCCCCTGCAGCTTTCATGCACTGAAGTGTCAGGCTGCTCGTTTCTTGCTGCAAACAGTTTTGCCCTTGTCTGTAATTCCTCAGTATGTGAAAGCCCAGCCAGCTCAGAGGACGATTTATCCAGCTTGTAAAAGATAAGAGAGCAGAAAGAAGCTGCCTTAATCTAAATAACACACAGGCAGTGTGCATAGAGGGGCCTGGAGGGGGAAGTTCATAGCAGAACCACAACACTGAAGAACTTGGCAGCCTTCCAGACACAGGCCGACAAGTCTGACAGGGGAAAGATACATTGATTTATTACAGAGACTGTGATAGCAGAAAGTGCTGCAGTAAGCCAGAACACATTAGAATAGCTTTTGGAACTTGTAGGATGATAAAAAACAGGGTGCAATTTTTGTTACGGAGTCTCTTTAAAATCAGTTAAGTTCCTCTTCAAGTAAAAAAACCTATGTATTGAAGTATAAACCTATGAATTTTTTAACGAAAAAACTGTTTTATAGCCCCTTGCCCTTTGTCCATAGCCTTACCACTTCCAACTTCATAAGTCCAGCAATTAGAGCCGCTGTGAGGCTTTGAAAGCAGATACAGGAAAAGACTAATATCACTGCATAACAGACCTAATCACAATGCAAATTATCCCACTGTGCATGCAAGCCACTATGTGTCAATTACGCTCAAAGCTTAAGACATGAACCTAACACGGGATCATTTAAAAGAAAGGCAGCTTTTAGGAATCTATAAAGCCTTACTAAAATGAAAGAAAATATGTGAAAGCATCCTGTTTATTAAGATAGGGCATAATCAATAAAAATATTATTGATTATGAAATAAAACATGCTGGCATACCAATTTAGTGAGTCTTACCGTAGTTGAGTGCTTCTGGGGCTGTCCACTTGATAGGGATCTGCTTTAGACCAGAAGATGAATATATTCCATCGTCTTCTTGACGAGACATGCCAAAGTCGCTGATTTTCAAAGTATTATTCTCACCTACTAGGCAGTTCCGTGCCGCCAGGTCCCTGGGAAACACAAAAATGTGTTGGAAAGGAATTGAATTTACTTTCAGATTAACAGGAGCACATGAATAATTCCACTACTTTTGAATTTCTAGAAAAATACATGGTATTGTCAGAAACAAATGGACAGCATCTGGCAAAAACTACCTGCTGTAATAAACATTGACTATTTTCCTCCATAAATCCCTGCAAATAACGAATCTGTAACAAAATAATTGCGTCTTCTGCTGTATTTAATATCATCAGAATGAAAAAGGTCTTAAAGAACAACTCTGGCTACATACATAGGTAGTCAATTGCATGTAGTCAATTCGGGTGCAGCCTCTGTTTGGAAGCGCTGCCAATGTCTCCTGCTGTACAAAACTCATGTAAGTATACTTATGGCTAGCTGCATCCATGTGCTTCAATTTGCATTCAAATTTTAGATTAGGGACTAGTAAATAGCTTGCATCTGGGCATGTATTTAGCCCCTGTGGGGCTCTGCATGCCTCTGTTGGTCTTCATTTCAGTTGCAGCCTATAAGCGCTGTCATTTGTTTGATGTCTGTTTGAAGAAATATGTATACCATTTTATGATTAGCAGCACTAGGAACAAAATTATGTTTTTATCGTTAGTCTAGCGGCAGATCTTCCCCGCGAGGGCCCATCATCGCCGTGGGGAAGTCTAGTAGGGAATCATTTGTGCACATATTATTTATACTGAAGCTAACACCCTTCTTTGCTGTACTTGTATTGAATGCAAGTTGTGTAATTTTGTCCACATTGTGGAGCTCTGCACATCTATTGCAGGTAGTCAATTCGGGTGCAGCCTCTGTTTGGAAGCGCTGCCAATGTCTCCTGCTGTACATATATAGAAGCATGCCTGTAGAGATGCACTGTCCTGGTGGAAAGAAAGCAGTTCACCTGTTGTCCTCAAAAGATATTGCTTATTCTTGGTGGTAGCATCAGGCTCTTTGACTAGCCTGTAATAATCGATGCTACAGCCTGTATTTCTGGCCAATGGCCCGTCCCCACTAATGCAGTATGAATGGGATGGTGGCTGTCAAAGGTTGCAGTATCACCTAGGAAGAGCATTATAGCACTGGAGCTTACAGCTGCCACATGAGGTATGCAGTATCAGATTGAGGAGGACTTGTCAGCACTCACTGCTATGAAGAAAGCGATTATATTCCTTTCTGTGCACAAAAAGATTTTCATACTTGGGCAGTGGAAATACCTAAGTAGAGGGAAGCCTCTGGATCCTATAGATGCTTCCTGAGTCTGCCTCGCTCCTACCACCACTCCCCAGGACCCTCATAAACATCAGGGATGCGCTCCTCTTCTGGCACCTAGACAAGCTTGGCCATCCTAGCAGGAGCAGCTCCATCTTACTGTACAGACACAGCTGTTCTTGCACAGGCAAGAGGAGCGTGGCCGGATCAGATTTCCAACAAGCTATATTTTACTACATGAATGAAGTAGTACAATATTGGTAAATTAACTAATATTGTGTCACTTTTCCTGGTGCCCATTTTACTGGATGTAAAAATAGAGGTCATAGTGGAGAATAGTAGAATATCAGTATATACTGTATAAACAGTATTTTACGGCATATCCTGGTGCTCTTTTGACTAAATTTTAGAATTTATATGGGCTATATCTGGTGCCTTTTGTAACAAGAGCCATTATTATATGCATTCCCAACAATGAAAAATCCAGGACGGTGAAGATGAGTAGTGATGCTCTCCGGATTGTATTCAGATGAAATCCTAATGAGTTTCATTCGGATTTCATCCTCTTAATTAATGCAGTCGAGCAGGTGGGCGAGGGGGGGGGGGGGTTAAACTTACCCAGCATACGTCTTCTTTCATCCGTCCCACGGCGCCTTCCACAGTGTGTTCCAAGCCGCGTCACGTGACTACAAATGCTTCCTCCTTTCGGGGTTGAAGGAGGAAGTGTTTGTAGTCACGTGACGCGGCTTGGAACACACTGTGGGAGGCGCCGCGGGACGGATGAAAGAAGACATATGCTGGGTAAGTTTAATCCCCCCTCGCCCACCTGCATTAATTAAGAGGATGAAATCCGAATGAAACTCATTTGGATTTCATCTGCCGCTCATCGCTGAACATGAGACTTAGTAAATATATATATATATATAGCTATCTATCTATCTATCCCTTCATTAGTTATATTATAATGTGAGAAAGGCTCCTTAATCAGTTTCTTATTGAACTGTGTGAATCCATTATCCCCAATTCTCCTAAGCAGGCAAGTTGTGACTTTGATGCACTAAGACACAGAAAACATTGCTAATAAATGTGTTTTGAAAATAGGTTTGTGAAAGATGTTTGTATGGTTAAATGCAAAGGAGGTAGATTCCCCCCAACAGAAGGAATCTCTAGGATTTTTCATTTTTTTTAGCCAATGGACTTCTGTTAAGACACCAGACTAATATCTAAAAACTATATGAATAATACCTGGCTGTGTTTATTTATGGAGTTGTACTATTTTTCGTAGCATCCTTGTAATATGCAGGAGTATGATTTAGCCTACGTGGACAAGACAAGACAGGGAACATTTACATCGTGCTTTTCTCCTAGCGGACTCAAAAAGGCAGAGCTGCAGCCACTAAGACATGCTCTACAGGCAATAGCAGTTTTACGGAGTCTCGCCCAAAGTCTCCCTACTGAATAGGTGCTGGCTTACTGTACAGGATAAAACGAGATTCGAACTTTGGTCTCCTCTGTCAGATGCAGAGCCCTTAAAGTGGATAAGAGACAAACTTTTGCTGCCTTCATTTTTCTGCCCCTTACATATAGTTTATTGGCATTCTTCCCTCCACATGCTTTTATTTATTTTGTTACCTAATTGCATGTAAATTAATGTATCCACGCCCCCAGCTCCTCCAGCACCTAGGCATTCTGAGTCCCATGCTGCAAGTGCTCATGGGAGTACAGCCTGGGGAGGAGGAGACTTTTGCTGAAGCATGCACAAGATTTCAGAGGCAAGGAGGCGGAGAGGGGAGGAGAGAGGAGGAGATGGGATTGGAGTTTTCAGAGGCTGAGGGGTAGAGAGCCAGAGTAGCTTGCCTGTGTAATGACAAGCAGAATATGGCTTTCATTGTAACACAGGAAGAAATAATCATATACTGTTGAAGCTGTTTGCAGCTAGATTTACTGTGTAAACCATCTAAACTTTAGATAAGATATATAGACAAGTTACTTACTATACTTAGTTTTTCATCTCGGATCTGCTTTAACCAGTACACTATTCAGGGGGTATGATTTAGTCTAAAAACTGTACTGTATTGCAGGAACTTCCAACAGAAATATAATACATTAAGAGAGGCTGTTCAAGTCAAGCCTCAGAATCATAAAATATTACAAAGCTTTAAAAAGCAAAAGTCATCAACAGAAGTAAAACTGCAGGTGATCATTCACATACATGTCTAACATATTAACGATTGCTTCAGCAGCAGAGGACTTTGATCTATGCATAAACAGGCAGACGATAGGAAAATACATATTGATTAGCTGCACATTAATAGATCTTCCTTCAAGTACGCTACTGAAGTCATATTAAGTATGACATGAAAAGTCATCAGAAATAAGTAGCGTGGAAGATTAAGCGGCATTTTTTTACACAAGGCTGTAGCTGTGACAATTCCTTCCAGAAATGGATATATCTGCCTTTCGTTGGTATGGTAGAGACAGGCTATACATATGCAGGGAGAAGAAGCATTTGTTTCTATGTGTTGTTATTTATGATGGGAGAGAATATAAAAATGATATGCTTCTCCTTTCTCACTATTTATCATTGCAAATCCATTTCATCTATCACCAGTTCGCAGAGGTAGAACCACTTTAATCTTTACGGTTTAATATGATCTTGTAGAAGCTCAGTGACTTTGAAATAATGCTGCGATATATGGAAATGTGCCTATACTACAGATGATTATGAATATCAGAAGCATGATTCTTTAAATTGACAATAAGGAGAGCCACAAAGCCCAAAATGTAATTATGTATTTTTCTTTCCAGTGCTCTATGTATAAAACAAGGAAGATGAAATTCCCAAAGAATGGAGCGGTTATTTTATGAACTGTTGCTACACATACAGGTTTGCTATAATAATAAAGAGGCAATAGATTTAACTAGCATGACAGGATAAGGTGCATAGATTTGCATGATTCCTGCAGACAGTACAATAAATAGTGAGGGAAATGTGTTTTCTAAGGCAAGAAATGTTCTTTGACTGATAAATCATTCATTATGACCACAATAAAATAGTACCTTCAATGCCTTGGGTTGGAAATCTTTGCTCAGTGGTGAAACTTAAATCCGTCCCTGCCCACATAAACTTGTGAGCCATCACTCTTTGCAGTCTTCTTGATATTATACACCCGTATGTCAACACCATTCACAAATATATTATTCAGGGAGTAAGCAAGAAAGAAATTTACTATATCGTGGCACTGCTAAAATCCTGAACAGTTGTAAACATTGGAGTACGGACCAACTACTGAGGAGGACCCACTATGGAGGGGGCCAAACTACTTAACTGCACCCTTTATAGTATAGGCTCTCTGTCTCATCCTATCAGTTTCACACTTCAGCTGCCTCTCCCCTCCATCCACTTCCTGTCAGCACTGCAGTGGTGTTGCAGGAGCTCTGATGGCAGGACATGGAAGACATAAGGAGATGAGTGCCACCTAGTGAGAAGATGGACAGTGGGAAGGGGCTGCAGTACAACACTGGGGCTGTGGCGTATTTAGAGGGGTGCAGGCATGGCTCATACCATGTGCAGCACTGTCTGCCCCATGACTGCCTGGCTGCCTTCCTCCTCTGCCCCATGCTATCTCACCCCCTGTGCGGTCTACCTCCCAGGCTTGTACTTCAGAGTCTTCTTGGGCCTGGAGTGTAGATTACTGAAGAGTCGTCATAATGCTAGAGGATGTCATAGATGGAAAATGCCTTCCCCTTCAGGTAGAGGGTATTACGACAGCAACCTCTTCAACAACCTACACTCCAAGCCCAAAATGACTCTGATGCAGTATCAGCATTCTCCCTCAGGTGGCATAAATTTGGCATATCTTCCCCTCACTGGTCGGTAAAACACAAATGGCTTGATTCATTAACCACTTGGGGACAGGCCACTTAACCCCCCCCCTTCCTCTTGGGGACTAGAGCCGTTTGCCTGGTTTACGTGTCCTCAGTCTAGATATCCAGGCAGCTGTATCCCCAGTATAGATAGCTAATAAATAGTGTCCCCAGTATTGATAGGTGTCCCCAATGCAGGCAGCAGCCATTACTCACCTCCCTGGGTGGTGGGTGATGACATCATCTAACCAGGACCCGGAAGTTAGCGAGAGAGCGAGGATAGTTGCCGGGCAGAGCAGAGGGGAAGGGACAATCACTGAGGGATCGTCAAAAAGGTGAGTGGATCCTCTTCAGCCACCACCATGCTTCAGTGATCACTACAATGAGCAGCGATCGCGTGATCAGGAGCCAATCACCATGGCTCCTGAGCAGTGAGGGGAGATTTCAGCTGTCATACGACAGCTTAATCTCCCCTATCGGGTGCACACGATCGCATCGGGAGCGCGCGTGGGGGGGAGGGATCCTATCAGCCACAGACCGCCACACTGAGGACGTAACTCTAACGTCCTTGGTCCCAAACAGGTTAAGCTGCGCCGCAACTTAAAAATCTGTGTGTGTATGCTATGCACGGCGGTAGTGCTGCGTAGCGTACACTCCTAAGTTACGCGCACGCCTTTCAAAGTACTGGCAGCTCCTTTAATCTGCCGTGAGGTGTGAAGTAGCACAGCAGCTACTACGTAAAAGATGGTTACTAGTGAGTTTCCTAAGTGGGAAGCCGATTGGACTTTTGCCATGTCAATAAAACAGCAGACATCAGTTTACTTGGTAACCCCCCAACCCCTGTCGGGTCTAGTGGCTTTGTAGGACATGATCTCCGCACTTTGAATGGCTCAATAGGCTGCCTGTCACACAGTATGGCCTTTCTGTAAGCCTGAACCACCATCGGCGCCAAAAGCAGCGCGGTATTAGGATACTGGCAGTTCTGGATTGGGAAATGTCCTGTCACTTATAGTGCAGGACAGTTTGAGAGCTTCTTTTGATTGGCAGACAGGGAAAACAGAGGGGACGGCTGTCTCATTACGCTGAGGAGCCTGTATAACCAAAATAGATGGGCTAATGAAGATGGATAACCCAAGGCTGTCTGCATCCTAATAAGGATCCCATTTGTTGCAATCTAGGGTGCCAATATGCTAATGAGTAGCCTTATGGTGGGACCCTGGACCCTGTCGGGTCTACTGGCACTAAATTTACATTCAAGTCAGAATGATTTGCATCTCATTGATGAAAAATGATAATATAACCACCTAACTAACCAAGTGATGCTATCACTGTAATAGAAAACCTAAAATTTCCAACAGAGGGTGTGTCGAGGAGCAGTCAAGCAGTGGAGGTAGGTGGAAAAGGTCATTAGCTTGTGAAAAACAGTAAGCAGATATTTATTTTGTGGTGTACTTGAATCAAAATTATTTCTCTATTCTTCACAAGCCAAGAATAGAAAAAAATGTTTTAGTTTTCCATACCGTCCATCAAGCAGGTTTACCTGGTATCCAAGAAGCAGAATTTTGGAAAAAAAAACAGAAAAATACTGGACCACAGCAGAACAAGAGTAAAAGACTAATCCTTGTGAGGCTAGGTACACAGTAGGATACAGTGTTTCCTGTAAGGCTGGAATGTAATGCATTTCAGCAGGAAAGTTGCACTGCACATTAACCTACTGTTATGTCATAAACAGTGAGGCATATAGTATGCTTCACAGTAATTAACGTGCGCGTTTTGCAGTAACAGTTGGGATGCTGCACACTGTTAAGATGGCACCATAATTACCACACTGATAATGTTGCATTGCGACGTTCCGCATAACAATGTGGTCTTAACACCGCACCCCACCACTGTGAACATGGCCTAGCAGGTCTATGGAGTTGGTCGAAAAGGAAAATTTTCACTTTAAAATGACCCTACACATGATGCTATCTTCTCCTTTTATTTAATCTGTCAGCCTAAAACTACTCCTACTGATAAAATCAATATAAAAAAAATAATTGCTACTACTAATTTGCATATGAATTTCTAAACAAAATGTAACATTTTCAGAGTAATTGCAGATATATAAAGATTGATTAAATGCACTAGACACAAAAGCAGCTTTCATGCATGCTTCGAAAATCCAGCTGTCACTGTGACAATGTATGGTACTGTATTCATCTCAGTAATGAGTGTCAAGGTGAATTCATATTACAGGAAAAGGCAGCTTAAAGAATAACAATCACTAACTAGTAAGTTTATTTTAGGTGAAGATCATTTAAAAGGCAATTTGAAGTGAAAATTAAAGCAAAACTTTGTTCCACTCTTGATAAAGTCAAATGTATTACAATCCATCAATTTCTGTGACCTTACAGGGAGTATTTCTTCTCTCCTTCAGGTCCTGTCACAGGTGACATCAGAGCAGTATGTCAGGGCTGTCACTAGAACAGAACATACTGCAGGTTGGGTATATCTGGATGCTCACCTGTTTTGGGGACAACTTTCACAGGGTGAAGATGTCTAGGAAGCTTATCATGCCTCTAGGAAAATATTTCACCCCACTTTATGTTGTTTGGGACAAGTAATGGATATGCAGACAACAAAAACCTTTTCATATACAGTAGATGTTTACCAAGCCCTTTTGACCTTATACATATGAGCAGACACCAGGCAACCTTTAAGTTATCAAACAAGAATAGCAGATCAATGTACACATAGGCATGATAATGGATATTCTGTTGCCCAGAATTTCAGTGGCAACAGGGTGAGCCATATATTTATGTGGCAATTGGCGGGGTTGGCTTGTTAACAGCCTTGCAGCTGCATTTTGTACTAATTGCAGGTGGTGCAGGTCTGTATAGAAAACATTGCAGTAGTCCAAAAATGATGTGATGAAGGCATGAATTAGGGTTGGAAGATCTGCTGGAGGTATGAGGTGCTTAATTTTTGTAATATTCCTAAATAACCTGCCTGGCGAACGTTTTTTGCACATTTTTTTTTCATGTAGCTAGCCTACATGATTACCCCCTCCATGCGGCGTCCATCCCTGCCCTCCGATCGCCGCCGACGCAATGGCCCGTCCGGAAATCCCGTTCTGAGCGGGATTTCCTTGAGGGCTTCCCCCGTCGCCATGGCGACGAACGTCGTGACGTCAGCGACATCACAGGGAGACCCGATCCACCCCTCAGCGCTGCCTGGCACTGATTGGCCAGGCAGCGCACGGAGTCTCGGCTGGGGGGGCCATGTATCGCGGCGGGTAGCGGCGGATTGGCGGCGATCGGGTAAGGCACGCAGCAAGTAAAGTGCTTGCTGCGTGTTTAAAAAAAAAATTATTCAAATCGCCCCAGCGGGGCCTGAGCGGTGACCTCCGGAGTCTCTGGACGAGCCTAGCTCGTCCAGAACGCTAGGGAGGTTAAGTGAAAGAAGGAATGTTTAACAACAACTGAGATTCGATTCCTGAAGCTTAATTCCCGATCAAACAGGACACCCAGGCTGCGCACAAAGTCTGAGTTGTTCAGGTCTGAGCTCCCTATCTTTAGTGGTGCTGGCTGAGACTGGAGCTACTTTGCTGTTGATCGTTGACTTTTGATAGCAATAATCTCAGTTTTGTCAGCATTTAGTTTTAGCCCGTTATTCATCCACTCCTGAAGTTCAGCTAAGCACGGGTTTACTGGTGAAGTAGGGTCTGTGACGCCAGGTTTGAATGATCTATATAGCTGGATGTTATCAGCATAGCAATAACATGTCAAGCCATGTTTTTGGATGATTTGTCAAAGAGGCACGTTGTAAATGGTGAACAGCAAAGAGTATCACGCCATGGGGTACACCATATTTTAGTGGTACAGGGTTGGAGAGGAAAGTCCCCAAGGATATCCGTTGTGTTCTGCCAGCCAAGTAGGAGTTGAAACACTAGAGAATAAAGTAATCTATGCCACAGTACTCTTGTAAACTGTTCAGCAAGATTTCATGATCAAACTGTGTTTAAAACTGCTGGGAGGTCAAGCAAAATCAGGATGGAACACTCACCTCTGTCTATTGCCATAAACAGATTGATGCAGACCTAGGTGAGCTGGCTTCAAGTTTTCAATAAGTTTCCCCAGAAAGGAGAGATTAGAGACAGGGCTGTTTAGAACATCTTGGTCTAAGGATGGTTTCTTGACTAGCGGTCTGATGATTGTTTCTTTCAGACAGGTGGGAAACCCCCCTTCTTGTAAAGGACACATCCGAGGACTGCAAAAATAAAAAAAGTCCACTTACCTAGGACCTTCTCCAGGCCCTGCCACCCCTCCTGTGCCCACGCCGCAGCTCTCCATGCTGGTGGTCCAGGGTCCCCTCTGGCGCAAGACGCCGACTGCGCCTGCGTAAGCGGCTCTCAGAATCGCCCTGACGCACTGCAGCCCGGATGACGTCAGTGCGACTCAGTGAGCCGAACAGTGAAACGCAAGAAGATTCAGGAAGATGCCGACCTGGTGAGGTCGGCCCTGCACCGGAGGGGACTGGGAGCCAACAGAGCTGCGGTGAGGGCACAGGTCGGTTGCCAGGGGCTGGAGGAAGCCCGAGGTAAGTGAATTTCTTTCTTTTTTTTTCCCCTTGACCTTCCCTGAACAGTTGACGTTTAGTGGAATGCTGGTCTAAATAGGTCAGGGCATTTCAACATGAACTTAAAGGGGCACTATGGCGAAAAATTATGTTTTATAGCCACTGTACTATGCCTAGCTGTTTGTAGAGCATAGTAGCTTACATGTAGTGAGGCACAGGGGCTTTTTTTTTAAACACTGACATCACCTTGTATACATTATCAGTCACGTCGGCAGAAGTACCTTTCCGACGCCACTTAGCCTGTTCCATGTAGTTGTAGGGAGGCAACTTTCCCTGTTGCTGTAACTGACGTTACAGTTTTCCCCTCTCTGCAGCACTGGAAGGTTTGTTCTAAATTTCAACTGCACGATCGTGCAGTTATAGTGATCCCCCATGAGCCGTAAAGATTAGCAGCTTATGTGCTGTGAGGGGAGTGGAACGCACCCTCCCTCTTACGTGAGACGCAACTGCATGTGAGGACTGTTGAGGAACGCATCATTACTGATGACGCTGCCCGGCTAGGACCCCTGTAGCTGAAGCTGGCTGGCATGTGCTGCACAGACAGAGCGGCAGCTTGCAGAGCAGACACAAGCGCTGTAGCTGTGTCCTGCTAATTGTACAGTAGTTGTGATTGTTGTTTTTTTTGTGGTGAATTTTTTTTTTACCCAATCGTTTTTTCAGTATTTTTTTTTCTAAAGCAAATTGCAGGTAGTTATTCATTTTTTTTTTTTTATTACTCTGGCTGAATAACTACCTGCAATTTGCTTTAGAAAAAAAATACTGAAAAAACTATTGGGTAAAAAAAAAAATTCACCACAAAAAAAACAACAATCACAACTACTGTACAATTAGCAGGACACAGCTACAGCGCTTGTGTCTGCTCTGCAAGCTGCCGCTCTGTCTGCGCAGCACATGCCAGCTTCAGCTACAGGGGTCCTTGCCGGGCAGCGTCATCAGTAATGATGATGCGTTCCTCCACAGTCCTCCTCACATGCAGTTGCGTCTCACGTAAGAGGGAGGGTGCGTTCCACTCCCCTCACAGCACATCAGCTACTACTCTTTACGGCTCATGGGGGATCACTATAACTGCACGATCGTGCAGTTGAAATTTAGAACAAACCTTCCAGTGCTGCAGAGAGGGGAAAACTGTAACGTCAGTTACAGCAACAGGGAAAGTTGCCTCCCTACAACTACATGGAACAGGCTAAGTAGCGTCGGAAAGGTACTTCTGCCGACGTGACTGATAATGTATACAAGGTGATGTCAGTGTTTAAAAAAAAAAGCCCCTGTGCCTCACTACATGTAAGCTACTATGCTCTACAAACAGCTAGGCATAGTACAGTGGCTATAAAACATAATTTTTCGCCATAGTGCCCCTTTAATTGGGTCAGGGTGCAGGTCACAGATAGTTTGGCTAAGGTTTAAGACAATATTTAAGATACCTTCTTCAGTAATTACCTTGAAATCAGACCATGGTGGTAGGCTATTTTTGCATCAATTATATGGCTCTGCATAGATTTCCAGTGCTGTGAATTTAATAGCATATCGTATGGAGGAGACTTTTTCTGAGAAGAAATGGGCAATTTTCTCACACAGGTCATGTGAAGATGTGCTGCTTGGCTTTCAACAAGATGGGTTGCAGACATTGTCAACTGCAGAAAAGCTGGGCAGGTCTGTTGGCCGCATTTGCAATCTCCTGAGGCAGGAATAAGGTATTTTCCTTGTTGATCAGTATTTGATATTTGTATGTTATTAACTTTACATTCTGATGCAAATGTTTACATTTGGAATATGAAACACCTATAGAAGTCAGCGGCAGTCAGAAGTAGTTTTGTACTTATACACCTTTAAAGAGAACCCGAGGTGGGTTTGAAGAATATTATCTGCATACAGTGGCTGGATCTGCCTATACAGCCCAGCCTCTGTTGCTATCCCAAGCCCCCCTAAGGTCCCCCTGCACTCTGCAATCCCTCATAAATCACAGCCACGCTGCTGACAAACAGCTTGTCAGAGCTGGCTGTGTTTATCTCTATAGTGTCAGTCTGCTGCTCTCCCCGCCTCCTGCAGAACTCCAGTCCCCGCCTGCATCCCTTCCCTCCCTGCTGATTGGAGGGAAGGGACGGGGGCAGGGACCGGAGCTATGCAGAAGGCGGGGGAGCAGCTGAGACTGACACTACAGATGTAAACACAGCCTCACAGCATGGCTGTGATTTATGAGGGATTGCAGAGTGCAGGGGGACCTTAGTGGGGTTTGGGATAGCAACAGAGGCTGGGCTGTATAGGCAGATCCAGCAGCTGTATGCAGATAACATTCTTTAAACACACCTCGGGTTCTCTTTAAACATCCAAGATGCATGGTGTGGAATCACAGAAATGCATATAGACGTCTGCGGAGTAGGGATGATATTAGATATGCAAATCGTTCTGAGTTGATGCAAATTCTCATGCAAATGTATGCAGCTAGAAAATGGACCAATCAATTTAAACCTGGGTTTAAACTGATTGGTCTATTTTCAAACTGCATACATTTGCCTAAATTTCAGAACAATTTGCATCTCATTGATCACCTACTGCTGAGTTCTAAGGGTTGACAGAGCATCCAACTATGGAAAGCCATGCAAACCTGTTACCCATGTATTTGATGTAGCAGGATTTTTTTCTCATTTGTTTCAAGACACAACAGGCCTTATTCAATTCACTTTTTCTAAGTTTTATTCTTGGAGATCATTCTTCATCTTCTGTTTAAAATAACTTTTCAGCATTCTGGAATTGAAAAATACCATGAAGTAGCTGAAAAGGTACTTTCAAAATTATTCTTAGAATGTTCTTGCTTGCTAGTGGATTAAAACTTATTTAATTCATAAGATGTAAAAATATCACCTAGGAGAAAACAAGTACATAAGGGCCAGTAGGTGTACGTGTCTTACATACACTTGTGTGTCTGTATTAGACATACAATTGTGTGTGCGTGAACACCGAACCCTTGTCTTCTTGCTACATTGGCTCTAACAATAGATATCACGTTATAGCAGTGCCAGCGTGCTCAATGTAGCCAAGAAGCAAATGGATTTTAAAAACGACTGTGGTACCTCACCAATGCACTATATTAAAATTTATACTGTTGATCACTGATTTGCATCAGCATCTTCTACTGAATCTATTTATGTCTGATCTGGGTTTTTACGTCGCTGCTTTTGTGTTCTCGTTAAATAATAATTTATAACTGTTGTCAGCACCAACAGGAAATTATACAATGACAGTTGCTATCAAACACAAATAATATAAGATGAATATCACACTTTTATGAGTTTCCCATTATTGTGTTCTGAAAATGTGCTATGTGGAACTGCCAAGAGACGAAAAAAGGACTGTACCAGAATACTAATGAAAATGGCCGTGGATATAAAAAGGCCTTTGAATTTATAATACACATAATGCTCATGAAACTTCTTAGATGCATGAACATCTAATGAGTTATCAAAGCAGAATGGGCCGACACATACACAATGCTACAGAAGAAAGCCTATGATAGTTAAATCAAAGAGAACAACATTAAGATGTGAGCGGTTCTCTATCCATCTTTTGGAGCAATTAGAATCTTTCAAAGGTTAAGTGAATAAACTTGATAGCAACATGGCTGTGTCATAAAATATATTTCTATAGCACTGTTTTATTGCCATTCATAATGAGGTTTCAGTGCTTTAACCCACTAAAGATAATATTCGATACCCTTTTAGAAATCAGAAGAGCGCAGCGCATCATTCTACTGAAATTCAATATTTCATTTGCGAGCCAAGGCCTACATGGAATCCAATGAATCTAACAGCCAGATTGCTGTAACCATAAAAACCTAAACATATTAAAGAAGTGTGAAGAGTAAAGTGTGTGCTTGGCACTTCAGGCTTGTAGCTGTCAAATCTGTTTTTGTTTTTACATGTTTATCTTGGGCAGACATTTTTAAATCTCTTAAGGGGGGGGGGGGGGAGAGAGATGAAGTGTTTCATGTTTCATTGCCAGTTCCTATTTCTGCAGCCCAAGTGATGGACAAGGACTTCCTTTAAGCGAGAGCTCTCGCTTACAGGACGAAAAATCAAAAAAATCACTGTGGCCATCTTGTGGCCAAATAGTAAAACTACATCAACATAATTAAAAAAAAAATGAGGTGAGACCTTCTGGAGAAGTGCCGGTTGTCACGGAACGCGTGAGGAGCACAGACGGACAATAGACGACCAGCTTGCAGGTCTGGGTGAGACTTATTACCAATATGCTTGGCGAGTTGATTAATAATCATGGAAGGTGTACTATTTGAATCATACGACATATGCAATGGTATTGTACCCACACTTACAGTGTAACCTGTATTAGCATCACATTTGTGGTCACTACTTGTCAGCCTCTGTGCTATGCTGTTTTAATTGATTTTAATTGTTAAAGGTCCTTAATAAACTTGAATATAATTTTTCATCATATCATGGTGTTGGCGATTTGATTGATATTATTGATTGCCTAGATGGATGCTTTTTCTTGCATTGTGCCATCTGTCTCTGGCATCAATCACACAAATTTGCTGAGTGCTCGCAGAGATGGAAGAAGCTGCAGATCATAATTTAAAACTGCTGGAGGAAGCGGCTTCGGCATGTCTCAGGCTGCAGGTATAGGAAAAAAAAACTGCACAAAAATGTTCGTTCTCGCCATAAAGAGTTTGAGAATTAAAAAGTCAAAAGTAAAGCTGGAATGCTTTATTTACAGTGTAAAATGGATTATATATATTTTTATGGGCACCTTTTTCATTTTAATATTTTTTTTTATTTGGAATTTCATCCCAATTTAATTATTTGTGGATATTATAATGCATATACGCACACTGATTGTCTATCCTTCCTGTTTCCTCACTTCTGTTCAATGGTACCAGATCAGGCTATTTTCTGAGGGAAAGATGGCATTCCTTTTTAATAGACTTTAACCAACCTGGCGGTCAATTAAATCCACCAGGGAGGCAGCACAGCAGTTTTTTAAAAAATGTTTTATTTTTTTTAAATCATGTAGCTAGCCTAGCGCTAGCTACATGATAGCCGCTGAGCAGCGGCATACCCCACCCCCTCTGATCGCCTCCGGCGATCAGGCCCGTCAGGCATTAGGATTCCCCCATCGCCATGGCTAGCTGCGTGCAACAACAAAAAAATTATGTAAATCAGCCCAGCGGGGCCTGAGCAATCCTCCTGCGCGGCATAGCCCGAGCTCAGCTCGGGATTACCGCCAAGGAGGTTAATTGCATTCAATACCTTTTTCACAACTAACACCTATTCTATTTTCTCTGGTATAAGCCTCCCCCTCAATAAATAACTAAATAAAGCCATTGCAATGTGTATGGCCTCCTTTAAAGAGGAGCTGTCAGCCATACTATCTCAGAAAAAAAAACTACCCACATATACTAGTAGATACATACTTATTCTACTTACCAGTACTTAATTTTTTCTATGGTAAAAAGAAAAAAGAGAAAATCCTTCTTAGGATTTTTAATCTTAGCTTTGTCTATCTTGAAGCCAATCCTGACATTTACTCCCTTACTCTGTGTTTGCACTTGCTGCACTCCTCCCAGTCTTCAGTCACTCCCACCCAGCTCTGCAATAGAAAGTGCATTGTCATTGTGTGACTCTGCAGCTTCTCAGCATGAGAAATATTGGCCAATCAGAGAGGAACAGAGGGGTGGGAGGGGAAACCAGGCAGGAAAAGGCTTCAGCCAATCAGGCTACATTAGTTAAATCTGAGGGGAAAGTAAAGAAGAAAAAAAAAAACCTAGCATGCACTGTAATTTCTTCGAGAGACGTTTTGTGTATACACACCCATTGTACCTATCACAGGTTTTGATGTACATGCGTTACATTGACGATATTTTCTTCATCTGGCAAGGGAACGAGAATGACCTACTGAGGTTTAAAGAGGATCTGGATAGAGCAGTGCCCACCATCAAGTTCACCCTCGAGTACCACCCATCGGAGAGCCACTTCTTGGACGTAATGGTGAGTCTGAAAGACCACTTTTTACAAACCAGCCCATTTAGAAAACCTACTGATCGGAATACATATTTATCAGCAGATAGCGTCTATCCCACTAGACTCAGATTTCTTCACAGAAGCTGGGAATATGTACAAAACTTCAGGAAGAGGGGGTACAGTGAGGAAGTCCTGAGGGATGCACTTGACAGAGCCTCCAAACTCAATAGGAATGAACTCCTCTCCTTTAAACCTAAGGCCAGTTCCTCTCGTGTCCCTATGGTTCTCACATTCTCTTATTTGTCTCAACAGGCTGCCTGCATCGACCGTGAACATTGGCATATCCTGGGCAGTGACCGGGACCTACAGGACACCTTTGGGAAGCCTCCCATCTGCGCCATTAAGAGATCAAGGAACATCCGTGACACACTCGTGCATGCCCAAAGCACTTCGCCTCAACAGGATGTAATTGGCTTACTGCATCTGATAGACCACAGGGGATGTTCCCATGGGGCCATTGTGCTCAATGCAGCTTTGTATCCAGTAGCGACTCTTTTGTGCATCCCTGCAGTGGGTTCCGGCTGTACCTTAGGGGGTTTGCTAATTGCTCCTCCAGGGGAGTCGTGTACCTTATAACATGCCCTTGTGGTCTGGCTTATGTGGGCCAGACCACAAGGGAAATCAGACGCAGAATTAGTGAGCATCGCAGTGACATCAGGGGTGGCATACTTACCTCACCCCTGGCCAGACACTTCATGGAGGAACTACACAATTCCGTGTACTAGAAATCGTTAAACCTGCTAGTAGAGGGGGTGACTTTGAAAGGAAACTGCTTCAGCGCTAATTATTTTGGATATATAAGCTTGATTCTATATACCCACGTGGTTTAAATGAAGAAGCTGTGCAAAACTTCTTTCTCTGAATCATGCTGCAATATTATGTCATCCACTAGGGGGCACTTGCATTGCCTTTTTGGCCCGTATAGTGTATAGTTTTGGCCCACTGTATATATTTGTATATATCTTTGTGTTATATTTATGTTCTGGATTGATATAAACATTATATATTGTACTGTGTACTTATGTATTTATTTGTTTGTATCTGCAGAATATGTAGCCCTCACACTGTCCACCAATTACACACCAAGCTGCCACTCTGGGGATCACTGTTACATTGCTCTGCTGCTCTCCCCATTGGTTGATGCACGGTCCCTCCTATCTCCATATATAGCGTGGCGGCCATCTTGTGGCTGGAGCTAGCTACACTCCCCACTATTGCCAGCCAGCTCTTTGGAGGTAGGCGGTGTCTGAGTGCGTAGGGCAATGACGCAGCGCCGCACGTCGAGTGACGTCATTGCGCTACTGGGCCGGCCCCGGTGTAATGGCTCATTTCCTCCCTCGTTCAGCGTGGTATTTAAACCGGACTAAAGCTCCAGGAACTCCAGGACATCACCACTCTGCCGCCTTGCTTCAGTTGCTTCCTCCATTTGCCTATTGATAAAGGACTTTTCCGAAACGCTGCGTCTGGGTAATGCAACGGTGTTTGTACTTCGCTCTCATTCTGATTGTATTGTACCCTACTGTGTGTCATTTTACATGCCGTTACTAGCCAGCACTTCATGCTATTAGCTACAGCAGTCAATCTTCCTTACACAAACGTGCATTTGTTGCACGTCTTATATCCTGCAGGCTGTACTAGCAGTTGTTTTCTGAGCTGTATGTACTTGTGTGCTTTAATGTACTTTGTTACATGTTTTTTACTGTATCTTGTCGGCCCATATTTTTCAATATACTACTTTATGCATTTGAAATCCACATGGTGTGCGTGTTTTGTATATTTCTATAGATAAGCAGATAAGCCCATTTGAAAGCACAGACTGTAAACAATATGTCTGCGTCCAGGAAGTAGAAACTGTGGAAATTTATTTTAGGAATTGTATCAGCTGTAACAAAGAAATGTTTTTTGTTTAAAGGTTATTATGCTGTTGTGTATATTTTACAGCAGAGAAGAGTTCTGAGTTCAGGTCCACTTTAAACTGTAATATTGCCCACTTGAGCCATAAGGAAACATGGACATTACCTTGCAAATCAATTGTCCTTTCAATTATAACTGACAGCAACTGCTATATAAATGACAGCAAATGATGTATTTCAGTTCTGACAAAATGTTGTTAGAACTGGAAGGATTCATTGTTAGAAGAAAATGCTTCAGAGTACCCAGCAAGCTCATGGTGAACCAGAACTCCTAGGATTGTGTAAGGGGCTACAATGGATGAAATAGCCCTCTTACTAAAATGCCATGTAAAACCACATTTTTGTTTTCCATAGAAGAAAATGGTGAGCTTCTGATAGGAACTGACGGCGAGGGAAGTATGTCATATTCATTTACAGGTACATCACGTGTTTATTTTAAATAATTGTACTTGGTTCAGGTTTACTTTAAGCTAACTGTATACCTTCAGTTTATTTGTACATCAGGTAAACCGATAAATATCTCTTTAATATTGATGGCATACCTGCTTTACCATCTTGCACAACTACAAACTAAGATTTTAGCACAAATTGGCTAGCATGCCAATCACACCACCACCAACAGTTACCTCTGTACTGCTTAATCTAGTACTAAGCTATGCAGCTATAAATCATGCGCAGCTATCTGACGTTAAAAAGGATTGATATCTGTAAAAAAGTCGAATTTCTAAACAGACACCAATTTGTATATTGTGAAGAATGAGTCCCTAAGCATTCACTAGACTTTATTTCCCAGATGCCATTTTGTTGTTAATATAGTCATGATAGAGAAGAAATACTGCCACTCCGTAGATCTATTCAGTGACATCTAGATGATTTATTGCGGAATTATTAGAGCGTAAAGCAGCAAAAATGATTAATGGAGGAAAGTTCCCAGGGTAAGCGACCATTCTAAATTGGGCCATGCAGTCGGCGATCCTTAGTTGTGCATCTGCGTGGCAAAACTATTAGAAGTAACAAATAAGCAAAGAAAATGATATGTTTATAAGGACACAAAGGGGCTGACTTACTGAGGTTGGTAAACAGTGGAAAAAAATATATACAAAAAACCTGGACTGCATTTTTGAACTAAATTTCTTAATTCACAATGCATGAACATGGAATTTAAAGTAAAACACCTCAAAAACAGATTCATATGACCACATATTATTTAAATGTCAATTCAGAAATCCTATTAATACATACACAACTTCAAAAACGTGTGAGGTAAATATTTAAAATGTGTTAATTTATGAAGCACAACTCATGAGGTATTACAAGTGATGTGCTGATTATTTTATCTTCCATCTGTAACTGTAGGTAAGTTATGAAATGGTCACTTGTGGGACTACGGAGGAAGGGTAAAGCCTTGTACACACACTAGATAGTCCTAAAGTCCCCTCTGCCAAAGAATCTAGTGTGTTTTGAGTGTGGAGTCGCACTTGCTTGGCTTCCATCAATTTCAGATGGTCAGGTGTGCAGATCTAATAGTCCCGGACACCATGGGACTCAAACTGTGGCAAATGAAGAGAAAGATCCGCACCACCTTCAGAAAAGCTTAGTCTGTTTTATTGGAAAAAAACATACAAATTTAAAAAGAACTTTAAGGCAGGACAGTCCACTGTTTCGGGCTCCTGCCCATCTTCATGCTGCCTAGTTCTGGCGTTTTGGCTGATATCTTGCCAATACATCTTAGAGGCATGCCTGATTTTGATATTTTTTTATTCAGCCATTATTGACAGTTATTTTTTGAATGTTTGGATCTTGCTCAGATCCACCAATGGGGGAGTTGGAGGTGTGACTAGATATGTAAATAGGCTGTTTCCCATCAGGTCCTCTAATTAGTATATACTCAGTGATTGGTTGTTTCTCTGTATATATGTTGGTGTTTTTGTATGTTACTTCAGAACTAGGCAGCATGAAGATGGGCAGGAGCCCGAAACAGTGGACTGTCCTGCCTTAAAGTTCTTTTTAAATTTGTATGTTTTTTTCCAATAAAACAGACTAAGCTTTTCTGAAGGTGGTGCGGATCTTTCTCTTCATTTGCCACAGTTTGAGTCCCATGGTGTCCGGGACTATTAGATCTGCACACCTGACCATCTGAAATTGATGGAAGCCAAGCAAGTGCGACTCCACACTCAAAATTACTGTTGATTTTTGACACCAAGGAGCTTGCACCATGGCAGAAGAAGGCCTAGAGAAAAGGGACAATGTGTTTTCCTATACCTATGAGCAGATCAGCACTATTCTGGCTCGAGCAGAAGGAGGTTCAACCTATCTCAATAAAACGGATCCGAAACTTATTAAACAGGACCTGGAGATGACTAGGAAATCGTGGGTGACATTGGACCTGCATGCAAAGACACTGGCAGAATATCATCGAGCAGGTGTTATCCCACGGTCAAGTAGATCACATGTGGCTCCTTTCCTTTTTTCAGATGATGTGGAGTTTACCAATGTGTGGGCGAAAATATGGAATAAAGCCTCTTTTGACTCGATGGTCCATATGGTAGCTCGTATACACCGAGAACTTCCTAAACTGGAGATTAAAATGAGTATGTTGGAATCTGAGCTTAAAGATATCCTCAGTGATGATGACTTTCAGGTTTATCTGGAGACTTTAGACACCAAAATGAAGTCTTTTGCTGTTGGTCTGGAGGACTCTAAGAGATCTAAGTTTAAAAGGGACCGAAATGACTATACTAATGGCTATGTTTACAGCTGGCAGAGGCGGACCCTTCCCGGCAAGAAACCGTTCCAACCATCCCCTAGAGGGAGAGGTAGACCGGGTAACATTAGAAAGAACCGTAGACCACAGCATCAATCTGGTGTAGATACATCTGGAGGATCATCTTCTGATTTTTTATCCTCCCGGGACCACTCTCCAGAAACAACAAACGTAAGAACAGACGAGGTGGTAAGAAACACAGGAGGAAATACAATCAAACAGAAGAGTCCAATGCAACTCAGGAAGTGACCTTGACACCCTCACTGGTCGTGAATATCTCTAAGTATCCATTAAAAGATTCTGAGAAGAAGGTTCTCGAATATGGACTTTCTTTTTGCCCAACTAGTTTTCCGGACTTTTTTTCACTGGATGTCGAACTAAATCGTTTTTTCAGAACACTGAAACTAAAAAATTTTTTCGGGACTCCCCGATCTGAGAGTATTTTTCACTTCACTGCTCCTGCCCGAGATGAATGTCTAACATTACAGGGTTTGGGCCTTAGGAATAAAAGTGCATTTACCCCAAATAGTCACCCGGCCATTGATTTATTTTCTAGAAGGGTCATGGGGGATATTGGTAAGGTTGAGAAGATAGTGAGAACGGGAAAGCTAGTTGTGAATCATAATTTGAGTTCAGATGAAAGGAATGCCATTAGATCTTTAGAACAGAATTTACAAATCATCATTCGCCCAGCGGACAAGGGAGGAGCAGTGGTCATACTTGATAGGGATTATTATATCCAGGAAATTGAGAAACAATTATCTGATGTTAGAGTGTATTGCAGGTTGGATGGTAATCCGATTGTTTCCATCATGGGCAAAATTGATGTTTTAGTTAAACAAGCCCATGATAGTGGATTAATTGGTGATGATTTATCTAAGTTTCTTATCAATCGGTGCCCATCCACTCCATTGCTATACACTTTACCAAAAATACATAAGAATACTCTTTTTCCCCCAGGACGACCTATTGTTGCTGCTACTAATTCTGTTTTTTCTCCCTTAGCCTCTTTTCTTGATCGAATTCTCCAACCATTTGTTTGTAGCCTGCCATCATTTATTAAAGACACTGGGGCCTTTTTGGAAGAGATCGGTAAGTTTACTGATGTTGAAGATCATTGGTTGTTGGTGACCCTGGATGTTGAGAGCCTCTACACCTCCATCCCACACGATGGGGGTGTGGAGGCTGTCGAGCATTATTTGTTCACATCGTCTGATTTTGACGACTCTCAAAGGGCTTTCCTGCTGGCGCTCTTGAATATTATTTTGAGAGAAAATTATTTTCTTTTTGATGGGTCTTTTTATCTTCAATGCAGGGGAACAGCGATGGGGTCAAGTGTGGCCCCTGTCTATGCTAACCTTTTTATGGGTCTTTATGAAGAAGCCTTTGTCTATACCAATTCTTTTTTTCAGAAATATGCCAGATGTTGGCTTCGTTACATAGACGATGTTTTTTGTCTGTGGGCGGGGCCACACTCGGCCCTAGTTGATTTTGTCAGTTCCCTGCATTTGAAGTGTCCCTTCATTAAATTGACCATCAATTATCATCAGTTGATTATTTCTTATTTAGACACCATGGTTATCAAGGAAGATGGACACTTGGTGACCGATCTTTTTCGTAAAGAGACCGACAGGAATGCTATTTTACATTTCAGGAGTTTTCACCCGCAGCACATGATCCATAATATCCCTGGTGGACAGTTCCAACGGGTTGACAGAATTGTCAGCCAGGAGGGCAAACAAGACTTGAGGTTGTCCGAAATGGTGGTACGCTTTAAGCAAAGGGGATACCCTACCAAATTACTTCTTAACCAACTTGATAATAGACCAGGTGGGGGTAGGAGAAGGAGAGGCTCTGGTAGACAAGACAAACAAGATAGGGTTGCATTTGTTTCCACTTATAGTGTAGTCAGTAGTCAAGTGGAACGTTGTATTAAACGACATTGGAATATTCTTAGGGATTCATTACCTTATATTAAGGAATTTAATCGCCCCCCTATGTTCTGTTACAAAAGAGCACCCTCCCTTAGGAGTAAATTGGTTCATTCTGATATCAGTATTAATAAACAACCAAAGCAATGTGGCATTTTTCCCTGTTTACAATGTCATATTTGTAATAGCCTCATTAAGGGTGATACCTTTTTTCACCCTATGAGTGGTAAACGATATGCCATACGAGATAGGTACACTTGTGATTCTCGTTGGGTGGTTTATATGCTTAAATGCCCATGTGGTAAGTGCTATGTTGGCCAAACGACACAGAGATTGAAAGATCGTTTGGCCTCGCACAAATCTACCATTCGCAAAAAGAATATGGATCAGGCCGTTTCAGAGCATTTTACTACCTTTGGACACAATGTTAGTCAGCTTAGGGTTTGTGTCATCGATGGGGTTAAACAGGATAATAAAGGGGGTGATAGATTGTCTAGATTATTGAAGTTAGAATCTAAATGGATCAGAGAACTTGACACTGTGAATAGTGGGTTAAATAAAGAGTATGATTTGAGACTAGATTGGTGATACTGATAGACTCATAGATATTTATAGGCCTTATTAGCTTTCTTTTATTGGATATTTTTTATTATACTACCAATCATCTGATATACCATTGGTGGAAAGTGCTGAATTGATTTTTTCATATATGGCATTTTTATGTTTTTGGCATTTTTTGGCATTTTTTCAGCAGTTTCTTGGCATTTTTTTGGCATTTATTTGACATTTTTTCGGCTTTTTTTGACATTTTTTCGGCATTTTTTTGGCATTTTTCCTGCATTTTTTGGTGTTTGGTTAATTTTACGCGTATTTTTAGTCGCAAAGATTGCGTATAGTTAGAACGCGTTCATGTGGCACTTTCTAGGCGATTGTTTTATTGATACGTAATTTTTTATACGTTTATGCGTCATTTTTTGAGCGCTTGTCTCATGTTTATACGTCCGGCATAGATGCGTATTTTTGATCGTCAGTAGTCTAGATAGAGGATATGCATTATTACGTCATCTATACGCGTATGCGGGTATGGCGTCGCGTCGTATTGATGCGTTTATGTGTCATTTCCATGCGGATTTTGATGTTTTGTTTTCTTTAATAAAATGTTACTTTTTGGATTTTTTCTTTTTTCTGCTATTCAGCATATTCCACCATGGCGTTTTGGCTGATATCTTGCCAATACATCTTAGAGGCATGCCTGATTTTGATATTTTTTTATTCAGCCATTATTGACAGTTATTTTTTGAATGTTTGGATCTTGCTCAGATCCACCAATGGGGGAGTTGGAGGTGTGACTAGATATGTAAATAGGCTGTTTCCCATCAGGTCCTCTAATTAGTATATACTCAGTGATTGGTTGTTTCTCTGTATATATGTTGGTGTTTTTGTATGTTACTTCAGAACTAGGCAGCATGAAGATGGGCAGGAGCCCGAAACAGTAGACTGTCCTGCCTTAAAGTTCTTTTTAAATTTGTATGTTTTTTTCCAATAAAACAGACTAAGCTTTTCTGAAGGTGGTGCGGATCTTTCTCTTCATTTGCCAAAGAATCTAGTGTGTACATGGCAGCTTCTGATGTTCCATAGAGAGATCTAGCTTGGTGGATCACCTCGGCTGAGTGCAGGGTAAGCGTACTGTTCTCCTATTCACCCTGCCTGCTCAGTGCTGCACCTTGGTGTACAGCACTGTCATCCCTCCTCCATATCAACAGAGTGCATTGCTAGCCTGTACAGAACAGCCCCAAACTATAACTATAGCTTCCTATAGGCCTATTGCGCTTAGTTCTTGAAAGCAGGACAGTATATCTACGCCCTGCAGGACTTAATAATCATAATCCTAACATTTGTATAGCGCTTTTCTCCTGCTGGACTCTAAGTGCTCAAGAGCTGCAGCCACTAAGGCCACGCTCAAGGGGCCAGTTTTGTTTGTACTATTTTCCATCTGAAAATAAAAATATGTTTTAAAATAAAATACTGAGGTAAACTCCTTTATGAATTGGCAAAAAAAAGTTATTTGACTGTCTATAAATTACCTCTAGTAGCAAAATAACTTTCATCTAACACATTCTTTGTAAATTGAGCCCACGTTGGCGGTTTTGAGACTGCATTTATGTGCCCGTTGCCATCATTTTAATAAAGCTCTCCAGGATTTTATAAAGAAGTCTAACGCTCATTATAATTTGATATGGTGCTTTCTAAAAAATCCAGTATGCTTGCTGGACCTTTTACATTTTCCCTCCATAAAGCAACCCCAGGTTTCCCTAAAAAAAAAAAAAAGTGTTAACAGCGGCAGATTTGGAAGATATTTAACGGGATTCAGTTATAAAAAGTCTTGCATACTGATGATATATATTACACTGATTTTGGACTAAAGCGGAGTAACTATTTAAATGAAAGTTCTTAATACTGTATAAACCTAGAAGCGTGAGAGTTTGGCGAAAGTGACTAAACCAAAAGCAAAGTTAATGGGTTATTTTCTCCACTGAAACAGCTTTGAGCAAATGTGGTGAAGAATTATGATATAAGCACTATTATTTTACTGTGCCCATTCTGCACTCTGCATCAGAACTGCTCGGGGAAAAAGCGAGCATGCTATTTTTTTTTTATGTTCATAAAAAATAACTGTCATGATACATCGGATTATACTGTTCAAAACCAATGAACACATTACAGCAAAATGGAAATAAATCTAGTGTGTGGTTTCAAGACGCACACAGGAGAGGCATAACTGTACTGAAGCCTTTTAGGATGAACTTCGCTCTTAATAGCTATAAAACGGATATTAAATCTGACTGATCATTTCGGCTTAAAGGGCCACTAAACTTTAACCTGAATTTGTATGCCTTTTATGTATTTATACATGAATTACAATAATTATACACGAATATTTACAATGTACAGATTCATAGCAAGATACTGTGAGGGATATTGGGCTGAAACACTAGTTTGTCTGTCATCCTTGCTATACAAATGGACTCTCCATGATGTACACTGAAGTTCACAAATACTTGCAGAAGCTTGTCTGCAAACTCCTGCACTGCTCTGCACTGACGAGCAAAAATGTGATCTAAAAGGCTAATTAGATGCACCCATGAGGGGAAAGAGGATGCTAGCAAATCACTGAATAACAGTTGCTGCTTAAACGAATCCACTGCTGGAAGGTTTGATTCCTAAACCCAAACTTAAAAAGAATAGCTGCAGCAAAGATACCGCGAATATGCCCATTAAGCACAAGAGAGGGAGGGGTGGGATGAATGCAGGATTCAAGGTATTCATTTGATATTATATAAAATTAAAGAACAACTGAAGGAAGAGTGATATGCAGGCTGCTGTATTTATTTCCTTTTAAGCAAAACCAGTTGCCTGGCTATCCTGCTGATCCTCTGCCTTTAATACGTTCAGTCATAGACCCTGAACAAGCATGCAGCAGATCAGATGTTTCTGACATTATTGTCAGATCGGACAAGGTTAGCTTCATGCTTGTTTCTGGTGCTATTCAGACACTACTGCAGCAAAATAGACCAGCAGGGCTGCCAGGCAACTGGTATTGCTTGAAAGGAAATAAATATGGCAGCCTTCACTTCTTAATTCTGGTGTCCTTTAACCTCCTTGGCGGTAACCCCATAGTTCGGGGTAAGCCGCGCAGGAGGTTTTCTCCGGCCCTGCTGGGCCAATTTGTTTAATTATTTTTTTTTTGCTGCACGCAGCTAGCACTTTGCTAGCTGCGTCAGCACACCGATCGCCGCCGCCCCGCGCTCGATCGCTGCTATCCGTCGCGCCGCGCCCCCCACAGACCCCGTGCGCTGCCTGGCCAATCAGTGCCAGGCAGCGCTGAGGGGTGGATCGGGACTCCCAATGACGTCCCGACGTCGGTGACGTCATCCCGCCCTGTCGCCATGGGGACGGGGGAAGCCCTCCAGGAAATCCCGTTCTTTGAACGGGATTTCCTGATCGGAGAAGCGGGCGGGGGGATGCCGCTGAGCAGCGGCTATCATGTAGCGAGCCCTGGGCTCGCTACATGATATAAGAAAAAAAAACGAAAAAAAAAACTGCTGCGTTGCCTCCTGGCGGAACTTTTTATACCGCCAGGGGGGTTAATGGTGCTTTGATTAAAAGGACGACTATCATGAAAAATGATCTGATCAGATTGCATACATATGAAATGTACATTTCTCCCAGAGAAAAATGCACTATAAATTACTTTTTGCCATGTTGCTGTCACTTCCAGTAGTTACTAAAAAGCTGGCAGATTTTGGACTAGCCCATCATCTCGTGGAAAATTCGCAGTATTATCTTTATTATTTACAAAAGCAATCCCTGAAAAGGGACTATACAAAGAAGTTAGCCAGCTTTCCTACTCGTTTGCATGCTGCTTTGGCAGTTGGACTGAGCAACCGCAGTTCAGTGAGTGCTTTTGTACACCGCAAGCGTGAGATCGCCGGTATGAAGGCCCGTAAACACAGCAGATTAACTCTCTCCCGACCGCCTAACACCGATGGGCGGTGGGAGAGTGGCTCTCTGCTGACCACCTAATGCCGATTGGCGTCATTGTACGGTGGGCCGGATTAGTATCTTGCGCATTCCCTGCAGGTAATTAAAACGGAGATCCATGGTCGGGGGGTTTAAAAAAAATGTATATATTGAGAGCAGCCAGTAACAACCGCCACTGCCAACAATCCAGCCAGCATGTACACAGCAGCTCCCGATGCCCCCTGACCGTTTGGCCTATGATCCATCTTGGTGGATCAGTTCAGCCACGTGACTGAAGTTAACAATATTCTCCCCCACTAAGGGCCCGTTCACACTGCACGCGTTTCCATATGCGTTTCCATGTGCGGTCCGGGAACGCATGCTGCACGCAGATTTTACAAAAACGCGCGGCTGTCCCATTCACTTTTCAGTGATGGGATCAGCCACGCAACGCATACGAACGCGGATGGCGTGCGTTCGTACGCGTTGCGGTCCGCATGCGTTGCGGTCCGCACTTTGTAGTCTGAACGGGCCCTTAGGGCCTGTCTCCACTCGTCACATTTTCTGCATGAGTTGTCTGACAGTTTTGCATTGCTGTCAATTGTTTTTTCTGCATGTGAAAAACGCATTCAAGTGTGAACTAGCCCATTAACTAACATTGGCTGCAGTTTTCCTGTGCAGAATACGCACCAAAAAACTGATGAGTGGAGACAGGCCCTGTTACCCCGCCCGCCATACGTCGTCTCCCCCACGCCTGCATAGAGCAGAACCCATTGCTCGCTTGCAAGTGAGGGATGCTTCTGCACAGCATTGGCCCTGCAACGTCATACGAGGGATCGGATACTGATCCCCATTGGGCAACATATATTAAGCAGGTGTAGGTGCCTTCAGAGGATAATTTATTCCAAAATCTGCAGTCAAACACAACAATGGTATCAGGGCCTCACAGAGTCCCCCTTTTTAAGGTATGCAGATGCCATGATGATGGTTTTAATAAAACTATAACAGAAAAGATGGTAGCAGGCACCTCCAGTAAAAATTCTTCAATTATTTAAATAAATGTAAATTTGACAGCAACGGGAGACTGAAGTGATATACAGGTACGGTGCAGAGGTCCTCAGCACAGTACCTGTAGCGCTCTCCTGTCAGTAATTGTTTACTAATTGCTGTCAATCTTTTACATTTATACAAATAAAGAAAGATTCACTTGAAGTGCCCTGCTACAGTCTTATCTGCTATATTAATGTTTTGCTGTTAAAGGACAACTGAAGTGAGAAGTACATGGAGGCTGCCATATATATTTCCTTTTAAGCTATACCAGTTGCCTGGCATCCTGCTGGTCTATTCGGCTGCATTAGTGTCTGAAACACACTAGAAACAAGCATGCCGCTAATCCAGTCAGATCTAACAATAATTTCAGAAACACCTGATCTGCTTCATGCTTATTCGAGGTCTATGGCTTAAAGGATTAGAGGCAGAGGATCATCAGGACTGCCAGGCAACTGGTATTGCTAAAAAGGTAATAACTATAGCAGCCTACATATCCCACTCACTTCAGTTGACCTTTAAGCAAAAGGCACATTTAGATGTCACTGGCTTACTTGTGCTCAGCTCCTCCTTTGTTTGACCATGATGATTGTAAACCACACTGCAACTGACTCCATTGAAGTTTAACCTATTTTGGTTCCTGGACGTAGAAACTACGTCCAGGAACCATGCGCGCTCCCGAAGCCAATCGCGTGCGTGCACGCGCACTCCCGGCCGCGGATTCGGTAGCCACGGAATCAATGTATCGGGCTATGGTGCCCGATCACTGATTCCTCTCCCCCGCTGAAAAAGTGACAGCTTCTCTCGGAAGCTGTGCTTTTTCTGGCCGTTGCCTCCCCTCTGCGTCACTCTAAGCGTGTGTTACGCTTAGAGTGACGTCATGTAAACAAACTCATAGCCGCCATCTTGTGGCCAAAAAGTAAAACTACAACTAAAAGTAAATTTTTTTTTAAAACAACACACAATTACATTATAAAACTATAGTTTACATCCCACCCTCCTAAAAATACCCAAATAAAATGTTTAATATAAAAAACAAAAAACCATTACAATAAAAAAAAACAAAAAACATGTAAATATTTACCTAAGGGTCTAAACCAGGGGTCTCAAACTTGCGGCCCGCGGGCCATTTGCGGCCCTCGATACAATATTTTGTGGCCCTCGCTGGCAAAAGCTTCCTTATAGTTCGCTTCAGTGCTCCCAAGTAATCCGCCACATCCCCGACGCTAAACGAGGGCTGCAGAGCCCCCAAATCGCCCGAGGGGCAATCCGCCGGCATTTCCTGGAAGGGGCAGAGCTTTCAGCTTCAGTTCTGCCCCTCCTGACGTCAATCGCCGCACGGAACGCCGCCTCTCCCCGCCCCTCTCTGTGAAGGAAGAGTGAGAGGGGCGGGCAGAGGCGGCGATGCACCGCGATTGTGAAAATCCTTATGCGGCCCAGCCTCATCCTGACTTTGCCTCCTGCGGCCCCCAGGTAAATTGAGTTTGAGACCCCTGGTCTAAACTTTTTAAATATCAATGTAAAGATGAAATATTTCTATATTTTTTTTTATTTTAAACTTGTAAATAGTGATAGATGCAAAACGGAAAAAATGCACCTTTATTTCCAAATAAAATATTGTTGCCATACATTGTGATAGGGACATAATTTTAACGGTGTAATAACCGGGACATATGGGCAAATACAATACGTGAGTTTTAATTATGGAGGCATGTATTATTTTAAAACTAGAATGGCAGAAAACTGAGAAATAATGATTTTTTTCCATTTTTTTCTTATTCTTCCTGTTAAAATGCATTTACAGTAAAGTGGCTCTTAGCAAAATGTACCCCCCAAAGAAAGCCTAATTGGTGGCGGAAAAAACAAGATATAGATCAGTTCATTGTGATAAGTAGTGATAAAGTTATAGGCTGATGAATGGGAGGTGAACATTTCTCAAGTGAAAACGACGGAACGCGAATGGGTTAATGTGCTTCGCAAAAAAATTTAAAAACCAGAAAAAATGCACATGCAATGCCCATCGGCATGTTTTAACTATAAAAACATGGCTGTGGAAGCGCAGCTAGATTTTCTCAGTCCAGAGTACTCCTCCTAGAGTGTAGGATGTCAGGGGTAGGGAACCTATGGCTCGGGAGCCAGATGTGGCTCTTTTGATGGGTACATCTGGCTCACAGTTAGGGGTTGATTCACTAATGGCCTATTTCCACTACAGTACATGTGGGTTCTGAATGCAGAAAACTGACTCCAATAAATGCCTATGGGAAATATGCATCAGAAAAATAATGTTTAGTGGAAACAGGGACATAGGCTTTCATTGGAGTCAGTTTTTCTGCATCCAGAATCTGTGTGTAGTGGAAACAGGCCCTAAGCTACACTGGTCAAGCAGCGCAGCTTAGTGTGACAGCACAAGTAACATTTTTGAAGTAGGCATGCTACTGCTGTAGCATGCACTACTAGCTTACTTGTGCTCCCCCCCCAAAACAGCCGCTCCAATTGTCCCACCCTGGACCCTGTCAGGTTCAGTGACTTTGTAGGATGAGATTCCCTCATTTTGATAGGCCCAACTTGACAGGTAGCCTATTGGGCCAAAGTGCGGGGATGTCGTCCTACAAAGTAAATCAACCCCCAACTCAGCTAGCTCAGCCCTCTGCTGTGCATACACACTGTCCCAGTTTGAAACATATTGTATGGCTCTCACGGAAATACATTTTAAAATATGTGGCGTTTATGGCTCTCTCAGCCAAAATGGTTCCTGACCCGTCCTAGACTGCAAAACTTCTGTAGGCAAGTATTGCACATTAGTGCTCTGTAGACTAGAGGGTAGAGGTAGGCACAAGGGGAATCGTGTTGTGTCAGGAAGTGGCATGGTATTTAGCACTAGGAAGAATAAATATAGCTTTGAGGGGTTAAACACAAGACTTAGAATCACGGCCTGTGCCAGAAAATGGTGCTGAGTTGTAGGACTGTGGCTCTGCTTTAAATATATCTCTTGCCTTAGTAATCTGCAGTGCTAAAAGCATTATAGTTATTAAAGTATCGTAGCATAGCAATTTAGCAGTAATGACAATATTAATGTTAACATCTCAGGGACTGATGTCCTAAGTCTAATATACTATCGATTTACTCAGGATAAGTGACCTGGTTAAAGTTTTGGAACATCTATCAGTCCTCAGCTATAACTGCTTTCCATTGCTGGAGTCTGCTTACTGATGGACATGAATCTCATTATTATAACTTTAACGGATATCTTTCATACTGGGAAAGAAATGGGAAAAGAACATTAGGTTATGAGGTGCTATTTATCTTCCACAAAACGCTATGGTGCGGTTATTATTCACATCCCCCAAAGGCAGCGTTCTCTACCTTCCTCGTCTATGTGAAAGCAAGCATTGCGGACGGCTTAAATTATTTTGACATACGCCAGCAACCTGCAATCAAAAACAACGGGTGCACATACATATACATATATATTATATACACACATACACACACTCTACACACACGCAACACTCTACACACACACTCTTGCATTTCTATCAATAAGCACAAAAAAGAAAAAAAAAACAGAATAACCATAAAAGTAACGCACTGTTGTGAAATTTGGGCGAGCACCAGCCGGAAAAGAGCAGGTTTATTTTTCGGAATAACATTTTACATTTCCAACCTTCTGATCACACTGTGAAGTTTGATGTGAGATGAACTGTAATTTTCTACACAGGCTATAAGTTATTGGATTTTCTTCATAATAGGATCAAGACTGCGCATTTAACTTTCCAGGTTATATTATGCAATTAGAGTGTGCAGAACACTGAAAACGTGGGCGGAAGACTATTTAATATGAATCAGGTAAAATAATAAAGACTGCTTAATGAGGACAAAGCAAGTCTCTATATATTCAAATATAAACAGATCTGAGTATAAACCGAGGTATTTACTTTTTCATTCAGACATCAGAAAAATAGTCTGACTCACATATAAACCCAGGCCACTACTTTTCACATCCTCACCCTGTATAACTTCTCTGGTGGTCCTGTGGTCTCCCCACTCCCTCAATACTGCATTCTCTGGTGCCCACTAGATGGGTGGTCTCCCCTCCCTCCTCCATATAGCATTCACAGGTGTCTAGTGGTCTCCCTTTCCTACCCTGTTCGGCATTCTCTCATGTCTAGTGGTCCCCCATCCCCCATACAGTGTTACCTGGTGTCTAATGGTTCTCCCTCCTTCTTACTGCATACCTCGTATCCAGTGGTTCTCTCTCCTCCATACAGTATATCTGGAGTCTAGTGGTTCCCCCTCCCCCATATAGTGTACCTGGTGTCTAGTGGTTCCCCCTTCCCCATAACACTGTACCTGGTGCTTGTGGTCTCCCCTTCCTCCCCATACAGTGTACATGGTGCTTGTGGTCTCCCCTTCCTCCCCCATACAGCATACCTGGGCCCATATGCAATTACATTTTTCACCTGAGTTATCTCCTTAGAGATAATTTTCATCTTCTCTTTAACTTTTCAGCATTTTACAATTGAAAAGAATACCCCAAAGTTGGTAAAAAAAAGTATTATCAAATTTATTTTGAGTATTTTCTTGCTTGTTGGTGGCTTAAAAGGCATTTTATGTATGAAAAGTTATGGAAATTTGACCTAGGAGAAAAAAAGAATTGCATATGGGCCCTGGTGTCTAGTGATTTCTGACCTAGCTGCCATGAAAACACAATTTCAATCTTGTCAAAGTCATTCGGATCCTTATGCCTGTCCACTTATCCTACCTCCAAAATATCTATTTAAGAACTGACTGTACTTTTGCTGCCTAATATAGTCCATCCCTTGACAGATGTCACTGTAATGAGATAATCAAGGGTGTTCACTTGATTTACCAGTGGTTTCAATGATGTGGATGATCAACGTATCTTAAATGTCAAGAGGGAAAGCCTGTACTGGAGTATTTACTAGCTGTTACAAATTCGCTCACTCATCTTTAGCAGGCAACTAAAAAAGTAAACTTAAGCCGTTTGTGTTCTCTGATGTACAATCCAATATTTTGTGTTCATCAACTATTCAGCTAAAAGGAAAAGTATGAAGCTTGTAGAAAAATGCACGTAAAAGCATTCCTTGGTGAACAACAAAAAGTAAAGTAAGATACTTACCTCAGTAGAGAGAAGCCTCTGGATGATACAGTGACTTCTCTGATGTGCATCCACCCGAACCCTTATAGACGGGGCCCTCATCTTCTTCACGACTGCATTCACATTTGTGCTCATGTGCGGCTGCTTTGTACAGGTGTAAATACAGCAAACACCTGTACAGTAGCAGAAAGCTGCTTGTGCATGGCTTTATCCTTCGTGCATGATTGGCTCTGTAGTACTGCGCTTGCCCTACATTCACAACATTATTTCTGAATACCGCGTGAGTGGGGAAACTCAATTTGGGAGTTGTAATAAGGACTTCATGTATGGGTAGTGCTCATATATATATAAATATATATATATGCAATTTAAAGTACCGTATTTTCTGGAATATAAGACACACTTTTTCTCTCGCAAAAGTGGGTGGTTAAGGTATTACCACCCCCACCACCCCCTTCCCATCTCTTACCTATCTGGCGGCGCATTCAGAGTCTTCCATTTGTCTTATCCATCCATCTATCCATCTGCAGATGCTGTAATCACAAGATTCTACCGCTATACACAATAGTCTTACGTGGCCTACATACTCCCTGGTTCACTGGTGTCCTCTAGCTGTGCATGTCATACATGACCTCAGCACACTAGCACAGCCAGGTCACGCATGATGTGTGCAGCTAGAGTGTACCAGCGAACCAGGAATTACGGAGGCCACAGAGGACGATTGTGTACAGCAACTGCACACTTGAGGAAGGGGGTGACCCCGAAACATGTCGTGTTTGCAACTCTTTTAATAAACGCAAGTTTATTATCGCTAGTGGAGTGCCGACCTCATATCTTTGTTATCGCAACATATTGGTGGAGTGGTGAGCCACGGAGTGTCTGAGCACCGGCGGACCAGGTGTGTGAAGCCTGGGTGGGTGAGGACCCCGGCATCCTGACTATTTGCATTACAGCAACTGCATCTTCTGGTTACAGCGGCTGAAGACGAAAGGAGGAGAAAGGAGAAAAATTCTCAGTGCGTTGCTAGATAGGTAAGAGCATGCATTGTAACTGGGAGTGTAGTAAAGGTAGCTGGGAGTGTAGTTGGTGTAGCTGGGAGTGCAGTTAGTATAGCTTAGAATGTAGTTAGGGGTTAGTTTAGCTGGGAGGCAGCAGGGGTTAGAATAGCTGGGCAGTGTAGCTAAGACAGAGACAGTTTTGGGGGAAAAGGTCCATAAGATGCCCCTGCACTCATAGATACACCAGGTTTAGTTTTTTTTTCTTTACCTCCCTGATTTTTTCCCCTCGAAACCTAGGTGCTCTAGTCTGGAGCTTCTTATAGTCTGAAAACTATGGCACATTTTGCAAAGGGGATGGGAGAGTTTAAAGGATTCCTGAAATTACATGATGAGATAAGGCTGTACTTAGATAAGGCTGTATTTCTTTTCCTTTTTTTTCATTGTAAGGGTTTGTCATTCAGTGCTCTAAACCAGGGGTCCCCAACCTTTCTCGGCCCGGGGACTGGTAACCGTCCAACATTTTCTCTGGGGCCCGCGGGGGTCGGGGGGGGGGGGGGCTTGGTGGATATTCGCGGCGGCACAGCAAGCACAGTTGCCCCAGTATAGGGAGCTAGTATAGAGACCCAGTATAGCTAATATAGTGCCCAGTGTGCCCCAGTATAGCTAGTATAGTGCCCCAGTATAGCTAGAATAGTGCCCCATGTGCCCCAGTATAGCTAGAATAGTGCCCCATGTGCCCCAGTATAGCTAGTATAGTGCCCCATGTGCCCCAGTATAGCTAGTATAGTGCCCCATGTGCCCCAGTATAGCTAGTATAGTGCCCCAGTATAGCTAGAATAGTGCCCCATGTGCCCCAGTATAGCTAGAATAGTGCCCCAGTATAGCTAGAATAGTGCAGCATGTGCCCCAGTATAGCTAGTATAGTGCCCCAGTATAGCTAGAATAGTGCCCCAGTATAGCGAGAATAGTGCCCCATGTGCCCCAGTATAGCTAGAATAGTGCCCCATGTGCCCCAGTATAGCTAGAATAGTGCCCCAGTATAGCTAGAATAGTGCCCCATGTGCCCCAGTATAGCTAGTATAGTGCCCCAGTATAGCTAGAATAGTGCCCCATGTGCCCCAGTATAGCTAGTATAGTGCTCCATGTGCCCCAGTATAGCTAGTATAGTGCCCCAGTATAGCTAGAATAGTGCCCCATTTGCCCCAGTATAGCTAGAATAGTGCCCCAGTATAGCTAGAATAGTGCCCCATGTGCCCCAGTATAGCTAGAATAGTGTCCCATGTGCCCCAGTATAGCTAGAATAGTGCCTCATGTGCCCCAGTATAGCTAGAATAGTGCCCCAGTATAGCTAGAATAGTGCAACAGTGTAGCGCCCCATGTGCCCCAGTATAACCCCCCATGTGCCCCAGTGTAGGCCACCCTCCGCCCGCGGCCGCCGCTCCTGTTACCTTATGAGCTGGCGGCCGCTTCCTGTCACAGATTCCCGTAGCCGCTCTCCTCCGTACAGCATCTTCTATTTACAGCAGCGCGTCGCACGGCTGCTGTAAGGAGAGAAGGAGGCGGGCAGTGATTCCCATGGTAACGGCGAACGCCGCTACAGGAAGCCGCTGCCCCGCCTCCTTCCCTCCTTACAGCAGCCGCACAGGAAGCGCTGCTGTAATAGGAGATGCTATACGGAGGACAGCAGCTACGGGGAATCAGTGACAGGAAGCGGCCGCCGGCTCATAAGATGACAGGAGCGGCGGCCGCGGGGGGAGGAGAGGCTAGAGGTCAGACCCGCCGCGGCCCAGCTGGCAACTGCCCACGGACCGGCAGTGGGCCGCGGCCCGGTGGTTGGGGGCCCCTGCTCTAAACGATCTTTACAGTTGGACTGCATAACTCTTAAGAGCAACTAATTAGGGTTGTACACCTCTGTATGGCTGATAAATACACACCCAATCAAGGAACAGCAGACACGGTCAGTAGTGAATGAGACTTGAATAATATGTAGCATTTAACCTTTAAATACAAGACTATGTGATTCCAGGAGAGTCTGATTTAGGACTAAATCTATTCATACACAACTGTTTACCCCATCAGTCTATTTTCAATTCGAGCTTCCTATAGAAACACTTGCCAGTCTCTGTGTACCTTTTAGAAGAGATTAGGAAAATGTTAAACAAAGTCTGAAGCTACAACTTCCCCAAAAGTGTGTTTTAACTCATTAACGGCTATGAGGTGCGGTGCTTTGCATTGGCTGTCAAATGAAGGTTTAATAGTCTAACAATTCAATATGTGTATTGAGAAAAATCTACTTCCATCAATAAGGCAAGATAAGCTAAGGTATAAATTGCCATGCTACAAGAAAAGGCAGGTGGCTCCTTAAATCTGGCATAGCTACATAATGTTTTATGATGTTTAAATTTCCTTTATAGTAACTACAATAACACGGGGCTCTCAGCTGTTTTACCCAAGGGGTTCCCGAAGGCCAAACTGCTAACTTTATAAATGTGTTTGCCGAACAGATTCAGCTCGGTGACTCACTCTGGAGGAGTTTTTAGAATACACAAACAAGGCTTGAATGTTAGTTCATCATCAGTAAAAATGCCAGTGGCATTCAACTGATTAAACTTACTACGCCAGAGTTTCTTGCATTGCCTGTAAGAAATATTAATCTGTCTGATTTGGTAAATGTGTTATAAAATGTCGCATAACGCATTTAACGGAACAGACAGCAGAAAGATGACTTGAGGGGAGCTGAGAATTGAAAAAAATGCTTAAAACTTAAATTACAGATAGTGTATCATACTTTTTATGCCTGCTGTAATAAAAGTTAAGAGTTTCCCTCACAGACAAAAAAAACAAGGCAGTTCCCTGGTGCGCTATTAAAGTTAAGAGGTCCAATTAAGTGGCTGACCCAAGAGAACAGGCATTAAATATACTGAGCACAGTATCCATTTGCTACCTCTTTTCACAAGGATTTTGGCACTTTCTGTACCCATCAACAATGCAGCTTTGTACACATGTATAGCCAAGTACAGTTATTTAATGCCACCTCAGCCTGGCCTACAATTCCTGTCAGTGCTCAGGGAAAACAGATTAGCTAGACTGGATTACTCAAGTAAATCTTTGTTATATTCATCTGCAGCAGGTGGTCTTGCTTTTCTGTCCCTCATCCTCTCACCATAGGAAATAACATACATGCTTACAGAGCAGAGCTTGCTGTATGCTGTACAATTAACTTTCATTAGAATGATGACTGCCAGACTGCACTTACCACACCCAAATAGCATTTAAAAGACCACTACTAGGAAAAAAATTATAAAATGTAAAATGCATATGTATAAGATGTGCATTTGTGCCAGCGTAAAATGCACTATAAATTACGGTTTCCCTATATGGACGTCACTTACAGTAGGCAGTAAAATGTGACAAATCTGACAGGCATTGGACTAGTCCATCTCCTCATGGGAAATTCTCTGGGCTTTTCATAGAGCGCTTTTCTAGAGAATAAAGGAAATACTGAGAAACCCCTGTGAGTAGATGGATTAGTCCAAAACCTGTCAGATTTTTACTGCCTACTGTAGGACATAAGATAAAAGTAACATATGGTGCATTTCACTCTGGGAAAAAATGCACTTCTTATAAATATGTATTTTACAATTTTTCCCAACACTGGTCCTGCTAGTTAATAGTGGTCCTGTAAAGTTTGCTCCTCTCACCTTACACTGCCTAGAGCATTACCCCTTAACCACTTGAGGACCCACCCTTTACCCCCCCTTAAGGACCAGCGCTGTTGTAGCTGATCTGTGCTGGGTGGGCTCTTCAGCCCCCAGCACAGATCAGCGTGCAGGCAGAGCGACCAGATCGCCCCCCTTTTTTCCCCACTAGGGGGATGATGTGCTGGGGGGGTCTGATCGCTCCTGCCTGCCGGGTGTTGCGGGGGGGGGGGGCACCTCAAAGCCCCCCTCCGCGGCGAAATCCTCCCCCTCCCTCTCCTACCTGCCCCCCCCCCGGGAGATCCGGGCTGCACAGGACGCTATCCGTCCTGTGCAGTCAGTGACGGGACGTCCCCTGTCACATGGCGGCGATCCCCGGCCGCTGATTGGCCGGGGATCGCCGATCTGCCTTACGGCGCTGCTGCGCAGCAGTGCCGTACAAATGTAAACAAAGCGGATTATTTCCGCTTGTGTTTACATTTAGCCATCGGCGGCCCGCAGGCTATTCACGGAGCCCCCCGCCGTGAATTGACAGGAAGCAGCCGCTCGCACGAGCGGCTGCTTCCTGATTAATCAGCCTGCAGCTGGCGACGCAATACTGCGTCGCTGGTCCTGCAGCTGCCACTTTGCTGACGCGCGTTATGAGTGCGCGGTCGGCAAGTGGTTAAAGAACAAGCGACACCCCTGCTAACCTAGAAATAAAAAAACACATATGTAAGTAGATAAATACTACTTCTACTTACATAACAGATGTATTGTGCTATCCACGTAATGACTCCTGTGAATTTTACAAAGGAAAAGCAGAAAATCCGATTCTAGGCAGTGGCCATCTTGCCAAGCTAATGCTGACTCTTGTTTTCCCCCCTCCCTTCTCTTGCCCATTATGTATTCATTAGCTGCCCTCTTCAGACACTCCCATTGAGGTGTATACTAACAAATGCACAGTTTTTTTTTTATTTACACATTCAATCACTGAGTCACCTCAGCCTTGCTTGTAAACACAAGTAATCAGAGGGTTTTTCTGATAAGCAAGCAAAGCAGGGAAATACATGGAAGAGGAGGAATATGTTATAGATAAAAAGAACTCTCAGCAATCAACTTTTTGCCACTGTTTGGCACTAGGGCCAGTACTCCTAAAGTATGTGATAACTCCAAACCATAACAGCAGAAAAAGTTTTGCAAGTTTTGAATGCAGGATTAGCATCTTTATCACTTAATACACTCAGACCAGTTGCTGTTGAAATGAGATTTTTATGGTGACAATACTGCTTTAAAAGCACCCTATTAGGAATCTGAAATCCAACTACCCCAAACTCACAAATAAACTGCCCGGCTTTTTCTTACTGTCTGCTCACTACCAATGCCCTACACCTCTCTAAAATAGAAAAAAGTAAAAAGCTTGAGTGGCAGGGCTACAGCACCTTGACCTCTGCCCCTTTTGCGCCCCCCACACACACACACTTAACACTGCAATGAGCCCTACCCTACTGCTGAAACCTCATCTCATACTGGTCTGTGGTCTATTGTCATCAAGTTTTGGTACTCTAACCCTATCCCAGGGGACTGTCAGTTGCCATAATATGTAAATAAGTGCGGTATCTGTCCTTTGTGGATAATATGGAGGAAAGATGTCCTGCCTCCAGAGTGCTATTTATAACCTTTTTGAAACTAACTGTATATGTGATTGAATTCGGCTTTTCTTCCACATATTTATGTATTATTTTGTTAAATTATGTGGAGTTTGAGAGCTTGTTTTGTTTTTGTGCTTTGTTGATCTCCTGTATGTAATGCTATGCTGACTGCCAGGTATCTCCTTGCACCTTGCACTCACACTTCACAACCCCTGCACTGTGGACCTGCTTCCTGCCATTTAACTATACTGGTAGAAAGGTTAGTGACTGCAATAACTATGCCTCCTCCAAAAAAGATTGGAAGGGATGAAGTGACATGTGCACCATGTTCTCTCCCAGAAGGGACAGCAAGAAACCAGAATGTTACTATAATGCATGCATCCTTCCTAAAGATGTGATGGAAGTCTCTGTGGCCATTTCATGAAGCTCAAAATAGAGCAATGCGAGGATAGAGGCAAGTGGTGCACATGTAAGTAGAGGTGCAATTAGGAATTAAGAAAAGTGGTCAAACGTCAAATGAAACAGTGAAGTAAGAAAAGCTGCTGTACATTCACTGTAATAAGTATGCTCCCCAGTATAGTTGAGCCATTCACTTTATAAGCTGAGCAATGAGACAGAGGTATTGAGGGTCCAGAAATATCTGCATATATACTGGATTACTTAGAGGCTTTGGCAAATAAGGTTTGCACAGGCAACTTATTAGCAATCTGATTGCCTTTAAATGGATACAATAAAAGCTATTTAATAACTCGGTACAGACTGATTGGGCTGAACGCATGGAGCCAACAATAATGTTATAATACAAAGAAGTGATAACTGCAACTGAAAGTTCCAAAGTTCTAGACAGGAGGGGACTGTGTGTCATGATGTATATTTTACTGCACTTGTTCTCTCTACTCCGGTGTGATAAGTGGACAAGCACTATACAAAGATGGAATTCTTCAAAATACAACAATGCTTCCCTGATTCCCTTCCCCTTAAACCTTAAAGGTAGTAAATAACCATAAAACGTATATCCTGGGCTTAAACACCGACTGATCTTAAATCCCTCATTCAGGAGAAATGTAATTTTCCGTGGGCAATCTTGGCAGTGCAATATTTGGGTATTCAATTGGCAACACATGCAGAGGACCTGTTTAGACTCAATTTTATTCCCTTATTGGCAGACCTTAAAAAAAGAATGTAAATCGATGAAAACGTTTATTTTGTAATGGGCGGGTAGACTAACCGCACTTAAAATGTTCCTTCTCCCAAAAATATTATACATGTTCCACATCCTATTGATCTTAATTAAGCATTCCTATTTCTTAGATCTCACTAAATTACTTAATAACTTCATATGGAATGAAAAGAAGTCCCGAACTGCATATAGCACTATGACACTCCTCAAAAGGAAAGGAGGCATGGGCCTACCTAACATGGAGACATACTATTATGCATGCAATCTTGAATTTGCTAATGCATGGTGGATCAACTCCAGAGGGAAAAAATGGTTAACTTTAGAAGCCGGCTTGTTACGTACTTTCCCAAGAGATGTACTATCTAGTATCGTGCTAGGACATTAATCTCCCAAGACAGGCTTTCAAACAATTCAAACATGGCTACTAGCCTGGGAGAATTTTTTAAGACATACCGTATTTTTCGGACTATAAGACGCACTTTTTCTCCCCAAAAGTGGGGTGGAAAAGTGGGTGCGTCTTATAGTCCAAATGTACATTTTTTGGACTTCAAATTTGCCTATTGGTTAACCTACCCTAGCGCTGTATGAATTCCCCAAGCTGCTCTTTAGGATTCCAGCGAGAGCTGCCTGTAATCTGGCCACCTCAGCTTTATATAATCCATGGTTTTCACGTGAAAAGAAACTAACGAGCCCAGTCCCCCCTTGCACGTGGCGTCCGATCCGGCTTACCATGCATGAACTGCCTGCGAACTTGTCACCTTAGGATTAATGGTGTTGTGGGATAAGATCTCACATCCATAAGTAGTAACGAGCGTACGGTAGTTTCCCCTGCACGTGGCATTTGCATCCGAGCCGGTTTGCACCGCCCTGAGTCCCATCCTATTGGCCGTCCTCAGTGTGCATCTGCTGTAATTGGCTGCGCTCACCACTAGCCGGTTTGCACCGCCCAGCGTCCCATCCTATTGGCCGTCCTCAGTGTGCATCTGCTGTAATTGGCTGCGCTCATCTTCGGGCATCATTTGCCTCTCCTGCTGCGTGTTTCACATTACAGTTGCTCCAATTGGTCGCAGATGCAAGTTCTCGGAGAACTGTGGAGATCAGCGCAGCCAATTACAGTGGATGCGCACTTGATAGCCAATAGGATGGGACGCTGGGCGGTGCAAACCGGCTAGTGGTGAGCGCAGCCAAATACAGCTGTTGCGTACTTGACGACCAATAGGATGGCACTCGGGGCGGTGCAAACCGGCTAGGATGCAGACGGCAAGTGCAGGGGAAACTGCACTCGTTACTACTTATGGATGTGAAGTCTTTTACTGCAACACCATTAATCCTAAGGTGACAAGATCGCAGGCAGATCTTGCAGGGTAAGCCGGATCGGAAGCCACGTGCAGGGGGGTCTGGGCTCGTTAGTTTCTATTCATGTGAAAACCATGGATTATATAAAGCTGAGGTGGCCAGATCACAGGCAGCTCTCGCTGGAATCTTAAGAGCAGCTTGGAGGGAATTCATACAGCAGCAGCCAATAGAGCTGGGAATGCTGAATGCAGTCAGTCACCCTATACACCTATTACAATGGAGGGGCTCATTATCAGTGGCAGCTGTATGTAGGGTATGCTTGTTCTTGTGCTACTTCTGTTTGATAATATGGAATAGAAAGTGGTATGCTTGGATGTTGCAGGGCAGTGTTACAATAGTGATTTTGCATGTGACTTTCTGCTGCCCAGAAGTAAGTGTAGCTGGTGGGGCAGATGCAGCAGGGGTTAGTGTAGTACACTGCCCCACTGCTGCTCCACAATTGATAGACAGCTTGGGTATGAAGCTCCACAAGACACCCCTGGACCATGGATGCACTAGGTTAGTATTTTTGTTTTTTTCCTGCTTTTTGTCCTCTAAACCTAGGTGCGTCTTATGGTCCGAAAAATACGGTAGATGGCTGACCATTCATTTAGTATGCCAGTAACAGATAGAGAACATTAGTATGATAAAAAGAAATGATGATAAACTGTGATGAAGTGTAAACCTTTTGTACAATGTGGCCTCAATTCATAAAAGGCTTTGCAATAAAAAAAAAAAAATCTGGGTGGGAAAATACCGCATTCGGTATTTTAGACCTTTGTGTGCCAATCCATAAACATTTTCACAGCTGCCTCTAAAGTTCGGTAAATTACCGCAGCCCATTGAGCGGTACAGCAGAAGTGTGGCGATATCTCTCTTTTGGTACAACAATACAAAAAGCAGAGCGCTCAACAGATAACATAGAGCTACAGAACACTAATGCCTGTATTCAATGTCCTTTTCAAATCAGCTTAATGCTGTACCCAAAGAGTCCATACACAGTTCATCAGCACATTTTCTTCATTATAGCCCGCTTCACCAAGTGATCTCCAGGCCCTTGCACAGTAGTAACACTATACACTCACCAAATCAATCGGCCAATCCTTTCAGATCAGCAGTCAGCGTTTTTGGCCTTGCCAGCAGGATTCCTATAGTCACTTCACCAGGCTCCTCAGGGATCCAGCCATATATATATATATAAAGGATGAAAACAGGGTCGGCCCGTGCATCTGGTGAGCGCCCTGTGTATCTGTGTTGGTGGAAGCACTTGGGTGACACTGTCGGATAAGGGGTGTACTGGTGGCAATATAAAGTTCACTGCTAAAACAGTATCACACTATTGCTGTTTTTTTCTGTTCATCCTTTATATACCGTATATATGGCTGGATCCCTGAGGAGCCTGGTGAAGTGACTATAGGAATCCTGCTGGCAAGGCCAAAAATGCGGACTGCTGATCTGAAAGGATTGGCCGATTGATTTGGTGAGCGTATAGTGTTACTACTGTGTAAGGGCCTGGAGATCACTTGGTGAAGCGGGCTATAATGAAGAAAATGTGCTGATGAACTGTGTATGGACTCTTTGGGTACAGCATTAGGCTGATTTGAAAAGGACATTGAATACAGGCATTAGTGTTCTGTAGCTCTATGTTATTTGTTGAGCGCTCTGCTTTTTGTATTGTTTTATCTATTTTGAGTGTCACATACACTTTCATGCAGTAAGCGAACCAGAGAGTTACTAGATAAAATAAGTGAGGAAGTCTAGTGAGGAGCGCTGGGTTACTAATTTCATTTTAATTTTGTACATATCGCTCTTTTGTTACAAGATGCTGTAACTATGAAGACTGGTTCCCTGCACAGACTCACAGAGACTTCGGCTCCCTGCACAGACTCACAGTGACTTCGGCTCCCTGCACAGACTCACAGTGACTTCGGCTCCCTGCACAGACTCACAGAGACTCCGGTTCCCTGCACAGACGACTCACAGAGACTCCGGTTCCCTGCACAGACTGACAGAGACTTCGGTTCTCTGCACAGACGACTCACAGAGACTCCGGTTCCCTGCACAGACAACTCACAGAGACTCCGGTTCCCTGCACAGACGACTCACAGAGACTCCGGTTCCCTGCACAGACAACTCACAGAGACTTTGGTTCCCTGCACAGACGACTCACAGAGACTCCAGTTCCCTGCAAAGACGACTCACAGAGACTCCGGTTCCCTGCACAGACGACTCACAGAGACTCCGGTTCCCTGCAACTTTGGTTCCCTGCACAGACGACTCACAGAGACTCCAGTTCCCTGCACAGACGACTCACAGAGACTCCGGTTCCCTGCACAGACGACTCACAGAGACTCCAGTTCCCTGCACAGACGACTCACAGAGACTCCGGTTCCCTGCACAGACGACTCACAGAGACTCCGGTTCCCTGCAACTTTGGTTCCCTGCACAGACGACTCACAGAGACTCCGGTTCCCTGCACAGACGACTCACAGAGACTCCAGTTCCCTGCACAGACGACTCACAGAGACTCCGGTTCCCTGCACAGATGACTCACAGAGACTCCGGTTCCCTGCACAGACTGACAGAGACTTCGGTTCTCTGCACAGACGACTCACAGAGACTCCGGTTCCCTGCACAGACAACTCACAGAGACTCCGGTTCCCTGCACAGACGACTCACAGAGACTCCGGTTCCCTGCACAGACGACTCACAGAGACTTTGGTTCCCTGCACAGACGACTCACAGAGACTCCAGTTCCCTGCACAGACGACTCACAGAGACTCCGGTTCCCTGCACAGACGACTCACAGAGACTCCGGTTCCCTGCACAGACGACTCACAGAGACTCCGGTTCCCTGCAACTTTGGTTCCCTGCACAGACGACTCACAGAGACTCCGGTTCCCTGCACAGACGACTCACAGAGACTCCAGTTCCCTGCACAGACGACTCACAGAGACTCCGGTTCCCTGCACAGACGACTCACAGAGACTCCAGTTCCCTGCACAGACGACTCACAGAGACTCCGGTTCCCTGCACAGACGACTCACAGAGACTCCGGTTCCCTGCAACTTTGGTTCCCTGCACAGACGACTCACAGAGACTCCGGTTCCCTGCACAGACGACTCACAGAGACTCCAGTTCCCTGCACAGACGACTCACAGAGACTCCGGTTCCCTGCACAGACGACTCACAGAGACTCCGGTTCCCTGCAACTTTGGTTCCCTGCACAGACGACTCACAGAGACTCCGGTTCCCTGCACAGACGACTCACAGAGACTCCGGTTCCCTGCACAGACAACTCACAGAGACTTTGGTTCCCTGCACAGACGACTCACAGAGACTTTGGTTCCCTGCACAGACGACTCACAGAGACTCCAGTTCCCTGCACAGACGACTCACAGAGACTCCGGTTCCCTGCACAGACTGACAGAGACTTCGGTTCTCTGCACAGACGACTCACAGAGACTCCGGTTCCCTGCACAGACAACTCACAGAGACTCCGGTTCCCTGCACAGACGACTCACAGAGACTCCGGTTCCCTGCACAGACAACTCACAGAGACTTTGGTTCCCTGCACAGACGACTCACAGAGACTCCAGTTCCCTGCACAGACGACTCACAGAGACTCCGGTTCCCTGCACAGACGACTCACAGAGACTCCGGTTCCCTGCAACTTTGGTTCCCTGCACAGACGACTCACAGAGACTCCGGTTCCCTGCACAGACGACTCACAGAGACTCCGGTTCCCTGCACAGACAACTCACAGAGACTTTGGTTCCCTGCACAGATGACTCACAGAGACTCCAGTTCCCTGCACAGACGACTCACAGAGACTCCGGTTCCCTGCACAGACGACTCACAGAGACTCCGGTTCCCTGCAACTTTGGTTCCCTGCACAGACGACTCACAGAGACTCCGGTTCCCTGCACAGACGACTCACAGAGACTCCAGTTCCCTGCACAGACGACTCACAGAGACTCCGGTTCCCTGCACAGACGACTCACAGAGACTCCAGTTCCCTGCACAGACGACTCACAGAGACTCCGGTTCCCTGCACAGACGACTCACAGAGACTCCGGTTCCCTGCAACTTTGGTTTCCTGCACAGACGACTCACAGAGACTCCGGTTCCCTGCACAGACGACTCACAGAGACTCCAGTTCCCTGCACAGACGACTCACAGAGACTCCGGTTCCCTGCACAGACGACTCACAGAGACTCCGGTTCCCTGCAACTTTGGTTCCCTGCACAGACGACTCACAGAGACTCCGGATCCCTGCACAGACGACTCACAGAGACTCCGGTTCCCTGCACAGACAACTCACAGAGACTTCGGTTCCCTGCACAGACGACTCACAGAGACTTTGGTTCCCTGCACAGACGACTCACAGAGACTCCAGTTCCCTGCACAGACGACTCACAGAGACTCCGGTTCCCTGCACAGACTGACAGAGACTTCGGTTCTCTGCACAGACGACTCACAGAGACTCCGGTTCCCTGCACAGACAACTCACAGAGACTCCGGTTCCCTGCACAGACTGACAGAGACTCCGGTTCCCTGCACAGACAACTCACAGAGACTTTGGTTCCCTGCACAGACGACTCACAGAGACTCCAGTTCCCTGCACAGACGACTCACAGAGACTCCGGTTCCCTGCACAGACGACTCACAGAGACTCCGGTTCCCTGCAACTTTGGTTCCCTGCACAGACGACTCACAGAGACTCCGGTTCCCTGCACAGACGACTCACAGAGACTCCAGTTCCCTGCACAGACGACTCACAGAGACTCCGGTTCCCTGCACAGACGACTCACAGAGACTCCAGTTCCCTGCACAGACGACTCACAGAGACTCCGGTTCCCTGCACAGACGACTCACAGAGACTCCGGTTCCCTGCAACTTTGGTTCCCTGCACAGACGACTCACAGAGACTCCGGTTCCCTGCACAGACGACTCCAGTTCCCTGCACAGACGACTCACAGAGACTCCGGTTCCCTGCACAGACGACTCACAGAGACTCCGGTTCCCTGCACAGACTGACAGAGACTTCGGTTCTCTGCACAGACGACTCACAGAGACTCCGGTTCCCTGCACAGACAACTCACAGAGACTCCGGTTCCCTGCACAGACGACTCACAGAGACTCCGGTTCCCTGCACAGACAACTCACAGAGACTTTGGTTCCCTGCACAGACGACTCACAGAGACTCCAGTTCCCTGCACAGACGACTCACAGAGACTCCGGTTCCCTGCACAGACGACTCACAGAGACTCCGGTTCCCTGCAACTTTGGTTCCCTGCACAGACGACTCACAGAGACTCCGGTTCCCTGCACAGACGACTCACAGAGACTCCGGTTCCCTGCACAGACGACTCACAGAGACTCCGGTTCCCTGCACAGACGACTCACAGAGACTCCAGTTCCCTGCACAGACGACTCACAGAGACTCCGGTTCCCTGCACAGACGACTCACAGAGACTCCGGTTCCCTGCAACTTTGGTTCCCTGCACAGACGACTCACAGAGACTCCGGTTCCCTGCACAGACGACTCACAGAGACTCCAGTTCCCTGCACAGACGACTCACAGAGACTCCGGTTCCCTGCACAGACGACTCACAGAGACTCCGGTTCCCTGCAACTTTGGTTCCCTGCACAGACGACTCACAGAGACTCCGGTTCCCTGCACAGACGACTCACAGAGACTCCGGTTCCCTGCACAGACAACTCACAGAGACTTCGGTTCCCTGCACAGACGACTCACAGAGACTTTGGTTCCCTGCACAGACGACTCACAGAGATTCCAGTTCCCTGCACAGACGACTCACAGAGACTCCGGTTCCCTGCACAGACTCACAGAGACTCCGGTTCCCTGCACAGACGTCTCACAGAGACTACGGTTCTCTGCACAGACGACTCACAGAGACTCCAGTTCCCTGCACAGACGACTCACAGAGACTCCGGTTCCCTGCACAGACGACTCACGGAGACTTTGGTTCCCTGCACAGAGGACTCACAGAGACTTCAGTTCCCTGCACAGACTCACAGAGACTTCGGTTTCCTGCACAGACGACTCACAGAGACTCCGGTTCCCTGCACAGACGACTCACAGAGTCGACTTTGGTTCCCTGCACAGAGGACTCACAGAGACTTCAGTTCCCTGCACAGACTCACAGAGACTTCGGTTCCCTGCACAGACTTACAGAGACTTCGGTTCCCTACACAGACTCACAGAGACTTTGGCTCCCTGCACAGACTCACAGAGACTTTGGCTCCCTGCACAGACTCACAGAGACTTCGGCTCCCTGCACAGACTCACACTTAGGCTCCCTGCACAGACTTTCGGCTCCCTGCACTTTGCATTGTTAAGACCTCTCCAGAGGTGTCGGTACATTGTTAAGACCTCACCAGAGGTGTTGGTACATTGTTACGACCTCACCAGAGGTGTCAGTAATTATCGTCTGACTTGGTGAAGGCTTTATGAATTGACATTTGCTGACAATGTACTACACAAACTACAATATGTTTAGACCTATGTGGATTTCACAACTCAAAAACATTCAAGTAAGTTGACCGCCATCTATCCAAAAACATCTTAACCAAGTGTGAACAGTTGTAAGTAATATTTAACTACAAACAAATCAAATGATATATCATACACACATAAATAGAAACACGCTACACAAGCATGTTATTCTTTATAATAAAAGTCCTACCTGTGTATACAATTTTTGGATTCCAGGTATGCCATGCCAGAAGCAGCATCTACGGCAAATTTCACTAGCTGTTTAGTTTTCATATCATCCTTCTTCTTCCTTAAAAATGATAGGAAATCACCACCTAGATAAAAAGACAGATGGACAATCAGAATCCATAAAAGCAGCACTTTAACAAGTCTCTCATTAGCACTTAGACTGACAGTAGCAATGTGCACATTTAATCACGTCTGGAATAATTTTATATTAGGATAAATTAGATCAAGTATTTGTCACTAATTATTTTTGAAAAATACAGTCAGTTCCAAGCTGTACATTATACATTAGCCTCAGAAAATCAGTTGTGTAAAGCTGAGATATTCAATGCTATTATTAAAGAAATAATCATACAGAAAGCTACACCAGGGGTGAGTTTCAAATTTGCCCAGACATGATGTGGAGAATTAGTTTGGTGGTTCCTTGGACGCTGCATGGTGTTAGGTCTGTTTCACACAATATAAGAAATATAGCGAAAATCAAACACCTTATCCCAGCTGAAGACCTACCTACCCAGGTTCATGTATTTGTATCCTCCCGCCTAGACTACTGCAACGCCCTGTTCATTGGCTCTACAGATAAGGTTCTGCGCCCCTTACAGCTAGTACAGAATGCTGCAGCCAGACTCCTAGCCAATGCCCCCCGCAGCTCACACATCACCCCAGTACTGCAAACTCTTCACTGGTTGCCAATAAAATGGAGAATCAATTTTAAGATCTGCCTGCTGACATTCAAGGCTCTACACCACATGGGACCCAAATACATAGCGGATCCATAGGAACTTTATGCCCCTCCACGCACCCTCCGCTCTGCCAACAAGATGAAGCTGGTTATTCCCAGGATACACTTAACATTTGGTGCTCGGGCCTTTTCCTATGCAGCCCTTACTCTATGGAATTCACTTCCACAATCAGTACGAGAGGCTCCTTCTCTGGAAAGCTTTAAAAAAAAAGGCTAAAAACTCTCCTCTTTTTCCGAGCCTTGGAGACTGCATAATGCAGGGTCACAGCGCTTTGAGTCCCCAGGGAGAAAAGCACTATAGAAATATTATTGCTATTGCTAAATCTACATATTTCTGGTCCAGTCCTGTCCTGTCCGTTTTGCATCAGTTTTCTATCAGTTTTACTGAATGGACTGAAAATGTACACCTTTTATGTGTGAACACACCCACAGATACACAAACAAAACAGATACAAAACCGACAGGACTGGACCGGAAATATACACCTTTTATATGTAAACCAAGCCATAGAAACACATACAAAGCCGATTCTGACTGTGAAAAAGACAGGACACCTTTTATGTGTGAACCAAGCCTCTGGAGAGGGAGTGTGAGGTTGTGTATGGCTTGCACTTCAACCTCTTCCCTGTGGGAAGAAGGTTTGGCCCAGGGATAGGTGCAACACAGGAACAACTCAAGCTTAACCCTTTCCACTCGTATGTCCCGCATAGCGGGACATTGCGAATTTCCTGTTGCACTCGTATGTCCCGCTATGCGGGACATAATTTCAGCGGCGGTTTGTAGGCACATCTGCGGGGGGCAAAGTCCGATCTCTCTTTCCTTGTATGGTGGGCATGTAAGAGTACATGCCCACACAGGTGGTACCCCCTGCCCCAAACTGGAAGTGCGCGATCAGTGCTACCAGGAAGTGACAGATGCATTGAAAGTTCCTTGCATTTTCCTTGCAGATTATTTGCTGATTCCTTTGCAGATTTCTTGCAGATTGCTTGCAAAGGTGCATTAAGGAGCAATGGCATCCTATGCAATGGACATGGAGGAGTGTCTAAATAGTAGCCAGCATTTCATTGCTCTAATTCCCAATCGAAATACCAAAGATTGCATCGTGTGTAGTGACATGAAGACACCAGGTGGCAGGCATAAAACCACCTATTATTGTGAAACTTGCTCACGCAAGCCAGGATTACACCCAGAAAATTGCTGTAAAATTTACCATACCTTGGCTTTCTTCTCTGCTACCAGCCAATAGATGATGCCAAACTGTCCAAATAAGGTACTAGATTAAATGTTTTAATGTGTTCTTTAAAATAAGATATACCATGTTACTATGTTCTGTTCCATGTTAAAATGGGAGAGAGAGTAAAAGGGAGCGTGCATTTCTGTAAAAAAAAAAACAAAAAAAAAAAAAACTGAGCAGAAACGAGTCCCTTTAGGGAAAAACTCTGAGTGGAAAGGGTTAAAGAGAATCTGTACTGTGAAAATCTTACATAAATAAACGTACCAGCCCGTTTGTTGTCTTCTCCTAGCCCCCTCTGTGACATTTTCGCTGCTCCCCGCTGCTTTCTTAGTAATAAAATCACTGTTTTATTCATTGTTTTTGTTAACAATAAAGATGGCCGCCAAACAGGAAATACATCATCAGTGCAGGTGCCTGTTTGCAGAGGCTCCTCTCAAACTTGGTTTGATTGCTGGAATGTTAAGCCCTGTCTACATGGGGAGATGTGGAGGCGATCCAGCAGCTCGATTAGCCGTCGGATCGCCTCTTTCGCATCCCCGCTGCATCCCCGCTCGCGCGGCGTATTCGATCCCTCGCTCGTCCCCGCCCGGCGCCGCTTATCTTCCACTCGATTCTCTGCCATTGTCCCCTCATGGGGAATGAGCAGGGAATCGGGGGCGCACAAATCGGGCCTGTCGGAACTTATCAATCGAGTCGCATCAGCGGCTCGATTGATAAGGAACATCGCCACCTCATCTACGCGTGTAGATGAGGCTTTACACCACTTGTTGCCTTAGCTGCTTGTCTGAGCTCTGAACTGATCTTTCTGCACTCACAGCTGTTCACAAGGTCACAGCTCATGAGCCTGCAGACGCTAGCTGTAAGCAAAGACCTTGTCTGACTCATACACACAGCACACACACACAGAGCCAGGAGGGGGCGTGGAGGATGTGCGTATAACTTCTCCCTATCACAGCAGAGCAGTGCATTCCTCTCTGCCTCGACAAGGCTTGACAAAGGAAAGAAGATTAGATTTATTACAGAGACAGTGCAACTAGAAAAGGCTGCAGCAAGCCAGACCACATTAGAACAGGTGTAGGAACTTATAGGATAGAAGAAACAAGGCTGCAAATTTGGTTACAGTCTCTTTAACCACTTAAGGACCGCAGGAATTTTCAATGATCTGTGCTTGGTGGGCTCTTCAGCCCCCAGCACAGATTGTGTGGCAGGCAGGGCGATCAGACTCCCCCTCCCCTTTTCCCCACTAGGGGAATGTCCTGCTGGGGGGTCTGATTGCCGCCACTCACTTTCGCCTAGCGGGGGCTCCTCAAAGCCCCCCTCCACAGCGCTATTCCCCCTCCCTCTCCTGCCCAAGATAGGCGGTACAGGACAGCGATCCGTCCTGTACCGCCTCAGATAGGCTTCAGCCTATCAGATGCAGCGATCCCCGGCCAATCAGAGGCTGGGGATCGCCGATCTCCTTTACGGCACTGCTGCGACAGCAGCGCCGTGCGATGTAAACACCGGGGATGTCTTCCTTGGGTGTTTACATTTAGCCTGCGAGTTGGATCGGAGGCTCGCAGGCTGTTCACAGAGACTCCTTCTGTGAACTGACAGGAAACACCACTGCGACCAGCCGCCGCCTATCGGCGTTAGCTGGTCGTTAAGTGGTTAAGCTAACACAAGAATACAATACAATAATACAATACAATAACATTTGTAAAGCGCTTTTCTCCCATAGGACTCAAAGCGCATAGCTGTGTCTCAGATTAATACAGGGTTTCAGGCTGGGTTGTGTTACAGAGGAGATAGTCAGATGTTCATGAATGCCAGACTGAAAAGGTAGGTTTTCAGTTTAGACTTAAATGTTTCCAGGGATGGGGCTGTCCTGATTGGGTGTGGCAGGGAGTTCCAAAGTGAAGGGGCAGCATGACAAAAGGCTCTGTCTCCAAAGGTTTTGAGGTGGACTCTGGGGGTGACCAAGGTGTTACGTCCTTTTGATCTAAGATTGTGGGGGGTGTGATGTAGTTGCAACAAGTCCTTCAGGTATCCAGGGCCCAGATTGTGCAAGGATTTGAATGTCAGTAAGCCAATCTTAAACAGAACAGAAAGAAGATAACAGGCAGTGCACTGTGAGCAACTCATGCAAATAAGTATGAGGGGAATACTAGAGAGTTCAACATTAACCTCCCTGGCGTTCAATTTCCCAGGATTTCTGTGCAAAAAGTGAGCCAATTAATTTTCATAACTTTTTTCTCCTGTAACTTGCCAAAATGTATCAAGCAAGGGTCTAGTATACAGTGCAGGAGAGTATTGACGTGTATGCATGTCAATATTATTCACAGCATGTTTTGTATTGAGGTGTATAACCGTTAATACTGCTAGGGAGGTTCCATTTTAGGCAAAAAACACTACACCTGTTCGTCAGTCCCTACCCTTTGAAAATACTGCCTTTTTATAGCCTCCCACAGACAGTGTAAATCAGATTCTTTGGTTTAAGACTCCTCTCAGTCTCCATCTATGTTAAGAGCAAGTGGAGTCCTGCTATGATCTCATTTCTCTGCCCTCCCTCTGTTGGTTGTCTCTCTTTTCATTAAAGGACTTCCAAGGCAAAATCTATGTTTTACTCACCTGGTGCTTCTTCCAGCCCCGTGCAGCAGTCGAAGTTCCTCTCCTTAGCCCTGGTCCTCCTCGGTGTCCCTGCTGGCCGCTCGCAATGATGGCGACTCGCCAGCGGGGTCGACTCTTCTGCGCCTGCCCGCGCCTCCATGTCATCTGGTGCATGCTGCACCTGCCAACAACTACTGCGCAGACGCATTAGGTGCCAGATGACGTGGACGCATGGGCACGAGGACCTGGGCAGACGCAGAAGAGCCAACCCAGTTGGTGGGTCGCCATCATTGCAGGTGGCCAGCGGGGACACCAAAGAGGACCGTGGCTACGGAGAGGAACTTAGACCGCTGCTCAGGGGTGGAAGAAGCCCCATGTGAGTAAAACATAGATTTTTAATTTCACAGCGGAAGTCCTTCAATCTGTTATGCACATGTATAAAACTAAAAATCCCACAACCCAGTGAGCCACCTCACTTCCAGCAACCGCAGTGCTGTGCAAAGCAAAGAAGCAGAATTGCATATGGAAATAAATGTATTTGTGTGGGATAAAGTAAGAGGAAAGTATACATTAGGTATTTTACATGTACAGTATTTAAAAATTACCAAGTTTCAAACCACTATTTCACCAATGAGGGTTTTTTCCCCTATGTACAAGAGCAATTTTAACCTATCAGCGCTCCTCCCTTTCATTCGCCAATAACTTTATCACTACTACTAATAGCAACAAAATGATGTACTGTATATCTTGTTGTTTTCACCACCTATTAGGCTTTCTTTGGGTGGTACATACTACAGTAATTAAACCCCACATATTTGCCCATTTGTCCCAGTTATTACACCGTTTAAATTATGTCCTTATCACAATGTATGGGGAAAAATTTTTATTTGGAAACTAAGGTGTATTTTTTTCAGTTTTGAGTCCACCACTAGATCTCCCCCTACTTTATTCCTCCTGTGTACTGTTCAATGTGCTTTGTGTATGCTTTACTTTCACTTTTGTCAATAACCACCGGCATCTGATCACAGGCACTTTGATCAGTGAATGGGAAGTTTTCCCATTCATTAGTCAGCATATTAATGGGCAGTGATGAGAACACTCACAGGAGCGCACGTGGATACATGGTGGGAGTTTGCGGCAAGAGACATATCTACGTCCCTAGAACTTTAGATGAAGTCCTGTAGTGTGTAGATATAATGCCTCTGGCGTCATAAGTAGTTAAATAAAGGAAGGAAAGGGGGTAAAAAAATATTAACTATTTAATAGAGTCTGAAGCCTAAAAACATACCTCGTTTTACTAGGCAGTCCTGTTCAGCAATAAGACCATAGCTGAAACGCTGCATTCCTGCAGCAGAACGATCAATTAATACCCCCGAGGCAAAATTCAGGGCTCTTTCTGGTTAGAGGCAGAGCTTTGTGCAGTAGCTCTGCCTGTCTCGTCAATCACCGCCTCCTCCCGCCCCTCTGTCTTCTTCTACTGAGAGGGGCAAGGAGAGACGGAGATTCGCAGAGATTGGTGTGACTGGAGGCAGAGTTACAGCTCTGCCTTCCCCGGGCAGCAAAATCCACGACCTGGAAAGTCGTGGAATTTTGCCCCGGGATTTCAGGGGTATTAATCATTCAGCCACGGGGACGCGGCGTTTCAGCTATGGCCTTATTGATTAACAGGACTGCCTAGTAAAACGGGTTTTTTTAAGGCTTCAGACTCTTAATAATTGGACTTTGATGGGTGTTTGCAGACTACACTTATCCACTTATCTACACGGACTACAATTATCCATTAGTACTCTGTAATTATTACTCTGTGTTTTATAACCCTCCAACATCTTTCTCTCATAGCCACTTTTACATTTTTTTTTCCACAACCTGTGATACAGTTGGCTCTTCTGCCATATCAGACTAGATGGACTAGCCTTTGTTTCCTAAGCACATCAATGACCATGGTGTTGTCAGCAATTCACTGGTTGTCCTTCCCTTGACCACCTTTATTAGGCAGTAAAAACTGCATACCAGGAATAACCCATAAGACCTGACGATTTGGAAATGCTACCACCCAGTTCTGTAGCCATTGCAATAGTCACTCCGACCACCACATTTCTGCCAAATATATCTTATACCTTGACAGGTGCCACAGTGGCAAAATAATCAAGGCTATTCATTTTACCCTTCAGTGGTTGAAATGCTTTCACTGATCAATCTAAATTCATACAACCCACATAATACCAAGTTATACAAATACATACGCCTAGTTTCCTTCTTTAGTAACGGTGCATAAATCATAATGATTGGATCTAGGTTAGACACTTATTTTCCCACAGTGTTAACATGGGGTTGAACAAGCATGTGTTCTAGAAATATGAATTCAGATTTTGTTAGCAATGTAAAACTAGCTACTTGTGTTTCACAATAAACCGGATAATGCGGGGTTATTAAACAGATTTAAGAGCAGAGCAACGGAGTCCCCAAAGCCTTGGCATATTAAGTTGGAGTGTTTGTGAGAAGGATTTGCATTTTAATTGCTATCATCTACACTTTTCATCCATTGTGCCAGCATTAGATTGTAGTCTTCTGAAGGAATAGGCTCTCCTCAGGTGATGACCTTAATGGGTTTCTCTCCTTAATGACAGCTCCTGGTATGTTACACCTGCTTATCCTTAAGCTACCGCTAAGCTGTAACGTTTGCCGGTTTTACAAATGTCAGCTATATATTTTATCTCAAGGCAGGCTGTTGTGTGAGAAAACTTTAAATGAGTTCAGTAACCTAGTTCTCATTGTTTACAAAGCAGATCATAATGAAAAGCCTACAAAATAAACAGCAAAAGCCTTGCATTAATAATAATGTGGCTCCAAGACAATCGGGTCACCAGAAAAATCACCGGATCCCTACATTTCCCAAAATGTGACATTTTTGTGGCATCATTTGACATCTGGTCATGTTACCTGGTGGCGAAAAAATAAATAAAAATGACTTCTTATGTCTGAGCATGGCCACACTCAGATGTGACTCTGTAGGGGGCTGCTTTGTCTCCGTGCAAAGCGCTATATAGCAGGTGGCCAGTGCGACAGCACAACTGACAACCAGTGAATTCACCAATTTAGCGGCTACTGAGAAAAGTCTGATCAGACATGTTGGGAAATCTTTATATGAGAGGGGTGGAGTAGGAGAGGCATAAAACTTGATGGCCCAACAGTGTATCCAGTAGTACAGTGCTGCCGGATTGATTGATCAATGCATGATAGAGTTTTGTTAGGATCTATTGAAATTGAGTTTCCTTTAAAAGATGGGAATCAATCAAATTCCAATCGGATAAGGATTGAACAGCTTGGCATATCATGCCATAATTAACCTGTGTATGGCTAGCTTAAAGTAAACCTGAGGTGAGAGACACATGGAGGCTGACATTTACTTCCTTTTATACAATGCACATTGCCTGGCTGTCCTGCTGATCCTCTGTCTATAATAATTTTAGCACTAGACCCACTAGCACAAGAATGGAGATTAGATGTCTCTGACTGAAGTCTGACAAGGTTAGCCACATGCTAGGTTTCAGGTGTGTGATTCAGAAACTACTGAGCAGGACACAAAGATGAACAGGACTGTCAGGCAGAACCAGGAATCTTTTTTGCCTGCTATTGGTGTAAGTTTGGGCGCCGCCTTAGAGGCCAATTGTATTTATCCCCAAGGGGGGATACATTTTGATGCGCAGGGATGATTAAGGTTAGCGGGGGGGGGCTGGCTAACCTTTACATCGTAGCTAATTTTTGCTTGTTGTTATCAGGTTCTACCTAATTCATCCCAAAATAAATGCAAAGTTCCCACAAGTTTCAATTTGGGGACATTGAAGTTGATTCACAAAACATTTCTCAGGAATTATCCGTCGTTACAACTTTTCATTGCCTTCCAAGCAAAAAGAATCACGCAAAGTAGTTCCTGTGTATCTTATCTTCAGTATTACTTTACTTTTTTTAATCTTAAGATTGTTTTTTTTATATATATTTTTTTTTTTATAGATTAGGTAAAAAACATAAGGGGCAATGTGTAATTCACTTTTCCTCCTACAAGATATTTTCACACCTTATCAATAAAATGCAATTTACAGGGGTTTTGTGGCCCTTTTTTAAAATGCAATTTAAATGAAGAGATATGTTCCTTTCATAAGTACTAATCTTTTTTCCCCTGTCTCATGTAGAAACAGCTGTGCTCTCTATCTCCTGCTCCTTTCTAATTATTCGTCTAGTTAGACGAATATTGTGCTGCAGGAAGAGGCAGACAGTCTAGCAGCTGTTCCTCCCTGCTATCTGCCTCCCCCTCCTACAAATCATCTGATGAGTCATCCCTCACCTTTCTGCAAGCTCCAGACAGCAGGGGGAGGGAGATCTGCCTCTTGAGACTTCAGCTCAGCTCTTGTGCACAGCAGTACAGGAAGAATGTGTACTGACCTGGAGCACTTTACATTGCAACCATCTTGCCCAAAGGTTTAAAAATTATATTTTATTATTTATTGGGAGCAGCGAAAATAGGAGAAATGAAGAGGGGGAATAATGGTGAAAACAGTAATATGTTTATTTTAATGTGCTGTAAATTCAACACAGGTCTTTAAGCCAACAGCAACCGAGAAAATGTTTTATAGTTCTTTTTCACTCACTTTTTAGTACTTCTTCAGCTGCAGAGTGCAAAAAGTTATTTTAGATGAAAAATGATCTCCACTGTGAAAATGTGAATTGAATAAAGGCCAAGGAGAGATAACTCATAAGAAAAGATTTTTGAACCAACCACATTATGAGCTGCAGCCAAATGCAACTCATCATGGGCAGAGAAATTGCATCTTGCAGATTTAACTCAGTACAGGTTTCCTTTATTATTATTATTTATTGTATTTATAAAGCGCCAACATATTACGCAGCGCTGGACATTAATTTAGGTTACAGACAATATTTAGGGGTGACAAACAGCAATATGACAATACAGGAATACAAGAAAACCAGATCACACAGCACAGTATGAGTACAAGGTAATGCTTAGTCAGTCACTGGATGGAGCATAGAGATTAGACAAGTTAGGTTCACTCAAATGCATAGCATGGGTGCACAGTAATAGAGTTGCATGATCAGGTAGGACACAAAAGGAGGAGGACCCTGCCCAAAGGCTTACAATCTAGAGGGAGAGGTAGGTACACGAGAGGTAGGGGACCAGAGTTCAGCTGTGGGTTAAGAGCAATTGTGAGGGGTGGTAGGCCAGAGTGAAAAGGTGAGTTTTGAGGGCCTTCTTGAAGGTGTTGAAGGAGGGGGCTGCCCTAATGGGTGGAGGTAGGGCGTTCCATAGTGTTGGAGCGGCTCTTGAAAAGTCTTGGAGGCGTGCATGGGACTGGGTGATGCGGGGGATAGTCGGGCAAAGTTCATTGGAGGAGCGGAGTGAGCGGCTTGGTGTGTATCTCTGAGTAAGATCAGAAATGTAGGTTGGACAGGTTTTGTGAACGGATTTGTAGGTCAGACACAATATTTTGAATCTGATTCTGGACTGGATAGGAAGCCAGTGGAGGGATTCACGGAGGGGAGCCGCCCTGGTGGAGCGATGGGAGTAGTGGATAATTCTGGCTGCCGCATTCATGATGGACTGCAGTGGGGCTATTCGGGTTATAGGGAGGTCAGGAAAGAGCGAATCTTACAGATGTTACGAAGGTGGAAGTTGCAGGACTTTGTGAGGTTTTGGATGTGGGGAGTGAAGGAGAGTGTGGAGTCCTTTAACTATAATGCGTTATTTCATTAAAATGCAAGTTAAACATGTTGGTTTATGTAGATGACAAGTACTTGAAACGTGCAGGAATACAATGGCTATTTATTATTTCCCTTCAGCACTTCAGTTGGCAAATTACCTATTCATGCTAAATCTCAGCAAGCAGCAGGTCTCTGCTTAAGACTGCATGCATTAAATATTGTTTTGTACTGAAAAAAAAAAAACTGTTCATAAAACACCTCAAAAGAATAAAGTTCTAATTAATTTGCTAGGGAAAATGGATAAAACAGCCATTAAAATCCATATTGCACGGTATTATAAAATCCTTTCTTAGCACTATGGTTTCCAATTATATTGTATTTAGCTGCTCTATGTTTTCATGTACTTCTAGATGAAAGTCATAAGCAGCAAGAAAATGTCTTACAGACTCAATTTCCCACAAATGACTTTTGCAAGAGAATGTTCTCATCTTTTTAGTATTGATTTATTGGCGTTCCAGCTTTATTGTTGGATGAAATAGTATATGCTACTGAGCAAGACTGTCTTCATAAAAATACAGATCACACAAGCATGATAAAGACAAAAAGAAGAGCCCGGGTCACATATTATTAAACTGAGCTCTACGGTATAGCACCAAAATTATTTAGGAAAAAAAGTGATGTTTGTCATAAAGAAGAAGTATTCACATAAAAGTATTCACAATCAGCGGGAAGGGACGCGGGCGGGGAGGGGCAACATAGAGGAGGCGGGGGAGCGGCGGAGAGTGACAATGTACATGTAAACAGCCTGCTGGCGACACACTGCGTGTCGCTAGCATGGTGGCTTACTTTGGGGGGCACAGCAGAGTGCAGGGAGGGCCTGGGAGGAGATAATATAGCAACAGAGGCTGGCCATTATATGCAGCCTCTGTGTGCTAATAGGATTTGTAAAACCCACCTCGGGTTCTCTTTAATTCTGAGTGGGGACAGGTCTGATCTCCTCACCTGCATTTACAGTGGTTGCCTAGGAGGTAACCCTGGTTTGTGAGCATCTCTTTCTCACAATATTCACCCATTTCCAGTACATACTACACTATATCAGGCTCTCGGTGTTCCTTTTGTAGTGCTCAATAATCAATTTAGTGTGAACCTTTTTTAAATATAAGGTGCTATAGGTACTATTGGCTATACACAAAAAATACTCTCCTGCTCCCCCATAATTGTAACATTGTTAAATCCTGACACCCCTAGTAGCCAAAGTTCAGTTGTATTATAGCTGAAGTGTGATGTACCATGCCCTAGGTACCTAGTTGGTGTGAAATCGGTTAAATGTTCATGGCGCCAATATTATACAGATAGCGCCAACAATAACGATAATTATATTGGCTTTATACTTAATAACTATAGCATTTAAAAAAAGTGTTTAATTTGGAGAGATAGGTTGACTGCACTCCTTCCCACATTCCCCCACATAGGGAGGGCCTGGAGGGAGATAGTATAGCAACAGAGGCTGGGCATTATATGCAGAACCAGCCTCTGTGCGCTAATAGGATTTGTAAAACCCACCTCGGGTTCTCTTTACTGCTGGGTACACACGGTGCATTCCCGCACTCGATTCCCTGCTGGATTTCCGGACGCTCGATTATCTCCGACATGTCCGGTTCGCGGTTTGATGGATCGGTAGGTCGATTTGGCATACTTTACATGAGAATCATCGAAACGCGATCGGAAATGCTCGGAAATAATCGAGCGGCCGGGAATCGAGTGGGGCATCGAGTGCGGGAACGCACCGTGTGTAACCAGCATTAGAAGTCGCTCTCTGTAGATTGGAAAAAAGGGGGTATATCACCCTTCCACCAGGGGTGGACACAATTCTTTCAGATAGAAAACAGAGGCGCCAGAAGGCCACTATAAAACAGTATGTTGTCAGCGATGCACCAGAGGCGCTTGGTGCATCACTGACAACATACTGTTTTATACCCTTGTTTATTGCCTCATGAAGCAGGTTATACCTGCAAAACGCATTGCAACACTTTTGGGAGTAGATCAATGAATGTATGTCATTTTGAAATTGACTGTTATTGTGTCTGATTATAGGAGAGTAAGTCCACCGCTGCCTTCCAAGCATTTTTAAGTATTTTAGTTTATTTTATCCTTCTGGTGCCTCTGTTTTCTATCTACAATGATTATTGAGCACGCTAGAGATACTCATTAAAGCAAACCTGAAGTGAAAATAAACTTATGATATAATAATTGTATGTGTAGCACAGCTAAGAAATAGTACATTAGTAGCAAATAAACAAATTATCATATTGATTTCCAGTACAGGAAGCGTTGAAAAAAACTTCAGTCATCTATGCAAAAGAGCTTCTCTGACCTCTTTGACCCACTGAGTCCAATATATAGTCCTGTTTTCTGAATCACTTTAACAACAAAGAAACTGTGAGAGACAGTTTGAGATAAGGTTTTACTGCTGGACAGTTCACAGGGTCATTATTTCTGCTTTGTTGTATAGTTTAATGGACATAGGCCCATATGCAATTTCATTTTTCTCCTGAGTTTTCTCCTAGGGATAATTCTTCATCTTGTATTTAAAATCATTTTTCACCACTTTGCAACTGAATAAGTACCAAAAATATGTGAAAAAGGTGCTACCAAACTTATTTTGAGTTTATTCTTGCTTGCTGGTGTTTTAAAATGGATTCTATTTACAAGTTGTGAACATATCACCCAGGAGAAAACGCAGGTGAAAAAGATTATTGCATATGGGCCGTAGTGTGCTTTTAAAACGGCAACTGTGACAGAATGATACGTTATTAAAAAAAATTATATAACTAAAAATAAAAATGAGACTATTTTCTTTGCTACTAATGTTATATTCTTCAGGTACTGCAAATCATCCTACTGACTCATTACATCCATTACCAGTTATCACTACTGGAGGCACCATTCCAAAGCTGGGTAGAATGCTTTCCAAATTAACAAAGGACTCAACTGTATTTTTGCAGCAGTATGTAAAAAAAAAAAAAAAAAAAAAAAAAGGAAAAATACTGGGTATCTGAGGCCCTTTTCATTGCTCTGCATCCAAGCACTTCTAATCACCGAAGTAAATTGCTAAGCGACTTTGCATATATTTTGTAAATTCTCAAGTGTTTCAGTATCTTTCTGAAGAAAGCAAAAGTTAGTAAGAAAAATACATGAATAAATAAATAAAAGTCAAATTAACTTTCTGAAATGGCAATATTTCTTTCCTTAAAAAATTCCTACAGGAACTATTTCATAAATAACATTTGCAGAGCAAACTCTGAAGGGAATAACAACATTACTGTAATGTAGCATATCATCTCAGGGGCAATGCACAGTGACTATTATTACAGCTATGCAATCTGCCAGAAGCTTCTACAGCCTAGTAAGAGACAAATTAAAGGAAATAAGTCTCGTTTCTGTAAGATTAATGTGTACTGGATGTCTGTATAAGTGGGCAGCTCTGACTATTCCATCCTCGTTTGTTGTGGCATATTAGGCACTAAATGAAACATTAGATGGAAACCACACTGGACAGCTACATTGTAACATCAGCTTGGAAGAACACCCATGCACTCTCTGCTCAGATAAAACGGCTGTGCTAAGAGGAAGATGCACACCAGAAAACAGCTCACAAAACATCTAATGTACAGATACAAGGCACAACTGGGGGCTCTCTGGCTACCAAATCTGGGGGGTGGTTGGCTACCTATACTGGGGCACCCTCCAGCTACTTATACAGAGGGACACATCTGGCTGCCTGACAAGCTGCTGTTGGAAGGAGACCCGCCACCTGGGAAACTGCTGACAAAGGAGATCTGCCTTTGAGAAGCCGGAGAGGACATTTAGAGGTTACATATGTAAGGGGCAACATATAGATAGGCAATCTAACACAGCCTTCTAAAACAGACCAAATAATTGCTTATATAAAGGGTACAAAATATTTGACATTTGAGTGGTTCAAGAAAATCAAGAACCTTTTTAGAATTCATTTTTCAGAAAATGATTGTCCAATCTCAACCGAAAAGTAATTTCTGCACATGTCTTCTGACTTAGCCCTCCCTCATTTACGCAACAATAGTCAAATGGTGAAATTCTTCAGCTTAGCCACCTAATAATCTCGTGACATGAACAAATGGTTATCAGCTTCTTACGTGACTTCACTGCTAAACTGCTCATAATGGCTGCTTAATAACTGAGTGAATTTTGGATTTTCTTTCTGAAGCTTCTGGGTTTACTTGCCCTTCTGGTCAGACTCATTCAGTCCAGTGACTAGACCAAATAAGCATATATGATAAGCTGTGGCAAGCACTGCATGAAGGCATAAATACAGACTGTAATAAGCCAACTCACCTGGTACAAGTTCCATAACAATGTATATTGGTTGTCGCTGTGTGCACACTCCAATGAGTTTGACAATATTGACATGGTCATACTGCTTCAATATTCTGTACAAAGATAAGAAAACAGAACACGTATTTTACAATAATGTAGCCTTCAGTCACCATTCTGCAAAAAAAATGCTTCAGAACTAAAGGTTCCAATAGCTACAGAATAACCAGAATTGTGGGCAGACAACAGTGTAGCACACTGAACTAACTCCTTAAGGAGAACATATATTAACCTCCTTGCCGGTTTTCCCGACCTGAGCTCGGGGTAGAAAAAAGCAGCTGCTATCGGTGATCCCGACCTCAGGTCGGGGTAGGCATTGCAGAGCTTTACCTGTAGTTGTGGAGTCCCGCGCGCGATCTCGCTGCGCAGCGGGACTCCAGCCTCTCTCCCCGGCAGTGTGGGGTCTTTCCCTGGCCGCCGGGATCCCCCATGTCCCCGCTATTCTTCCGGGGACCCGGCAGCCAGTTGGAGCAGCGCAGCCGTGGTGGTGTCAGCAGAGCGGTGGTGGCAGCGTGACGTCATCGGGGGCGGGGCTAACATTGAAAACGAACTTCTCTATATTAGAGAAATATAGAGAAGTTCGTTTATATGTATATTAGCGCCATCTTGTGGGCAAAGAGAAAACTTCAGCCCAGGAGCCCAGGAAGGTAATTTTTTTTTTATTTTGCTGCAGATCTCCCTGCCAGAATGATTTTTTTCAGGTTTTAGGGTCTGAAAGAGTGAAAAAAAATTGCACCGCTTTTAGACCCTAAAATCTGGAAAGAATCAGACCGCCAAGGAGGTTAAGATACCTGGCCACTAGACTACATACTGACGTTACTGTTAACAGATTTGTCCAGTACTTTCTATGTACAAATCACAAAGAGTCTGACGTTCTGGATGCCTCAAATGCAGCTGGTCATAAATATTACAATATAGCTAGAAAAGTAGTCAACATCCAACTATCCTTTTACATATCAATATTTCCATTAACTTGAGTTCTTTCTTGGCTGAGAACTTGTGAGCATTATATACTTGAATATACAGCTTACAGGGAGTGCAGAATTATTAGGCAAGTTGTATGTTTGAGGAATAATTTTATTATTGAACAACAACCATGTTCTCAATGAACCCAAAAAAAACTCATCAATATCAAAGCTGAATATTTTTGAAAGTAGTTTTTAGTTTGTTTTTAGTTTTAGCTATTTTAGGGGGATATCTGTGTGTGCAGGTGACTATTACTGTGCATAATTATTAGGCAACTTAACAAAAAACAAATATATACCCATTTCAATTATTTATTTTTACCAGTGAAACCAATATAACATCTCAACATTCACAAATATACATTTCTGACATTCAAAAACAAAAACTAATCAGTGACCAATATAGCCACCTTTTTTTGCAAGGACACTCAAAAGCCTGCCATCCATGGATTCTGTCAGTGTTTTGATCTGTTCACCATCAACATTGCGTGCAGCAGCAACCACAGCCTCCCAGACACTGTTCAGAGAGGTGTACTGTTTTCCCTCCTTGTAAATCTCACATTTTATGATGGACCACAGGTTCTCAATGGGGTTCAGATCAGGTGAACAAGGAGGCCATGTCATTAGTTTTTCTTCTTTTATACCCTTACTTGCCAGCCACGCTGTGGAGTACTTGGATGCGTGTGATGGAGCATTGTCCTGCATGAAAATCATGTTTTTCTTGAAGGATGCAGACTTCTTCCTGTACCACTGCTTGAAGAAGGTGTCTTCCAGAAACTGGCAGTAGGACTGGGAGTTGAGCTTGACTTCATCCTCAACCCGAAAAGGCCCCAAAAGCTAATCTTTGATGATACCAGCCCAAACCAGTACTCCACCTCCACCTTGCTGGCGTCTGAGTCGGACTGGAGCTCTCTGCCCTTTACCAATCCAGCCACAGGCCCATCCATCTGGCCCATCAAGAATCACTCTCATTTCATCAGTACATAAAACCTTAGAAAAATATTTCTTGGCCCAGTCTTGACGTTTCAGCTCGTGTGTCTTGTTCTGTGGTGGTCGTCTTTCAGCCTTTCTTACCTTGGCCATGTCTCTGAGTATTGCACACCTTGTGCTTTTGGGCACTCCAGTGATGTTGCAGCTCTGAAATATGGCCAAACTGATGGCAAGTGGCATCTTGGCAGCTGCACGCTTGACATTTCTCAGTTCATGGGCAGTTATTTTGCGCCTTGGTTTTTCCACACGCTTCTTGCGACCCTGTTGACTATTTTTAATGAAACGCTTGATTGTTCGATGATCACGCTTCAGAAGCTTTGCAATTTTAAGAGCGCTGCATCCCTCTGCAAGATATCTCACTATTTTTGACTTTTCTGAGCCTGTCAAGTCCTTCTTTTGACCCATTTGGCCAAAGGAAAGGAAGTTGCCTAATAATTATGCACACCTGATATAGGGTGTTGATGTCATTAGAGCACACCCCTTCTCATTACAGAGATGCACATCACCTAATATGCTTAATTGGTAGTAGGCTTTCGAGCCTATACAGCTTGGAGTAAGACAACATGCATAAAGAGGATGATGTGGTCAAAATACTCATTTGCCTAATGTGTATATATATATAATTTTTGCCAGGAATAGTCTCATTTGAAATCTTGATTAGGATCATCGCAGAGTGAAGTTAACTTATTATCCCCCAAACATTGGACATGCAGCTCCCGGTACAACCCCGTCCCCCACTGACTGTCTGTAGTACACTAAGGTGTGCCCCTATCCCCCTGTGCAGACGACTGCTCTACCCCCGGTAGCCATTTCAGCGTGACATGCAAATTGGTTCATTCAGTTGCCAACAAGAAGAAATAATGAACATATATACTATACAGCTTTCTTTTGTTGTCAACTGTGTTTCCTTAACCAGATAAAACCTGTTACTCTTCATGAGAGCTGTAGCTGCATCCAACTTGCTATTAAACTGCTTCCTCTGCATACAGATAGCTCTGCTCTATTAACACTAAACAGTAAGCCCTCTGGAATGGGATGGTATAGCTGCAAATCCCAAATTCAAATCACTGTGCTTCTCTCTTCAGCTGCTGCCTTCTGCATTTGCCCCTCTCCTAAGCATCCTGTGAATACTCTTACCACTGCTTAGGTCTCTCTTAACTATCTGGTGACCCTGTGTTTTGACCTGTGTTTATCTGAGTCCCCATTGTCCACTGCGGATAACAAACAACAAAGAAATAGTGGCTGCAGGACCAGCAAAGGAAGGGGAGAGCTGCAGTCATGCGGGGGCTGGATGATGGACCAGTAGGGAAGTCTGCATTCAAGTGGGTGTGAATGCATGGGAATAGAGGTTGCCTTACATTTGCGTCAACCATTTTACTGGTTCTTATCAGGTATGAATGGCAGAGAACAGATTGAAAAGAGTTTGATTAACCTCCCTGGTGTTCTGGTTATTTCCAGATTTAGGGTCTAAAAGCCGTGCAATTTTTTCACGAGATTTTTGACCCTAAAAACAAAGAAAAATTACAACGGAGAGATCTGCAGCAGCTCCTGCATATAATACACCCAAGCATGCGATTTCCATGCTCTGAGCTGTGGATTTCCGTCCCGAGCCTGACTCGGGATTACTGCTAAGGAAGTTAATAATTACCGCTATTAAAAGCAAAGATAGTGGTCCTAATTGCTACTGTAGCCTCAATTAAGAGCCAATGCAGTGTTTACAGCAAAACTGGAGCAAAAATAAACTGATGAGATAATGAATTGTATGTGTAGTACAGCTAAAGATAGCACATTAGTAGCAAAGAAAAGAGTTTCATGTTGTTTTCCAGTACAGGAAGAGTTAAAAAAAACTTCATTTGTTATCTATGCAAAATAGGTTCTCTGAGGTATTCCACCCACTGGGCCTAATACAGTCCTGTTTTCGGAAGCACTTAAACAGCCAAGAAACAGTGAGATACAGCTTGAGATAAGGTTTTACTACATGACAGTTCAAAGGATCATTATTTCTGTTATAGCTTAAATGACAGAGTGTGGTTTTAAATCTGCAACTGTAACAGTATGATGCAATGTTATAAAAATAAACTATATAACTGAAAATAAAAATATGAGACTCTTTTCTTTACTGCTAATGTTCTGTTCATTATCCCTACTACACACACAATTCATTATATCATACGTTTTTATTTTTTTCATTTCAGGTTTGCTTTAAGTCAAGGTCTGAGGTGGCCCCTTTATTACTATGCCACTAGCAGTATTCAAAGAGAAGAGACCCAGCACCGTCTTCAAGGGTATTCAAGCTCTTTTTATTTTTAAGGCATCAAAATAGTAGAGATAGGGCAAGTCAATGCAACGTTTCGAGAGGAGCCTCCTCTCTTTATCAAGCTAACAAGCCCTCTGCGTCAATACAATTCCAGTCAGCCTTAACTGCTTGCCGACCGAATGACGGCGATGGGCGTGACGGCAGCATCAGCCCCGGGACCACCTAACGCCGATCAGCGTAAGGTCCTTGGGGCTCACAGTGCAGGAGATCGCGCGCACCCCTGGGGCACTAGAGAGTGATCGGCTCTCATATGCAGAAGCCTATGACAGCTGATCGCCAGGATTGGCTGGCTGGGGGGAGGGAGGGGTTTGAGAAAAAAAATTAAATAGTAAAAAATAATAAAAAAATTAAGACAAATTTATAAAAAATAAACAAACATGGGGGGGGGGGGGGGACTAGACCCTACCAACAGAGAGCTCTGTTGGTGGGGAGAAAAGAGGGGGGGGGTCACTTGTGTCCTGTGCGGCCCTGCAGCCTGGCCTTAAAGCTGTAGTGGCCTATTTTAAAAAATATGGTATGGTCTTTAGGGAGGTTTAACACTGTGGTCCTCAGGAGGTTAAAGGACATCCAAGGTGAAAATAAACTTATCAGAAAAACAATTGTATCTATCTTCCTTCTCCTAGAAATGACTTTTTTAGATATGCCGTAGTTTTATTTTATATTTAAATCTAGTTTTAAAGTTTATACTGTTTCATTGTCTCTGCTCAATGGCACCTTCATTGCTCAAATCTATGAATTATTGACCCTTTTTATCTCTTTCCTGCTCTCTGAAGTGAATTTACTGACGGGAAAGGGTTTTAGTGTTTTATGGCAGTAATTGCTTATCAGTGAGGTTATGCTATAGTCTGACTCCATCCCGACCTGGACAGAAACTGTCACTTGCATACCTGATGTTTAACTTTTTCAGGCAGAGAAAGAAAAAAAGGAACACAGCCTAGTTATCTGTGTGCTAGGCACTGTACATACACATGTCTATCTCATCATGTCACCTTGGCTGTCCTTTAAATAGTGGTTGCTCCACAATGACCTGGACGCCCTGTTGCCGACCAATCAAGCTAGGTTCCTAAATCCAAACATTCCCACTCCTCCAATCGCCTTGCAAAGGCAGCTGGAGTAGCAATCAGTAGGGGCAGGGCATGTCCTAAATAAAAAAAGAGTAGTAAGGATTGGTTAGCACTCCAGCTTCTCAGATGAGCAAATATTTTATTCTTCAATCATGTGTCAACACAAGGTTAACAATTGTTTCGGGGCCAACAATGGTCCCCTTCATCAGAACAGTGCAGACAAACCATGTTACAAGTGATACACCTTCTTAAATATACTAACAAACAACAGTAACTCCCACATTGGAAGGAGGCACCTCCCCTCCAATTATGGACATAAACAATCAATTTCACAAGATCTATACAAAATCCATCAATGCTGCGTATTATATCATGATCATACCTATTATCATAAGTCATGAAAATGTCCTGCTCGCAGAGCAATGTATTTAGATTGCCAAACGGTTCCTACAAAAGTTCACACATGCCCCTGTCACTCAGCCCACCTTTGAATTGATTGGAGCTCAGGCATCCGCCGTAGCAGCAGGAACACCCGCTCTGACCGTTACTCCGGTCTCGTGAGCCTCCCGTGTATGGTCTCCATGGCAACCACTATCCCAGAAGGCCAAGCGCGGAGAGTCTCCAATCAGCGCTCGCCGGGTAGGGGCAGAGGCTCCCCACGTCAATGCGGGCGGGCCAGTCGCTCAGCAACCAAAGGACGCTAGATGCGACTTGCCCGTGCGTGGTGCCGCACAGCGCAGATCAGAGTGCCATCCTCCCACGTCGCTGACGTCAACCAGAGCGTCCTGGTTGCCATAGTAGCCACCACGTTCGCTCTAGTGCATCCGCAACATCAAACACACCTAAAGGAGAACTCTACAGATGGGGGGTCCCTCCACATACACAAATATGTCTGCAGGGAAGTTCACCCATAAATCTGCAGGAAAGGCCACACCGTGGCCAAACAGAAGCCGTCTTCATTCAAAACAATGTAAGGTAACCAAACGTGCAGCGCGCGATGGCGCGCCCCCGTGGCCCACGCGCGCACACACCCCGGCTCTGCAGTACAATGATTGGTTATGGGGACTCTCCAGTCCCCAATAACCAATCATAGTATATCAATACTGGAATGGAAGCAGCGCTGAAAGGGAAAAATCGCGCTGGTGTTTCAGGGGTAAAACCCCTCAGTTGTGAAATCCTTAATATTGTATTGTTATTAATGATAAAATGATAAAATACCAACAATAGCTCTCCCTCCCAGACTGGCAGTGGCATGAAGGTGCACCTTTTTACTGAAATTTAATTCACAGGATAAGACTGCCAAGAAGTCTAAAAAAAAACCAAAACATTTTGCAATGATTATTATTTTGGACGCTTTTACAGCTTGCAAAGTAAGCTGAATTTGTCATGATAAATGACTAAACTAGTTCCTCGTTTTCTAGTGACTACAGGGGAGCGCAGGCAGCATCATTATTATTTTTCCTTAAAAAATGGTTTTCAAAAGAGCCGCAATGTCCAGAGGATCATTAATATGCATCCCAATTACATCATGAAGCATTCTGTCAGATTTGTCTACAGCACATGCAATAAATAACGGTCTTAATTCAGCCCACACTGTGAAAGCGAGAAGATAATTAATTAAGAGATGCTTATGGAAACAGGACAGCCTCTTGCTCAGCAATAGCTATAATGCACACCAACAATGCAACGTTTGTCACTGGCACTCTATTTAAGAGAATCTCTGAAGTGAAAATAAACTTATGAAATAAGATTTGTATGTGTAGTAGAGCTTAGAAATAGAACGTTAGTAGCAAAGAACAGAGTCTCATATTGTTTCTAGTACTGGGAGAGTTAAGAAACTTCACTTGTTATCTATGCAAAAGAGCTGCTCTGCGCTCTCTGACCAGTTTAGTCGGCTACAGGGAGATTCTGAAAAGTTTTTCACTGCAGGGAAGTTTAAAGGGCCATTCGCTCTGCTCTGTTTCATAGTATAAAATACAGTGTGGTTTGTAAATTGCAAAAATGATAGAATGTTGCAATGCTATGAAAAAAAGCTATATGCCTGCAAATAAAAACATGACCTCTTTTTGCTACTAATGTCCTATTAATTACCCGTACTACACATACAATTCGATTATATCATAAGTTTAATTTTTTCGCTTCAGTGTCAAGGCCCATACACACGTCGGATTTCCGTGAACGACGGGTCGTTTGAACGTCCCGTCGTTCAGTCGTTCGCCTGCTAAATCGGGCGTGTGTACAGACTGTCGTTCGCTTGATAAGAGTGAGTTTGAGCGATCCGGCGGGCGGATCGCTCAAACTCACTCTTATCAAGCTAACGACAGTCTGTACACACGCCCGATTTAGCGGGCGAACGACTGAACGACACGACGTGTGTATGGGCCTTAACTCTGTTTTTTTGTGATCTCACCATTATTTGCCATATTCCCCAACATGCAGTGAACTCACCTAGCTTCAGATAAGAATTTAATCTTCAGTTCCTGAGGAAGGTCTTCTTTACATGTTTTCACAGCAACTGGTGTTTTATCTTTTAATGTTCCTTTGTAAACTTCACCAAAATTGCCCTACAGAAGATTAACGTTACAGCCAAATTAGGAAGTATGCTCAAGAAAAAACAAAGAGCCTGTTTTACAGCAGAAATAATAGTCCGGCACAGTGAGATAGGAAAAAACAGTAAAGAATAAAACTAAAGCCAAGCCTGCATATGTTATTGGTAAGACAGCTGCTATGTCTGGCCTAGAAATCTATACACAACTCCTGCCCAACCTATATCTCAGACCTGGTCAGCAGATACACACCTGGCCGCCCACTTTGCTCCTCTAATGACTTTCTAGCCACCCCATGCATCTCGCAGTCCTATGCACAGCTACAGGACTTCACTAGAGCTGACCCCATCCTGTGGAACTTTCTACCACTACCCATCAGGCTTGCCCCCTCCTTCAACACCTTCAAACAAGCCCTCAAAACTCACCTCTTCAAGAACGCCTACCCACCTCAACGCTGCCCTAACTCTCTCTGCCAAGAACCTCTCGACCCAGCAGTCTTCCTTTCGTCTCTCCACTCTCTCCCTCTAGATTGTTAGCCTTTGGCAAGACCCTCCCTCCTTGTGTATCATACTTGATTGTGTAACACAATAATGTGAACTTGTATTAATTGAGACTTCTACTCTAGTGTATGATCTGACACTGTGTGTCTTGTTGCTTATTACCTGTACTGTGTTGTCTGTTCCCCCATTATCATTGTCTGTAACCTTGTACAGCGCTGCATAATATGTTGGTGCTATATAAATTCCCAAAAATCTAATAATAATGATGACGCCAACAATTTTATATTAAATACTCCTCAGAAGTGTACTTAAATACTTAAATGACGTCAGCAATTTTAATAGTTATATGAACAAAACTACCAACAAGTGTAACAGATGAATCCCTGCAAAGTGTTGGGTTATTTAAAGGAATACTGTAGGGGGGTCGGGGGAAAATGAGTTGAACTTACCCGGGGTTTCTAATGGTCCCCCGCAGACATCCTGTGCCCACGGAGCCACTCACCAATGCTCCGGCCCCGCCTCCGGTTTACTTCTGGAATTTCCGACTTTAAAGTCAGAAAACCACTGCGTCTGCATTGCCGTGTCCTCGCTCCCACTGACGTCACCAGGAGTGTATAGCACAAGCCCAGTATGGTCTGGGCCTGAGCAGTACACTCCTGGTAATGTCAGCGGGAGCGAGGACTTGGCAACGCAGACGCAGTGGTTTTCTGACTTTAAAGTCGGAAATTCCAGAAGTAAACCGGAGGCGGGGCCGGAGCATCGGTGAGTGGCTACGCAGGCACTGGACGCCTGCGGGGGACCATCAGAAGCCCCGGGTAAGTTTAACTCATTTTCCCCCGACCCCCCCTACAGTATCCCTTTAAGTGTTTATTTCTGGCTAAAGGAGCAAGGAGAAATCAATTCTGAGGAACCCAAGAAGAGATATTAGGGTTTCACATCTACATGAAAAAGAATTTAAAGCGTAACTGTTAGGCATAATATCTAAAATCAATTCTCTATAAGTAGCTGTTCTACAAGTAAAATGGATGCTAAAGAGGCAATATAAAAGTCTAAAATCAATCTTACATTTTTGCTGATTGATTTTTATTCCTCATGCCCCCTGGTTCTAATGTGGTACGCAGAGTAGCAACTGCAAAAGAGAAGTGACATCACATGCAAATTCAGCCTTGTTTGGCTGAAGTCTCTGTCACTCTCGTCACTGCCAGCTGCTAGGGTGCAGGAAGGGGGGCCAGAAGCTGTCCCGACACTGTCCTCGACCCTCCTCCTGCAATGTGCCATATCCGCGCTCCAGCCGCATCTTTCTCCCCCTGCATGTCCCCTCGGCATCCCTTCTCCTCCCCGCACTATTACAGAGCAGAGCGGGGACGGATAAAGCCAGCACACAAAGACTCACCTCCTTATGGTTCCACACGCTGGAGTTCCCGTCTATACTCTCTGCACTGCCTCCGGTGGTAGTGCAGAGATTATGCACTGGAACTTCAGTGCTTGGAACTATTAGTAGGTGAGTCGGTCTGCGCTGCCTTTATTACTCCCCGCTCTGCTCTGTAATAGTGCGGGGAGGAGAGGGGATGCAAGGGGGAATACGTAAGCATAGGGCATCCAAGATGGCCATCACCAGAACCAGAAGTCACTGGATTTTACAAACGTTGTAAAATCTGTATTAAACAGTGGACATCGCAATACATCTGTTAAGTAGAGCATATAATTATCTACTTGCTTATGCGGTTTTTTTTTATTAATGCATTGTATGGCTAACAGTTGTTCTTTAAGAAGGGAATGGTTGAACAAACATAAAATTCATGTACGCAATTCAGCGGAAATGACACCAATACTTAGTAACTATGGCCCACACGCAATTAACTTTTTCTCCTGACTTTTTTCATAGGCAATCATTTTTCATTGTTATGCAAAATAACTTTTCAGCACTTCGCAATTGTCACGTACCAAAAGTAAATGAGAGAGTACTATCAACATTCTTTTGAGTATTTTTTTTGCTGGTGATTTCAAAGGCATTTTGTTGACAAAGTGTTTCTCAGGAGACTTCTCCTGAGTTTTCTCCTAGGAGGTAATTTTGAAACCACCAGCAAGAAAGTGAATACTCAAAATGATTTTGAGAGTACTTTTTCACCTTTATATAAAACAAAAAGGTTAACCCAAAGCCAATTCTCTCCCAATCAACTAGATTAAAATTTCTGGGAGTGATCACTTATTTTCTCCAACAGAGAATATGCCAAAGGTATCACTCGCTACTGTCGCACTTGATTTGATACCTCCCAAAACGAAAATATTTTTTGTGCACCCATACAACTTTGAGCCATTCTTACCCCAAAATATTTAAATACTTTGTGTGCACCCATAGAATTTTGACCCATGCAATTGAAATTACGTTTTTTTTATATAAAGTCTTAAAAAAATTTGCAAATCCAACCAACGAACTCACTCTGCCAGAAAGCGGATTGGCTGGATTATATAGCTCCATCTATCTGGCAATTGTCAGTTCACCACTTACCTACATAAGTTACTAAAATGTTAATTTACTATAAATACAGTCAAAAGTCTGTGGCACTAAAGTAGCAGAGCATATAATTCAGCGCTGTTCAACTTCATGGGCAGGGGCATGGCAAGCATAAGGATTTTTAACCTAAAGGGGGCGGAGTATAAGCACAAACAAGAGATGAACATGCTAAAGGATGGGGACTGACACAAAAAACAGGCGCCAAGCAAGTGTGGACCACCTGTTAGACAGCACTGATATAATCCACGTCACATAAGCATTTAATCATTCAATGGTCTGTAAGTCAGCCATTAGTAGGCATTTATTTCAGATCTTCAGTGTAGAGACCTGTACCCACCTTGCGACTTTTCCGACGATTTTCCCGACCGGCGATTTTTTCGATTGACAAGCAGTCATTCTGCGTTCTCACAACGTGGGTACAGACGGATGATCATGTGACTGTCCTTTAGTATCGCACAGCAATAACAAACATCATGGTGGATCGGATTTAAGATCCCTGCCGACTCCTGCGCAAAGTACCTCAATTGCTTTAAGTCACATTTGCACCCGTGTGCTGTCATGTGGCATTGCACATGTCCGGCGGCAGGAAGCTGGATCAGGAAAGCTCGTTGTCAGGGAGACATCGCTGGATCCATCTTCCTTTGTCGCTAGGTGAGTATTCAGCCTTTGAAGATCTGTTCTTTACTTTAGTTTTAATACAAAAATTTTAAGTGCGTTTCACTTTATGTTTTAGCATGTAATCTTTCTCTTGCATGAAAAGATCATTAAAAAGATGAAATGATCTCTGACAAAATCAGAAGACAAATAAATCTGAGGCACTTTTTTATCTGCATCTAAGCAAGTTGTAAAAGTGACTACAGATCAGCGTGATTCACGGTCTTAACAGAAAATCACACATGCCTGGTAGTCATCCATATCCAGTTCAATTTTCATTTGCAAAAGGGTGTCAAGCCAAAGCATGACTTATTGCCAAATAATGAATGTAAAAAGCTCATTTGAAAAATACTGGAGCTTCCAATGTGACCAGTAGTAAAACCAAAGACATAACTGCAGATTGAAATGCAAGAGATAAATAAGGAGAGTGTCCAGGAAAAGAATTATCAGGAAAGGAGTAATGGTAAGTAAAAGAATAAGGATTCTGCATTCTGCTTGCATTAGCTAAACTGGAAGCAGGTGACAGAATGTAAAATCCTCATCCCGTAAGAGTCTATTTTATCCAATGATGTGACCCAAATTTTAAGTTTAGGCTTGTTTTAAAGTGAACCTGAGGTGAGAGTAATATGGAGGCTGACATATTTTTTTCCTTTTAAACAATAACAGCTGCCTGGCAGCCCCGATGATCTATTTAGCTGCAGTAGTGTCTGAATAACACCAGAAACAAGCATGCAGCTAATCTGGTCACTTCTGACAATATTGTCAAAAACCCCTGCACGTTTGTTCAGGTTCTATGGCTGAAAGTATTAGAGGCAGAGGATCAGCAGGACAGCGAGGCAACTGGTATTGCTTAAAAGGAAATAAATATGGCAGCCTCCATATAACGCTCACCTCAGGTTCACTTTAACGTGGGGTAGAAGTTGCTCTCCATGTTCTGACACCCTTTGTAAGGCAGACCTAATAAAGTACTAAGCAACCAGCCATCATCGTTCACAAATCTAAAGTGTAATAAGGTATATCTGATTGGCTGCTGTGGGCAACTACTGCATTATGGCACGAGATGTGGCCACTCAACTTTAGAATGGAGGTGCAGAGGAATGGAGGGGGCTGGGTAATAAATGGGCACAGTGGCGTAGTGGGTAGTATGTTTACCTTGCAAGCACTGGATTTATTGCCTTGAGGGTTTTGAATTCCAGCTAGGGCATTAGCTGCAGGGAGTTTGTATGTTCTCCCCCATGTCTGTGTGGGTTTTCTCTGGGCACTCCTGTTTCCTCCCACATCCCAAAAACATACAGATAAGTTAACTGGCATTCCCATCAGTTTGCCCTAAATTACAAAGGGCATATGACTAAAGTAGGGATTAGATTGTGGCCCCCCTCTGGACATTTGGTGACAAGACTATAAACTCTGTGAAGTGCTGCGGAAAATGACAGTGCTATATAAATACTAAATAATAGTCAAGGGATAATACAGTTTTTTTTTTCTGCCAGAAGTTGGGTTTTAAGTTCATCACTTAAAGTTCCCATTGCCACTGCAAACATCCTATTCTCTACTTGTGTCAATGCAGCTTCTTTACTAAGAGTACAACAGGCATATCTCACTACCCAAAGGTTGTACTGGTAAAACTATTATCACACTTTGCCAGAAGGCCTGACCATTCATGTACAAATTGCAGGTTCATATAGAACCTATATAGAACCTGTAGGAGCTCTGTATGGCTCTTTAATTGACAAGTTTGGGGATCGCTATAAAACTGACAACGTGTAATGATCTATACAAATGTCTACTTAGCATACAACAGCCTGGTCAATGGTCGGCTAAATCCTGCTTCAAGGGTCTTTGCTGATCCCCCCATATATATCAATTTTGTATACAGGTCGCCTATTGTGAACCAATTGCATAGGCTGCTTAGCTATTATCACATATGTGATCAAGAACACATATAAATAATAGTAGTTTTCAACACCTAAACGTAAGTATACAACAGATATGGCTGCTGTATTGTTAAACAGCCAATCTATTCCTGGGGTGAGTAGATGATTGGGGCGGAGGCATCTTGCTCTATTTAAACTGGCCACAAACTCAGCTCTGACTTGGGCTTATTGCTGTGGGAATTTTTGTCGATTGGTGGGGGGATTTAAGCTGTAAATGTTGTAAATACTTTATGTGCACTATATACTCCTGAGGACGCCCTGATTAAGGGGCGAAACGATCGTTGAGTGGCACCCTATATGTCATACACATTATGGTCACGATATGCACCCCTTGGACTGTTTATATGTGTACCCAGCCACCTTCTATGAAGGCGTATAGACACCTATTGACCCCTATGGGGCCTATACAACAAGTGCTAACAGGAATAGATTGGCTGTTTAACAATACCCTTTATCTGTTGTATACCTACGTTTAGGGTTGAAAGCTACTTTTATTTATTATGTGTTTATGTGTTCTTGATCACAAACGTGATAATAGCTAAACAGCCTAGGCAATTGGTTCACAATAGAAGACCTGTATACAAGATAGCTACACCCAATTGTTGATATATATGGGGGGGGGGGGGGGGGCGATCAGCAAAGACCCTTGAAGCAGGATTTAGCCGACCATTGACCAGGCTATTGTATGCTAAGTAGACAATTGTATAGATCATTACGCATTGTCAGTTTTATGGCAATCCCCAAACTTGTCAATTAAAGACAGGGGCGTAACAATAGCCCCTGCAGGCCCCTCAACTGCAGGTGGGCCCGGAGACTTACAGGGGCCCGCACACGCTGACTGCCTGCATAAGCCGATTCTTTGCAGAGAAGAGCAGGCAGTGTACAAAGAGTACAGGCGGCACACAGGGGCAGTAAAGAGGTAGCCTGCAACGTAGCTGGAACACTGTCCCTGTCAGAAACACATATCCCAACAGTCCCCGGTCAGCATCAGAGCCACTTGCTACTTCCCTTCCCTCACAGGAAGTTAGATCCTGCCAGTAGCTTGCAGTGGAGATGGTCGCTTCTGCTGAATCTATTCCTCTGCCCTCTGATGCTGGCCGTGTGCATGCCGGGCCAGGTTGTCAGAGCAGCGTTCCGTTCAGTGACAGAGCTGGGAAGATGCCTATCTCTCCTGCACTGTGGTGTCGGGTGACACAGGGAAGGAGAACACAGTCCATGCAGGCTCAGCAGAGGGATGGGATCATGTGCAAAGGTATGCTTCATCCCTGCTGTGCCCTGCATTTTACTGACATTGTAATGTAGTAGCAGTGAAAAACACACTCACTCTCTCATTCACTCTTTCTCTCACTCACACACTTACTCACTTTTACTTACTCACTATCTCTCACTCACTCTCTCTCACTTACTAACACTCACTCACTCCCTCTCACTTACTTATTCTCACTTACTTATTCTCTCTCATTTACTCTCTCACTTACTCACTCTCTCACTAACTCTCGCTCACTAACTCTCACTCACTCATTCTCACTTACTCACTCCCTCTCACTTACTCATTCTCACTCACTCATTCTCACTCACTCATTCTCACTCACTCATTCTCACTCACTCATTCTCACTTACGCTCTCTCTCTCACACTCACTCACTCTTTCACACTCACTCACTCTTTCACACTCACTCACTCTTTCACACTCACTCACTCTTTCACACTCACTCACTCTTTCACACTCACTCTTTCTCTCTCTCTCACTTACTCGCTCTCTCTCACTTACTCGCTCTCTCTCACTTACTCACTCTCACTCACTCACACACTCACTCTCTCACTTGCTCACTCACTCACTCTCACTCACACACACACACTCTCTCACTTACTCACACTCACTCACTCTTTCACTCTCGTTCTCTCTCTCACTCACTCACACTCTCTCTTACTCATTCTCTCTCACTCACTCTCTCTCTCACACTTAATCACTCTCTCTTTCTTTCTCTCACTCACACTCTCTCTCTTACTCACTAACTCTCACACTCTCTCTCCCCTTACACTTAACCCTGACCTCTATGCCCTTATGTTAATCACTTCCTGATATACTAATACGGGGGTCCATATTGAATAGATAGTGCGGGGGGTGGGGGGCCCCATCCAAAAATATTGCAGGGGGGCCCAATGATTGCGAGTTACGCCCCTGATTAAAGAGCCATACAGAGCTCCTACAAGTAGGGATAGGTTCTATATGAACCTGCAAGTTGTACATTAATGGTCAGGCCTTCTGGTAAAGTGTGAAAAGAGTACATCTTGCTTAGGTTTTTTTCTAATACACCCAGAAATTCAGGATAACACATTCTGTCTGCTGCATTATGTATCCTTGGGAGAGATTCCACATTAGCAAAACATTATAGCCATAGCAGTGGTCTGTCAACTTAGGAAATAGGGACGCTGCATTGCTGCACTACTGAAAAGAAAGGAGTGTGGCTTAACCCATTTAACAAACCAAATAACGCTTGTCAGTTAAATGTATATCTAAAGAGAACCTGAGATGTGCCTCAACAATAAACATACTACCTGAACTGGTTCCTTATTTTTAAAGATTTTTAATTTTGATATAAAAAAATGTTAAATGCCCTCAACCCCAGCAGTACCTCTAGGAGTCACAGCACACTACCAAGTGCCATGCACGAGAGGACCCGAGCTGTGCCCATGCTCACAATGTCCTCTCACCCTCTGCAGCCGTGAAAGCAAGCATGCAGGAGCCGGGGAGGGGGCATGACAGAAGCCAGAATGGATGTGCTGAGAAATGTCCTTTCAGCTAAGGACGCCCCCATCCTGCTTCACATTATCATTACCTATGGCTGCTTCCCTGAAAGCAGGAAGCAGACACACTGATGATTTATTGCAGGATTAGTATTAGCCGTAACAAAGAAATTATTTTTTTTTAACTAGTTTACATTCCAGGATGTAAAGTCTACATCCTAATTAGTGCTGCTGTAGGCTTCAGGGCGTAGAATCTACATCCTGCATTAAAAATTGCCACCTGCTTGTGCATGTGGTCGGGCATGCTTGTGCATGTGTATGATCTATTAAACGTGAATGATTGCTGCTAGCAATAGCAACAATCCTTCATAAAGTTGTGCAAAAAAAAAAAAAAACCAAAGTGACCTGGTCCCAATAAAATAAAAAGTGCTTTTTTTTTTTTTTTTTTTAGCCCCAGTTAAGTTTTAATGTTACCCCTAGCCTACTAACCCATTGCTAACCCCTGCAATACCTATACCCGATTACAAACTTTTAATGACTGCCGTCTGTAGAGATCGGATGCAATCGCTAGCCAGAATGATTGGGACCCCAAAGCTCTACAGATGAATCACTCTGCCGCTGCCTAGCGATGCATCTGTACAGCACTGTGGCCCCCAAACTGCTGCCCTAGCGAACCCATCCAATCGCCACAGACACGCAGGCTGGGGATAATGGTCCGCTACATGCTCAGCTATTAATAAAATATGGCATATGGGGTATCACTTTAACCAGAAAGGGTCAAAGAATTCATTTGTATGCATTATATAACCGTGGAACGTGTCATGTGAAAATTAGGAAGGGTGACAAATGAAAAAAAAAAGTGTATTTTCTGCATTTGCGCACAATTTTTCTCCATAAAATGACTATGAAATAAAATAGTTCAAAGAAAAAAAACATTACCCAAAGATAGGCTAGACTAGAATATACTGAAAAGCACAGTACATTATGTATATCAGTAAGATGGTATAAGTGATTTAAGTTACTGCCGTTTCAAAACGACACAGCTAAAGTGTCAAAATGACAGGAAACTTAAGGTGGTAAAAACCGTGGAACGCAACCTAGTTAAAGGTTATTTTGCCATTGCTTATTTTTTAGAGCAGAGAGGAATTTCTGAGTTCAGGTCCGCTTTAACAGACAGGCGTTCACAGTGATGATTACCTTTATACATTTATCTGTAACTGTCTTAAGGAAGTTGGTGTAGATCGAAAAAATGTACAATTTTAAAAGAAAATGTTGCAGAGAGAAAGACAGAGGGTGCCGATCCTGACCTTTTAAAAATGCCAATTTCCTGGCTGTCATGCTGCTCCACTGACTTTAGTACTTAACGAATCACTGACTCAAAAAAACGCTTCTAGATCTGGTGTTCTGCCTCCAAAGCCTTGTTTTAGGTCACTTCTCAGGAAATTACTAAAGCCGGAAGGATGAGAGCACCAGACACCAGACAAGCAACTGATTTTAATACCAAGCAAAAACAACCTACCGTATGTAAATCTCTCAGCAAATTTTCTCTAGCAAGTAATATTTTCCTGGTGTCAAATTGCCAGGACAGAAGTGTATGAACACTGCATGAAACAGAATTCTGTTTTAACAGATCTTTCCATACAGAAATAACATGTTTTTTTTACTGAAATAGCCTCACAGATAGAGCAGACTAGATAAAGTCTGCTCTTTGTGAGTGGCATCAACATCAACACTACTTCCTGTCCTCTGATTTCACAGAAGTTTTGCAATTACATCGGGGAGCTGGTGTTCACTGAACCACCCCTATAGACCTTACTCGGATTAGTCATTACTAAGTTACACATGCAAACTTTAAGATAAAAGATTTGGCATAAATATGTTATGACTACAGACAGATGCAACCCTATTAAAATGGTATGAAACTCAAATTTGTATCTTTGGTCTAAAACATTAAAACACCACATAACGCAAATAGCAAAAAATATAGGTTTTCCAAGTTAAAGTTCAAGCTTCTTATCAGACTTTGTTCAGCTGTTTGTGCAGAGTAAACAGATATGAAAAGCTTCTCCTGTATCCAGGGGTGAAGCAGAGAACTTTCTCTACTTCATTTGCTCAGTAATTACAAGACAATCTGATAATTGTTTTAAGCTGTGCTTAATGTTTTAATGCATAGGTGACATTTTGAGTATTATACCAAATTTGTAAACTTGTTCTGGATTATTACGATCCAATCAGAAATCTTTACACAAGCGTACCGCAACAGGGGTTGTTAACTCACTTTGATACTTCCACCTTTGCGGTGGTCAGAGAAAGTATCGGAGAGCTGGAACACAAAAAGAAGCGCAGGGGTCAAAGGAAGCAACAAGGGTGAGTTAACACCCCTTGCCATAGTACGCATGTGTAAAGATTTGGGCTTGGATCAACAGAATTCAGAACACAAACACTATTCAGGAACAGTGTTCACTTCTTAAGGAGATTAGTTACTGTTATTATAAAAATGTTCATTCAGTGATGGTCAAGAGCCTAAAAAAATGAGTTTAGTCATGGTCAGGTGCTGTAATAAGGATATTTTCCTACATACTGAATATGGGGTATGCATAGAATGATACAATAATTTTGTTTATGATATTATAAAGAATACAGGAAGAGAATAGGTTCACTGCTATACACATCCTATAATCCATACCATACACAATCCAATCCTATATCCATACGGTAATGTAATTTATTTAAGGAACATGCTTAGCACAGACTTATGAAAAGTTTTTACAATCAGAATTAAGCCTTTAAACTTACTTTGCCCAGTAATTCTCCTAGAGTCACATCTTCATGATTGAGAATCCATTTTTTATCCTGCAAAAATAACATCATCAAATCAAAACACTCCAAAAAAAGAGATTCAGAAGTAGCTGTGGGAAAGTGTGGAGAATATTACAATTACTAGGACACAGCCAAAACAATGTAAAAAGCTCATAAAACTACTTTGGCACAACAGGATATTAAAAGCAACATCACTGTAATTTCATTTTACAGAAGTGAGGCTGCGGCACGATAGTATAGTTACGAGCACTACACAGCGTGTCAACAGTGATCCGGGTGGTGAGGATGGTTTTTGTTTTCTGGAGTCAGTTTCATTGCAAATGATTAAAAAAAAAAAAACCGTGCCAAAAATACTACATACTTTCTTCTCAAACTTATTACTAAACAGTTAATTTTTAGATGAACAAAAAATTTCTCAACCAACCAAACGTACAAAAATATGAATGGGTGTTCGGCCCAGTGCACACCAAAACCGCTAGCAGATCCTCAAAACGCTAGAGGTTTTTGAAGCAGATTTCAGAGGTATTCTAGGCATGTTTAGAGAGGTTTTCTAAACATGCTTAGCGTTTTTTGGAGCGTTTTTGTTTAGCAGATTACAAATATTGTTACAGTAAAGCTGTTACTGAACAGCTTCTGTAACAGAAACACCTGGCAAAGAGCTCTAATCTAGTGTTTTTCAGAGCAGTTTGAGCTTTTCCTATACTTTACATTGAGGCAGAAAGGCATCTACAAACCGCAAAAGTGCTGCAGGACCCACGTTTGCGGTTTGCTGAAATCCTCAAACCTCTGGTGTGCACCATCCCACTGAAATACATTAGCCAAGAGTTTTCACAGGCGGAAGCGGTTTGCGGATCACTTCAAAAACCGCTCGGTGTGCACCAGGCCTTCAAAGTAAAAAGAGCGACAAAAAACAACAACCCTGGTTATAAAAGGTAATTTAATATTTTGAATATGTGTTCACATGAGAAGTGGAGAGTAAGGACTAAGATACAAGGGTATTATTTTTATTATATTTATAAAGCACCAACATATTACACAGAGCAGGGAAACTAATAGGGTTAAAGACAATATAAAGAAGCGGTAACAAACAGAAACATAGCACAACAGGGTACAAGAAACATGGTCACATGATTTGGGATCAGGTCACAGAGACCCAGTAATTAAAGGAAGACTATCGATACCCAAGTGTTCTAAAATGACAATGTACAAATAATGTCTAAGTAGCTGTGTAAACATTTTCCTACTTTTCATGTTAAATATCAGAGGCAAAAACTGTAATTTATTGAGGGTAGGATTTAGCTATATTGGGACAAATCAATTGCAGAAGGGGTGTCTGCTTCAATGCACAGCCAGAGTTGCGTATCAGACTACAGAAAGCAAAGATCAAACATATCAAACTCTGAAAGCAAAAACAGTATGAAAAAGCTGTGAGAATTAGTTACATTTCCTCTGCTCTCTTCAGACACGTCAGTCAGAAACACAGGACACAGGAGCAGCAGCTGTTGGGAGCTTTCTCTCTGTCACACACAGAGCTACACATAGAGTTAACTGATCAAGTGTGAGGGGAATTTCCCCTCTCCTCATGGCTCAGTCAACCGTCAGTTTTGGCGTCAGTAAACTTTGAATGTATTTTGCTAACAGTAAACAAAGAAGTTGCTACTAAAATGTATACACCAGTACTTGGCAGCACTTCCCAAACAATTCCTGTGTCAATTGAAAAAAATATGTGAATCAATAGTATTCCTTTAAAGTCGAGTCCGTTCATGTGACAGGTGTGCAATGATTGCAATGATAATGGTGCATGTAGTATGAGGGTCAACAGATTTGGAATACTATGTATAGATTGTAAGCTCTCTTACTACATGGATGTAAAATTTGCCAATGATTGGCTAATTAAAACTGAATATGTGACCCAATCTTTAGGCCTGGAACACACTTTTAATTTAGATTGGCCAATCACTGACCAATTTTACCCTCTCCACGTAGTATAAGAGTTTACCTACACAATCTGCCTATATTATTCAATATCTGTTGACCCTAATAATACATGGAGATGGTAAAATCAGTCAATGATTGGCCAATCATAATTGAAAGTGTGTAGCAGGCTTTAAAGAGAACCAGAGACGAAGCACCCTCATGTATTTTATTACATTTATCAGTGGGAACATGACAGTAAACACCTACGCTGCTTTTAGTTTCATTCTTATCTGCTTAATTAGTCTATTAGCAGCTGTGATAAGAATCACCGACTGGCTCAGTCTAGGTTTGACCTGGAATCATTATAGCTGAGTCACTCTTCTGTGGAGTCTTTTCAAGCCCAAGCCTGCCACCTCCTGGCTCAAATTTCCTGCTTTGCATACTGAGAGCTGTGATGACATTGGAGGGGCTGCTGCTGCTGAGAGAGAATCTCTGAAACAGACAAGTGTGGCTGCAATATGATCCACACAAATCATATTGTGCACACAGAGCACACACTCTGTGTGCACTCTTCATAGATAATGATGATGACTGTAGTTTCATTCCTATGAGAGACACTTCCTACAGGCAGCTGCACATCATACCAAAATGAAAGCACAAAGATGAAAGCCTGCAGCAGCCTCTCATATAGCCTAGATAGCAGCCTAGTCTCATATAGCCTAGACAGCACATCCAAAACAACTCATAACCCGGAAGCAGAAAGCATATGAGCCGGCGGCCATATTTGATTTTTCCTGGAGCAATAATGGATAAAATAACACTAAAAAAGGCACACCAGAACAGAGAAATTATCAGGTAGAGCATTTATTCTTTACAAGCTATCGACTGATATGTTTATTTTGTGTGAAACATTCATCTCTGGTTCCCTTTAAACTATATGGGGAAGATGCATTTGGCAGCTACACAATACTAGTAGCTCCTTTGGATTTGGATCTGTTCAATTTGTTATGTGGCCAATTGTAATTGTTGTATGGCACTTGGAAAGTGGCCCTGATTCTGGCATTGCGTTAGTTATATGTCCAGATGTAAATATGTAAAACACTACTTTGTGAAGGAGAAATTTTGCCAAGCGTAAACATATATGCCTTATTATTATTATTCATAAAGTACTAACACAGGTTGATAACAAATATACACACAAGTAAAAGTAAATGACACTTGCAAATAGTAAAGGCTAAATATGTACAGAAATAGGGATAGAGATCTGCTCTCGCTGTTCAACCTGGCATCATTGTAGAAAAGGCCCTAGCGAGAAGCATATTTTGTTGAAAAAAAAAAGCTCAGGGATGAAAGGAAACAAAATAATTACAATAGTTTTCAGTTGTATAAATTTGTACCATTTCCACAATATTACAAGGGCTAGAGTGGACAATTGTACCTATGATCTTGTGAGAGAAAAAAAATTACCGTATATACTCAGATAAGTCAACACCAACATAAGGCACTGCAGCCATTAACCTCTCCTGGTCCCCAAGTGCAGCCATAAATCCCTCCTCGTCCTCCAGTTCAGACATTAAGCCCTTCTTGTACCTCAATTGCAGCCAGCACCTGTCTCCACCTCCCCTTGGTAATCCGTATGGACAGCATCTAGACCAGAGGTCAGGAACCTTTTTTGACTGAGAGAGCCACATATTTTAAAATGTAATTCCGTGAGAGCCATACACTGTTTCAAACTGGGACAGTAGGGCTCACATCCCTGTTGCCATGGTGATCTGTATACAGTTGATCTGCCAAGCAGCGGTAGTGTCAGACACGTCTTTAGCTTCTCTTGGTTTTCAGCAACATCAGCAATTTTCTGAGAGCCAGAGAGGAGAAATACCAACTAACATCTTGTACATTAACCCTCCTGGCAAGCCGCGCAGGAGGATTTCTCAGGCCCTGCTGGGCCGATTTGCATAATTTTTGCTACTCTGCACACCAATCGCCGCTGCTTCGCGGCGATTTGCTGCTACCCGACGCCCCCCCCCCCCCCCCCCAAGACCCCTTGCGCAGCCTGGCCTTTCAGCGCCAGGAAGCGCTGAGGGGTGGATCAGGACTCGTGATGATGTCACAACGTCGATGACGTCATCACGAATGGGATGTCCTGATTGCAGATCGCCGGAGACGATCGGAGCGGGTGGGGGGATATCGGCTATCATGTAGCGAGCCCTAGGCTCGCTACATGATTAAAACATAAAAAAAGTGCTGTGCTGCCCCCTGGCGGTTTTTAATAGAACGCCAGGAGGGTTAAGCTAGCTGACTTGGGGATTGATTCACTTTGTAGGACAAGATCCCTGCACTTTGGCCCAATAGGGTGCCTGTCAAGTGACAGGCAGGCTATAAGCCTAATCAAAGTGTGGAGATTTCATCCTACAAAGTCACTGGACCTGACAGGGTCCAGAGTGGGACAATTGGAGCAGCCGTTGTTTGTTTTGGGGTAGTGTTTTGAGGTAGCGCGAGTAAGTTAGTATTGCATGCTACAGCAGTTGTGTGCCTACTTTCAAAATGTTACTTGCGCTGCCACAGTAAGCTTGAGCAGTGTAGCTTAGTGAATCAATACCTAATGATTTGTATTTGAGCTAGATGTAGCCATCAAAAGAGCCACATACAGCCAGTGTATTCTGTCCCCCCACTTAATAATAACTTGTTGTTGCTAGTATTGTCCCCACCATAGAAACCAACTGCAGCCTATATTGGCTACCCCCACTCCCCTAGTAGTACTGCCCCCCCCCCACCCCAAATAACTAACTGTGGCCAGAACTGTACATTTAGAAGTGAAACACTGCCCACCACTGGCAGGAGGAGATAAAGAGCAGGTGGAGGGGGGGAGAGATTCAGGTCTGACATGCATATAAGGCAACCCATACATTTTGCTTTAGTGAGTCAGACCTGAAAGTCTCGAGTTATAGCTGAGGATAGATCAAAAGCTTTGGCTTTAAAAAGAGTCATGAAAGTACTGTGGGAACATTAAAAATGCTGCACTAACTATTTATACCTTGCAAAGATCACATCTCTCAGGATTAAACACCAAGTGAGAACACAGCAAGTATTGGGTTAAAAGGAGCAATGTCAAATCTGCAAACCATGCAGGAAAATACTGTGAAAGGTTACTTCTATGGAAAGCAAGCAAGCAAAGCAATACGGAACTAGATGGTGCCAGATATATATATATATATGTGTGTGTATATATCTGCATCTCTGGCACCATCTAGTTCCGTATTGCCTTGCTTGCTTTCCATAGAAGTAACCTTTCACAGTATTTTCCTGCATGGTTTGCAGTTTTGACATTGCTTCTTTTAACCCAATACTTGTATACACAAACCATTAGTACAATAAAGCAAGTGACTATACAGATTATTATTATTATTATAATACAGATGTCCTTCCATCCCTCTCATTGCTCTGGGTGGTGCGATGTATAATTGCACACAAGTTTTATAAAGGGAAGCTAAACGGACACATTAATTTCATTTTAAATATTGTAAACAATACCCATTGCCTGGCAGTCCTTCTGATCCTCTGCTTCTAATACTTTTAGCCATAGACCCTGAACATGTGTGCAGATCAGAGGCGTTTTACAAAAAAACAGACAAGATAAGCTGCATGCTAATTTCAGGTGTGTGATTTAGACACTACTGACTGTCAGACAACTGGTATTGTGTAAAAGGAAATAAATATGGCAGCCTCTATACAACTCTCACTTCATGTTCCATTTTTGCAATATTCATCCATAGTAATGTTTTGGTATGTCTAGTGTATTTTGAATTCTTTGAACACTCTGCTGCAACAGCCAGAAAAAACAGAAAGTGCTAGAAAAAAACCACAAGCAGAGTATGTGGAAAGCCATACAGGGTAGGAGCAATTATTATTATTTAGTATTTGTATAGCACCAACATCTCCTACAGTGTTTTCTAAAGCAGTGTTTCTCAACATTTTATTGGTATGTACCTCTTTTAAAGCCCAGTACTCACCAAGTACCCCCAAACATAGTAAACATTATCACAAGTACCCCTTGACAAATGTATATTTAATCGTAGTACATGATAATTGTATAATTCTAAACAATTTCCAAGCTTTTTATTTTTAGCAACATTTCTATTGCTTTTAATTAGCAAAAACACTAATTTGGTGTTGTTTAAAGAGACACTGAAGTGAAAAAAAATGATGATATTATGATTTGTATGTGTAGCACAGCTAAGAAATAAAACATTAAGATCAGATACATCAGTGTAATTGTTTCCAGTACAGGAAGAGTTGAGAAACTCCAGTTGTTATCTCTATGCAAACAAGCCATTAAGCTCTCCGACTAAGTTAGTCGTGGAGAGGGCTGGTATCTGACTTTTATTATCTCAACTGTTCCAGGACTATTTACTTTTTCTCTGATAGAGGAGAGGTCATTACTTCACAGACTGCTCTGAAAGACTCATTTTGAATGCTGAGTGTTGTGTAATGTGCACATATTATAGAATGATGCAATGTTAGAAAAAACACTATATACCTGAAAATAAAAGTATGAGAATATTTTCTTTGCTGCTAATCTTCTAGTAATTATTCATAGTACACAACCAATTCACTATATCATATTTTTTTTTTCGCTTCAGTGTCTCTTTAAATAAGATTTATCATTGTCTAAAACTCTAAATGTGTTGGTTAAGTATATCAAGCCTGAGTACCCCCTGGAACCATCAGAAGTACCCCCTGGGTTACGCGTACCACACGTTGAGAACCTAGGTTCTAGAGTATATATTATTGTCACTAACTGTCCCTCGGAGGAGCTCACAATCGAATCCCTACCAGAGTGCAAATTTAAGCCCAAACACTTTTTTTTTTTTTTAGATATAACATATAGATTAATAAAGATATAGCAGTTGACAATACGTGAGCATCCATCACTACTTATTAACGTTAAAGGAATACTGTAGGGGGTCGGGGGAAAATGAGTTGAAGTTACCTGGGGCTTCTAATGATCCCCCGCAGGCATCCTGTGCCCGCGCAGCCACTCACCGATGCTCCGGCCCCGTCTCTGGTTCACTTCTGGAATTTCAGACTTTAAAGTCTGAAAACCACTACGCCTGCCTTGCCGTGTCCTCGCTCCTGCTGATGTCATCAGGAGTTTACTGCGGAGGAACAGACTGTACTGGGCCTACACAATGCACTCCTGGTGACATCCGTGGGAGTGAGGACACTGCAACGCAGGCGCAGTGGTTTTCAGACTTTAAAGTCTGAGATTCCAGAAGTGAACCGGAGGCGAGCCGGAGCATCAGTGAGTGGCTGCGTGGGCACAGGATGTCTGTAGGGGATCATTAGAAGCCCCGGGTAAGTTCAACTCATTTTCCCCCGACCTCCCTACAGTATTCCTTTAACCACTTCAGGACCACAGTCTTTCTACCCCTTAAGGACCAGGCACTTTTTTTCCATTCAGACCACTGCAGCTTTCACGGTTTATTGCTCGCTCATACAACCTACCACCTAAATGAATTTTACCTCCCTTTCTTGTCACTAATAAAGCTTTCTTTTGGTGCTATTTGATTGCTCCTGCGATTTTTACTTTTTATTATATTCATCAAAAAAGACATGAATTTTGGCAAAAAAATGATTTTTTTAACTTTCTGTGCTGACATTTTTCAAATAAAGTAAAATTTCTGTATACATGCAGCGCGAAAAATGTGGACAAACATGTTTTTGATAAAAAAAAACCCATTCAGTGTATATTTATTGGTTTGGGTAAAAGTTATAGCGTTTACAAACTATGGTGCCAAAAGTGAATTTTCATCTCTGACTTTTCTGCGCACCTGTCAGGTTTCATGAGGGGCTAAAATTCCAGGATAGTACAAATACCCCCCAAATGACCCCATTTTGGAAAGAAGACATCCCAAAGTATTCAGTGAGAGGCATGGTGAGTTCATAGAAGATTTTATTTTTTGTCACAAGTTAGCGGAAAATGACACTTTCTGACAAAAAAAAGAAAAAAAAAAGTTTCCATTTCTTCTAACTTGCGACAAAAAAAAATGAAATCTGCCACGGACTCACTATGCTCCTCTCTGAATACCTTGAAGTGTCTACTTTCCAAAATGGGGTCATTTGTGGGGTGTGTTCACTGTCCTGGCATTTTGGGGGGTGCCTAATTGTAAGCACCCCTGTAAAGCCTAAAGATGCTCATTGGACTTTTGGCCCCTTAGCGCAGTTAGGCTGCAAAAAAGTGCCACACATGTGGTATTGCCGTACTCAGGAGAAGTAGTATAATGTGTTTTGGGGTGTATTTTTACACATACCTATGCTGGGTGGGAGAAATATCTCCATAAATGACAATTGTTTTATTTTTTTTACACACAATTGTCTATTTATAGAGATATTTCTCCCACTCAGCATGGGTATGTGGAAAAATACACCCCAAAACACATTATACTACTTCTCCTGAGTACGGCGATACCACATGTGTGGCACTTTTTTGCACCCTAACTGCGCTAAGGGGCCCAAAGTTCAATGAGTACCTTTAGGATTTCACAGGTCATTTTGAGAAATTTCGTTTCAAGACTACTCCTCACGGTTTAGGGCCCCTAAAATGCCAGGACAGTATAGGAACCCCACAAATTACCCCATTTTAGAAAGAAGACACCCCAAGGTATTCCGTTAGGAGGATGGTGAGTTCATAGAAGATTTTTTTTTTTTTGTCACAAGTTAGCGGAAATTGATTTTAATTGTTTTTTTTTTCACAAAGTGTCATTTTCCGCTAACTTGTGACAAAAAATAAAATCTTCTATGAACTCACCATACTCCTAACGGAATACCTTGGGGTGTCTTCTTTCTAAAATGGGGTAATTTGTGGGGTTCCTATACTGCCCTGGCATTTTAGGGGCCCTAAACCGTGAGGAGTAGTCTTGAAACCAAATGTCGCAAAATGACCTGTGAAATCCTAAAGGTACTCATTGGACTTTGGGCCTCTTAGCGCACTTAGGGTGCAAAAAAGTGCCACACATGTGGTACCGCCGTACTCAGGAGAAGTAGTATAATGTGTTTTGGGGTGTATTTTTACACATACCCATGCTGGGTGGGAGAAATATCTCTGTAAATGACAATTGTTTGATTTTTTTTACACACAATTGTCCTTTTACAGAGATATTTCTCCCACCCAGCATGGGTATGTGTAAAAATACACCCCAAAACACAATATACTACTTCTTCTGAGTACGGCGATACCACATGTGTGACACTTTTTTGCAACCTAGGTGCGCTAAGGGGCCTAACGTCCTATTCACAGGTCATTTTGAGGCATTTGGATTCTAGACTACTGCTCACGGTTTAGGGCCCCTAAAATGCCAGGGCAGTATAGGAACCCCACAAGTGACCCCATTTTAGAAAGAAGACACCCCAAGGTATTCTGTTAGGAGTATGGTGAGTTCATAGAAGATTTTTTTTTGTCACAAGTTAGCGGAAAATGACACTTTGTGAAAAAAAAACAATACATATCAATTTCCGCTAACTTGTGACAAAAAATAAAATCTTCTATGAACTCATCATACACCTAACAGAATACCTTGGGGTGTCTTCTTTCTAAAATGGGGTCACTTGTGGGGTTCCTATACTGCCCTGGCATTTTAGGGGCCCTAAACCGTGAGGAGTAGTCTTGAACCCAAATGTCTCAAAATGACCTGTGAAATCCTAAAGGTACTCATTGGACTTTGGGCCCCTTAGCACAGTTAGGCTGCAAAAAAGTGTCACACGTGGTATCGCCGTACTCAGAAGAAGTAGTATAATGTGTTTTGTGGTGTATTTTTACATATAACCATGCTGGGTGGGAGAAATATCTCTGTAAATGACACATTTTTGATTTTTTTTTACACACAATTGTCCATTTACAGAGAGATTTCTCCCACCCAGCATGGGTATGTGTAAAAATACACCACAAAACACATTATACTACTTCTCCTGAGTATGGCGATACCACATGTGACACTTTTTTGCAGCCTAGGTGCGCTAAGGGGCCCAACGTCCTATTCACAGGTCATTTTGAGGCATTTGTTTTCTAGACTACTCCTCACGGTTTAGGGCCCCTAAAATGCCAGGGCAGTATAGGAACCCCACAAGTGACCCCATTTTAGAAAGAAGACACCCCAAGGTATTCCGTTAGGGGTATGGTGAGTTCATAGAAGATTTTATTTTTTGTCACAAGTTAGTGAAAAATTACACTTTGTGAAAAAAACAATAAAAATCTAATTTACGCTAACTTTTGACAAAAAATAAAATCTTTTATGAACTCATCATACACCTAACAGAATACCTTGGGGTGTCTTCTTTCTAAAATGGGGTCACTTGTGGGGTTCCTATACTGCCCTGGCATTTTACGGGCCCAAAACTGTGAGTAGTCTGGAAACCAAATTTCTCAAAATGACTGATCAGGGGTATAAGCATCTGCAAATTTTGATGACAGGTGGTCTATGAGGGGGCAAATTTTGTGGAACCGGTCATAAGCAGGGTGGCCTCTTAGATGACAGGATGTTTTGGGCCTGATCTGATGGATAGGAGTGCTAGGGGGTGACAGGAGGTGATTGATGGGTGTCTCAGGGGGCGGTTAGAGGGGAAAATAGATGCAATCAATGCACTGGGGAGGTGATCGGAAGGGGGTCTGAGGGGGCCCTGAGGGTTTGGCCGAGTGATCAGGAGCCCACACGGGGCAAATTAGGGCCTGATCTGATGGGTAGGTGTGCTAGGGGGTGACAGGAGGTGATTGATGGGTGTCTCAAGGTGTGATTAGAGGGGGGAAATAGATGCAAGCAATGCACTAGCGAGGTGATCAGGGCTGGGGTCTGAGGACGTTCTGAGGTGTGGGCGGGTGATTGGGTGCCCGCAAGGGGCAGATTAGGGTCTAATCTGATGGGTAACCGTGACAGGTGGTGATAGGGGGTGATTGATGGGTAATTAGTGGGTGTTTAGAGGAGAGAAGAGATGTAAACACTGCACTTGGGAGGTGATCTGATGTCGGATCTGCGGGCGATCTATTGGTGTGGGTGGGTGATCAGATTGCCCGCAAGGGGCAGGTTAGGGGCTGATTGATGGGTGGCAGTGACAGGGGGTGATTGATGGGTGGCAGTGACAGGGGGTGATTGATAGGTGATTGACAGGTGATCAGTGGGTTATTACAGGGAATAACAGATGTAAATATTGCACTGGCGAATTGATAAAGGGGGGTCTGAGGGCAATCTGAGTGTGTGATTGGGTGCCCGCAAGGGGTAGATTAGGGTCTAATCTGATGGGTAACAGTGACAGGTGGTGATAGGGGGTGATTGATAGGTGATTGATGGGTAATTAGTGGGTGTTTAGAGGAGAGAAGAGATGTAAACACTGCACTTGGGAGGTGATCTGATGTCGGATCTGCGGGCGATCTATTGGTGTGGGTGGGTGATCAGATTGCCCGCAAGGGGCAGGTTAGGGGCTGATTGATGGGTGGCAGTGACAAGGGGTGATTGATGGGTGGCAGTGACAGGGGGTGATTGATAGGTGATTGACAGGTGATCAGTGGGTTATTACAGGGAATAACAGATGTAAATATTGCACTGGCGAATTGATAAAGGGGGGTCTGAGGGCAATCTGAGCGTGTGGGCGGGTGATTGGGTGCCCGCAAGGGGTAGATTAGGGTCTAATCTGATGGGTAACAGTGACAGGTGGTGATAGGGGGTGATTGATAGGTGATTGATGGGTAATTAGTGGGTGTTTAGAGGAGAGAATAGATGTAAACAATGGATTTGGGAGGTGATCTGATGTCGGATCTGCGGGCGATCTATTGGTGTGGGTGGGTGATCAGATTGCCCGCAAGGGGCAGGTTAGGGGCTGATTGATGGGTAGCAGTGACAGGGGGTGATTGACTGGTGATTGACGGGTGATTGACAGGTGATCAGGGGCGATAGGGGATTAGGGTCTGGGGAGAATCTGAGGGGTGGGGGGTGATCAGGAGGGGGCAGTGGGCAGGGGGGGGGATAAAAAAAAAATAGCGTTGACAGATAGTGACAGGGAGTGATTGATGGGTGATTAGGGGGGTGACTGGGTGCAAACAGTGGTCTGGGGGGTGGGCAGGGGGGGGGGGTCTGAGGGGTGCTGTGGGCGATCAGGGGGCAGGGGGGGGAAAATCAGTGTGCTTGGGTGCAGACTAGGGTGGCTGCAGCCTGCCCTGGTGGTCCCTCGGACACTGGGACCACCAGGGCAGGAGGCAGCCAGTATAATAGGCTTTGTATACATTACAAAGCCTATTATACAATGTAAATGCGGCGATCCGGGTGCTAGTAACCCGCCGGCGCTTCCGAACGGCCGGCGGGTTACTACGAGCGGTGGGCGGAGCCAGTCCCCGGCGGCTGATCGCGTCACGAATGACGCGATCGCCGCATAACCACTCCCGCAGCCGCCCCCGCCGATGGGCGTATTGCGGTCGTTTGGGCCCGGACTTTGCCGCCGCCCATCGGCTGGGGGCGGTCCTCAAGTGGTTAAACATACATTGCAGCATATCCCTCAATAGTCTATAGATGTCAAATCCCTAAGCAAAGAAAGAGGAGGGACCAATGGATGACCACCAAGACGACAACAGAGGGGGAAGGGGAGAAAACAGAGGATAGAGAAAAAGGCAATAGAAGAAATGTGAGTTTTAAAGGAGGGTTCAAGACACAGGTGTTATTGTAATAAGACTCATTATACACATTTCTTTTAATGGCCGTAATCAAGGATTTATCCAACAAAAAAGGCTATACTGGCCTATCTGAACTAATGTGCCTGAAATAAAGATCCATTCGGATTCCCGTTAAATTAATTAATCAGTAAGATCAACCTTCCATTGCCTCCATGGGGATCTTGCAAAAAAGTGCCAGCTCAGACTCTCTGCTCAGTTTTCAGGAAAGTATCCAATTGATCCGTTTTTATTCAAGTCAAGATGGCCAATATTTTTAACATTATGATCCGCTCCTCCGGCTTCTGTCCGCTCCAAAAAGCACACAGAACGGGTATGTTTTTATTGCAAGTGTGAACCGGCCCCAACCTGCATACTGATGCAGAACTAAGCAGCAGTAGCTGCTCGGTACATGAGGACTTCTGATAACTCCCTCAACCCAACTGCTTCAGGTCACCTGCTTCCAAAGCCTTGTGTCATAGAAAAATAACATATTTGGTCACTGTCAATACTGTCATTTGGTGGCTATCTACTAACTATTTTTAAATCTGCAGTGGTTGGAAATGTGTGTATGCATCACAGGTGAGCCTCTTGATTTACGTCTAGCAGGCTATGTTTTGAAAACATTTGCACAGCTGCTGTAATAGCTGGATTTACACATTTGTGAAGGAAAACAACAAATCAAACATGTCAGATGCTCTTCACTGCACACAACTGAAAACGCATCCAAAGTTCAGCGCACCTCCTGCAGTCTCTTAAATGTCTGGCATTCTGCAAAGCAAATATTCAATGTATGAATGAGTCTTACTACTTAAACCCAGGTAAGAAGAAGGCTGTAGTCAAACAGAACACACACATTTCAACACTCAGGCAGTACAAAGCATAGTGGAGCGTATGCCTGCTCCATCCTGCATCAATCTGAAAAGGAGTGGCATGTCCCTAACAATCTACCATGCCTATTTCCTTCATAATACCAATTCACTTGCCTTATTTTTAAGATTTTTTAGATTCTCTGTTTTTATTGAATCTCGTACCTACTAGAAATACTTGATAGTTAACGTGGGCATATAGGCAGCAGCAGCATGTCAACATTTGCTGAGCTGCTTTTCAGTACAGCTATAGTTCTTATCTACTATCTAAAACAATTGCTACCGGTTATTATCAACTATTATTAAAAATAATAATAATAGAGCACATTTGCCTGCATCCCTCATCTGTCCACCTATGGGAGAGGGAGAGAGAGGGAGAGAGAGAGAGAGGGGGGGAAAGGGAGAGAGAGGGAGGAGAGTGTGTGTGTGTGGTGTGTGTCTCTAGTAGTATGCATGCCTGGATTTTGACTACCTTCTGCCTGGGTTTTGACTACTCAAAGAAAAGAAAGACAATAAAACAGGCTGAAAAAACAAGCTGTTTAACAAGCTGATTTGCACAGATAACAACTCTTTTTTTTAACACTTCTTGTACAATAACTCAGCAAATAAGACAATTTCTTAATAGGGCCAGTACTATATGTACCTTATTTCAAGTAGACTTTAAATAAGAATTGTGAAACCAATTTAAATGGGCTGGTAGGTGCATGTTTATAAAAAGGCCGACAGGGCCCACGTTTGGCTTGCTAGCTGAAAATAACTATGGTTCATTTATTAAGTGAAAGCCATTTCCTTAAAGTGGACCTGAACACTTGCACAGGACAGAAAAAAACAAAGAGATATGCATCCTGTATGTATTTAGAGAGTTTAGCCTGTTTAATTCCCCCTCATTTGTGTCTAATCACAAGTTGTAATCTTTCCCATGTGTCACAAGACTGTTATGGCAGATAAGCTTATTTGAAAACACAGGATGTCAATATGTCTACTTCCATGAATCAGGAAGTAGAAACCATGCAGATTTATTTTAGGATTTGCATCAGCTGTAGCAAAGAAATGTTTTTTTGTTTAAAGAGGATCTGTCACGAAAATCTTAAAATTTAAAATACATACAAATAAGAAGTACATTTCTCCCAGAGTAAAATGAGCCATAAATGTATTTTCTCCTATGTTGCTGTCACTCACAGTAAGTAGTAGAAATCTGACATTACCGACAGATTTTGGGCTAGTCCATCTCTCCTTAGGCAATTCTCAGCATGGCCTTTATTATTTATAAAGACATTCCTTGAAAAAGATATATACAAAGATGCTGGCCAACCTCCCTGCTTGCTGTACACTATGTGGCAGAGGAGGCAAAGCAAACGGATACCGGCACTGCTATAAGCTGTGTTTAATAAATATGGTGGATACAGTACAAAAAGCATACGAAAATTCAGATTGCTGTAGCTGTATTACAAATTCATTACATATCAGGTGGGATACCTTGTGGTGCGGTGGGTGCCGGGTGAGGTTAAGCCTAAGCCTAGGCTTAACCTCACCCGGCACCCACCGCACCACAGGTCCACTTTAAGGAAATGGCTTTCACTTAATAAATGAGCCATAGTTATTTTCAGCTAGCAAGCCAAACGTGGGCCCTGTCGGTATCCGTTTGCTTTGCCTCCTCTGCCACCTGGTACATTTCTATACACCAGAGCACGCTATGCTAGAAGTGGGGTAGACTCAAGACCACCGCAGGACGCCAGCTCTCACAGTAGTGCCAACCCGCTGCCTTTTCTACAAAAAATCATCTTGCTGTACACTATTTTGGCAGTTGGACAGATCAACTGCCATTTACTACGTGCTTTTAAAAATAAAGAAAACCCTGAGGTACACCCCCCCTCACTATGAGAAGATGGGCTAGTCCAAAATCTGTCGGTAATGACAGTTTTCTACTTCTTATTGTAAGTGACAGGAACATAGGAGAAAAGTAATTTATGGCACATTTTACTCTGGTTGCACTTATTTGTATGAGTTTTAAATTTTAAGATTTTCACGACAGTTCCTCTTTAAAGGTTATTATGCTGTTGCTTATCTTTTAGAGCAGAGAGGAAGCTCTGGGGTCAGGTCCGCTTTAAACTAGCCTTTAGAGGTCACCTTCAATCTTGTTCTAATCCAAAAGAAAAAAATGTATTCCAAATATGCCAAAGTCTGACATCGATACCTTATTTAATGTTTGATTGCTTATTATGCAAGCATGTCCCTTCCCTGCTAAATTCTATGTTTCACCACAAGCAATGTTTATTCCATTAACATACTTAATTTTTATTCTTTTTTTTTTTTTAGAGAGAGGAAATTAAGAGAGATCAATCACATGTAAACATTTTTTTCTTAATTATGTATTTAGCATTCTGGCAGCCTTCAAAAATGGACAGCATGGCAATTTCCTTTCATATAATTAAACGCAAATCAAATTACTGTAGATGTTAGTCAGTGCAAGAATTTTATTGCTGATAACTGTTATTTTCCAGCACACAGAGGTTTGCAGAGATTACTTAATTGCACACATTTTCCCAACTTGCTCTGCATATATCCAGCACCAGCACAGGATTATTCAGCCCGTGATCAATTTTGTCAAAGCACTTTAAATTTTAAAGCCTTATTGACAAGCAAATTCTAATGAGTTTGCCTTATTAGAGGAAGCTTTACAAGTTTTCCATAATTGAGTGAGGAAAATGCAAATAAGCATCATATAATCCAAAACTTCTGGAACTGTATGCCTAGCTTATCTATAATGGATGCCATTTTTTGATAGTAATACTTTCAATTACTTTAAGGCAAGATAAACAGCAAGAATTTCAGATGTAACTAAGAGAACAAATTAAAACCAGCACCGGACAGCAAATACTTTTTAATGCAATTTTACTTCAGGATACAGTACTAAGTAAAAATGCATTAGCAACAGGGGAAAAAAAACAAATATATATTTTGCATTTCTTTTTAAGTTCCGTGTACATTAAAACAAAAATTAGTTGTACAGTTGAAAATTGGTGCTTTCCTGGTACAGGTAATATTCAGATAACTGAACATCCTATCCCTACTCTATCTAAAGGACAGGACAGGCCACTCATCCAACTGCCAAAAATAATTTCTGGAAAGGAACAATTAGTGAAATGCGACCAAAGGTAATGACAATGTAAGGAGACAAAAAACGAATGCGTATATGTTGCGGAACTAAAGTGAACCAGAGACGAAGCAACATCATTTATTTTACCATACAGTATACTGTATATCAGTGGGAACATTAGAGAAAACACCTACCCTGCTCTCTGTTTCATCATTCACTGCTCAGGCTGCTTGTTATCAGCCCCGATAAAATCCCCGACTGAGCATTCAGTCTGGCTTTGCGCAGGAATCATTATAGCTGTGTCTGTCTTCTCGGGTGTCTTTTCAAGCCCAAGCCTAAGCCTGCCCCCTTGTGGCTCTGCTATAATGACTCAGCTATAATGATTCATGAGCAAAGCCAGACTGAATGTTCAGTAGGGGATTTAATCAAGGCTGAAAACAGGCAGGCTGAGCAGTGAATGATGAAGCAGAGAGCAGGGTAGGTGTTTTCTCTAATGTTCCCCCTGATATATATGGTAAAACACATGAGGGTGCTTTGTCTCTGGTTCACTTTAAAGGACAACTGTAGGAAGGCTGCCATGTTTTTGTTTTTGTTTTTTTTTCCTTTTGTGCAATACCAGTTGCCTGGCAGCCCTGCTGATCTATGTGGCTGCAGTAGTGTCTGAATAACATCAGAAACAAGCATGCAGCTAATCTTGTCAGTTTCGCATTAACGTCGGAAAAACCTGATCTGCTGCATGCTTGTTCAGGGTCTATGGCTAAAAGTATTAGAGACAGAGGTTTAGCAACTGGTATTGCACAAAAAGAAAAAAACAAGCATAGCAGCCTCCCTAGAGTTGTCCTTTAACCTGCTGAGCGGTCTGGACGAGCTCAGCTCGTCCAACACCGCCAGAGGCTGCCGCTCAGGCCCTGCTGGGCCGATTTCCACCAAATAAAAAGCAGCACACGCAGCCGGCACTTTGCCAGCCGCGTGTGCTGCCTGATCGCCGCTGCAGCGCGGCGATCCGCCGCGTGCAGCGGCGAAAGAGGGTCCCCCCAGCCGCCCGAGCCCAGCGTAGCCGGAACAAACAGTTCCAGCCAGCGCTAAGGGCTGGATCGGAGGCGGCTGACGTCAGGACGTCGGCTGACGTCCATGACGTCACTCCGCTCGTCGCCATGGCGACGAGGGAAGCGAAACACGGAGGGCCGCTCATTGCGGCCTTCCGTGTTATTCCTTGCCGCCGGAGGCGATCGGAAGATCGCCTCCGGAGCGCCCTCTAGTGGGCTTTCATGCAGCCAACTTTCAGTTGGCTGCATGAAATAGTTTTTTTTTAATTTAAAAAAAACCCTCCCGCAGCCACCCTGGCGATTTAATCAGAATGCCAGGGTGGTTAAACAGATTTGAAATTTTCCTGTTACCAGGCTGAAAGTCTTGGCAATCATGTTTAACCACCTTGTTAATAACCCTGAGTCAGGCTTAGGATGTAAAAAAGAAGCCAGGAATGACTCGGGGTAGCCCCTGGGTGGTATGCAGAGAGGAGGAGTTTTTAACTCACCTCGCCCGGTATCCAGACAGAGGCATATATTCTTCCGGTCCTCAGGGGTTCTGGATCCCTCAGGTGAGATTTGTCATTATGACGACAGTCGGCAATCTCACTATAGGAGTACTGCGCCACCTGGAGGTTGGAAGGAGAATTGCAGCGCTGGTCCCAGGGAGGTGAGTCTGTGCAAGGGCTGCTGCAGATCTCACTGTGATATGATTTTTTTTCCTGCTTTTATGGTCTAAAAGCTCATGAAAAAATGTCAGTTTTTAGACCCTAAAATCTGAAAATAATCATACCGCCAGGGATGTTAAAGTGAACCTCCAGACTAAAAATCGACTCAGCAGCACTGAAAAGGCCTGGTGTTTCTTTAACAGTTTTACAGCATCAGAACTTTGTTTCTCTTATACAAGCCTCATTTTTAGCCGCACAGAAGAAAACTGCCCGGGCAGTTTTCCCCTTATGCTGTGCAAAGCATGATGGGATTTCTGATGTTGTTGTTCTCGTTCTGCTGTATTGGTGCAATTTTTTTTAAATTTTGAATTTGACATTTGAAGCCTAGTGTGTGCAGCTGAGAGGGGTTATCAGGACACAGGACAGTTGGAACTGTGTCTCATGCTCCCTTTCACTTCCTTTCAACCAAAAACATGGCTGCCCCCATGACAAAGATGGCAGCCCCCATGAATCACAAACATTTGCCTGTTCTTTTAAAACAGGGTGGGTAAAATATTAGATTACCTATCTATTCTAATTAACATAACGAATATAACTTAATAACAGTATGTTTGTTTAGGCTGAAGTTCCCCTTTAAGTATGTTAATGATAAAGTTGTAAGGTAATCCACACAGTTCTGACCTGCAGTGTAAGCCACAATATGCTTGGTCAGGTGCATAATCCACCTCCCCAACATATAAATCTTTGGACTGCTCAGCACACAGGGCTGCAAATGCCAAGTTGCTTTCCTTGTATGTTAGATCATTATGATAGTCAAGATTCTGTCTTGGTGCATTGCTGGGTCTGAACAAAACAGGGTTGACTAAAGTCCAGCAATATACCAATTACAGTAACATGTCAAGTACAACAAATGGCTGCCTTCAACTGAAAAATAGACATAAAACAAGGATACAAATAATAATGACTTCACAATCACAAAGCAATAGTTGTTATTATTAACTCCCACTTCTTGGAACATCGGAGGTCTATTATTATTAAAACTACACACCATTGGGCTAAGATGGTTACAAACAGCACAAAAGAGAAGAATAAGGATTAGAAACATTTCAGAGAAGTGTTACATGGCTATGGCTATCCAGACGAGGCCTTTAAACAAAGAGAAGGAAACTCCAGACTAAGGAACAAAGGAGAGAAGATGAAAAAAATCATGAGTTATCAAGTATGTAGAGAATCTCAGGAAGAGCTCTTAACTGAAGCCTTTGTCAATGAACTTTCTTGCATTGCCATGCAAACCAGAGTGAAATCCTTGTTTGTGGAATGGAGAAAAAAAATAGCTCACTTTAGAAGGCAGAACAAAGATGTGATACAATAATCACTGCAGCAATTATCAATAGGAATAGCGATTAGAAACAAAATAGTAGTATCAGTTTTTAGGGATTGCACTCCTAAAACAGATATTGCCAGTAGTTGATACTCTGGCATATCCACTGTGATAGTGATATAAAGCAGATAAACACAGGAACTCTGAACTAGTCTTCAAAGCTTCAATTACACACTGAAATGTAATGTTTCAGAGCCACCATGGACCCCTTTGTCAAGGTTTATGAGTAAGGCCTCGTTCACATCTGCTGCACTGAGAAACGTGTGAAAGCGCGTGGCATAAAACGCATGCGCTTGTGCGCATTTCTGTACGTTGCACTTCTTTAAAGCACGTTTTTCTTAATGTGGCAGTAGCAGTTGTCAATAAAGCTTTGTTTTTCTATGTAAATGTATTTTTTTTCCAAATAGGGGTAAAAAAATGCATGCGCTTCTATGTGCTTGTACGCGCTTCTATGCGCTTAAAAAGCGCACCCATTCACTTGCATTGATGTGTGCTATACAGCTCAACGCACAAAAATGCATGCAACCCTACGTTTTTGTAACGCTGCTCAGCGCAGCGCATAGATGTGAACCAGCTACATTTAATTACATCGGAAAATCAATACCTTGCTGAACGTACAGGGAAGTGCGCTGTGAAAAGTGCACAGAAACGGCCCTGATGTGAACGTGGCCTTACAGCCTGCAAGGGAGCAAGTTCCTGCACTTAAAGAGAGTCTGAAGCGAGAATAAATCTCGCTTCAGACCTCATAGATAGCAGGGGCACGTGTGCCCCTGCTAAACCGCCGCTATCCCGCGGCTTAACGGGGGTCCCTGATCCCCCAAATCCCCTCGTTCCAGCGGGGGAGCGCTTCCTGGTTGGGGCAGGGCTAACCGCCGCAGCCCTGCCCCACGCGCGTCTGTCAGCGAGTATCTCCGCCTCTCCCCCGCCCCTCTCAGTCTTCCTTCACTGAGAGGGGCGGGGGAGAGGCGGCGATGCGCCGCTGATAGACGTGACTGGAGGCAGGGCTGCAGCCGTTAGCCCTGCCACCAGGAGCGACCAAGTCTGCAACCAAGTGTCGCAGTGGGGGGTTTGGGGGTGAAGGGACCCCCGTTTAGCGGCGCTATTGCGGCGGTTTAGCAGGGGCACACGTGCCCCTGCTAACTATTAGCTCTGAAGCGAGATTTATTCTCGCTTCAGAGTCTCTTTAACCATCTTAGCGGTATGGACGAGCTCAGCTCGTCCATCACCGCCGATGGCTGCCGCTCAGGCCCTGCTGGGCCGATTTTAATCAAATAAAGAGCAGCACACGCAGCCGGCACTTTGCCAGCCGCGTGTGCTGCCCGATCGCCGCCGCTCTGCGGCGATTCGCCGCGAGCAGCGGCGAAAGAGGGTCCCCCCAGCCGCCTGAGCCCAGCGTAGCCGGAACAAAAAGTTCCGGCCAGCGCTAAGGGCTGGATCGGAGGCGGCTGACGTCAGGACGTCGGCTGACGTCCATGACGTCACTCCGCTCGTCGCTATGGCGACGATCTAAACAAAACAAGGAAGGCCGCTCATTGCGGCCTTCCTTGTTTATTCTGGGCGCCGGAGGCGATCGGAAGAACGCCTCCGGAGCGCCCTCTAGTGGGCTTTCATGCAGCCAACTTTCAGTTGGCTGCATGAAATAGTTTTTTTTAAATTTAAAAAAAACCCTCCCGCAGCCGCCCTGGCGATCTTAATAGAACGCCAGGGTGGTTAACAACAGTCACTGCCTGCACATGACAATCTTACCGCAATTTGGTGAATAAGGACCAGTAACATTAATCTGCAGGTAAGCATATTGGCTGTCTTATCCATTAGTCAATTTCTGGCATATTCAGAGAATGTGAGCTTACTAACAACTGAAAGTACAAACACAGATAACAGGAAACTGCTGTACACACAGTGCAACGTCCATCTAGGAGATATGAATTCCTTACTTAGCACAACAAATGGCCAATTTATTTACTTTATACTTAAAGTGAAACCGAACTAATATTACCAAACTTTATATGGCAATATAGGTATGTACCCTTACAGCTAACATACATCTCTGGTCCTTTCGTTTCTGAAGCTGCTGCCAGTTCGCTATGTCACCCAGTGAAATACTCAACATTAGTGTTGAATATTCACCAACAGGAAGAGGCTAAACTCCTACATCTGTTCCTCCCTCTAGCCACCCATAACTACCCTCTCTCCACCCACAGTTGGCTCCCTCTGTACATGTTCACATCTTTCTGGCTCACAGGGCAGAGAGCAAGCTGGAACACGGATCTTCAGGACATCATGCACCATCCCGGAAGCAGTTCTGAGGTCGGCACAATTTTCAATGGAGGAGCTGTTATGCAGGAGCATATATAACTAGATGGTGTCGTTTCTGAAGAAACCACAGGATGTTGGCTATGTGTCTGATTGGCAGTTTGGAATGTGCAGTAGGTAAGTATAAGAGTTCAGATTGGCATTAAGTTTAAAAAAAATACTCACATTTACTCATATGAACTGAGTAAGTCTGCAGTGGAGAGCAACCATCTTTTAATACAGAAAAAAAAGGAGTCTAGCCGACATTTTTTTTCTTCTTTTTGGATACACTCCGATCTGAAAATATCTGAATAAATTCACAGAATACATTCACATGACACAGAAAGTGTGCAGTGTTCTGTCTATTTGGTGAGAGATTCCAGATACAGGTGTAGTTATACTATGATCACTTTAGACACACTGGCTACACAAAAGTGATCTGCAGTAACTAATTCTGTGGCTTTGGAAAATAATTGGCTGCCCCAGAGAAAATTAAGCCCGGGGCAATATAGGTGATTTTCAATCTCAGAGATTGAAAAGAAACCTCAGAAATTAAATTGCACTTTTGTTCTAAGAAGATGATTTTTAGGCAATTATAGAGCGATTAATCTCCTTCTCCATCCAGGCTATGATCCAAAGGAAAAGAAATGAATCGCTTATACATTCTGCTATGGAACTTAATGGTGGCACGAACTGATTTAGAGAGACCAGTCATTCAAATGAGTGACTTAATAAGTCCTATGCAGCAGCTCTCATTTTAACCCAGGTGATCAAAACAAAGTGATAATGCGCAGGCTATTTTAAATGTCCAATTAAAAATTGCACAAAAAGCCCGGGGGTTAATAACATATTAAATTGGGAAAATACTTTTGGGAGTTGTTTTGTTGCTCAGTAATTTATTGAAATGCCTTTGCAGAAATCAGTTTTACCTTTAACATAAAAGTCTATTTATGTTTATCAGTGGTGTGAAAACAAAAATATAATGTGTGAAAAGAAATAATGAATACAGTACTAATTTGGGCAAATGCTTTTCATGGGCATTGCAAATTTGGAGGACATTTAGTGATTCTTAAAAGGGACCCTGAGTAAGTGATACTAACAGAATTTACACTTACCTGGGGCTTCCTCCAGCATCCTCCTGGCTCCTTCCCTGGTCCCGGCTCCGGTTACAGTACGACTTCGGCCTGAAGTTGTGAGGTCTGCTTCCTGCTCCCATGGATTGCGCCATTACGTCGGCATGAGAGTCCTGCGCATGTGCGGTTCTCTAAGATTGAATCACAGATGAGCAGGACTTTTACCCCGGCCAGTGAGATGACACATAGCCGGCCAGCATAATGGCGCAATCCACGGAAGCAGGAGGCAGACCGGACGACTTCAGGCCGAAGTCGTCCTGTAACCAGAGTCGGGACCAGGGAAGGAGCCAGGAGGACCTCGCGGCCTACAGTGGGCTGGAGGAAGCCTCAGGTAAGTGTAAATTCTGTTTTTAGGCGAACAACTCTCTTCTTCCCTTCTGTCTAGGTGTGCAAGTGCAGAACAACTGTTCAAAAACGGGAAAACCACCATTATGACTCTATTGTATGCTATGCATCACATTTGCATGCTATGCTAAGCATGACAGAGAAAGCATTCACCATATAATCTTAAACGCGGTCAAGATGTCAAAACCTGGCTGACCAGTGTATGTCAAATGTATGTTATCAATAAAATCCAATAATGGAAAACAAAACGTTCCTATTCCAAGGGATCAGTTGTGGTCTTTTTAGTTCAGAGAACTGACTACTGTGCTCTTTTTGTACATATGAATCATATCACCATACCGAATATATTCATGGCAACCAGATGCAAAACAATTGGCAGTTCTTGTTGCAGATCTACATAAATTGAGTGGTTTCAAATTCTTAAGGGTAAAATGAATGCAAACTCCGGTCTAGAGTGAAACATATCAGATCCATCAATTAGAGACGCATCAGGTTTAGTATGACACCATCCTCTCTGGAGAACTGTTAGTAGAATTGCATATACCAGTCCATTTGGCAAACGGAATGACACAGACAGTCCTTGCATTAGGTCTGAATGTTTCTCATGATGTGCAAACACAACTTATAAAGTCAAGCAGCTGTTGCAATTTAAGCAAATTTCAAACATGTTAAGCAGATAAACTTTTGACATTATAAAAAGAACCACTTCAGCCTCCTGTCATGTAACGCTGTGTAGCACTCTTGCCTTGCAGTGATGGGTCTCCGGTTCGATTCTGAGTTTGTACTGTCTACCGCTGTCTGTGTGGGTTTCCCTCGGGCACACATTTTCTCCCACATCCCAAAAACACACAGATAAGTTAACTGGCTTCCCCTAAAATTGGCCCTAGACTACAATACATGCACTATATAATACATACATAGACATATGACTATGGTAGGGATTAGATTGTGATCCCCTCTGAGGGACAGTTAAGTGACCAGACAAAGTACACTTACTGGGCTGCTGAAGGTGTCGGCGCTATATAAACACTAAGGCCTCAATTCACGGAGCTTTATCAAACACTTTATCAAACGTTTGATAATTTACCTCATGGGTAAAATCTAATTTTGAATTCACTAAGGTGTTATATATTTATAGAATGTTTTACCGATAAAATGTTCAATAAATATATAACACCTTAGTGAATTCAAAATAAGATTTTGCCCATGGGGTAAATTATCAAACGTTTGATAAAGTGTTTGATAAAGCTCCGTGAATTGAGGCCTCAATAATAATAATAGTAAAAGGCAGAGAGAGAGGATACAATAAATAAAGAAAACTGAGGCAGTACTGTTGCTTGGTACATTGATTCAAACTCCTGGCGATTCTTCAGGTGTACAACCATATCACATGCATGTTTACTAAGCAAGAGTCCTTCGCTGTCTTCATTTTAACTGATGGCAAAGTGTGGAATGGTGGCGCTCAGGAGGATTGAGTACTGATGGTCAGTGACGTTTGGACTGCAAAGGTTCATAGTTCACTAGCAACTTCATTTTACTGAACCAACAAACATACCAAGCTAAGGATAAGACACACATTAAACTACAAGCTGGATGATCTACAGCTGCACAAAGCAATCATAAATAAAAAATGACAACTTGACAATTAGGCTATGTTCTATCGATGCTAAATGTATGTGTCTGACTGAAGTACATCTTCAGCAAGCGTAAAGCAAATGTTCACAGTCTCATATCAAAACACAGCTCCATAGAAAATCTTTGTGGTTATCAGAAACATCACTGCACACCATCTGCCATAAATACTAGACTTACAGGCATCATTTGTCAAAACATGCTGATCTACTGATGGCAATGATGGAGAACGACAGACACAACTACTGAAGCAGATCTATCAGGGAAATGACAAACAATCTGGTTACACAATGTTTTCTTTCCAAATCAGTGGCTTACTGCATGTTTATACAATATGTATTTTGCCAGGAACAGTAAACAGAAATGTACTTAAAATGCATTCCGCTCTAGAAAACAAAACAAGCTAGTTAAGAAAGAGGCAGCCAGCGAGAGACTGTAAGCCAAGAAGTTACATGGTGAGTATCATTTAACATCACGTAAAAGCCGAAGAGTAGAAACTATAAAGCATGGAATGCACCTGCAGTGTAATAAAAAAACAAAACACCTTTATGTTAACTTGCATTTCAAACACAGTATGGCAAGTTAGTTAAGTTTTTATTACAAGCTGTAACAATCTCTGACAAAAATCCTAACTTTTCAATTTCAAGCAATTACTTTTGGTGTAAGACCAAGAATGTGTGTGGTTAAACCAAAGCAGGAAAAAAGGGTGCAGGAGCCCTTACGGGAAAAAAACTGTGCTGCCATAGGTGCCTGTGATAAAGGCAGCATTTAGTGGCATAAGAAGGAAATTTGGGCGTACGGCGGAGGCTGCTGGCAGGTGTTTCAGGGCGCCCAATTTTACCTTTTTTGCTGCAAATCGTGGCTTCCGCCAAGCTGCGATATATGGCTATGAAGGTAAATTTAGCGTCAAGAGGGGCCACTTTTGTGCACAGGCTTGCAGGAAACAAAATGGCTTGCAGATAACTACATTGCGGCATTACATATGTGGAAGAGTGGGGAGTTAGCTTAGGGAGGTGAAATTAAGGGTTAGGTGCCACCGGGGGATTAGGTTTAGGTACAACTGGGATGGGGGGGGGTCTTAGGGTTAGGTATCACTGGGGGGAGGGGTTTGAAGGTTAGGCACCACCAGGGGGGTCTTAGAGTAAGGCATCAGTAGAGGAAGGGCTCTGTGTGAGATTAGGGTTAGGTTTAGCCACAGTAAAATATCAGTAAATATTACCGATATTCTACTATGGAAATTCAGTAGTAGAATATTGCTAATTTTAGTGAGATTCTACTAGCGGCAAACCCTGTGCCCTTTTTCATGTATGATGGTTAAACACATGTATTCCTCTATGTATTGATGCGCATTGTGATGCTTTCTTGTGCATTGCTTTGCGTTTGTGTGTTAGTATGCATTTTTTTTGTGCATAAATAGAAAAAAAAATCACCGTAGAAATGTATTGTTTCTTCTACATTTGTATGCAAAAATGCAGAATTGCCATTACTCCATGGTCTGCAAAGTACATAAATCGCATCAAAGGGTTACTCCACTTATTCTATAAAGCATATTTTGATTATACAAGTCATTTTGTAATTAAATGTCATTAAACAGCTTTCACCTTTGCAGGGGCATAACTACAATTAGGCCCCTAATGTTCACACCCTTTCCCTTGTCTACCCCTGGTGACCCTCACAGCCTTGGAGCCCATCTCACAAGGGTCATAAAACTAGTGTGGACGTCATAATCGCACACCCATAACAAGTGTAGCCACAAACACACCTGATCTGTAGGATGAATCCCTTTATTGGAGGAAGTTAAATACTAGTTGGGCCCCCTTACAGCTCTGGGCCCCTCTGCAGGAGCTGCTCCCCTGTAGTTACACCCCTGCATTTTTGGTCTGCAGCTGCTATATTTTATTTTTATTATATATCATTATTCCCCCATCCTTCCAGAACTTGTATGAGCCAAAACCTATTCCGGGTACAAACCTCCATTTGTACTTGGCGAAATAAATGATTCTGATTCTAGATCTGTTGAAAAAAAAAACACCTTGGGTACCCATAATTCTCTTTTCTCTGCTTGTTTTATTGGTCCACAAGTTTATACAAACAAGTTAGAAAAACTTGTTGCATCCTATTGCGCCACACCTCCTTCATTAGGTGAACAGCAGTGACAGATCCATAACACAGGAATCATACATATCTGCAGGATCCTGGCTTTACAAATACAGCAGGTGGAGTAAAAACCTAACATAGGTGTGTTTTTGTTATACATTTTCTTTACATGCTTGAAGTACATAAAGGTTTGAGAAGGATTCTTTTTCGTTTGTGATAATGGAGATGCAGGTAACATACATCGCGGCATAGTGGATAGCACTCTTGCCTTGCAGCGCAGGGTCCCCAGTTTGACTTTGTTCCAGAACACTATCGGCATGGAGTTTGTATGTTCTCCCTGTGTGTGCGTGGGTTTCTTTCAGCCACTCTGGCTTCCTCCCCAAAACATAGATAATTGGCCTTATGATTATGCCCCTCTGAGGGATTGTTAGAGACAAAACAGTGTACTCTGGAAAGTGCTGTGTAAAATGTCAGCACTACATAAATGCTAAATAAATTATACAGCCATGCAAAGCCTCCTCAGTGAGAATGTGAGAATGTCTGACACTACCTTATGTGCAGTGAATGAATTCCTGGAGATGCGTTTTAAGGTTGTATCTGTGCTACATATACATCAGCAGTTTTGATGCAAAGTTGGCCAGTGGCAGCATAGACAATTTTTTTGTTCAGCATCTCCAGCTTAATTGCTTTCTTTTTGGATTTTTGTTAGATGGAATTACTCAATAACACCTTCACTCTGAAGGCCTTTAAAACAGTTAAAGCGGATCCGAGATGAAAAACTAAGTATAACAAGTAGCTTGTCTATATATCTAATCTAAAGTGTAGATAGTTTACACAGCAAATCTAGCTGCAAACAGCTTTAATAGAATATGATTATTTCTTCCTGTAATACAATGACAGCAGCCATGTTGTTTGTAAACATAAACAGAGGCAGGCTTATCTGCATCTTGTGCAAAAAAACAAAACCCCCTCTTCCTCCCCTCTGCCTCTGAAATCTCTGGCTAGCAATACCTCCCCCTCCTCCTGCCCAGACTGAGCTCCCATGAGCCCTTGCTACTGTCTGAAAGTGCCTTGCCTCTCTGAAAACTTGTGGGCGTCGCTTGTTTAGTTTATAGGGAAGCAGAGTATTAAAACAAAAACAAAGAAGTATTTGGCTTGAGGAATGCCCTATAAACAATAGGAAAGGAACACAATTATGCAATGTGTAAAAGTTTGTCTCGGATCCACTTTAATCTCTCATGTTAATTTTTTCCACCACTGCATTGAGATCTACATGTTCCCCAGATCCTTAAAGCGGAACGGTAAATACAATTTAAACACAGTGTTCCACTTACATGGGGCTTCTGCAAGCCCCCAGCAGCCGCCCTGTCCCGCGCCTGTCCTGCCCGAGCCGCCGTTCTCCCGCTGCCAGCTCCGTTCTGTTCCTAGACTTCAAAGTCGACACCAGCGCAGCCCTGCCAAGCGTATCCTTTCTTCGCGTTCCCCTCTGCAAAAGCGGGGGACGCAAAGAAAGGAAATGCGTGGCCAGAGCCGCGCAGGCACAGTGGCCCGACGGCAAAACCGAAACTAGCTGGCGGCGGGAGAACTGCGGCTCAGTCAGGACCGGCGCGGGACAGGACGGCTGCTGGGGGCTTAAGAAGGCCCAGGTAAGTGAAACAGTGTGCTTAAATTGTATTTACAGTTTCGCTTTAAGACAAGTTCAAATATCGAACGATGACAATTTAAAAGCTGTAATACAACTTTATAACCTATTATTCTTCTATGTCTGAAGAAGGTCAAAGGGCAGGTGCTAAAAGGAGAAAAAATTCCTTAAAAATCGTTACAGCTTTGATACAGTATGGCAATTACGCTTAGCCTGTCCTTTATAAAATTCTTGAAATGTTCTTACATCCTGGAACTGCTGTGAAAGATAAAATGTCAGGGCAGCACACAAATAGATTAAAACCTGGAGAATTATCAAGTTTTTTAAAAGGGTAGCAAAATGCTTTTTAGCAATAAAATATAGATCACATTTACAGTTTATGCAAGAAATTGCAGTTTAGAGCCTTAAAGAGAACCTGAACTGAAAATAAAAAGTCAAAATAACCATACCCAGGTCATACTTACCTCCTGTGTAGTCTACTCCTCAATCTCTTTCTCCTCTCCTGCGTCCCATTTGTCCACTGTGATCAAAGGAATTCCTCCATTTTAAAAATGGCCATTACCCCTAACAGCTTCCTGGTCAGCACACTGTTAAACTGTAATATCACCCACTGGAGCCACAGGGAAACTTGGACATTGCCTTGCACATTCAGTTGTAACTGACAGCTGCTGATGTATAACTGACAGCAACTGGTATATTTCAGTTCTGACAAAATATTGTCAGAACTGGAAGGGATCACTGTAAGGAGAAAATTGTGAGCTTCTGAGAGGAACTGACTGTGAGGATAGAATGTAATATTCATTTGCAGCTACGTCATGTGTTTATTTTAAATAATTTGACTCACTTCAGGTTCCCTTTAAAGGAGGCACAATTTTGTCAATTAAAATGATCTACCTGCAACTGTTCACAAGCCTGATCTGTGCAGGATCGCATCCTTCCCCCCCCCCCCCCCCCCCCAGTGCTTAACCGGCTCCGCAATTCGGGCCGTTTGTATTTGCTGCCCCGGAAGTAATATTAACATACAATGGCCATACTTCCCTGTTCCTTTACTTTGAACGCAGGGGGAAGTTGTTTTGCAATGCTTGCTTCTGTACATTCTTGTACGGCTGCGCACACGTAGTAGAGCGCCGGAGAAGGGTTTGAGCTTGCCTTAGTCACCTCCGCATCAGCCACCACCCATCAACACTCCCACTCCGTTCAGCCAACTCCCTTCAGCCGCCGCCTCGCCTCGTGCGCGCTCCCAGCACAGATTCTCCGTGCATGAGACGCGCAGGCAGGCGGAGGCTGAGACCTTATTGGATTATTTCATCAGGCTAGGCGGCGGGTGAAGGGAGTGGGCGTGTTTTAGGGCTGTGGCTGAAGCGGAGGGTTTGGCTTGCGAGTGACGAAGCAAGCTCAACCCCTCCTACGGCGGCTCAGTATGCGTGCGCATCCGTACGTGAACGTACGGATGCACGCTTTGGAAGCTCTCTGCACCAGCGTCCGCACAGTGCTAATAATTATACTGCGCCTCCGTTACCAATGTAGTTCCGGGTTGCTGAGGAGCCCAATCTCGATGTCGGGTCCCCGACCGGAGCTTACCACGGAAAATCGATACATTTCTCGGGGGGGAACAGAGGGGCCGATTCAGCTACAAAAAAGGTTAGTTACACGCAGGCATGCGTGTTTAACATTAGACACATTGGCTGATAACTCCTTTAAATCTATTCAAGAGATCACAATTACAAAATACATAATATAAGTAAATAAGCAACATAAGTGAAGGGCACAAAGACATCAAAAACAGAAAAAGTAAATAATACATCTGAAAACATAATCTTCGGGAAAAAAATGTAAATAGGAATAAATTAACTCTTGCACATTAGACCAGGAAAACACATAGTTTCCGAGAAAAACATTGGACCATATGCAATTCACCTTGTCTCTTGAGTTTTCTCCTAGGAGATAACTTTTCATCTTCTATGTAAAATTACTTTTGAGCACTTTGCAACGGAAAAAGTGCCAAAAAGTTAATTAAAAAGTACTATCAAAATTATGTTGAGTATTTTCTTGCTAGCTAGTAGCACAAAGGGTATTTTATTGACAAGTTTAACCACTTAAGCTCTCAGTAGTTTTCACTTTATGCATCCGAGCAATGTTCACCTCCCATTCATTCGCCTATAACTTTATCACTACTTATCACAATGAACTGATCTATATCTTGTTTTTTTTCCGCCACCAATTAGGCTTTCTTTGGGGGGTACATTTTGCTAAGAGCTACCTTACTGTAAATGCATTTTGACAGTAAGAATAAGAAAAAAACAAAAACAATTCATTATTTCTCAGTTTTCGGCCATTATAGTTTTAAAATAATACATGCCTCCATAATTAAAACCCACGTATTGTAATTGCCCATTTGTCATGGTTATTTCACCGTTTAAATTATGTCCCTATCACAATGTATGGCGACAATATTTTATTTGGAAATAAAAGAGCATTTTTCCCGTTTTGCATCCATCACTATTTACAAGCTTATAAAAAAATATATATAGAAATATTTCATCTTTACATAGATATTTAAATAGTTTAAACCCTTAGGTAAATATTTATGTGTTTTGTTTTTTTTTAAATTGTAATGTTTTTGTTTTTTTATTGAACATTTTATGTGGGTATTTTTGGGAGGGGGGGGTTAAGTAAATAGTGTTTTATTTAGGGAAAAGTGTGTGTAATGTAATTTTTTTTCCTTTTAGATGTAGTTTTACTCTTTGGCCACAAGATGGCAACCTCGAGTTTGTTTACATGACGTCACTCTAAGCGTACAATGCTTAGAGGGACATAGTCTCAGAAAAAGCGTAGCTTCCGAGAGAAGCTGTCGCTTTTTCAGCGGGGGAGAGGAATCAGTGATGGGGCACCATAGCCCGATACATTGATTCCTGGGCTACCGAATCCGCGGCCGCGGGAGCAGGGCTGTGGAGTCGGTCCAAAAATCCACCGACTCAGACTCCTCAGTTTAGGATTCCACCGACTCCGACTCCTCTAATTTGCATATTACAATTTTGTTGATTAAAAGTTTGTAACATGAAATTCGTCTCTTAACTGCCAACGCTTAGGAATTTTACAAGACAACTGAAGTGAGAAGGATATGTAGACTACTATATTTATTCCCTTTAGACTAAAACTAGTCCTTGGTAAGAGTACTTGTAAAAGGTACAAACCGGAACAAACAACATCTATCAGGCCCTAGGCAATGTAAGTGTGGGTACATGTAAGAATGATGTGCAGGTACTCTGCAGGGGAATAAGGAGATTGTAAACAGACAACACCTCTGTGTTCAATGTGCACAGCATTCTCAGTGGATTCCCTGCAGCTCTGTGGGGAGTGCATATGTAGAGTATACAGGATCTTCTCAAAAAATTAGCATATTGTGATAAAGTTCATTATTTTCTGTAATGTACTGATAAACATTAGACTTTCATATATTTTAGATTCAAATACACACAACTGAAGTACTTCAAGCCTTTTATTGTTTTAATATTGATGATTTTGGCATACAGTTCATGAAAACCCAAAATTCCTATCTCAAAAAATTAGCATATTTTATCCGACCAATAAAAGAAAGTGTTTTTAAAACAAAAAAAAGTCAACCTTCAAATAATTATGTTCAGTTATGCACTCAATACTTGGTCGGGAATCCTTTTGCAGAAATGACTGCTTCAATGCGGCGTGGCATGGCTTGAGTTTGAAAAGACATCACAGAAGACTGACTCAGCTATAATCATTCAATGCGGCGTGGCATGGAGGCAATCAGCCTGTGGCACTGCTCCGGTGTTATGGAGGCCCAGGATGCTTCGATAGCGGCCTTAAGCTCATCCAGAGTGTTGGGTCTTGCGTCTCTCAACTTTCTCTTCACAATATCCCACAGATTATCTATGGGGTTCAGGTCAGGAGAGTTGGCAGGCCAATTGAGCACAGTAATACCATGGTCAGTAAACCATTTACCAGTGGTTTTGGCACTGTGAGCAGATGCAAGGTCGTGCTGAAAAATGAAATCTTCATCTCCATAAAGCTTTTCAGCAGATGGAAGCATGAACCCACTTTTGAACCAGAAACAGCGGCAGAAGCGCCTGACCTGGGCTACAGAGAAGCAGCACTGGACTGTTGCTCAGTGGTCCAAAGTACTTTTTTCGGATGAAAGCAACTTTTACATGTCATTCAGAAAGCAAGGTGCCAGAGTCTGGAGGAAGACTGGGGAGAGGGAAATGCCAAAATGCCTGAAGTCCAGTGTCAAGTACCCACAGTCAGTGATGGTATGGGATGCCATGTCAGCTGCTGGTGTTGGTTCACTGTGTTTTATCAAGGGCAGGGTCAATGCAGCTAGCTATCAGGAGATTTTGGAGCACTTCATGCTTCCATCTGCTGAAAAGCTTTATGGAGATGAAGATTTCATTTTTCAGCACAACCTGGCACCTGCTCACAGTGCCAAAACCACTGGTAAATGGTTTACTGACCATGGTATTACTGTGCTCAATTGGCCTGCCAACTCTCCTGACCTGAACCCCATAGAGAATCTGTGGGATATTGTGAAGAGAAAGTTGAGAGAGGCAAGACCCAACACTCTGGATAAGCTTAAGGCCGCTATCGAAGCATCCTGGGCTTCCATAACACCTGAGCAGTGCCACAGGCTGATTGCCTCCATGCCACGCCGCATTGAAGCAGTCATTTCTGCAAAAGGATTCCCGACCAAGTATTGAGTGCATAACTGAACATAATTATATGAAGGTTGACTTTTTTTTGTTTTAAAAACACTTTCTTTTATTGGTCGGATGAAATATGCTAATTTTTTGAGATAGGAATTTTGGGTTTTCATGAGCTGTATGCCAAAATCATCAATATTAAAACAATAAAAGGCTTGAAGTACTTCAGTTGTGTGTATTTGAATCTAAAATATATGAAAGTCTATTGTTTATCAGTACATTACAGAAAATAATGAACTTTATCACAATATGCTAATTTTTTGAGAAGATCCTGTAGTACTACTGTGTAACAAAGTAAACCTGAGACAGATGAAATTAAAGTTTTATACATACCTGGGGCTTCCTCTCGCCGCCTTCAGGATAATCAGTCCCTTGTTGTCCTCCTCCACCACCTGGATCTTCTGCTATGAGTCCAGGTACTTGAGCCAGTCGGGCGTAGTGCGCATGCACACACTCCGCCGCCAGGAGCATACTACACCCGTGCAGCACTATTGCGCAGGTGCAGAATGTTCCTGGCTGTGGGAGCGGCATGCGGCCGGACAGCGATGACTGGCTGAATTACCAGGACTCATAGCAGAAGATCCGGGTGGTGGACGACAACGAGGGACTGATTAGCCTGAAGGGGGCTGGAGGAAGCCCCAAGTATGTATAAAACTTTACTTTTCATCCGTCTCAGTTACCCTTTATTTGTAGTCACCAAACCAAATTTTAACATATCAAATTATTTGATTTCATCAGCAAAGGGAGTGCATACATTTGCATAAACCAGCATCAATGCAGAATTATTTCCATCTCGTTGACCATCTCTATTAGTGACACGGCTACACATCAGGCTTTATTCTTACAGCATAGATGTTATTTAGTATATATAAGAGATTCCTGTGTACACATCATATATACAGTCACAATCAGATATGTATATCTGACCTTAAAAATACGGGGACTGCTTTATTGAAGCAGCACAAGCAACTAATTTTGATTGGTTTATTTCATTTTTGTGGACTAAGCACAGCTATTACTGTATATATACTGTATATATACATTATTTTTAATGACTATTATCTGAGAAATAGAACATTTTATCATATTTTCTATTTTAATTACAGTTACAAATTCATTAGGAGTCGGAGTCGGAGCATTTTTTCCCGACTCCGACTCCAGGCACCCAAAATTGCCCGACTCCACGACTCCACAGCCCTGCGCGGGAGCGTGCCTGTCCTCAACGTTTTTATACGTCAAGGAGGACAAAGTGGTTAAAAATATCACTTAGGAGAAAACTCAAGAGAAAAAGTTAATTGCATATGGGCCACTGTGTGTATTTATTGAGATTAGATTAATCTAATTAGGCCTTATCAGCAAGTAACCAACAAGTGTAAATCAGGACTGTCAGCTGTGTCTGCGAGGAGGTGTGGTTGTTCTGAGCTAATATGTAAACAATGGCTGTTAACTCTTTCTGTCCTCCCAGGATACAAGGAAGTAAACATTCCGGGTTTTTATAAGATTTATGTAAGTTGTAACAAAGAAATAGTTTTCTTTAAAGGTTATTATGCCGTTTTATTTGTTTTAGAGCAGAAAGAATGTTCGAAGTTTAGGACTGCTTTAAATATCTGGAGGGACTTTTAAAGGTACATATAGTGGCACTAATAGCTTACATTTAATTTTACTAAGCCATCTTAGGCCCAATTCCCACTACACGCGTTTCCGTCTGGATTTCGGCAACGTGTGCAGGAGGCAGACACACACGGCATCAGAAGTGCATGGACTGCACTGTCCGATGTTCACACTGCATGCGTTGCGGACCAGTGTGGTCCGCGAACGTATGCTGGATGCATTTTTTACCCAAATGCATGGCTGTCCCATTCACTACGGTGAATGGGAATCAGCCATGCAACGCATGCAAACGCAAATGGCGTGCGTTCGTACGCGTTGCTTTCTGTTTGCACGGCCATCTGTGTTTGGTAATGTGAACAGGGCCTTAATATTAAAAAAGTGCAGTTTTATCAGTTCTAATGAGGAACACAAAGTAAAACCCACCCAAAATTTTGAACAATCTGTACTTCAACTGGGTTTAAAAATATAACTCTTACTTTGTTTAACATCTTCAAAATTATACAACAGTGTCCCATCTGCACCGATAACACCTGAATACTATCCCTTCCTTTGAGTCCCCTACAGAATATTTTGAACTTTGTCTAAGGGGAGGTAAACAGATTTATGTCATTTTTTCAGTGTGAGAGAGCATTTGGTTTATGCTTGAGTATATGTGATCTATAGGTGTTGAACTCCAGTCCTTGAGAAATGTGCTCTTATTGATAAATCTCACCTTTCTTTATTCAGGCCCATCAATTAATTTGAGCTGCGCCAAAAATGTGTGAAGACCTCAGCCCCTGAGGACTAGAGTATGACATCTCTGTTTTAAGGAGAAGGGAATGGGGTGGAAAAAGTAAGGAATGGGAAGGAGGTAATATCACAGCAAGCCTGCCTTTCCTGCCTGAAAAGAAAAAGGTAATTTTTTTAAAGAATTGACTATGGGGACCAGATGGACTGACGAAAGGACAATACACAGAGGTATGTGGATCTAGCATAGACATACCTATGTGCTTACTTTAGGTAGCTTTGCCTCAGGTGTGGTGTGCTTTAATTTGAAAAAAAAAATTCAGATCTTTAAGCTACTTTGCATGAATCCATGTGTTTGCTGGGTGCTGTCACAGGGATGGGGGTTGGGATCAGACAAAATATTTTACTTATTGAATTATGAGAGCAGTTACATTACAGTGTACTTGCCCCATCATTTTGCTCTGCTTATCAAAGCCAAAATAAGACTGCAAAATTGGATTTCATTATTGTCTCTAGAATGGGATGCAAAATATGGAAAACATACAATCTGTCTAATGCACGTTATTGCTATTCTCCCAAAGCTCTTAATATAATGATCATTCCATAGAAACCAAGGCAATTACGAAGCATTTATCATTTATAAAAAAAAAAAAAGGCAAGAGTACAACATAAAAAAGAAACAGTTGATCATGTAAGGCCTGCAGTACAGTGAAGTACTGACAGCAAGGCTTTTAACAGAGTACATCAAAGCAACTATTATATGAAAATACAGTCATGTACACAACTATAGATTTTTTTTTTGCAAATATAAGAACAAATCAAATTCAAATGACAAAACAAGCAATTGTAAAAGCAAAACCACTGCGGTCCTGAAAAACTAAATGTAGAACAAATACATACATAAAGGAAAAAAAACGGCTGTGCTGGATATAAACAGACCAATAATTCAAACTTTTACAATTTAAATCTTACAGTTACAGTGGTGCTTGAATGCGTGTGAACACCTTTGAATTGTCAAATTTTGCATTTTTGTTATTGCTTACCGGTAATTATTATTATTCTATATTCACCATTTTTTGTACCATTTTACGGAGTACAATACTGACAACAGTGGAGATTAATACATTAGCAGTTCATAACTATACAATGGCAGAATCCACCAACACACACATACTTAAAAGGGAATCTTCACTGAGTGCAAAAAAAAAAAAAAAAAAAAAGTTTCACTTACCTGAAGACTGCAGACGTCCTGTGCCTGCTCCCCCATTCACCACTTATCCGGTCCCCCGCCATGGCTCAGTTCCATTTTCGATGAGCAATGGGCCTGCGCAGCTCTGGCAATGCGCATCCTCAATCGTACTCCAGTCCCTTTAGCAGTCTTGCGCCTGCGCAGTACGCGTGTGTACGTGCGTAGTACACATACTGTGCAGGTGCAAGACGGCCACAGGGTCAGGAGAGTGATCGAGGGCAGGCGCCACCATAGCCATGCAGGCGCACTGCTAAAAAAGAAACTGAGCCACGGCGGGGAACAGGATAATCGGTGAGTGAGGATGCCGGCACAGGACGTCGCCAGGGAGCTGGGGAAGTGAAACATTCTTTTTTGTACTCAGTTAAGGTTCCCTTTAAAGCATCCCTGAAGTATTCTAAAAATAAGATACTCAGTAGTAGGAGGGAATCTCTGTGACTTAATCTAGATAAGCGGAGGTCAATACATCACCAGCAGAAAATAAACTTTTAATCGCTTTTGTACAGTTTACCATTTTAACGATCAAAAGAGTGACTGAACATGGCAGAAAATTTTCATTGAGATGGAGGAGAGAGCATCTCCTCACAGCTGTGGAGCATGCTGCATCAATCAGTACAATGATACTGTACAGTACAGTACAAAAAATATATACCAACATCTTGATTACAAGTGGCGCAAGGTGGTATATTATTCATTGACATCTAACAAAGAAGTGATGTATTCCTTTCCAAATGGAGGCATTATCAACCCATGTATGGATAACCATAGAATAGGGTGTTTAAAAGGTATAAAAGACGAGGAAAAAAATTGAAATCTGTGATTTTATTATCAAAAAATAGACTTCACAACACGGGTATACAGAAGTGTTTTAGGGATCAAAAATATAGATGTTCTGAGAACTTCCCAAAATATATTTAGCCTTATCCAGCTGAACAAGGGTGACATGCGTCAGGGGAAGCACAGCCGCACTCATGCAGAGGAGAGTGGCCCGGATCTTCTAAGGGTTCCGGCACACGACGACAGGAGCGAGGAGGACTCGGGAAGCCTCTATAGGATCCAGAGGCTTCACTCTTATTAACCCTCCTGGCGGTTAATTGATTTTGCCAAATCGGCAGAAATACATTTTTTTTTTTGGTTTCATGTAAAGCTACCAGAGTGGTAGCTACATGTAACAACACTAGAGGGCACATGTGTCCCTCTAAAGTGATCGTCACCGGCATTCATAGCAAACAGGGGAAAGCGTATATAACGTCTTCCCCTGTTTAGCTTTTCCTGTCGCCATGGCGACGATCGAAATGACGTCAGCTGACGTCCTGACATCAGACGCCTCCGATCCAGCCCTTAGCGCTGCCCAAAAGTCATTGGTCCGGGCAGCGCAGGGCTCTGGCGGGGCCCTCTTCCGTCGCTGCGTGCGGGCGATCACCGCAGAGCAGTGGCGATCATGCTGTACGCGCAGCTAGCAAAGTGCTAGCTGCGCTTACAGCACTTTAAATGGAGCGAATCGCTTCACCAGGGGCTGAGATATCCTCCTGCGCGGCATAGCCCAAGCTCAGCTCGGGCTTACCGCCAGGAAGGTTAAGAATTTCCTTTTTGACCTGAACTTCGGCTCAGGTTTACTTTTCTCCTGGTGGACTCAAAGAGCTTGAGCTGCAGCCGGTAGGGTGCCCTCAGTAGGAAGTAGCACATGGACTCCTTGCTGAATAGTGGCTTACTGAATAGGAAGAACCGAGATTCGAACCCAGGTCTCCTATGTCAGAGGCAGAGCCTTTAACTATTATACTAGTCAAAAACCCAGAAAAATCAGAAAATCATGACTTCAGTGACACAAGCTTGTCTCACTTTACTGACTCACATTACAGATGTAACATGAATGCACAAATATAACATGCAGACTTTGTATTAAGAGAAAAACAATTCTACATACCTTTACAACAGGATTCAATAGGACTACTCCTGATTTCTTAGTGATAACTTGTTTAGTGGTATAGTGATGTTCTATAAGCTGAGGAATTGTTGGAAATCCAGTTCCTTCAAACCTATACTGATTCTGGAAGGAGGGGGAGAAACAGAAACATTTACAAAATGGAAATATTAACTTGCACAAAGCTTTCGTAAAGCACCAAAGTACCAATATATCATTTAAGACAAACATACTTGATCACAATTAAATGTATTCGTAAGTGTAGAGCTTGGTTCTCTAATGTAGATCTTGGGTTTGCATTATGCTGGAGCAGCACCATATACATGTCATATTATGCTGGAGCAACACCATGTACAAGAGATGCACTATTGCAAGGTCTAACGCTACAACAGAGAACAGGCTAACCCTTCATTCAAACAAACAGCAATGCAAGCCACTCTTCAGGAAAATGTATGAAGTCAGGTTTATTTGCAGCAGACTCATGGATGGGGTCGATGCGAATTGGCCCATAAAAACCCTGGAATCCTCAACCCAATCGATGCGGCACCGATCCCCGAGTGGGAATCAAGCCTAACTGATAGGCCACTTTACCTTATTTTTACTAGTCTCATCAGTTGTGTGTAAACTGTTTGACTCTAATGGAAGCTATACAAGACATAGCACAGAATAATCTAATTTCAGCTCATCAACATGGGTTTACTAAAGATAGATTTTGTCTCAACCAAACAAATCATGCAACTATTATTTGTTTTACGTGCTTAAAAGGGTTAATAAGCTTACTTTTATTTTTTCATGAAGTGCTATCACATTACTGAGGAAACATTATGTCTTTTGAGCTTCTAAGTGGATAAAACAGTTTTCAAAATGCAAAAAGAGCGGGAAGCTTTTGTGCGACAGCTACAGTGATTATAAGCAGCAGACACCTGTTTTAGTTCAATGCATAAGTATTTATTTGAGATAGATATGACCTAATTAGGCAAGAGGTTTGCTCCCAATACTAGCTGTACTGTGACCTGAGGAACGGGCACAGGTGATATTAGATCTGAAACAAAAACAGTCACAATACACATGAATAACCAGAGCATATATAAGAGTCACTAAACTAGACTGTCATGTAGCATGAAATATTTATATGTAATTCCTGCTTCTGAGCTAGTGATTAAGAGAGAGTAAAAGCAGGATATAACTGATGTTGTCATCACAAATGCTGGTGGAAAATAGCCTATTGCTATTAATCAAAAAGACGCTATCTAAGAAGGGAAATAAAACATCAGCAGAGATAAAAGATACTGTGAGGCTGACACTTTTCTACATGAAAGCCACCTTTTATGACCTCCTTGCATTCATCTGTGTTTATAAAGACAGGTCTCCTCAAACCCCTCACTTCTAGGACTTTGGGATAACTTCATATTTCTGCATCATTTTTTTTGTCAGGAAAGGAAAGCACTATGGTGTCTTGACAAAAATCAAAAACAAACAACAGCAACATCAACATTGTTTTTGAGATACTGTAAATGCAATACAATGCAATTTAAAGATGATAATAATGTGTTTTAACTTTTGTATAGTGTTTTTCTCTTGTTTGACTTCATATCGCTTGAGAGCTGCAGCCATTAACCACTTCGCCACCAAGGTAGCGTATATCTACGCCCCTTTTAACTTCATTTCCCCACCAGGGGCGTAGATATATATATATATATATATATATATATATATATATATATATATACGCACCCCCGTAGCTACCGCCGCTGACCGCGCTCCAGCTCGCTCGTGCACACGCTCCCGCGCCCGTGCACGCCGCTCGCCTGCAGATCAATGAACGGGAAAACTGTTCCCGTTCGTTGATCTAACTCCCCGCAGCAATGATCGGCATGCTTCCATGAGCAGCTGCTCGATCATTGTGAAAAAAAAAAGTTTCCCAGCCTCATTACACTTCCTGTAAGCGCACTACCTACGCTTACAGGATGCATTCACAAAAATGTACTGTGGCCATCTTGTGGCAAAATAGTAAAACTACATCCAAAACATTTTTCATATATAAATACATAGTTTTACATTATAAATTAACTCATTACCTCCCACACTTTTTTTGTAATTAACCTTAGGGACTGAACTCTTTAAATATTTATGTCAAGAGGGTATAGCACTGTTACTTTATAAACTATGGGCCTGTAATTAGGGATGGATGCAAAACTGAAAAAAATGCACCTTTATTTCCATATAAAATATTGGCACCAAACATTTTGATAGGAACATAATGTAAACGGTGTAATAACCGGGACATATGGGCAAATACATTTCATTGATTTTAATTACAGTCGCATGCATTATTTTAAAACTATAGTGGCCGAAAACTGAAAAATAATGATTTTTTCCCCAAATGTTTTCCTATTTTCCTATTAAAAGACATTTAGAATAAAATAATTCTTGGCATAATGTCCCACCTAAAGAAAGCCTAATTGGTGGAGAAAAAAAAACCAAGATATAGTTCATTTCATTGCGATAAGTAATGAAAGTTATAGACGAATGAATGGAAGGAGCGCTGAAAGGAGAAAATTGCTCGGATGCTGAAGGGGTAAAACCCCTCAGTTGTGAAGTGGTTAAGGGCGCACTCCCAAAGCCACCCTGCAGTGTAGCAATACAATGTAAATTGAAGTGTATCTATGAAGAATTTACAAATGTAATTTCAATCAATATTATGATCGAAACACTGAACTGCAACGTTGGTTTTTGGACAGTCAATTATAATGTCAATTGTAAGCAAAATGTAGTGCATTAACAGCTTTATGAAGTTTTGCCTAAGGACTCCTTATTGCATAGGTACTGGCTTCTGCCAGGATTTAAACCCTTAACCAGTATGGGTAAATTGTAAATTACATTGATTATCATTCAGGGATGTCATAAAGGCATCAAAGAGTCGGATCTACACTCCAGATGACCAAAATGTTGTCTATAAATCTCCCGTACCACGCAACACAGTCCTGAAGGCGTCACCCGCCCCCAAAGATGTGGAACTCCTCCCACCATCCCCTGTTCTCTTCAATTTGTGGGTTGCACCACTAGACCCCTGAGAGCTAGAATATCAGAACATTATGTAGGGGCATCTTGGTGTACCAGAAATATCGTACTGTGCATAGGGGTGATATGTCCGGCTTTTTGTTTCAGGGGGGTCTTTTTACCCAGGAGAGGAGGTGATCTACTAGCAGTAATCCGTAAAAGAGAAGCATTGTGGATATTTCGCCTAGGAACCAGAGCTCCTGAAGGACTTAATGCGAGGTGGGATTTAGCTCTGACAGGCTAATTTGGTGTTAACTTATGGATTTTCTCTGTTTAACTTCATTTAGGGGCTCACATGTTCGGGCATCTGAATGTATTCATATGTATTCTATTATGTCTGTCCGTTCTCCCACTTTTGTTTGAAATTGGCTATAAGGGGGAATTTTGTACATGTTGTCAATTGATAGGTTCCTCATAGCTTTTGTACTGTTCTTTTCCTTTTTGGTTTTATGCATTAATAGATTTCATATTGGTTTTAACATTACGTATGTCCATTTATGTATGTGCAGGCGTTGGAGCTTGGTACCTGTCTTGTTGTCCCCTCCTATGTGAGGGGTGGTCCATGGCTCACCCTGGTTTGTCTCTACTTATAAAACCTGATGTAGAGAGCTGTGTAATTTAGCTATGATTAAGGGTTGAATGGCCCGAAACATGTCAGCTTTGTACTTTTTATTGCTTTGAGGATATGTCCTGAATACAGCATTTTTGGTGAGACATTGTTACGGACATTGTTACGGACCTTCTTTTCCTTTTTGAGTTCTATTGGGCCTGGCAGCCAAGGGTCCAGCACTGTCTCTTATAAGTACAGTGGAGCTGTGATTTTCCCATTTTTTACTGTGTTGTTCAGATCACGTGCATTGTGTAGTGCCACAAAAGACAGTGGAAAAATAGTCACGGAAATGAGATATTGTACGGTGTTAGCAAGTCCTTGGAGTTTCGAATAAGGGTATTACCATCTTTTGGCTAACTAATAGATAGTATTATCCCAATAGGAATGCCGGTTTTAGACAATGTACCCATCTAATTTTCTATGGTTAGACATTTAATACTTAAAAGGAATTGGTGAAACTTTGCTTTTGTGTTGGCCATTTGTAAACCACCAATTTTGCAAGACATGCCGTATGCTTTCATTTTAACTGTAAAAAATAGAAAAAAATGACTTTTTCCAAAGAATAAAATGTCCTCATGCAGTTTAAGGCCTAGTTCACATTGCACAGTTGAGTTGCGGAATAATTCTACATGTCAACTCACTGCCCATACAATTCTATGGGTCTGTTTACAGTACTGCACGTTATCTTAACTCAATGCATCCAGGCTTCGTAGTCTATATGCCCAGTCTCCATTGCAGTTCACACTCATAACGCATGTATAATGCAACTGACCACTGTGAATCCAGCCTAAGCCATCAATGGTCAGATTGAAAGGTTTCCAAGGAATCAGTGAAAATAAAGAACTCATTGGCCAATAGCAGCCAATACTGACAAATTTTACAATACAGTATCTAAGCCTAGCTTAATACAAATGTGGGGAGCTCAAGGGTATTTCTCTTATTTATATAAAATTGAACAAAATGGTCCACATATTTATCAGCTATAAAAGATTCACATAAGGTAAAACAATAAGATGACATATAGAGGGTACAAAGGGACACACAGTTGAAATTTAAAAAATTATAGTATCATGCAACAGTTAATTTATTTCAGTAATCCAACTTAAAAGGTGAAACTTATACATGAAATAGGAACCCTTAGCAGGTGTTTTGGATTAATAAAATGATTAGAGCCTGACACTTTGAGCTTAGAATATTGAATATTTTCACAATATTCTAATGGCCTGAGATTTTGGTTTTGAGGTTTTCATAAGCTATAAACCATAATCAAAATGATAACAAATGAAGGCTTGAAATATCTTGCTTTGCATGTAATCAGTCTATTTCGTATATTAGTTTCACCTTTGAAGTTGAACTACTGAAATAAATAAACTTTTGCACGACATTCTAATCCTTCAAGCTTCACCTGCATAATGATACAATATATACAGTAGCTTGCAAGGATTTTATTTTCTATTGAAGTCACTGTCCATGCCTAAAATGCAGCCAACACATTTTGCTGCAGATAAAATGGCGGCATATTCTAATTCTGGCTTTCACGGCTGCCGGTACGCCAGGTCATTAATCCAATAAGCACACAAAGAGCAATAAATGTGCTTTTATTAGTTTGTTAAAGTGATAAAACTTATTTTCCTTATGTTGCAGTATGCATTCCCACTGTGCAAATTTCCTTTCAACTAAACAGATGTGATGAATAAAAACCTACAGAGGTTGCACCGCTTCCTTATTAAAAGACTTTCACTTTAAAAGGAAAAAAAAAAGAAGAATAACTCCATGATGCATTAGATCAGTGTTTCTCAACATTTTATTGGTATGTACCCCCTTTAAAACCCGTGTACTCACCAAGTACCCCCAAGCATAGTAACTATTATGACAAGTACCCCTTAACAAATATATATTGAATCGTAGTGCATGATAATGGTTCTAAACAACTTCCAATTATTTACAATTGCTTTTAATTAGCTAAAATATTAATTTGGTGTTGTTTAAATAAGATTTATAATTTTCTAAAACTCTAAATTGGTTATTCATGGTTAAGTGTATCAAGCCCGAGTACCCCCTGGAACCATCAGTAGTACCCCCTGGGGTACGCGTACCGCATGTTGAGAACCTAGGCATTAGATAAAAGAACTCTCTGAAGCCATCATTTCTCTGTTTTTCATTTGATAAAAAAAAAATTAAAAAAAAATTGTTTAAAATTCAGTTTTTCCTGTATAAAGACTTATCGTGGCTTGAATTTGAACAATTTTTTAGTGAGCTTGTTTATCTCAGTCAGCTTCATTATCAGTGAACAATCTTCTCATTCTATGGTCTTTGGAGCGATCACTCAAGTTACGTACGGGGAAATTAATCAGGGCAGCTGCTCAGAAAGCATGGGGAATATTTGTTGTTTTTTGTTTGTTTTTTATAATACCTTTTCAAAAAGTAAAAGCAAAAACTTTTCAAAAACTAAAAGCTGTCACATTACGCACAATCCAATGAAATGTCATGGAGTTTTTCTTTAATATAAACTAACAGAAAGATAATAGCACAAACACAATAAGAGGTTTGCCAACGTACATCAGCATACTGAATGATAAAATGCCTCCGCTGTGAATCTGAAAACACAGAAAGGACATATTCACCGGGTTTCCCATGGCTCTCCCGAACCAAGAAGTCTCCCTGTTGTTTTAGCAGCTCTTGTGCTTCTATTCGAGGAATTGCACCATGATACCAATCTTGCTCTGACAAAGGCTTCTCACTAGTGGAAATCACATCAAAGAACTAAAGGGGGGAAAAAAAAGGCGTTCATTACAAAAAAAAAAGTTGACAAAATCAGTTACCAAGATTTTCAGAAAATGTACAAAACAAACAGAATACAAACAGAGTTAAGATTTAAGGGCGCATAATTATTACTAAATATGGTAACATTTAAAGAGGACCTTTAATGACTCATAACAGAACATGAAAAATGATTTAGTAAACCCATTTTTACATTAATTATCCTGGTTTTAGTATTGGCTTCTTATATCTATATAATGCTGTATATTGGTATGTAAATCCGCCCTAGCAGTGATTTTTCACTTGGGTTTTGACGCCTTCTGCCCCAGAGCACATCTCCAGCGGTTAACCTACTTCCTGGGTGGTGTCAGCGTACATCCTAGCTGATGCCACCCGGAGGTAAGTTAACCACTGGAGACGTGATGCCCTGTATCCACGGCTGGAGAGCTAGACTCTGTTAGCGGTTGCCAGTATTTGGAATAAAAGCAGCTTCTTCACGCAACGAGAGGACTACAGAGTGTTTCACTATATGGGAATTTGCAAGTGGCTAGTCAGTAAGTATAATCATGAGGACAGTACTGAGCTCTATGTGCGGATTTGAATTTGCTTTTAGGATTTCCTCCCCATCACTACTAGGTTTATTGTGGAGTGAGAAAGATCTGATTATATGCAAGCTGACAAGTGGCTAAGCTGTTGAGTGCACCCACAAAGGGAGTCTGACTTTCTTCTCCTTTGTTGGTGATGGAACATCTCGCTGGAGTGCAGCACTTACTGGAAATTGTGTTTTAATGCAGACAATACATAGCACTATGTGCGGATTATAATTTATTCCTCAGAGTATCTCATCTTGTTACCATAATCGAGAAGCGAGGAGAAAAAGGAGCACAGCTCAGCTATAATATACTGTTGGTTTATCGAATTGGAGTGACTTCAAATTGTGCTAAGATCCCCTGATAATCTCTGTCTAACTTTGGTCTGTTGGAGTGCAACTTTCTGTTTGGTATTTTATTTGGCAATTTTAGTTTTTCATGCGGTAACAGCCTAAAAGCCTAGACACTTCACAAAATGTTCGCTAAAATCACTTGCTTTCTCCTTTACTGCATTTTGTAATACTTTGTGAATTGAAGCCAAGGTATTTAAAAGTGCCCAACATCCCGCATCTGCTATTTTAGTGCTTGCACGAATTGCCAGTGGGACTAGTCAGCAAATTCAAACCCACTGAGGCGTTGTACCCACCAGTAGAGTTTTTCTTTTGCATGCATCTGCTCTTTGCCATAAACAAATGCATTTCCTCGCAATTCTATTAGATCGTTCCCTTCCAGTGCACTGTAATGCGGTGTGTTTTATAAAAACATACTGCTGTATGCATTTCTGTGCACTAAAAATGCAATTTTATTTGATTTGCCTGTAATTAAGATTTCTCAAAAGATCCGATCCGTCGGTATCGACGCAATGTTAGGCAACGTTCACGATTGTGCACCTGTACCCACCTTGCAACAGTCGTCGGGAAAATCGCCAGTTGGGTACGCCGCTTAAGTCTGAGGCCTTAAGCAGGAATCTTAACTGCAGAAACTCCATCTCACAGAGAAAGCACTCTGCTTACTAATCCATCAGATGATATATTTAAAACTATGTCTAGAATTAGGTACTACTCTCTAGGGAGATTTATGAATTAAGCTGCCCTGCTATAGTAAATCCATCTCATACTCCTCCTGTTTTGCATTCTTCACTGCTTAAAAGAACTAATAAATTATTCACCCATTTTTTTAGGCTAACAAGATATACAAAAACAAACACTTTGAAAACTGGTACTCAATATGCAACATTTTTTTAGCTGAAAAAGACAAGTCACACCAAACAAACAGGTGTCATCTGACATTTTCTCACCGTTTAAGGTGAAACTCCACTGTAACTGAAAACTGGAACTAATGTACATCATCAAATCTCAACAATTTTTGTAAGTAAAGGTTATTAAAAAGAATCTTAACATAAAAAATTATGAATATCTAAGATTGACCGAGGCCAAAATTCTCTGCAGGCCTAGAATGTATACTCTGACTTTGGAGTATAGATTGCCTAAAAATGTCCTTTCTAGCTGCGGCAAGAATTAGTGACACAGATTCTAGAGTTAGATATTCATATCTAATACCCTCAGAGAAAAGTGCAGAGATGATGATGATGGACGGAGTCTACTGCTTAGGATGTCTCAATAATGCAGTAATCTGTACTTCCACTCCTGCAGTCCCTCCCCCCCCCCCCCCAGCAGCAGCTGTGTCGCTGCTCCCAGACCTTGCTCCTCTGAACCCGCACGCGCAGCTATAGCTGCTACATAGTGGTGGGTAAATTACACCCCAGGGGCCGATACAGCTGCTAAGTACATAGCGGCACCCAAATTAACAGGCGTCTTGTACAACTCCCTATTCCTAAAAAAAACCTTATTGCGTAGCTCCCTTTGCCTGCAGCTGTGCACCCATTTTTATTTTTTAATTGTATAGTGCTATCATGTTCCATAGTGCTGTACAAAGGATACCACGGACAACATACATAACCCCTATTCTGACTCCTAGTTTTCTCTGGACAATTTAGATAATAAATAGCCTGCTTAATTACCAGTCCTCCTTACTTATGAAGCACAATTTAATTAACTTTGATCTTAATTTTTCTTAAATATTTTTTTCAACCTCATTTACACAAGTCCTCTTTAGAATCTAAAGAAAGTAAGTATTTTACAAGTAACTGCCTCTACTGCCTATTTCTGATGTTTAGATGAATTCACTCTAAGCCAAGTGTATCCTCATCTGCAGATTCTCCATAATGTAGAATAAAGAGAGCATCAGATTCAAAAAGGGTTACATAATAAAACGGTCTTGATAATTGCAAATACCCTCTGCTTTAAGAAGGAAAATGTATATCTTGCAGAGATTCACACTCTTGCGTATACAAAAAAAAATGAATCATCCTTTAGCTTTTAGACAAACCATGAGCTTGCTGTGTAATCTGTAACTTTGGGAGTTTCAAGTCTTACCCCATAGAGCCACAACCAATCCGAAAGTCTGTATGCATTTTAGATTATTGTGGCTCTGTAATATAACAAACTGTCACAACTTTGCATTCCAGCAGTTCTGGATGTGTATTTAGCTTACAGGGACAACAAATGATAATTTGCATATTCAGCAGTGATGCATCGTGGGAGACACTATATGCTCATTCCAACCTGAATTATCGCAAATACATTCTGTTTTAAGAAGGCAAACTTTGTTTTGCATAACATTTTAGTAAGAGGGCTTTTTGGTCCTTTGTAGCCTCTTACACACCCCTAGGAGTTCTGGTTCACCCTGAGCTTGCTGGGTAATCTGTAATTATTAGACAAACTAACATACATAAAGTTTTATGTTGCCTTAATTTTATCAGAAGAAATACAAGTGTGGATGTTGTTGCAAATAACTGCCAAAAGAACCTATTTCTATTACTGAGGCACCAGCAAATAGAGAAACTAGCAGAAGCTATAATTCACAGTAAAGGCTGTGTACATTCTGTATACGCTCTCCCAGCCTGTAGCTACAGCAAGCTGCTTATTGCTCTGAAGACAGTAACTGCTTATATCACGGCCATAACTATTCTCATCAGTTTTCCTCTCACTGCTTTAGTGTTAATTGTCGACTCCATACTGTGCACCTCTCATTCACTACGGCTGAAAAACAGCCCACGGGGTTCATTTTAACTACAAAAAGAGATGCTTTGCCTTTTGAACATTAAAAATGTACTGTGTAGAGTAGGAGGGAAAAGTAAATAAACAGAATAAAAACATATAAACCTACCTCTGAGCAGTAATTTATTTTATCTAGGTCTATCTCACGCTGACACAAGTTTTTTTTAATATAAAGCTTATATTAATTTGCATAATGTATGGTCAGCCGCATACTGATAACTAAGGGAATAAGCTAAATAACCTACAGCCAAAAGCCAGACTGCTGCATTCTTAGCCAATGTACACAACAGTATGCCTACGGTGTGCATAAACACAGAGCTGTGTCATTTGTAAGTGCAGAGGAATGTAAATTGTAATCATACAATTTTACATTTTTTACTACAACTTTGTTATTAGTTTGCGACAAAACTAGTGTAAAGGACAAGTTTGTAATCTTAGTTTATCATTAACTAGAGAAGACAAATATCATTTATATCGTGCTTTTCTCTGGACTCAAAGCGCCAGAGCTGCAGCCACTAGGAAGCGCTCTATAGGCGACCTTATGCAAGTCTCCTACTGAATAGGTGCTGCTTACTGAATAGGCAGAGCCGAGATTCGAACCCTGGTCTCCTGTGTCAGAGGCAGAGCCCTTAATTACACAAACTAGAGTTGATTGGATCCTATGGAAGTCATTTGTTCAAGGGTCATACAGAAAGTAACAGCTGTTTCGATTTCATCTACCACGCTGAGTATTTATTCTGTGCCATTAAACTAGCATCGGTCAGGTTAACCTCTTCTATCCCAGCACCGCTTGCCAAGTGAATGCAGAAAGCCAGTAACTGCTTGATAAGCTGCATTAACATGACGTCCACCCCCAATTCCTCTAACTTCCAGGTGAGGAGTGTGATGCTGCTACAACAAAGGGATTAAAAACCTTGTAAAAAAAAAAAAAAAAAAAGATAAATGCTTAAATGAAGGAGGTGTTGCAGAGAAATAATCAGAAGATACGGGGGCCATATGCAATTAACTTTTTCTCCTGGGTTTTCTCCTAGGAGATCATTTTTCATCTTCGATTTAGAATACCTTTTCAGCACTTTGCAATGGAAAAAGTAGTATAAAAATTAATTTGAGTATTTTTTTGGCTGCTGGGGATATAAAAGGCATTTTATTGACAAGTTTAAAAAGAACACTTAGGAGAAAACTCAGTTAATTGCATATGGGCCAGTGTGTCTAAAAGTAAATAAATAAAATTTTTCCTCAATTGATTAAATGAAAATGTCTGCTACTTTCCAGATGGCCCCCCGTATATATTTTGAGGTAAATGATGTGTGGAGAATAATGTGAAGGTGTTAGTGTGGTGAAGTAACTCCAGAGTAAAAACATTGGCTGATGGAGTAGGTTTCTGGAGTTGAAAGCCTGTAGAAGCTCATTTAATCACTTACACGATGCATGGTGGAGGTGGTGACCTTGCCCTTTTTGCGCATGAGGAAACCAGAGTGCAAACACAGATATAACATACAAATTCCAGACAGATAAAATGCTGGCCGAGATTTTAATCTGTTCTAGAAATGTTTGGACTATGAATTTTTCTTTTGATAAATTAAAATGCAAAAAACAAACAAAAAAAACACAATATTATCTAAAAGAACAAACCATACACAAAACTATAGGAACATTACAGATTAGTGATCAGTGCCAAATGTTTATAATAGCAATGCAACAGAAAGAAAAATAACTCACAGATGAAGATCCTAGCATTGATTTCGGAGAGCGTATAATTCCAGCTATTGAATGCCGTAAAGTATCAAACTTCGACACCCTTTCCTTTTTGTCCTGAAAATAGAAAAAAAAAAAGGTTGTGCCAATTTAAAATAAAACAAATACAATAAACAAAGGAAAAAACAACCATGAAAATGAATTTCTCTTTTACCAGTTCAAGGACAAACAACAGAGAAATACCTACCCAAGAACACAACACTTCACTGAAAAAGCAATTTCAAACACTCACAATAAAGTCAAACCCCTAACCTTTCACCCTTTTTAAGTTGGAAATGTTTGGATTACAAGTTAACACATCATACAAGCACAGATGTGATCTGCTCCTATAACTATTGCTATGTTTCCCAAAAACTATTAGAGACATATCTTGCGTTCTCTCACAAATACTGCCATGCCCTCAGCAAAATTCCTACCTCCGCTGCCACATCCAAAGCAGCACAGGGGGAAAATTTAGTGAAAGTTACCTGCCCTGTTGTGGGCTACGGTCCTTTTCCTTTCGCCCATATGGCTCTCCATCCAGCTCCCCATACATCCATCCCATCTGTACTCTCCCCTCCTCCACATCTCCCTTACTTGATTTTTGTTCAACAGTCTCACACATGCTCCTTTGGGTCTTACTTAGCATGTACACAAGAACAACTACAATCTGCACTAAAAGGCAAATCATATTACTTCACATTACAACTCTTCTAACATTTTTATTTACCAATCTATATAACCCAAAGAAAATGGGAAACATAGCAGAAATTAACCAATAATGATTAATAAACACATAACTGAATAATGTTAGCACTGCATTAATGGAACTGGTAATATGCCAAGACACCCGGTGTATTATAAAAGTCATTATCTACAAATTAATTTGCTGTTAATGTTTGTTAACAGGTGTCTTTGTTAGTGGTTGTCAACAAAAAAACATTAAGACAAATCACATGCTATTAACTACACAGCTATGAAAGAAAAAACTCACAATTGCCCATAAAAGAGATCTGTGGTAGGCAAGCTACATGGGGTGTTTAAAGAGGAACTGTACTGGAAATAAGATAATAAATTGCTTATTTTCTACAATACAGCAAAGTCCCCGTTAACCGGAATTTAAGTAACTGCAAGTCTCAACCAATCGTCATGCCTGCTCGATAACTGGGACCTCTTTTGGGGGGCTTTCTGTGGGTGCTGGCAGGCAGAAAAATACTTACGGAGGCTTCAGTTATGCGCAGCATCCTCTCTATCTCAGGGCGGGTGATGAATGGCTTCCGGCATCTGAGTACAAAAGCCAGAGTGTCACATGACTCGATGCGGTTCAGCTGACACTCCGGCTTCCGTGCACTGAGGAAGCCGGAAAGCCGCTCCGAGCCTGCGGGGAGATAGAGGGAGGCTGCTACGCATCACTGAAGGCTCCGTAAGTATTTGCAGGGGGAGGTTTGTGCTTTTTCCGACAAGTATCCACAATCAGGCGATCCCCGTTGTATTACTTTAGTCAGTGTTTGTCTATTGTAAATTCTTTACTCACTCTTTCCTCTCCTTGATATACAATCTGAATGTTATCATAGGAGTTGACATCTTTAGTGCTGTCAGGTGCAGCTCTGCAAAATGTTTGTAAACGCTCTGAGAGGAGAATTCCACATAGCTAAACAGCCTCGGCTGTGACACCACTGGGAGGGTAGGTCTGCATACCAATTTACAGCAACATATATATATATATATATATAGATATAGATAGATAGATAGATAGAGAGACACAGTGGGTTGCAAAAGTATTCGGCCCCCTTGAAGTTTTCCTCATTTTGTCATATTACTGCCACAAACATGAATCAATTTTATTGGGATTGCACATGAAAGACCAACGCTAAGTGGTGTACACGTGAGAAGTGGAACGCAAATCATACATGATTCCAAACATTTTTTACAAATCAATAACTGCAAAGTGGTGTGTGCATAATTATTCGGCCCCCTTTGATCTGAGTGGAGTCAGTTGCCCATAGACATTGCCTGATGAGTGCTAATGACTAAATAGAGTGCACCTGTGTGTAATCTAATGTCAGTACAAATACAGCTGCTCTGTGAGAGCCTCAGAGGTTGTCTAAGAGAATATTGGGAGCAACAACACCGTGAAGTCCAAAGAACACACAAGACAGGTCAGGGATCAAGTTATTGAGGAATTTAAAGCAGGCTTAGGCTACAAAAAGATTTCCAAAGCCTTGAACATCCCACGGAGCACTGTTCAAGCGATCATTCAGAAATGGAAGGTGTATGGCACAACTGTAAACCTACCAAGACAAGGCCATCCACCTAAACTCACAGGCCGAACAAGGAGAGCGCTGATCAGAAATGCAGTCAAGAGGCCTATGGTGACTCTGGACGAGCTGCAGAGATCTACAGCTCAGGTGAGAGAGTCTGTCCATAGGACAACTATTAGTCATGCACTATACAAAGTTGGCCTTTATGGAAGAGTGGCAAGAAGTAAAGCAATGTTAACAGAAAGCATAAGAAGTCCTGTTTGCAGTTTGCCACAAGCCATGTGGCGGACACAGCAATCATGTGGAAGAAGGTGCTCTGGTCAGATGAGACCAAAATGGAACTTTTTGGCCAAAATGCAAAACGCTATGTGTGGCAGAAAACTAACACTGCACATCACTCTGAACACACCATCCCCACCAGTGGCGGACATACGGCCGTGCAGGCCGTGCCGCCGCACGAGGGCCCCTGAAGTTCCGTTTTCTTCAGGGGCCCATTAAGTATTTTTTTTTTTAATTTTTTTAAAATTATTTTATTCCCCGGGGGGCCCCCCGATTCCTATCCTCCCTCCCTCCCTCACCTCGGGGGGCCCCCCTCCCGATATGCGCGGCGGGAGAGCGAGCGAGCGGCAAATGCAGGAAGTCTTCAGGGCTCTCCAGGCATCCGCTAGAGGCCCAGCCGCTTAGTCTCCAATATGTCTCCAGTTGGGGGCCCACAATTACAATTTTGCACAGGGGCCCACTGCTGGCTGTGTCCGCCACTGATCCCCACTGTCAAATATGGTGGTGGCAGCATCATGCTTAGGGGTGCTTCTCTTCAGCAGGGACAGGGAAGCTGGTCAGAGTTGATGGGAAGATGGAGGGAGCCAAATACAGGGCAAACTTGGAAGAAAACCTCTTGGAGACTGCAAAAGACTTGAGACTGGGGCGGAGGTTCACCTTCCAGCAGGACAATGACCCTAAGCATAAAGTCAGGGCAACAATGGAATGGTTTAAAACAAAACATATCTATGTGTTAGAATGGCCCAGTCAAAGACCAGATCTAAATCCAATCGAGAATCTGTGGCAAGATCTGAAAACTGCTGTTCACAAACGCTGTCCATCTAATCTGACTGAGCTGGAGCTGTTTTGCAAAGAAGAATGGGCAAGGATTTCAGTCTCTAGAAGTGCAAAGCTGGTAGATAGAGACATACCCTAAAAGACTGGCAGCTGTAATTGCAGCAAAAGGTGGTTCTACAAAGTATTGACTGATAATTACGCACACCCCCTATTTATTTGTAAAAAATGCTTGGAATGATGTATGATTTTCGATCCACTTCTCACATGTACACCACTTTGTATTGGTCTTTCACATGGAATTCCATTAAAATTGATGCATGTTTGTGGCAGTAATGTGACAAAATGTGGAAAACTTCAAGGGGGCCGGATACTTTTGCAACCCGCTGTGTGTGTATATGTATATGTATATATATATATATATATATATATATATATATATATATATATATATATATATATATATATATATATATATGCAGTACAATACAGACAATAGTCCACACCATGCATACACGTAGTTCATGCACATTGCAATTAAAACACTCAAACACAACAATAAAGCTGCATAAGTAATGATTGATTTCACAATATTCAGCAAGTAGGATAGTATTCTTGAAATCAGTGACTAACTAAGAGGGATATGGATGTTTACTTTTAAACAATAGCAGTTGCTTGTCAGTCCTGCTGAACTCATTGGCTGCAGTAGTGGCCACAGTAAAATCTAGTTCATTATTCAGGATACCTGATTTTTAGTTAATTATCCTGGTTTCAGCACCAGAAACCCTTCCCATATCTACCGTATATCTTGCGGTATATTGGTATGTAGTGCTGCCCTTCCAGAGATGTTTAGCCTAGGCTATGATTTCAGGAAGCCCATATGCAATTCACTTTTTCTCTTGAGTTTTCGCTTAGGTGATATATTTACAGCTTGCCATAAAATGCCTTATAAACCACCAACAAGCAAGAAAATACTCCAAACTATTTTTATAGTACCTTTTCACCATGTTGTGTGTACTTATTCAACTGTAAAATGCTTAAAAAATATTTTTTAAGGGAATATGAAAATTATCTCCTAGGAGATAACTCAGGAGAAAAAAATTATTGCATATAGGCCCAGGTGTTGTTTCTGCTAATTTCTGAACACATAACAAATATTCCATAGTAATACACCTTACCAGCAGTAAAAACCTTTGATAAATTTCAGAGACCAAAATGGAGTGAGGAAAATGTTACAATGGTCAAACACTAACTAATTTATAATGTAATATTTTAAAAAATAAGCAATTAATATTCAGAAAAGTTCCTCTTTAATAGGTACCTGAACTGGCACATGACATAATGGGAAAACCAGCTACACATGGTACTAAGGCCCTTTTCCACTAAGAAACTTCATCTTTTTCCACTACCACGACTCAGTCCCAATTTCCCTGCAATCCAACAGGTGTACGGTAAGATTGAGGTGCATTTCCATTTGCGATTTGCGACAATGGAAAAAGAAGATTGCGGGGAGAAAAATGTTGATAGCATCGCAATTGCAATGTGATTTTCCAGCACTCCTATACTCTGTATAAAAGCTCAAGTGCACGGAAAATTCTGCAGGACCGACATTGGCGATCGAGGAAAAACCTGTTGCAGGACGCTCCTGGCTACGGGAACACGTACGTGGATATGCGTGGCCAGGGCGCAGTGGACATCGACTTAGATACTCACTTTTCTTCACACAGTTTAAGCCAACTTGTAAGTCGACGTCCACTGCACTTCGGCCATGCGTCACATATCGCAATTGGAAATGCACCAACAATCATTCACGGTCCTGTGAATGATTGTTACTACCTAATAGCAACAATCATTCACTAAAGTAAGAAAAAAAAAAGTTTGAAAAGTTTAAAAAAAAAATAATTCAAAGTGACTTTTTAACCCCAGCCTAGCTTACTAACCCATTACTAACTCCTGCAATACCTATACCTGTTTTATTAACTATTAACAACTGCCACCTGTATCAATTGTATGCGATCACTAGAACAAAAGTTTGGGGCCCCAATGTTCTACAGATGTATCTCTCTGCCGTTGCCTAGCGATGCATCTGTACAGCACTACGGCCCCTGAACTGTCGCCCTGGTGAACGCGTCCGATCACCACAAACGAGCAGGGTGGGAATATCGGTGCGCCACATGTTCAACCAGTAATACAATATGGCATTGGGGGTATCATTTTAGCTGGGAAGGGACAAACAATTCATTTTTATGTGTTTTATAACTGTGGCAATAGTCACGTTAGGAAGGGTGAAGAAGGAAAAAATTGTGTTTTCCTGCATTTATGCCTAATTTTTCCCCATAAAAGGACTATAAAATAGTTTTGGGAGACAAATATTACCCAAAGAAAGCCTAGATTGTACTGAAAAAAAAAACAAGATATATATCATTAAAATGGCATAAGTAGTTAAAAAGTTACTGCTGTATAAATATGACACAACTTAAGTGTCAAAAACATCAGGAATCTTAAAAAGAACTCGAGGTGGGTTTGAAGAATGCTATTAGGACACAGAGGCTGGTTCTGCATACTATCACCAGCCTCTGTGTCTGTACTGTGTCCCCCCAGGCCCCTCCTGCTCCATAAAAAAATGCCATGCTAGCGACATGCACCTTGTCGCTAGCTGGTTGTTTACCTTAATGCTGCCCATCACCGCTGCCCCCTGCCTCCTCTATATCGCGGCTAGCCAGCATCTGTTTATAAATCTTTTTCAGGGAGTGTCTTTATAAAAAAAATTAAGGCCATGCTGAGAAGAGATGGACTAACCCAACACCTGTCAGTAATGTCATATTTCTACTACCTACTGTAAGTGACAGCAAAGTAGGAGAAAAATAATGTATGGCTCATTTTACTCTGGAAAGAAACGTACTTCTTATTTGTATGTGTTTTAAATTGTAAGATTTTCGCGACAGTTCCTCTTTAGAGGGAACCAGAGACGAAGCACCTCCAAGTATTTTACCATATACAGGATCTTCTAAAAAAAATTTGCATATTGTGATCAAGTTCATTATTTTCTGTAATGTACTGATAAACATTAGACTTTCATATATTTTAGATTCAAATACACACAACTGAAGTAGTTCAAGCCTTTTATTGTTTTAATATTGATGATTTTGGCATACAGCTCACGAAAACCCAAAATTTCCTATCTCAAAAAATTAGCATATTTCATCCAACAAATAAAAGAAAAGTGCTTTTAAAACAAAAAAAGTCAACCTTCAAATAATTATGTTCAGTTATGCACTTAATACGTGGTCGGGAATCCTTTTGCAGAAATGACTGCTTCAATGTGGCATGGCATGGAGGCAATCAGCCTGTGGCACTGCTCAGGTGTTATGGAGGCCCAGGATGCTTCGATACCGGCCTTAAGCTCATCCAGAGTGTTGGGTCTTGCATCTCTCAACTTTCTCTTCACAATATTCCACAGATTCTCTATGGCGTTCAGGTCAGGAGAGTTGGCAGGCCAATTGAGCACAGTAATACCATGGTCAGTAAACCATTTACCAGTGGTTTTGGCACTGTGAGCAGGTGCCAGGTCATGCTGAAAAATGAAATCTTCATCTCCATAAAGCTTTTCAGCAGATGGAAGCATGAAGTGCTCCAAAATCTCCTGATAGCTAGCTGCATTGACCCTGCCCTTGATAAAACACAGTGGACTAACACCAGCAGCTGACATGGCACCCCAGACCATCACTGACTGTGGGTACTTGACACTGGACTTCAGGCATTTTGGCATTTCCCACTCCCCAGTCTTCCTCCAGACTCTGGCACCTTGATTTCCGAATGACATGTAAAAGTTGCTTTCATCCGAAAAAAGTACTTTGGACCACTGAGCAACAGTCCAGTGCTGCTTCTCTGAAGCCCAGGTCAGGCGCTTCTGCCGCTGTTTCTGGTTCAAAAGTGGGTTCATGCTTCCATCTGCTGAAAAGCTTTATGGAGATGAAGATTTCATTTTTCAGCACGACCTGGCACCTGCTCACAGTGCCAAAACCACTGGTAAATGGTTTACTGACCATGGTATTACTGTGCTCAATTGGCCTGCCAACTCTCCTGACCTGAACCCCATAGAGAATCTGTGGGATATTGTGAAGAGAAAGTTGAGAGATGCAAGACCCAACACTCTGGATGAGCTTAAGGCCCCTATCGAAGCATCCTGGGCCATAACACCTGAGCAGTGCCACAGGCTGATTGCCTCCATGCCCGCCGCATTGAATGATTATAGCTGAGTCAGTCTTCTGTGATGTCTTTTCAAACTCAAGCCTGCCCCCTTGTGGCTCTGCTTTCCTGCTTCGAGGATAAATAGGGGCAAAGCAGAGCCACAAGGGGGCAGACTTGGGCTTGAAAAGCATCACAGAAGGCTGACTCATTCTGGTGAAAGCTAGACTAAATGCTCAGTCGGGATTCTTATCAGAGCTGATAACAGGCAGATTTAGCAGAGAAGAATTAAACTAAAAGCAGGGTAGATGTTTACTGTCATGTTCCCATTGATATATATGGTAAAATACATGAGGGTGGTTCTCTTTAAGGAGAGCTTTATAAGAGAGGGATGGAAACTTCAACTGGGCTTTATGGGTAACTAGCAGCCGATGGGTGATCAATACATGTAAACAGAATTTTATGCAGAAGAAACCGATTTTAAACACACACAAAAAATAAATGATAAAACATTTTTACTAAGATATTAGATTATTTTTACGTGTGTTTTGACAAGAGTTTTCCACACAAAAAAAAAACACTTGATCATTGTATTTGCTAATATTAAAGGATACATCTGGTGATTTAAAAAAAAAATATATGTTTTACCTTGGGCTTCTTCCAGCCCCTGGAAGTCTATGTGATCCTCGCCACAGCTCCGCTCCAAGCCATTCTCCCGGGGTCTCCATAGCAGCCGCCAACCTGGCCAGGGCAGCAACCATAGCCGGGGATGGGGGGTACTGCTACAAAGGGGACCCTGGGAGACTGGCTGAGAGCGGAGCTGTGGTGAGGGATACATAGGCTTCCAGGGGATGGAAGAAGCCCCAGGTGAGTAAAGCGTTTTTTTTTTAATTGTCAAATGAATCCTTCAAGAGCCTATTTCCACTGCGTCTCACATGCGATTAAAGGACAGATGCGAACATGCGTTTTTAATGCCGGTTTGTGAAAACACGCACTTTTACACGTGTTTTGAATGCAAATTTTTTTATCCAATTTTTAGTCTCCATAGCAACATGATATCAGAGTGACAAAACAGGAAACAGTAAAAACCATGTAAGATGGGAAAATAGATGCATTTTTTCACATAAAAAAGTGAAAATTTGCATTCACGTGTGGGACCATTGACTTACATTACATGCAAATTGCATGGAGAACAATGCATGGTGCTAAAATCTGCAGCAAGCAGCCCATTTGATTTGCACTGGAGTGGATTACAAACAATGCATTCAATGGACACCCCTCTATTGATATTGCATTGGTGTTGGTACTAATGCAAATTAGTACTCAGTGGACCCTAAATAATAGAGGGATGGAGGAGTATTTTCTTTTCTCAAAATGTTATGCAAAAGTCTCTAAGTAAACTGTGTACTCAGACACTGAAGCGAAAAAAAAAATTATGATATATTGAATTGGTTGCGTAGTACGGATAATTACTAGAATATTAGTACCAAAGTAAATATTCTCATATTTTTCTTTTCAGTTATATAGGTTTTTTTTGTTTTTTTTATAACATTGCATAATTTTCTAATATTTGCAGTTTACACACTACTCAGCATTGTAAATGATTTTGCAGAGTAGCAGTGAACTTTTGAACCCCTTCTCAGCAGAGAAAAAGAAGATACAATCACTGACAGTTAAGATACAAAGCTTCAGAAGACAGAGCTCTCTGCGACTTTGAAAGTCATGGAGCTCAATGGCTTTTTTAGCATAGATAACAACTGGAGTTTCTTAGCTCTTCCTGTACTGGAAACAACATTAGACTTATGTCTCTGCTCCTAATGTTTTATTTCTTAGTTGTACATCACATACAAATCATTATAATGTTTTTTTTTTGCTTTAGTGTCTCTTCAAATGCATGTTCCTTTTCTGAGTGTTGCAGGAAGCAGGCATATCTGAGCACTGCATACATCTGCACTGCTACACAGGTTAACACAGAGAAAGCTATTCCCCATACAGATAGGCTGTTGAATTTTCATTTATCATGATCTGCAAACAGTCTTCTATTACACATTTACTCTTGTAAAGGAATAAAAGGTCTGGCCTGGAGACTTATTTCTACATAACGGAGCATGTCAATTTAAAAAGTCTATCTCTCCATTTCCGATATAAGGAGAGCTGCTCTAAAATCCATTTACAGGTCAACAGCATTTCACCGGATTACACGGCTATTTAAAAAAAAAAAAAGAACAGTTGATACCAGTGATTTTTCTCCTGATCGGGAAGCATGGGAAGCAGAATGTAACACCAAACTCTTAACCTCTTTCAATCTTAAATCCAGATTAACCCTGAAATAAACTAGAAATCTTGTGTTTGAATGTAATGACTGCATTGCTGGAGCTTTCTACTAGATGAAAGTACGCCCATCTCAGCCTAAGCTGCGGACATATTGATCATGCTCACAAAATAGCACAGCTTAAGGTTTAAAAAGAAAGTTTTATGTTTTTTGCCAACTCTAAAAAGCATGTTTAAAAGCGGACCTGAACTCAGAACTTCCTCTCTGCTCTTAAAGATAAGCAACAACATAATAACCTTTACAGAAAAACATTTGTAGCAATAAATCTGCAGTGTGTTCTACTTCCTGCTTTTATGGAAGCAGACAAAGGATTAACATCCTGTGTTTACAAATAAGCCGATGCTGTTGAGGACTGCTGAGATTCCTGTGTTGACACAGCTCAGAGATCAAAGTACACTTGTGATTAGTTACAGCTGAGAGGATATTCGGCCCAGTGTACACCAAACACCTCCAGCAGATCTGCAAAACGCTAGAGGTTTTTGAAGCAGATTTCAGAGCGTTTCTAGGCATGTTTAGAGACTTTTCTAAACATGCCTAGCGTTGTTTGGAGCATTTTTGTGTAGCAGATTTCATATATTGTTACAGTAAAGCTGTAACTGAACAGCTTCTGTAACAAAAACGCCTGGAAAACCGCTCTGATCTAGCGTTTTTCAGAGCAGTTTTCCACTTTCCTATACTTTAACATTGAGGCAGAAACGCCTCAGAAATCTAAAAAATGCTGCAGCCCCCAAGTTTGCGTTTGTGGAAAAAACGAACCGCTCTGGTGTGCACCATCCCATTCACTTTCATTAGCCAAGTGGTTTTGCCCCTGCAAGCGTTTTAAAAAACGCTCCAGAACCGCTCTGTTGTGCACCAGCCCTTAGACAGGCTCTTCACTCTAAACACAAGCAGGGTGTATTCCTTGTGCCCTGTGTATGAGTTCAGATCCACTTTAACCACCCTGGCGTTCAATTTCCCCAGGATTACTGTGCAAAAAGTGTTTCAATTAATTTTCAATAATTTTCAACCTTTTTTTTTTTTTTGCAATTAATTTGTTTTTTAAATTGAATTCAATACAGCTCGTCATTACAACTTTTTGCAAGTTATTGCTGGACGAACTCAGCTCGTCCATACCGACAGGGAGGTTAAAGGTGTTTTCCTTGTGTCCTGTGTATGAGTTCAAGTCCACTTTAAAGGGAAGGTTCAGGGAGGGAGGTAAAAAAAAATTAAAAATCAATATCCACTTACCTGTGGCTTCCTCCAGCCCGTGGCAGGCAGGAGGTGCCCTCGCCGCCGCTGCGCAGGCTCCCGGTGGTCTCCGGCGGCCGACCCGACCTGGCCAGGCCGGCTGCCAGGTCGGGCTCTGCTGCGCTCCAAGGACTGGCACTTCTGCGTCCCACGCGGGCGCGCTGACGTCATCGGACGCCTGCGCAGTACAGCCCGGCGGACGTCCGATGACGTCAGCGCGTCCGCGTGGGATGCAGAAGTGCCAGGCCATGGAGCGCAGCAGAGCCCGACCTGTCAGCCGGCCTGGCCAGGTCGGGTCGGCCACCGGGAGCCTGCGGAGCGGCGGCGAGGGCACCTCCTGCCTGCCACGGGCTGGAGGAAGCCCCAGGTAAGTGGATATTGATTTTTATTTTTTTACCTCCCTCCCTGAACCTTCCCTTTAAGGCTGCTTTCACAGTGGGACGTTAAAGTCCCACGTTACAGCAGCCTGTAACGCAGCCCAACTCACTGCAATGAAAAATCAATGTGCTGTTCACAGTGCGTTAAGTGAAAGTGCAGCATGCTGTGCGTTATACTCCTATTTAGCTGCGTTACACTGTTTGCACATGCTCAGTAATGTGTTTTTAATGTTTCTTTTTTTTTACGCATGCGCCATTTTCGTTCTATCAGTATAGAACAAAAACGGCGCACCAAGAGACGCACAACGCGGCTCTATTTAACGTCCAAATTTAACACCACCATGAGTTGCGTTAGGGGCACGTTGTGCCACCTTAACATCGCACAGAATGCAACGTCCGTATGGGAAAGCAGCCTAAAGGTATCTGAACACCTGGGTGCTCCAAAGTTAAATATACGAAAATAAAATTCCCCTAAATGTTGTGGGCCTTGGTGTGGCAACATGCATTTACTTATCTACCCCATACCCCCTCTCCCCCCCCCCCATTTGAGGGCCTCCAGCTTTTCAGTATATGTGCCGCAGAACTGGATGCTGAAATACCCACGGCGATATCGCCCACCCCAAGTCAACACTGCACGCCGGGAGATGTAGTCATGGCCGGTAGTTCATTTTCATATATTTGTTGTATGTGGTGCTCAGGTCCCTTTAAGGTGTATTTTTTTTTTTTTTGCAGTTATTCATACGAAGTGTGTTTTTGTATACAGCTTTTTAAAGGCACTTCAGTGCCCAGCCACCCACACACACACACACACACACACACACACGTGTTCTCACCAGGTTCTTTTAGCCAGGTGCTCCACCCGGCTAGTTTTGGTGAGCACCCGGCTGTCATCAGCTCACCTCCTCCTATTCTGTAAGCATAATTGCTCACAGAAGCACCAGCCCTGCATTCTCTTACCTTGCCCCACCCAGCTACTTTTTCATGCCACCCGGCTGGAAAAAATTTCTGGGGAGAACACTACACACACACACACACACACACACACACACACACACACACACACACACACACACACACACACACACACACACTCCTGGCTCCCGGTTTCTGTAGAATTAAAAAAGAAAAAATACATGTTCACTTCCTCCATGATCACTTTTATAAACCAAAGGTCACCTGAGGTTAGTTAGCTCCAACGCTACTCAACATCAATCCTTTTCATCACTCCACCTCTAAGATGCTGTCCCTTTTAATAGAATGGAGTAAATGGCCAAAGTAGTGATGGCAGCATCAATCTATGACTGGCCAGCACACCAGAACTTTCTACAGTCACTGACTTTCGAAACAGGCATTAGAGATCCTGTAAGCACAGCCAATGCCACAGAAAATGCTAGAAAAGAAATACGTCACAAGATAAAAATAATATAAATACCACTGCTGACTTCCTAAAAATACAACAACTGAAAGTTTTCTAATAATTATTATAATAATAATCTGGCAATAATGCTGTCTTACATATCCAGCGCTGGGACCCCTGGACAGCAGCAGACGGCAATATTTACCTTTTGGATACAGCGCAGGCACCCCCCATTGTGCTGGACCCCAAAGGCTACAGAGCCTGCGCACATCTGCTGACGAGCTTGTTGGTGGACTTTCAGGGAAGCCAGTGCTGGATCGGGTCTATACAGGAGGAGGTAAGTACCCCAGTAGGGGCACTTTTTTCTTACAGGTCACTGAGAGCGTACTGCGCAGGCGCAGTAAGATCTGCGTCTGGCCGTACGCTTCCGGTGATATCAGCGGGAGCGAGGATTCTGCTGAGCAGTGGTTTGTGACATTAAAGTGAGCCGGTGGCAGGGACCGGAGGATCGTTTTGTCCCGGCGCGGGCAGAGGACATCTGAGGGGCAGGGATGATCTCCGAGCTTAATCACAAGTAATTACTCGTGATTCAAATGAGGATTAATTACAGCAGCTGAGCGGCAGGGATTGAAAGGGTTATTTACCCATAAATCCACGTCCTCCCCGCGCTCCATATAGGTCCATGTGTCCTAATGGTAGCGTTCCAAGCCTTGCTGCCGTCACTTCCTTCTTCAAGCCGGAAGGATGAAGTGACGGCAGCAAGGCTAGGAACGCTACTATTAGGACGCATGGACCTATATGGAGCGCAGGGAGGACACGAATTTATGAGTAAATAAACCTTCCAATCCCCGCTGCTCAGCTGCTGTAATTAATCCTTATTTGAATCACGAGTAATCACCCGTGATTAGGCTCGGAGATCATGCCTGCTAAGGGGGGCCGTTCAACTCTTTTTCCCCTTATCCCCCTAACAGTACTCCTTTAATCAGGCAGATCAGGTGTGCAAGCAAAACCTACCTGCATGATTATTCCAGATAAGGGACAGCCAACAGCTTTATAGCCAGTGGATCACATCACATCAACCTTCATAAATCAGTCAGCAATTGCTGCTCACACAAATTTGTGGTGATAATGATGGTTTGCATCAGCATTATATCAGAATGCTTGGAAAGTCACTTGAAAATACCATGCTATGTTTCAAAATGCATTAGTCTACATCAGAGCGTATTGAACACAATAAAAAACTGCTGGGTAGCTGTAAAAGCATGTCTAGTAACATTTCCCTCTCTTCCCTAACCATACGGAAATGTGACACACATTCTTGAGTGTTCAAAACGGGGGATAAATATGGTTCAGGCTTGTGCTGCACCTGGGTTAGACTTCTAAAAGAGAAAGCATTATTAGTGGCAACAAAACGCTTCTCAGCACCTTGGTGGGCAATTTAACTTCCAGTCTGATAAGGTACAGAGATTTTTTTTTTCCTTTTACATTCCTTGTGCATGGGTCACAACATTCTCGAGAAGCAGAAGATTAAAGTCTGAAAGCACATGCTGTGAAAGTCAATGAGTATAAGCTGCAGAGATGGAGATGATGAGATCAAAAACAAACCTTAAATCAGTTCAAGAAGAATAGTTAACCTAGCACAGACCTGAAAAATACACTGCATATAACAAACAGCATTTTCCAAATGTGTCTACACAGCAAAAATGTACTACACAAGAAAAAGCTCGCTCTGCAGTCAAATGTCCTGAAAGAGAATCTGTGCTGTATTTTGTAGACCTGCTATTTTTTAAGCTTTAATTTTATAGTGCTAGAATACCCATATGAACGCTGAGCATCAATTGAAACTTAAATTAAGGGTTGTTAAGTATAGAATGACTGTTTATTGCTAGTTTTGTGTACTCTTGACTGGTGCAAACTGAAATAGAAAGACTTTTCACTTTTGACTTATGCTTCATACACACTTGAGATAAAAGTCTTTGGAAAAGGCAAGATCACAGACCAATGTTACCCCCTTCCATGTAGTATGAGAGCCATACTCTACACAGTCTATTCTATGGAGCTGCACTCCCCATCAAATAAAATCTTTGCAGGATGCTGCACACAAAGATGCCCGTACACACTCAGGGCTCGTTTCCACTGTTGCGGTGCGGAATCGCCTGGATTCCACCGCGGACGAAATCGCATGCGGATGCGTTTCCACATGCGGATTTCCCCGCGATTTCGCATGGCAAGAAACCAGGCAAATTTAACCATGTCACTGCCTGTGTAAAGCTCCATAGCTTTACATGCGAAATCGCACGCGAAATCGCGGGGAAATCCGCATGACAAAGCCGCATGCGATTTCCCTATTAAAAGCATTGCGGACGATTCGCCCGCATTCCTGCCGCACGCGAAATCTGACGGCTCTGCCGTGCAGATTTCCCCCGCACGCCAAAACGCACCAGCACGACGCACAAGTGGAAACAATCCCTTCCACTTGTATTGCCTATGCGAATCCGCGTAGTGGAAACGAGCCCTCAAAAGATCATCTGCAGATCAGATCCACCAGGATGGATTTTCAGATCTGCAGATGATTGCCAGATATGCAGATGAAGTCTATTAAACAAGGTGTGTATGATGATCTGCAGATCTCATAGACTATGAATGCATTTTGCAGGAACGGATTTTTGGCAGGAACAGATCTTTTGCAGATACTGATCTTTTGTGTCTGTACAGCATCTGTGTGTGCAGCATCTTGCAAAGATTTTTTTCTGATGTGGAGTGCAGCTCCATAGAATAGACTGTAGAGTATGGCTCTCATACTACATGAAAGGGGGTAAAATTGGTCTGTGATCTTGCCTTTTCCAAAGACTTTTATTTGAAGTGTGTATGAAGAATTAGGCTAGGTTTCCACTTGTGCTTTTTGTGTCAGATTTTTCTCGCAGAAAATTTGCATTGATTTGGCACCTAACGATAGTGAATGGGTTCACATTCATACACGTTCAAAAAAATCTGAGGTCCTGCATAATTTTTTCGGACATCGCGTACGATTTGTGTACAATGCTTAGCATAGGCAACGCATAGCAATGCGAATTTTTGTGTTATTTGCACAAAAATTCCCATTAAATCTATGGTTACAGGAAGTTGTCAGCAGTCATGACTAAGCTGTTATTAGGCAGATTGCTATATTTGACTAATGCGAATTTTCGCGTACAAACATTTGCATAAAATTGCGCACAAATTTACAAGCAAATTTTAACCAATCAGAAAAATCTTATAAGATTTTTTAAATGCAAAAATGTCATGCTACAGTGAAAACATTGCTTACAGACACCAGTGTTTGAGTCCTGGTTGTGGCCAGTACACTTCCAGTAAGCAGTCCTTGGGCACAACTTCCTACCACACCAAATGCCTACCAAGTTGAGAGGGCTATGGAGGCTGCCATATTTATTTCCTTTTAAACAGTACCAGTTACCCTGCAGGCCTCCTGATCCTCTGCCTCTAATACTTTTAGCCATACACCCTGAATAAGCAGGCAGCAGATCAGGTTCTCTGACTCAAGATCAACCGAGCTGCCAAGCAGCTGACATTGTTTACAAGAAAATATCCCTCTCACCTCGGGTCCACTTTAATGCCTCGTACACACATACAACAGTGTGAAGCCGAGGCTGTACACACGTTGCTAGTCTCCAGTGATGCGTTCTGTAGCTATGGAGTGGCAAACAAGGAGCATCACAAAGCAGGCAGGGTGATTGAGGTGGAGTCAATGCACCAGAGTTGATACCAAGCCAACAGTAAATGGTTTAGAACACAGGAATTTCCAGAGTTGTCATGTCTACCTGTTCAGCGCTTAAAGGGAACCGGAGGTGTGAGGCCTATGAAGGCTGCCATATTTATATTCCTTTTATACAATACCAGTTGCCTGGCAGTCCTGCTGATCTTTCTGGTCAGTAGAGTATTTAATCACACACATGAAACAAGCAAGCAGCTAATCTTGTCAGATGTGTCATAGACATCTGATATGCATGTTTGTTCAGGGTCTATGGCTTAAAGTATTAGAGGGAAAGTGTCAGCCAGGCAATGTGCATTATTTAAAAGGAAATAAACATGTCAGCCTCCATATCCCTCTCACCTCGGCTTCCCTTTACATAAGAGTCTTCACAAATCAAGAAGTAGAATTTCAGACCCCTTTCAGTCTCTAGGTTTCCTGCAATGACCAACTGAAGAAAAGGAAAGCATACAAGCTGTGGAGATATTCTAATATTCTGCACACTTTATCACTGACCACTTCCTGCCAGTAATTTAGGAGGGCATTTTATGGTCAACTCCAGAACTCAGCAAGAATAGCTGCGTAATAAGTTCTGCTAAAATACTTAGGAAACCGTTGGGTATACCTAATTGCTCTAGCAAGGGTTTTTCTTCTTCTAATGGGAAAGTGGCTTTACACTTACAGTACCATTTTATTACTTACATATTCCGTTCACTTGAGAATGAGGGATATAACTGTAAATTACTGCTTGTTTTACTGCAGTTTTGCTTCATTATTTTTAAAACAGAAAATGCCAGTGGCGTTAAACAAGAAATTAAGGGACACATTCAGGCTTTAGAAAGGAAAATACAGTATTGAAAAATAAATGGCTGAGAGAAAGCAATTACACTACGCAAGCATGAACCAGATTGATTTGACATACAGGGGCAATGCTTAATTAAATGATCTTTCCAATCATGATCCCGTTTCCTTTCAAGAGTCCCCATTTCATCAAAAATAGGGAGAAGAGTCAATGAAACTGCCATTTCCACAGCTCACAGCAAACATCTAGCAAATAATGGTTACCCCGCAAATCAACAGCAGCAATGGAAATGTGATAACGGAAACATGAAAAAAGTGGTATGTAAACCATTTAAATGGTTTCACCTTAAAGAGGAGCTGTCAGCCATACTATCTCAGAAAAAAACCTACATATATAAGTAGATAAATACTTGCTCTACTTACATAACCTTTGTATTTCATTATCAATGGTTTGATTTTAGTGTTTTTTCTACAGAAAAAAAAAGAGAAAATCCTTCTTAGCATTTCCCATTTTAATTGTGGCTATTTTGAAGCCAATCCTGATGTAATTTCCTCCCTTACTCTCCTCTGCCTGATTGTGTATGCATTGCCCGCCTTTCACTATAGAAAGTGCATTGTCTCAGCATGAGAAATATTGGCCAATCAGAGAGGAACAGAGGTGTGGGAGGGTAAAACAGGAGGGAAAGAGGCTTCAGCTAATCAGGTTGCATTAGTTAAGTCCGAGGGGGAAGAAGAGTAGCAAAAAAGGACAAACCAGCATGCCCTGCAACTGTACCAAATAAGAGTCAGGTAAACTGGGGAATGATCATTTATCTGTATCACAAAGTGTATCTGTCCACCTCTGGGAATAGTAATTATAGTGGGGAGGCCAAATCAGGTAGGAGGTCCATCTATCCTCCCTTCAAACGTATAGACAATCAACCAATCCCAGTTAGGACTCAACCCTCAATGGATAATCATCCAAAAGTTTTATTGCAGGATACTTGCAGTGGTACAAAGCATAAAAAGCAGCATGACGTTTCGGGTCAAGGGCCCTTTATCAAATGCTGGCAGCATTTGATAAAGGGCCCTCTTAAACCTGCCGATTAAAGAGAACCAGAGATGAAGCACCCTCATGTATTTCATCATACAAATCAATGAGAACATGACAGTAAACACCTACCATGCTTTTAGTTTCTTTCTTCTCTGCCCAATTACTCTGCTATCAGCTGAGCTAAGAAAGCCCGACTGAGCCAGTCTAAGTTTGACCTGGAATAAGATTAGCTGAGTCCGTCTGCTGTGTGAAGTCATTTCAAGCCCTCCTCCTCCTGGCTCTGCCTTCCTGTTTTGCATTCACAGCATCACGGAGGGCTGTGATGAGAAGGGAGCTGAGAGGAGCAATGCATAGTGCTGCACGAGTATACAGTACATCTAGGCTGACCAGAGGTCTTTTTTTTCCCCCCGACAGGTCCTCCCAGGTTTTTGAAATGTCTCTCTGGTGAAGAGAGCCGAACACAGAGCGAGCCAGAAGAGCCGATGGAAGAGACAGAGAGCCGAACACAGCCAAGCAGGCAAGACTCAGTCCACTGTTTTCCCCAGAGCCTATCAGCTGGGCAGTAGTGTTGTCCGGATCATGAACGATTCTGATCTTTGATCCGGATCTTTTTTGTGAGTCGAATCATCCGGATCATTCGTTCATTGTAATGATCCGGATGATTCGACTCACAAAAAAGATCCGGATCAAAGATCCGAATCGTTCATGATCCGGACAACACTACTGCCCAGCTGATAGACTCTGGGGAAAACACTGGACTGAGTCTTGGCCGCTCAGCTGTGTTCGGCTCTCTGTCTCTTCAATCGGCTCTTCTGGCTCGCTCTGTGTTCGGCTCTCTTCACCCGGGACATTTCAAACACCTGTGAGGACCTGTCGGGGGAAAAAAAGACATCTGGTCAGCCTAAGTACACCGGGTGGCTGTGATGACTGCTGAGAGGAGCAATGAACAGCACTGCGCATGCATCCCCCTAACTAGGCTTGTGCGCTGAGCAGCACGGAAGCGCATCAAGCCTAGATAACGACGATTAGAGCTGCTCATGATCCGGAAGAAGAAGGGTATGAGCTGGCGGCCATCTTTGATTTGTCCCGGGAGAAAAATGTAAAAATAAACGTTATAAGGCACACCAGAGCGGCGAAAATAGTGGTAAGAGGATTTCCCCAACAAAAGCAATTGAATGATATGTTTTTTGTGTGTGTAATGTTTATCTCTGGTTCCCTTTAAGTGGTTACCTGCTCGGTAACCCGTGTTTGTGAATATATAAAAATCACTCATAAATTTCCATTTTTGGAACGGTTCATTACTACACTATATTGGGCTCTTGGTCTTTTGTTTTTGTTTATTCAAGTACGTCAATCAGGAAATTCATTGTTCTGTTGTCTGCAGGTCTTTATCTGTGGCATCACTGTTCTGCTGCAGAATTAAGTTGGCGTGATAGGACGCCTTCCTCATGATAGTGTCATTTTTATAAGAATTCACCTGTCCTTTGCAGCAGTAAGAATACCATTCATTTTGATCAAATAAACATCTCCATTTGTAGATGATGATAAGTAACTTTAGCAGCTAGTTGGGGATAAAAAAAAAAACACGTTGAAAAATGGTGACATCTACAGACTATGTATTGCCACTGCAGACAGTTAATGCCTGGAAAACCATGTACAAAGTTAAGTGAAAAGTATATGGAGGCTGCCATATTTATTTCCTTTTAAATAATATCAGTTGCCTGGCAGCCCTGCTGATCTATTTGGCTGCAGTAGTGTCTGAATCACACCAGAAACAAGCATGCAGCTAATCTTGTCAGATCTGACAACAATGTCAGTAACACCCGATTTGCTGCATGCTTGTTCAGGGTCTATGGCTGAAAGTATTAGAGGCAGAGGATCAGTAGGATAGCCAGGCAACTGGTATTGCTTTAAAATAAATAAATATGCAATCCCTCTAACTTCCGGTGTCCTTTAATTTAAAGTGCATTCACCAAACCACTTCTCCCTAGGTTGGTTCAATTAGAAAAGCTTTTTGTACAACTGGACTTTTTTAGAAGATGCATTCTCAAGCGTGTGCAAAACTAAAAAATCACTGGCACAGTTCAGTACTTGATTTTAAGGTTGTGGTCTTTATTGTATCTTAAAAAAAAACAAAAAAAAAAAACTGCACAGCTCCACTTCCCTGTTGAGATGAAGCCGCAGAGCAATCCAATTCTCTTACAGCTCTCAGCACAAAGGTTAGTAATCTGAAGAATGAAGGATTAGCAGCAGTTCACCACTTCATCTCGAAGAGCTGGTGCACACCAAGCGGCTGGGGCTACGCATGACGCGGCTGCACGTGATGTAAATAGGAAGTAGGAGGGCAGGAAGATGGAAAATCCGGCGTATAGCGGCAGAGGGGGCGGCGGCGGCTTTCCATGAGTGGCACCGCTGAGCAGATGGCGGCAGGAGAGGGGGACAATGCCACTAATGCTATTCTTTTTTCCCCCTTCACAGGAGCGGAGGCCCTGGCGGCGGAGGTGGCATACAAGAACTGCGTCTGAGGAGGTGAAGAGGATTGCGGCTGAAGCGAGGGGAAGAGGAGCATGGCGGCAAGATGGGTAAGCGCTTCCCTGCGCACTCTGCAACTTTTTTTTTGTGCATTTGACATATAAGACGCACGCAATCCCCCCACCGTTTTGGGGAAGAAAAAGTGCGTCTTATATGCCGAAAAATACGGTAGTTTTTCACAACTTATACTAGTGTAATGCACAAATCTATGCATCTGTGAAATACTAAATTTAAATTAAATAAATCAGACCATAAAAAGCACTTTTTCTCCCCCAAAAGTGGGAAGAAAATGTCATAAATAATACAATTCGGACTGGTACCAAAGTGTCCCCCATATCACTATTGCAGCGGCATCTGCAAAATTCTCCCCACCCAACCACCTCCTGATCACCACGATCTCCTGATCCAGGCCGGGTCGGAGGAAGATTGGAATCTGCCGGGTAGACAATGAGGAGGCATGCTTTCTAGCTGGAGCAAAGTGGTATGAAGCGTAGAAGAGCATATCCAGAGCAGCGTAGCAGGAAGAACCACTGCACCGCATGCTCATGCTCCTATAACTTCCTGCCCCCCTCAATGCCAGATATGAGGGCTACAATGCCCCTCTTTGATTGGCTACCTGGCACTGCATTTCATGGGGATTGGTGAAGATGGGTCTACTAGGTCCCACCCTCCCAGCTATTGGAGCAAGTAGTAATGGAAACATTCATGGTGTGGCAATATGTGACAAATATCAATAACCATGAATTTATGCAAGTACTCAAAATAATTTTGATAGTACTTTTCACCAACTTTTTGGTACTTTTTCACCAACATTTTGGTACTTTTTCAGTTGCAAAGGAATTAAAAATTATCTAAATAGAAGATAAAAATTATTGCATATGGTCCCTGGACCCATATGCAATTAACTTCTGAGTTTTCACCTAGGAATCTAATGACATTTATTTATGTTTGCAAAAGAATGTTTCTCCTTTGAATGTCCAATGTATATAAGCTGTATGTTCTTACATCTTGTCAGTATACAAGTCTGAAGAAGGCTTATTAGTCAAAAGTTTACTTTTTTTTAACCTATAAGTTACCCAATAAATGGTATCATCGGGATTAAAAATTTGTTGATATTGATGAAATTTGAGGACCACCCAAAACCGTTGCTGATTTATTTTATTGCCTAAGCTCAATAAAAGTTAAGTGCTGCAACCCTTGGATTTATTTAGATATCTAGATCTCCTCCTCAGGCATTTAATCACTGAGACAAGGACGCGTAATGATAAAATAAAAGGACTGAAATTGCAAAATCTACTTTTTGTAAGACAGAAATACTGGATTCCCACAGAACCCAACTTAGTTGAAAACATTGTGGAAACTTGGGACCCTGTCTAAACAAAGTGAGAAAATTCTACAAGTTTTTGAGAAGTGAACAATAAAAATATGTTTAACTATTATAATGTTCAATAGAAAGCAGGTTTAACTAAAGATGCTATATTGAAGATGACATCAGAGAGAAGAGATTTGTTAGGGAACTAAAAAGGAGAAAAAAAATATATGCATGTCGTAGACTGTGTTTGTCATGATTGTTTACAAAGAAGACTCTGAGGATGGTCTAGGGCAGGGGGTCAAACTCAAACACAAAGTGGGCCGAAATTGTACACTGGGACCTAGTCGCGGGCCAAATTTGTACACTGGGGCCTAGTCGTGAGCTCAATGTCTAGTGGCCACCTCCCTCCCTCATAAAGTTCCCTGGTGTCTAATGCCCCCCCCCCTATACAGTTCCCTGGTTCCTAGAGGCATCTACCCTCCACTATACAGTTCCCTGGTGTCTAGAAGCCTCCACCCTCCCCTATACAGTTCCCTGGCATCTAGAGGCCTCCACCCTCCCCTCTACAGTTCCCTGGTGTCTAGTGCTTTCCCCCTACTCCCCTATATAGCTTCATTGGTGGTCTAGAGTGGGCCAAGCATAATGCAAAGTGGGTAAACCACTTGAGGGCCAAATTTAATGGCTCAGAGGGCCAGATTTGGCCTGCGGGCCGGAGTTTGACATGTGTGGTCTAGGGGAAGAGAAGAAGATTGTACTGGGTAAAAGAAACAATGATTCATTTCTAAAGAATACTGCAGATAAGCTCGAAACAGGACTCAAAAAGACCTCCTGGAAGATGAGGAAGCTCAAGGAGAAGAACTGAGTATATGGGTAAGGACTCTGTTCAAGGAGCAGCTCTGGTTCGGCTAAGGCAAGGTCAGTTTTCTCCCCAGTCTCTTTCAGCCGGGTACTCCACCCGGCTAATTTTGGTGAGCACCTGGCTGTCATTAGCTTGAATCCTCCTCCTATGCTGTAAGCAGAATTGTGCCGGCCCTGCATTCCCCTGTAGCGCCCCACACGACCACTTTTTCATGCCACCCGGCTAGAAAAAATTTCTGGGGAGAACACTGAGTGTTGTCCAACCCTAGTCCTCAAAGGCCACATTTGTGACACAGCTAAAATTAAGTGATGGGACTGAGTCACGAAAGGTGTGGTTCATCAAGTAGAACAAATTTCCCTTTCTCCGTCCATCCTAAACACTGGCATTGATATGGACCTTGAGGAATATTGGACACAGAGCTGTGGAATTGGTACAAAAATCACCCGACTAATTCAAACTCCTCAGATTATGACTCCGACACCATGCCCTGGCAGGGCTATGGAGTGAATACAAAAATCATCTGACTCCTCAGTTATGAAACCACCAACCCCGACTGCAACTCCAGATACCCAAAGATTGCTCCGACTGATTCCTCAACTCCAACGCCACAGCCCTGGTTGGACAGCCCTGAGCTAAGGGAAACCCCAAGCAACGTACAGGCAATTTGGTTTGGGGGGGGGGGGGTAGGCTTGGAAATGGTTAAAAACTAAATAAAAAAATGTTTTAAATGTTCTTAAATTCTTTAACCCTGACAGATTATTTTGACAATAATAACACTCATTTTTGTAGCATTGCTCTGACATACAAAGAGTTTCCTATAAAAGTTCTCGATGTTCAATACAAAAGCAGCAGTTTTTTATCCCACATTCAGATATGTGCCAAGTCTGCAGTCTACATTCATTTATCTGTTGGTAGAGAGTGTCCTGACAATGCTTTATGGCCACAGACTTCATTCTGACAAACATTAAAGAAGAAATAAGAAGGGGAGCATCATAAGCTGATTAAAACCTGTAAATTTTATTTCTTTCCGTTGCTTTTTATTCTTATTCTCTACAATGGTGCTCAACGCTATGTTTTTAAATCTTACCCTTTTACAACCAATATAACCTGGCTGAAATGAAAAGGAAGCCAAGTGAAGAGGTAAAACAGAAAGATTGAAAATGCCAAGCTAGCTATGAAAGCAGAATTTAGGAAGGTCTAAGGCAGCACAAAAACAGATGTTTGAATGTGGACTCTAAACTGATTTCACTTAAAGCGGGATAAAACGGATTTCTTAAATTGTATTACCCATAAAGTTACCATGTTTCTTTTTGTGCACAAGTAATATTGCCTGTTTATAAATTACAAGTTCCCAAAATACAGTTTATCTGCTCTGAAAGCCATTGCATTCCATTGCATAGCTGCTGTATTAATATATTATAATGCATTCAGTGATCACTTTTCAACTCTTTCTGCTCAGTTTCGGCAGTTTGCTAAAGTTTACTAAATGTATGCAACAAAGGAATAGAAATAAAAGCTTTCCACTGAATCAAGGAGCTTACCATTGAAGAGCATGGTGCTGTTTTTGACTGTTTGAATGCTGTTCTGATACAATTTTTTTGTGGTAGTAGATTTTATGCTATAAATCTCTTAGAGCAAAAAGGAAATGTTGAGTTTCATATCACTGTCAAATATAAAAGGTAACCACACACAGTACATATGAAGCATTAATCACTTAGAAATCATGGAGCAAATTTCCTTCTTGCAGCTCACCTGAAGTGATTGGAATATGGAAACCGACATGTTTATTTCCTTTTAAACAATGCAAATTGCCCAGCTGTCTTGCCAATCTTCTTTCCCCAATACTTTAGTAATAATTTAGCCATAGGCACTGAACAAGTATGCCAATCAAATGCTTCTGACTGAAGTCTGACTGGATTAGCTGCTTGTTCCAGGTGCGATTTAGACACAACTGATGTCAGAATGATTTGCAGGGCTGCTAGGCAAGTGATATTATTTAAAGGGAAATAAATATGGCATCCTCTATACTCTTCTCTTAATGTATGGTTTAACAAATTTTAATATTGTTCAATTTAAATAAGATACTTGTTTCAAAAGTCTACTACCTCTTTGCTACAAAGTTAAAATGTATGGCACCATTCCAGAGCTGAATCCACACGAGCCAGTCACTACTGACCAATAGGCAACATCTGTGCATAAGTGGGTAACCCACAGCGCAATTTCTTGCAACAATTTTTCGCAATAAATTATTTTCCCACGATATTGCGCAACATTGTTTAATTAAAATTTGTTAAACAATGTTCCACAACACATTCCACCCACGGGGATCATTACTTTTTGAACAACCGCTATGCTGGGTTAAATCACTGGAGATCATTCCTATCTTCATTGACGTTAATGGATTTAGGTGAAATTGTATAAATAATCATTTACACAATTGTTCGCTTAAGACAGCACCGGGGGAACAATCGTTCATCGGCAGAGATCCTAATCCATCTGGCCGTGGGTACTTGGCTTTAGACAAATTGGGAGATTCATAGCTCATGGTGACTCAGAACCACTAGGATATTCCCGCTGCTTGGTGGTGTCGGAGTAGGCATAGCCATTTTATTATTTGGTTTTAATCTTAAAGATTGGCGTGACCGTCAGCCGCCATATTAATCTTTCTATAAATTTCCTTTCAGACAATAATTTGTTTGAAATAGTAACAGAAATTCATAAAGCTGCTTGTAGGAAGTGTCTTATGCAGACAATTCGGGAAATAACAGATTTAAATTGTACTTTGTTCTCTGGTTGAACTCGATGGACGTATATGTCTTTTTTCAACCCAAATAAATTTGTAAAAATGTGCATAAAGAAGAAGGAGTTCACAACAGCCAGCATGCTTCATCGATTTAAGATAAACACATAAGACAGCTTAAAGTGGGCTTAAACTCACAAAACTAAAATTCCAGTAACTACTCTTAGGTACATAAAAACATTTTAAAACATTTCCTGTTCAGAAGGAGGGAGCAGAATCAAGACACAGGCAGTGTCTTGGCAACTATTACATTAGCCAATTAGCAAGAGATAAGCAAACCTGTACTGCTCTCTGCAGTGAAAATAAAAAAAATTTACACACAGGGAATGCTTGCAAATGTTATTATACTTATCTAAAAATAGTTGTTGAAATTTTAGATTTTGGAGTATAATCCCACTTAATAATCACAATTCCATACGTAATGCTTCAAAAACAGTATTCATAAATAAAAATATACACTCCTCTATAGGATAATTAGGAACACCTGTTCAATTTCTCATTAATGCAGTTATCTAATCAACCAATCACATGGCAGTTGTTTCAATGCATTTAGGGGTGTGGTCCTGGTCAAGACAATCTCCTGAACTCCAAACTGAATGTCAGAATGGGAAAGAAAGGTGATTTAAGCAATTTTGAGCGTGGCATGGTTGTTGGTGCCAGATGGGCCGGTCTGAGTATTTCACAATCTGCTTAGTTACTGGGATTTTCACGCACAACCATTTCTAGGGTTTACAAAGAATGGTGTGAAAAGGGAAAAACATCCAGTATGCGGCAGTCCTGTGGGCAAAAAAATGCCTTGTTGATGCTAGAGGTCAGAGGAGAATGGGCCGACTGATTCAAGCTGATAGAAGAGCAACGTTGACTGAAATAACCACTCATTACAACCGAGGTATGCAGCAAAGCATTTGCAAAGCCACAACACGCACAACCTTGAGGCGGATGGGCTACGACAGCAGAAGACCCCACCAGGTACCACTTATCTCCGCTACAAATAGGAAAAAGAGGCTACAATTTGCACAAGCTCACCAAAGATAGTTGTAGACCGGAAAAATGTTGCCTTGTCTGATGAGCCTCGATAGTGTCAGAATTTGGCGTAAACAGAATGAGAACATGGATCCATCATGCCTTGTTACCACTGTGCAGGCTGGTGGTGGTGGTGGTGTAATGGTGTGAGCGATGTTTTCTTGGCACACTTTAGGCCCCTTAGTGCCAATTGGGCACGGTTTAAATGCCACAAGCTGCCTGAGCATTGTTTCTGACCATGTCCATCCCTTGATGACCACCATGTACCCATCCTCTGATGGCTACTTCCAGCAGGATAATGCACCATGTCACAAAGCTCGAATCATTTCAAATTGGTTTCTTGAACATGACAACGAGTTCACTGTACTAAAATGGCCCCCACAGCCACCAGATCTCAACCCAATAGAGCATCTTTGGGATGTGATGGAACAGGAGCTTCGTGCCCTGGATGTGCATCCCACAAATCTCCATCAACTGCAAGATGCTAAAGATGCTATCCTATCAATATGGGCCAACATTTCTAAAGAATGCTTTCAGCACCTTGTTGAATCAATGCCACGTAGAATTAAGGCAGTTCTGAAGGCGAAAGGAGGTTAAACACCGTATAAGTATGGTGCTCCTAATAATCCTTTAGATGAGTGTCCATATCATAATAACATGCATATACAGGACAATCATATATTCTTCATAATAAGGCTGCAATTATAGCGTTGTCTGCTTCACTTGCATCAACTAGAGTCTGCTTCACTGATAACAGGCTCTATACTCAGTTTGCTTTTAAAGTAAGTCCTTCCCTGCTGCCTCATACAATTCCCTTCTCAGCAAATCTGAAAAGAAAGTATTTTTTTATTTTCTGGACTAGAACAATGTGCTCTTGTAGTCCGAACACGTGCCCTATTAAATCACGAGAAGTGTGATTTTTGGTTGTCTTGAACACCTGAGCTCCAGCAGAGAAGCTGCCACAAGCTGCATAAAGAGAGACGAGAGTCACAAGCTGCCTCGGGCCATTGGTGGAAGATGGATAACAAAACAGTTTAGAGCAGACACTGAACTGCGGGATACTTCCACTCACAATACAAAGGTTAGAATTTTAGAAGTGGCTAGCTTTAGAGTTTTGTAGACTCGTGGTCTAGGTTTGTCAATCTCTCTCGATAAAGCCATGTGTAAACATAAACAGGTGGTTTGAATGTGTTGCTGCACTTGGCACTGCGAAGTTAAAATTTAATTGTCAATGCAAAGCACATACGGAATTGAACCAGAGCATTTTTCACTGTTTTAAACTAACTAACAAATGCACATACAAATGCAAGCACAGCTAGCCATCTAACCACCTGAATTCATCTGAATCCTGATAAGGGTCTCAACTGCCTACAACCAATCTAGTGTATATACAAGGCATTAAACTGGCTATGGCACTTTTTTTTTATTTATTTTTTACAGATTTTGGACCGTTTTTGAATTAACTTCCTTTAGTTTTCCTGTTTTCAAAGCATTATGCAAGATTAAGTCATTTCAATTTTACCATCTAATTTTTATTATCAATTCTGGTAGAAGGCAAACAACAGTATTTACAAGAAAATGCAGAATGCAGAATGTACCTATGCCAGAAAATCAATCGCAAAGTAAATCGGCTGAAAAAACTTCTTGTGTATTCCCAGCAATAGATGCACAGCAAGTTTCTATGAAAAATGCTGAATATCTAAACAATATTGCTATTCAGCATTTTTTTTGCGCTTACCCCACCAGTACAAATCGCCCTACTTTGAACAATATATATCACTCAAATATCCTCAGAAAACGGTGTCTGTACAGCATTCATGTCTGTAACTTCTGCCCTAATGACTAATGTACCCGTTAATGGCTATGTGTAAAATACTTGTCCAGTAATCACCCTGAACGTTTCTGTTCCTGGATGTGTGCAATTCTGCTATAGTGATCACCTGTGCTTATTAGAGGACAGACACAACCAATGCATACTTTGTTGGTAGGTCAACTGAACTGTGCATGTTGCTGTCTCTGCAACTACAACCAAAGTAAAAAGAAAAGAAAAATTGAAGTGATGTATGTATAAAGTTTGAAAAAAACTTATGATGTATATATCTGAACTAAGAGAATTGCTATAATTTTTCACCTTGAGACGTGTTGCTGCTGTATGGCACAGTTCACGTTATTTTCATGCTAGCACACATTTACTGTGCTGTGTCTCGGCAAGTCTGATAGGACAAGGGAATTAAAAAGTGTAGTCTCAGACTCAACATGTTACCCAGTATCTCAATAATGGCACATTTCTTTGATATGAGGAAGGCAGGGTGGTCACCGAGATGCAAATTTCAAGTTGATGAGAGATTATGCAAAATTTGTATACAGTTTAAAATTGGACCAATCGAATTCTTCCTTGAAGGATAAGAATTTACATTAACCTCATCTTCAGAATCCCACTTATCTCAAAAGGCAATGTTCTTCATGGCACTGCTATAAAACACAGGCAGGTAACCTGCAGAGAATCCCTCTTCATTAGGCTGTAGTATTATCCCACTAACAGCTGATAACAATACAGCCAATGTAAGAGGGTTGCAACTGAGTAAGTCCTTTCTGTCCCCACTCACTTCCATAAAGCCCTGGATAGAGCCTGGGAAGAGTCAACTGGACTCCTCCTACCAGTCACAGAGGGGCTGGATCAGTGACTGAATGCTCCTCTAAACAGTCAGGCAAGTATTAATTCTTCCCCAGCAGTTTGTTTTCCAGCATTTAAGTAATTTTTTTTTAAGTTACATTTTATAAAGTCATACAACAAACATTAAACATAACAACCCCCCCCATCCCTCCCACCTACTAGTTCAGTGCACTAGCCCAAAGCAACGAAGGTCACCCTTGCAGCACAACGCCACCGTATCCATTCAATCGCCCACTATAAAACCTATGCACCAAGGCCAGGGGATGTCAGTGCTGAGGAGCTGTCCAGTACAGCATGTGACTCCATGTAGTCAACCCATTGTTGCTAGATCTTATTAAATTTGGGCGGGCATTTATGGTTAAGGAAAGTTTGTATCACATCACAGCTTTATTCATTCTTATGGCCCCAAAAAATGTGGAGGAGGGGGGGGGATGGGGCGTTCACACTTCATTTACGGAAGACTTCATGTTTGCAATAAAAGCACATGATTTTAACCAGAACGATAGGGTGAAAGAAGAGGGTTGAATCAGTGTACAAGCCAAGAAGTGTTTTTGGGTCAACTACAATCCTCTTCCCTTATCACCTCTGTCATAATACTGGCCAGTTTGGTAGCATGTATGTAAGTTTAGTATGTTTTAATTGTAGCAGTCCGCTTCCTAGTAGACAATTTCACAATAAATACCAACAAGCATTTGCCACCACATATCAGATTGTGAGCAGCTATAAAATAGCCTTATGTGACCCAGGAAGGGAAGGAAAAGAAATACAACAAAGCATTCAGACATTTTGTTCAGCCCAATGTTAATAATCATTGCACATGGAGAATATTCATTGCAAAAACATTTCTTATAAAACACTACACCGCATAATCTTAAAATTTTACTTTTTACTATTAATGGCGATGAAACTGGATAAAATATACCATTTACTAACCTACAGTGCCACCCAGTGGTAAAAGAGAAAACTCCAAGCAAAGCAGCTTAATTTCTAGTCAGCAATACTGTAATGTAAGCTTACTATCATACAGCATAGCACTGAAACACCATGCGTACATCTATTGTCTGGAAACTACAAAGAGTCATGGCCAAAGAGTTTTCCACAACAATATGTACGTGTAAACTCCAGGCAAACACAGAAAACCCTTCTATGCACACATATGGTCAAAGATGGTGCCAGACTAGGTAGCCACAGCAGACAGGGCTCTGGCCTTTTCCATCTTTTTCTTCCTTTCTACTCAATTTTCCTCCTTGGTTGCAGACCTCGACTGCCGGTCTGCATGTAGCCAGCCCTCGCTGTTTACGCTTTTGGACTAGGCCGCTAGTCTGGGACTATATTTCTAATTTCTATATTTCTACTCTCTCTCTCTCTCCTTTTCCTTTTTTCACGGACCATATATGGCTCCTGAATAGCTGCAAAGCAGTTGAGCGCTGCTTTTATAGTGGCAGCTCCTCTCAACATAGCACTCAGGTAATCCCTCTGGTTCTCCTCAGCTACGTTTGTATTTATGGTGTTCATATACTTAGTATACCATACTTTACATGAACTGTATGCATTTGAACTGTACCATCACTGACCCTGTATGTGCCAAAAACAATTCCGGGTACAACTTCGGTTGTACTTGGCGAAATAAACGAATTCTGATTCTGATATGGTACTTCATATAAAAATGTGTTTTTATGTATCGCTACAGTGGTGTTAAAACATGTTTACAGTTTCCCAACTTCCTCTTTAACACACACTTCCTACCAAATAAGTGAAACCTTTAGCATGTTTGTGGTACTTGTGCTAAAGTGTGTGTTAAAAATAAAAGTCTCTAAAATGTGTTTCAAGGAAATTTACTTACATTACTTTTGACAGATTACTTTCGGTAAAAGAGAGTTACTCTGTTTACATTGACAATAAATTAGATACCGTGTGTGCGGAGAATGGAGTAAAAAAATGATGATTGAAATGTTAGTATTGCCTCTAAATAGCGCAATCTCCCTCATCAGCATTTCTTCAGCACATACCGAGTACAAGGAGTAGGACTACTAGAGGTAATAAGTGAAAATAACCTTAAAATGAACGATTTAGCTTCTTCTGAGAGACACTCACTGGGGCTAGCAAATTACTGAGTGATTAACCAACGCTTGGATAAATAACTCATGCACTAGAAGCTTGGTCATTCTGAAGGTGGCCACACACCATACAATTCTTACGGTATTACACGTTCTTCATGCACAACCTGAACCAGGATTATGAGTGATATACAAAACCTCTGCGATTAGTGTGCACAACATTCTCAATGGATTCACAACAGCTCTGCGGGGAGTGCATATGTACCACTGTGTAACTTAAAGGATAACAGGAGTGAGAGGAATACGGAGGCTGCCATAATTATTTCCTTTTAAGCAATACCAGTTGCCTGACAGCCCTGCTGATCCTCTGTCTCTAATAATTTAAGCCATAGATCCTAAACCCAAATAGATCAGCAGAGCTGCCATGTAACTGGTACTGTTTAAAAGAAAATAAATACGGCAGCCTCCATATTATTCTCACTACAGTTGTCCTTTAATTTGTAGTCACCAAACCCAATTGTAACAAAATATCAAATGAATTGAGTTCATGAGCAAAAGGAGTACAGAAATTTGCATACAACATTTGTATAAACCTGCATTAACGCAGGATTATTTGCATCTCATTGACCATCCCTACTAGTGACAACTACACATCAGGCTTTATTATTATAACAGAGATGCAATTTATTGTATATAAGACTCCTGTGTGCACATCAGATATCCACTCACAATCAGAGATGTATATCCGACTTTAAAAATATGGTGACTGCTTTATAGGAGCAGCACAAATAACTATTTTTTGGTTGGATGATTTCATTTTTGTGGACTAAGTACTGCTATTACTGTACATATAAGTTATTTATGATGACGGTTATATGAAAAAAAAATCAAATTCTTTAAGAATTATTATATTTTCTTTTTTAATTACAGTTTCCATTTCTTAGGAGTCTGTGCATTTTTCCAGACTTCCAAACCAGGTATCCAAAAACGACTGACTCCACAGCCCTGGTTAGTGGGCACCTTCGGGATATTTTCACAAAAGGGCTTCAAACAAACAGTCCTGGATCAACATACCTGATGACAGCTGCTATGTTACGCACAGGACTTGAGGACCACGGGCTTAAACCCCCCTAGTGACCAGGCCATTTTTTACAAATTAGGCCACTGCAGCTTTAAGGGCTCGCTGCAGGGCCGTACAACTTTGACGCAAGTGATCCCCCCACTTCTCTGGCCACCAACAGAGCTTTCTGTTGGTGGGCTGTGATCACTCCCCCCCCCCCCCCCCAAAGTTTATTTTTTTTTCAAATATTTTTACAATAAATTTCCTTTTTTTTTTTTTATCCCTCCCTCCCCCTGCCAGCTAATCAGGGTGATCGGCTGTCATAGGCTTCAGCCTATGACAGCGGATCGCTTTTCTGCTGCCCAGCAGGACAGCTATGTCACACAGCTGTCCCCAGTATAGCGCTGCCGTAGATCGCAGTGCTGTACAGAGTAAATAGACGGCGGTTTCGCCGTCTAACCGTCTCCTAACGGTGTATGTACATTTTGTCTGTGTAATGACGGAAGCTATGGCGTGCCTGATCCAAGACACAATGGAGCGACTGTGAACAAGGTCTTCATGCCGTGTACAGTGACAGAGGATCCAATGTTACTGTCCACTGCACGAACCTGTTGCAGTGTAGACCCAGCCTAACACAAATGTAACATAAGTCAAGGGGAATATTGTGATTTGTAGAGCCAGTCTGAACAGTAATGTGGACATTGATAGGGAGGAAAGATATTAAAATGTGAAATCACATCTATGTTTAAAGGAGAACTGTAGTGAGAGGTATATGGAGGCTGCCATATTTATTTCCTTTTAAGCAATACCAGTTGCCTGGCTATTCAGCCAATCCTCTACCTCTAATACTTTCAGCCATCGGCCCTGAACAAGCATGCAGGAGATCAGGTGTTTCTGACAAATTAGACAGATATGACAAGATTAGCTGAATGCTTGTTCCTGGTGTGATTCAGACACTTCTTCAGCCAAATAGACCAGCAGGGCTGCCAGGCAACTGGTATTGCTTAAAAGGAAATAAATATGGCAGCCTCCATATCCCTCTCACTACAGTTCTCCTTTAAGTAGGCAGCAGCGGTAGCTGTAGGCTGTACCGAGGAGAAGGAAAAGACGTATGGAAATATAAGACCAGCAAACTACAGCCAGGACACCTTTGCACTTCTAGCTAAGTAGAAGCAGTAGAGTATTATACAGCATTAGCTATCAGTAAAAGCAAGAAGTTTTGGAACAGGATGAAACCATTTATTGGCTAACTTAGAAGAAAAGCAGTAAGCTTTCGGCTATGAAGCCTTCATCAGACGAAAGCTCACTCCTTTTCTTCTAAGTTAGCCAATAAATGGTATCACCCCGATTCAAAACTTCTTGAACTTCTAGCTAATGATGAGGTAGGAGTCTTACGCAGTTACAGAAATCACAGTTACTGCAGGTGCTACAGAGCAGCACTCACTATATGAGCTGCAAGCGTACATATGTAATCGCCGCCGGGAGACTTGGTCGCAGGATACAGCCGGTATATGGCTTTTCCTGGTGCTACAGCCGGTATATGGCTTATCTTGGTGCTACAGCCGGTATATGGCTTATCCTGGTGCTACACAAGTCCCGGCGACTTACCTCCTCTAGGTCCACGTGGATAGTGGGGAATTATATAATTCTGCTTCTAGCCACTGCTGGAGGCCAAATTATAGTGCTTTAAAATGTAACTTCTGCTCCGTCTTCTGATGGCGCCGAAGTTACTCAATGTGAGCCCCAATCTCCTACGATGTGATTACAGCGCTCGGAGCTACAATGCTTGCTATGTAAAATGGTCATTCACTACCGGTAAATATTTGCAACAGAATTTAGCAGGAATCATTACAAACAATGAAACCATTCACATATGCATCTTATGCCACATTTTCCTGCAATTAAACTGGACCTAAAAACACACATAATAAAATGCAAGAGTTTTCAGAAAACAAAAACATATCTAAAACATTAAAATTCAAATGTGGAAATAGCCCTCAAAGTTCAACAGTGACGTACATCACCATAATAATGGAAACATATGCATTACGTGGAGCAAACATTTTAGACACTGCAAAGGTGCTTGTTATTTTAATTGGTATCGCCAGGATACTTATGGACAAGTAATGTGTCTTTCATGTCATTTATGACAATTCCACTTATTTTACAAAAGACTAAATATAAGTGATGTAAAACAAATGTAATTTGTCATTGTAGACCTAATTCTATAATACAAATAACTAAAATAAAGAAATATCTTGAAGATTTGTTAATTTCTGTAGAATCAGACCGACACCAGCACAGCAAGTATTCAGCTAATTTAGGCACTGGCCAGCACAGATCAGAAAACCTTACCTGCATACACATCTTGAGTCAAAAACTCGAAGTGTGAAAGGGAACCTCAGGTGTGAGACCTATGGAAGCTGTCATATTTATTTCCTAATAAACAATACAAGTTGCCTGGCATCCTGTTGATTCTTCTGGTCAGTAGTGTTTGAATCACACACCTGAAACAATCATGCAGCTAATCTTGTCAGATTTGTCATAGGCATCTGATGTGCTGCATGCTTGTTAAGGGTCTATGGCTTAAAATATTAGAGACAGGGGATCAGCAGGATAGCCAGGCAATGTGCATTGTTTAAAAGGAAATAAACAGGTCAGCCTTCATATCCCACTTACATCGGGTCCCTTTAAAGGAAAGGTTTCGTATAGGCAAGCAGCATATTTCACAAAATCAGCAATAGCGGTTTTCATAATCCCTGAATACAGAACATTTGGTACTTATCCGTTAGCCAGGCGCATTCGGCAGGTGGCGCTGTTGTTGCTAATTTCAATCACAAAACTGTGAATGTAAATGCCGGATGCGCCCGGCTAAACTGTATGTAATGCGCCCGGCTAACTGAATGTAAACGCCGTAGGTGGTAACAATATGTATATTAAAGAAGAGAGTTAATTAAATGACAAATAAGCCGGCGGCAATGTGACAGATCAAGCCGCCGGCTTGCTTCGTGTCTCGCTCTCCCCCCCCCCCCCCCTTGCCCTCTCTCGTATAGAGCCCTGGGGGGGGGGGGGGGGCATGCGTCGTTCGTCGCGGCAGGGAATCCTGCTTGCTTTATTGCGACGAACGACTCTGGGGGGGACACGAGTCCCCTCCCCAGGGCTCTATACGAGAGAGGGCAAGGGGGGGGGGGGGGAGAGCGAGACACGAAGCAAGCCGGCGGCTTGATCTGTCACATTGCTGCCGGCTTATTTGTCATTTAATTAACTCTCTTCTTTAATATACATATTGTTACCACCTAAGGCGTTTACATTCAGTTAGCCGGGCGCATTACATACAGTTTAGCCGGGCGCATCCGGCGTTTACATTCACAGTTTTGTGATTGAAATTAGCAACAACAGCGCCACCTGCCGGATGCGCCCGGCTAACGGATAAGTACCAAACATTTTTCTAGTGGACTTGTACAAACACTTGGAAAAGTGGTAGTCTACCATGCAATAGCAGCCAATACAGCAAATGATTAATTACTCCATGGATCAAAACTCAATCATGGTACAAATTTTTACCACCTTGCACCACTCCATTTTTTATCCAATTTCAGAAAAAATCTATTTGAGAATCAACCAATGTACTGCATCCACTAGCTTTATACCAAATTATACTGTGTAAACAGATGGAGACTAGATACCTGAAAGCTTGAGTAAATTTTACTTTATCATTTCATCTGAAAAAGTAATATCTTTTAATGGCTGACACAAACAGAAACAACAACCTGACAGAGGATCTACTACTTTGTCAAGATGTGGAGTTATACTCCAGACACGATACTCCCACTACTAGGGTAGATATTTCTATATATAGAAAATAACCATTTGATAAATACCATCATGTAATAGTAAAGTGTTCACAATATTACACAGTGTTCATAGCATATTGAAGAACATACACAGGAGAAGCGTTTGTTCCTATGTTCTCCTGGTCAAATTAAATACCGGCTTTCCCCGAAAATAAGACAGTGTCTTATATTAATTTTTGCTCCAAAAGATTTGCTAGGGCTTATTTTCAGGGGATGTCTTACATTTCTAACAGGAAGTGTCTCTCAGCAGAACATTTCCTGTCCCTTTGTACTGAGTTGTTCCTGGATTGGAATGTATGCTTCTGTACTGATCACTCAGGCACCTGCCCTGTCATCCCTGTGTGTACAGCTGATAACCTTGCTGTGTGCTGGGATGACAGGAACAGTGCCCGATCAGCACTGCAACGCTCTATCCCTGCTTGCTTGCTGCCTCATCCTCCTCTTTAAAGAGAAACTCCCACCAAGAATTGAACTTTATCCCAATCAGTAGCGGATACCCCCTTTTACATGAGAAATCTATTCCTTTTCACAAACAGACCATCAGGGGGCGCTGTATGACTGATATTGTGGTGAAACTCCTCCCACAAAACAACTCTGAGGACAGTGGTTCTCCTGGCAGTTTCCTGTCTGTGAACCTTGTTGCATTGTAGGAAATAGCTGTTTAGAGCTTTTTCCAACTGCCAAAAAAGCATGCAGCAGCTACATCACCTGCCAACAGTAAAAATGTCTCCATGTAATAAATGTCAGAATGTAAATCAGGGATTTAAAAGATTTTACAATGGGCAAACACTGACTAAATAATGTATACTTAATTATTGTAAGAATGAAGCACTTTTTTTATTACATTATTTTCACTGGAGTTCCTCTTTAACTTCCTCTAGGGCTTATTTTCGGAGTAGGGCTTATATTTCAAGCATGCTCAAAATCCCATCTAGGTCTTATTTTCAGGGTACGGCTTATTTTCAGGGAAAGAGGGGTATCAGCGATGAAATTTCCCATTACATTGTACATGATACCATATGAAGTAACTCACCATAGAAGTGACTGATCGTGCGTCTTCTTCATAGTTCACTACAGGGGGAGGCTCCTTCCCCTCATTCGCTTGAACTTTTTGATCCAGCAGTTCTTTCTGGGCAGATAATTTTGCTTCTGTGCATTTGAGATGCTGGATTGTCTGCTTAAGCTCTTCAAGTGCTTGTTTCCGGCTCAACAGAAGTACAATACTAGACAAGAGAAATTCCAAAGACTCTTAACACAGGACAGGCATGGAGAAAAATTTACACAACACTGTTCTTAGAGAGTATTAGCTAATAATGTCAAAAGACATCTTAAGAGAGCATCAGTGAACATTAAAGGGAAGGTTCAAGCAAAATAAAAAAATGAGTTTCACTTACCTGGGGCTTCTACCAGCCCCATGCAGCCATCCTGTGCCCTCGTAGTCACTCACTGCTGCTCCAGTCCCCCGCTGGCAGCTTGCCGACCTCGGAGGTCGGCGGGCCGCATTGCGTACGTTTTTACGCATTCCCGTTAGTGCAGGAACATTAACACATACATTTTTACGCGTTATTGGTTCAATGCGTAAATTTTTACGCATTGACCCAGTAATGCATAAAAATGTATGTGTTAATGTTCCTGCACTATAATACCAGTTGCCTGACCCTCCTGCTGATCCTGTGTCTCTAATACTTTTAGCCACAGCCCCTGAACAAGCATGAAGATCAGGTGCTCTGACTGAAGTCAGACTGGATTAGCTGCATGCTTGTTTCAGGTCTGTGATTCAGCCAGTACTACAGCCAAAGATCAGCAGGACTGCCAGGCAACTGGTATTGTTTAAAAGGACACATCCATATCCCTCTCAGTTAAGGTTCCCTTTAATTTAACAGCTTATACCCGATCTGTTACTCTAAACTACGGGACTGGTTCTAGGTTCTTAATACCTGCCAGCACTACGGTTTTAACTAATACAATAAGTCATACAATCCTAGTTAGTTTGGTTGGAAAAAAAGACCATCAAGTTCCACCAGCAATCGTAATCTCAAAGCTAAAAAATAATTATAAAAACAAACCACTTTCACCAAGTAAACTGTAAATATACCAACTCACAAATAACATTTAAAAATGAAGAACCGTACGTAGTCCAGACTTTAGAATATTGAGAAAATCCAACAAGAGTACGGTCAGCTTTAGTGAGACAGACAGGTTGTTCAAATGTACCTAAGACAATGGGAAATTGATGTTTATATATACCTAGGACTTCCTCCAGCTCCCTCCATGCAGATCGCTCCCTCACAGCCCTCCAAAGCCTCCTAGATCCTCCGGTTAGCAGCCTGTTATCTTCGGGCCTGTCGGCACAGATGCAGTGCTACCAAGCTTGCTCCCGGCGACGGTGGGTTGGGCATGCATGCGCAGTAAGCCCGACTGGCAGTGGAGAACTGGGCTGCTACACAGAGGATTCAGGGGGCTTTGGAGGGCTGTGAGGGAGTGATCTAAACGGAGGGAGCTGGAGGAAGCCCCAGGTATGTATAAAACGTTTATTTCCCATCGTCTCAGGTTCCCTTTAAACCACTCCTGAACTGAGAGAGATTTGGTGGCTGCCATATTCGTTTCCATTTAAACAATATAAAATCTGTTAAATTCACTGTCCTTGTATGTGATTGTATGTTGCCTGATCCACTCATAACCACTGTGGAAGTGTTAATAGTAGTAGTCATTGCTTAAGTGTACTCAAAATTTTGGTTTGTAACCATCACTCCCTCCACTGGTAACAATTTCAGATCTCAGCCTTGATACTACCAGTAAGAAATACAAATATGTTCACATTAACTGCATGTACTTCCTCTAGGTTTCCAGTGTCCTCCAATATCCCAAGATTAAGGGGCCAGTGGTGCACACAGCTTTATATCACTACTAGTTGTGGAAAACTATAGCGCATAATCCCATTCAGTACAAGTGAATGGGACCCCCCAGCTCAATCATGCCAAAATGTACATGGATGCAGTTTTTGAATGGCGACATGTCCCATGGTATAAACAACCCTATGCACATAGAAGGAGGAGCCAAGGCAGCTTACTGGGGAGAGGAAGTGCAGGGATGAATGCACTGCAGCCAGTGGTGGCAAATGTCCAGATGCACAAACATGGCTCTTAATGGCAGATAGTGATGTGACTAGTAATATGTCTGTGCTACATACTGGAACCATTACAATCATAAAGAAGTTGTAATAAATCCATTATTTAAAGAGAACCTGAACTAAAAATAAAAAGTCAAAATAACCACACACAGGTCATACTTATCTCCTGTGTAGTCTACTCCTCAATCTCTTTCTCCTCTCCTGCGTCCCATTTGTCTACTGTGATCAATGGATTTCTCCGTCCTACATTTTAAAAATGGCCTCTACCTATAACAGCTTCATGGTCAGCACACTGTAAAACTGTAACATCACCCACTTGAGCCACAGGGAAACATGGACATTATCTTGCACATTCAGTTGTAACTGACAGCTGCTGATGTATGACAGCAACTGGTATATTTAAGTTCTGACAAAATATTGTCAGAATTAGAAGGGATCACTGTAAGAAGAAAATGGCGAGCTTCTGAGAGGAACTGACAGCGAGGTAAGTATGTAATATTCATTTGCAGCTATGTCATGTGTTTATTTTAAATAATTTCTCTCGCTTCAGGTTCCCTTTAACTGTGCTGCACGGGTAGGGATAATGGGTATTTACTGAATTGTGAATAACTGAATTGTGCTTTACTGAATTCTAGGGATGAAAAGTATTCTGTTTGCGGTGAGGTCTTTCTTGTGTAAATACATTTTCACACGATACCATACAGGCAGTATTGTGCAACATGAAAGAGACACTTACTCAGACTTTTTTTCACAGGCGTTAGCAGATTCTTCAATTTCTTTCTCTCTTTCAGTCAGGAGTTCCTCTTTGCTTAGAAGGGATTGCTGAGTTTGTGCGAGTTCCTCCGATGCTGTTTTTAACCTGTAAAACAAATTGTGATGTATTTTAGAGCTGACACTGAGGGCAACCCAAGACAAGTAAATTGAGCCACACATGAAATCTCCATCCACAAAGGTGGCACTTAAACACAAAACAATAAATCCTGATCAGTTTTAAGCAAGGAACAGTGGCAGCTTGCACATTTCATTCTAACAAGGTCGTCGGCTAAGACGCAATAGATATGATCTAATGGGACAGTCTGCAGCCTAATAAATAGCCCAATAAACTAGCAAAGCTGAAACAACATCAAATAAAATCAGCTTGTTCTTTAAACTGTTATTTAATGTTATCAACTCCAATCAACTTTAATTTTACCCTCTTATGAAAGCAAAACACTAGCCTTTTAATGACTTTTTCGTTGTTGTTGTACAAGATATACATGAGAATGTGAACAAAGCAATTACTGGTCTTTTATTTGCTGTGTGGCAATATATAAAAACCTTTTTTTCCCCTGTAGATTGCTTTAAAGCGGTATTGTCACCATAAAAATCAAACTTCAACAGCAACTGGTCTGAGTGTATTAAGTGATAAAGATGCTAATCCTGCATTCAAAGCTTTTTCTGCTGTTATGATTTGGAGTTATTACATACTATAGGAGCACTGGCCCTAGTGCCAAACAGTGCCAAAAAGTTGAATGCTGGGAGTGCTTTTGAATGCTGGAGTGCTTTTGAATGCTGGGAGTTCTTTTTCTCTATAATATATTCCTCCTCTTCCATGTATTTCCCTGCCTAGCTGATCACTTGTGTTTACAAGCAAGGATGAGGTGACTCAGTGATTGGATGTGTAAATAAAAAAAAAAAAAAAAGACTCTGGGAGGAGGGCAGCTAATGAATACACAATGAGCAAGAGAAAGGAGGGGGGAAAACAAGAGTCAGGGAGGATATGATGTCAGCATTAGCTTGGCAAGATGGCCACTGCCTAGACTAGGATTTTCTGCTTTTCCTTTGTAAAATTCACAGGAATCATTACGTGGATAGCACAATACATCTGTTATGTAAGTAGAGGTAGTATTTATCTACTTATAAATGTGTTTTTTTATTTCTAGGTTAGCATTGGTGTCGCTTGTTCTTTAAAGCAGGGGTTCTAAAAAATTTTAAACCGAGGGCCAGTCCAAAGACTCTCAAACTGCTGGGGGGACCGGATCTATAATTTGGAAAAAAAAAAATTCCGGATCGGTGTACCAACATTTCATCATACCCATCCTGTTTTGCTCCGGCTGTATGAAAAGATTAAAACAACACAGGAGACGGGTGTCCAGCACTGCTGTGGTTTTATGTGCATACTTGTGCATACACCTTGAACTGCTTGCAGCAGAAGATAAGGGAGCACAAACCTGGTGACAGTTGGTGTGGTGGGTGCAGGGCGATGGATTAGTGTCCTGCACCCACCACACAACTTGCCACCAGGTTTGTGCGCCCTTATCTACAGTTACCAGCAGTTCAAGGTATATGCACAAGTATGCAAATAAAACCACAGCAGTGCTGGACACCTGTCTCCTGTGTTGTAGCAACGTTACTTCAGCTTGGCCCAGAGCACGCAGTGAGACACAGTCTCGGTAGGGGAAACCATGTATGTTAGCGCCGCTACCCTTTCATTTTTCTCCCACGTTTATTAAGTGGTTGCCAGTCATACTTACAAACTTGCTGGTATACAATGCTGTACTTGTGCAGATTGCTATTAGCGAGCACGTTTATGAATCAGTTCAGGGGAGTAAAATTAGAAATAGGTGATAACCAAATTATTGATCCGGTTTATGTCACATCCTTCAAGTACTAATAAAATATTTGTGGAATTGGGTGAATGTACTCACTATAAATTTCAAAAGTAGGGATTAGATTGTGAGCCCCTTTGAGGGACAGTTAGTGACAAGACAATATATATACTCTGTACAGCGCTGCGTAATATGTCGGCACTATATAAATACATAAATAAATAAGTAGCTAATGACACAACAGCCCATATGCAAGTAACTTTTTCTCCTGAGTTTTCTCCCAAGAGATCATTTTTCATCTAATTAAAATAACTTTTCAGCACCCTGCGAATGAAAAAAATAACAAAAGTAGGTGTAACAGTACTGTCAAGATTATTCTACATATCTTATTTTTTGCTGGTGGTTTCAAGGCATTTTAATGATAAAGGTGTGAAATTATCACTTAGTAGAAAACTTAGAAAAAGTTATGGGCCATTATGTAGTTCACCTTGTGACACATTATTAACCTCCTTAGGGGTAATCCCGAGTCAGGCTGGGGCCAGAAATCTGCAGCTTAGAGCGGTAGCCCTGAGCCTGACTCGTGGTAGCCACCGGGATGTATATGCAGAGCCTGCGCACACGGTAGTTTGTAACTCACCATCTCCAGGATCCAGACACTAGCAGCCATTCTTCTTCCGGTCCTCAGAAGTTCTCGATCCCTCTGGTGAGATCGCCGTTTGTCGTTATGATGACAGATGGCAATCTCACTACAGGGGTAGAGCGCCAACCGGAGGACAGAGGGAGAATGGCAGCACTGGATCCAGGTGAGGTGAGTAATGTACAGGGCTGCCTCAGATCTATCTAGTGGTATGAATTTTTTCCCTGCTTTCAGGCTCTAAAACCTTGTGAAAAAATTGCACCGCTTTTAAACCCGAAAATCCGGAAGTAATCATACTGGTAGGGAGGTTAAGGTGCACTTGCCACATCAAACTAACCAGCCATTGTCTAAACAAAGGGATGTGGTTGCCCAAATTCTTCACAACTATTTTACTACTTTATCGGGTCAAAAAAGTCGAGTTGGTTTATTCAATTCAATTCAATTCAACACAGTTGTGTACAGCTTCATCCAGCTTTGCCCTTGTTTAGTAGCACGTCCCTGCATCTAGACAAAGGATGCATGAATGAATGACTGGTTAAAGTAAATTAATTGTTGCTATATAAACAAGTGTTTATTAGATAACACTATCTAATCAAGTGCAACCAGCACAGACTAATTAATCTACACGGAGGGTCAAACACGGATATTTTCCAAGTTCATGACTAGACTCAAAACTTGTAGGTGCCAGAAAAACAACAGATGGAATCTATTTAGGTAAATATATCCCAGCACGCAGAATGCATCTTATTAACCTTAATGAAATATTCTTACATTGAATTTAAACTGTCTGCAGTGAGATTGTTCCACATAATCTCGTTAGCCTGCAGGTTTTCAATCTCTTCTAATAAAGACACATCAAATTCAATGTCTTCTTTCTTTAGCTCTGGTGACCTATAGCAAGAAATGGGAATAGAACAAATGAGAAACACTTTAAAAAGACTAACGGTAACTGAAAAGCAAGATGAAGCTGAAGAGAGCGAAGCTGTGTAGCAAAATACATGAACTAAATTACAACACATTCTGTGGTGTCGCCGCTTTCTGTGAAAGCTCGTCAAGAATGAACAATTGCATGAATAGAAAAACTACATGTGATCACGGTATGTGAATAGGGCAAATTAGATCTGGCATTTATTGAAACTGACCTGCAAGATGAGAACTTTAGGCAAATTTATAAACCATGCACCCTGTCCACTAATTCAAAAGCTATCCCATTATTCTCACTAAAACTGATTTAAAGGAACCCAGAGACATACAATGCTAAATATTTCATTACCCATGGCTTCCTCCAGCCCCATAAGCTTGTCTGAGTCCCACGCTGTCCTTCTGTGGTCTGCCATTCGGCCACGATCAGCCCCGGTAACAGGCTCAGTCGCATCAGTCCAGGTCTACTGCGCATGCGTGGTAGGTCCTTGCATGCGCAGAAGACCTAGCCTGGACCCAACTGAGCCTGTTACCGGGGCTGACGGCAGACTGTGGGAGGACGACATGGGACTCAGATGAGCTTATGAGGCTGGATGAAGCCCTGGGTAAGTATAAAACCTTTAGCATTGTATGTCTCTGGTACACTTTAAGCAGTTTTTGAAGTCTGAGGATTGCTACAACCCAAGTAAATTAAATATATAGGCATAATGCCCATTCTATAAAGCTGATGGCCATAGACAAAAGTCCTTACAGAATGAAGAAAACCAAGTACAGGTATCACATAATCAAATGAGCAGGCAGAGGGGTGAGACAGTAAAGGAGTAACTAAAGACACAAAAACTTAAATTCACACTATGTAACCTTGACAGGAGATCTAAGAGAAACATCTTAATGTGATTTCAGGTCAGTTCTCTTCAACCTTCTCCTCGAGTGGACATCTAATTACAATTAGGGCACGTCAAAAGGTTCGAGGAAACTTACTTCAGGTTTGATAAAAACCTTTGCAGAGGGAAGGTTCTGGATACGACATAGCCTTCCCAATCCTTGGTTTGTCTTGTTTCTGCTCTGTCCCTGGTTGATAACCTTCCTGCTAGTTGTTCAGGACTCCTAGTGCAGACTCTAGAACAACTCCCGTGCCCAAGTAGTTTCCAAGACAAGCGCATCCGTTCTACGAATGCGTGAGCCCGGACTCGCGTGGGCACAGATGCACTCTTCTTTGGAACTACTCAGGGACGCAAGTAATTTACAAGGCTGTCCAAGGAGTGACAAAGAGTTATTCAACTCAAAAGATCTAATAAGTTCAACTGGGGCTGGTGCAGAAATTATTGGATGGACCGAGGACCAGGAAGGCTATGTATCCACAGCCTTCCATTTACTTAGGATTTAGATCTAAACTGAAGTGAGTTTCCACAATTGAGTATCCCTTTGAAACTACTGATCTTTGTGCTAAAATGTATTTTGTAATGCAACAGAGGTTGGATGCATGACTGCAGCATGCAGACAATATGCTCGCCACAGAGGCAAGTATTCAAAATGTAGTGTGCAGCAAGCTGAGCTGTATGTAATTTTGACTAAATAAGGGAGTGTTTCAGTTTCTCAAAACACAAATCAGTATACGCCTACTGCACAAATACAGTTTTACTGTGCATGATCCTGTTTTTTAATACTCAATAGCTTTCAAAATGATCCATTCACAAGCTCTGCCACTGTCTCCCTTGCTTCTTCAGAATAATATCCAAGATGCATTCCAATGAAAATTCTATAGGAGGTCCAGATTTAAATAACAGGAAATCCCCTGGTTCCACGCGACACTATCATGTCAAAAAAGTTAAACCCTCCAATACCTTCCCAGAAAAAGAAGAGAAAATAAAACTGGAAGAAGCATTGCATCATCTTTAAATGTTGGAAAAGGAAAATCAAACCTGTTTTTTTCAATGAATTCGTCATATTCCGTGCTTGGGTTTATTTCCTGAACACATGTTTCAATTTCTTTGTGTACTGCCACAATTTCATCAGACACAAGGCTAGTGATCTGGCAATATTCATCAAAGATTCCTTTGCTTGAGTAAAAGAAAATATTCATCATTAAAATTGTGGTAATCATAACAATCTAAATAAAACAAAGCATGTGTTCTAAAGAACAATAAAACTACAAAACTCAAATAAAAAATAATTTTTCCTAAAGTTTAAATTTAAACAAAATGGACTTTAATCAAGACATTACTAAAGCTGCCACTGTTGACCTGGTTCTATATGTTGGTTACATGCCCACAGCAGGTTCATTACAAGTAATCAGCAAACCAATAGCAAATGAAAAATAAAATAATGTTTTACTCATCCAACAACAATAAAGCCTCCATTAATGGTTTCAGTTTATATCACCAATATACTAGATATGCTAGTGCCCAAAACTACACCCCCACCCATTTAACAACACCTAACACTCACCCCACCTTACATAGTAATTACCTTCCTACGTGCCTAGCCCCCGTCCCCTCCCATACCAAACCCCTTCCTAAGCGCCTAATCCTCCTTTCTTCCTAAGGGCCTAACACTAGCCCCCACCAAAGCAAATGCATTCCTAAAGACCCAACACTAACCTACTCTGCTTACTGTTATTATGGATTTACAATATATAGTGCTAATATCTTCCACAGCGTTTTACAGAATATATATTGCCTTGTCACTTAACTGTCTCTCAGAGGGGCTCAAAATTGAATTCCTACCACAGCCATATGTCTATGTATGCATAGTGTAGTGGATGTATTGTAGTCTAGAGACAATTTTGGGTGGAGGCCAATTAACTTCTCTGTATGTTTTTGGGATATGGGAGGAAATCAGGAGTGCCCAGAGGAAATCCACACAGGCACAGGAAGAACATACAAACTCCGTGCAGATAGTGCCCTGGCTGGGATTCGAACCATGGGCCAAATATCGGAGGCAATTTGCATAGCCGGGATAGATAATAGTCAAGCCCCAATTACCCCTGAACCCCATTTAGGTATTTCTGATATCTGTAGTTCACCAAGACCAATATCCAGAGTTCAACTGTATAATTGCATAACCCCGACACCAATATCCAGAGTTTCCGCTATTTAACAGCTACACCCAGGCATCCAGCTCAATACACCATAGCACTTAAGACGCAAATTTACATTGTTTACTACGGAAGCATCTGGTTAAATGCTGGGTACACACTAAGATTTTATGTCCGATTTACTGTCAGATCGATTATTTCCAATATGTCCGATTTGCTTTCCGATCGATTTCCGAGCATTTTCAGATAGATTTCCGTTAACCTTAATAGGAAATCGATCAGAAAATGCTCGGAAATCGATTGGAAAGCAAATCGGACATGTTGGATATAATCGATCTGACAGTAAATCGGCCAAAAATCTCATAGTGTGTACCCAGCATAAGACAGGCTGTGCATCCAAACGAACTGCTACGCCCCAGGGTTTGCTTTCTACAATTATGTCCAGATTGGATGACAAGGAAATTTTTTTTTTTTTGATGGATGACTAAAGCATCATCTTTGCAAGTACTATTGTTGTGCTGACCACTCAGATTGTATCTCATACATGTTGGGACCCAGCTACCATTGTCAAGCACCTGAACTACAGTCCTTAGAATATTGATAGTGTGCAATAACAGCATGGAACCTGCAATTACAACAAACATGAAGCTAATGTAGGCACAGGCCAGCACTGCTAAGTCAGAGAAACCAATCCCCATAATTATTCTGGGTGAGCGGATGCAAGTATTAGCATAGGAAACCAACTAGGGAAGCAGTATTTTCCTAGATACAGTTAATCAAAAAGTTGGTACAAACAGAATGACCTAGAAAAGTCTAAAGTTATATTCAGTGCTTCCATCACAGTGTTCAAGACTATGGCATGACCTCAGATGAAGATTCAGCACCTGCTGATGAAGCCTTGATCAGGTTTTTAATGTCACTTTTTTACTGTTGTTACTATGACTGGCAATGAATTCCAGCCTTAGAATATATAAATATGTTAAATACTATCAGATGTATCCTGAGGCATTCCAGCTGTTGAGGAAATTTATTTATTTACCAACATGCCAGCAGCAGCCACAGCATGCCAAGACTACTAAGCTACTTATCAGCTTGCCTAACTCTGCTGCAAAGCAAATGTGCACAATGTTTAAATGATAGAAAAGTCATTCCTTACAGGCCTTTGATCATTTCCTCCTGCATGGTCTGCAAAGAGTCTAGTAGAAGAGGCAGAGTGCAATCATAATACTGGTTCTGGTGCAGCTGGGCTCCTTTTAGAGCAAGGACATATTGATTATGGAGCATGTGGAGTTTCATGGTAGCTTTGTCATAACGGTCTCTGGCTTTTTCTGTTTCTTTTCCTGTGTAGCACAAGAGAGACAACCAAGTTATTAAACAGAAAGAAACACACAACTTTTAAAAATGAAACAAATAAGCAAAATAAGCAAGGTGGATAGACATAATTTATAAAGTATACTACATAAAGATGACAAGTGGCTATTATATGCCAATCCACAATTAATAAGTAAAAAATCATTCATATATGCAAATATAACCCCCGAATTTTTATAATGTGAAGGGGTGCTTAAATTTAGAGCAAATCTGTCACCAGTGTCACTTTGAGGTGCACCAACTCTAGGTTGTAATTCATGTACACACCTATGCATATGTATTAATGCATTATGAACGTACAGGTAGTCCCCGACTTAGGAACGCCCAACTTACGAACGACCCGCCGATACGAACGGCATGGATTCGGTTTAGGAACAAGTCAAAACATTTTTTTAAAAAATTTACTTGTAGTTTTTGAAAAATAAAAAAATTCAAAGAAAAATGGCTTTTAAACTTGTATAAGCAGGTACAGAGGGCAGAAGTGACACAGAGGGGGACACTGGAGGCACAGGGGGGCACAGAGAACAGAGATGGCACAATGTTCCAACTTAAGAACAGATTCAGGTTAAGAATGAACCTACAGTCCCTATCTCGTTAGTTAACCAGGGACTACATGTATATACAAGCAAGGATTTTACACTAGCACACAAACAGCCACTCAGACTTCTTGTTCATCCCAGGAGTAGGGTGCATGCAAAATAACAATAGATTTTTACAAAATTTAGGGCCAGTGAAACTCAATCTTAAAGACAGACTTTAAAATTCAACAAAAATATATAAATAAAGACTAGGAAATGCATGTTGTACGTTTCCCGAGCCATAGAGGTGTTGTCTATGCGGTCAGAAAATCTCTGATAACCTTTCACAAAATTCTTAAAAACCATTAAGCACTTCCCATTCTGAGCACAATACATATACATCCTCTGGGAATCCTATAGTTGGGAAGGCCCAACGCCAATATCCTAAGGATACCTTGATTAAAGATCTCTGTGCACCTTTGCCACATCCCTTGCTAAACTTATGAATAGCAAGTCCATGCAAACCATCTTCAAAAGGGGCCCCTGCCAGCACTCACCAATCTTTACCCCTGCAGACAAACATAATGCAACCATTCTTTGGCGCCACCAAGCCAAAGCACCGCTGGTGCCCCACCACCCACGTTCACACTCCCCACACTGTTGGCCTGTGTTCATTGCCAACACACGTATGGGAAACCCTGGCAAAAAATAAATCTTGAGGGGCGGAGCTTGCGATGGCAGCGTGAGGATGCATGGTGTGAGAGCTCCCGCTTCCCTCTGCCCTATACTACGCCATATGCTGCTTTTTTCTCACCTAATCCCCTACAAAACATGTCCGGGAGATCCAAGAGGTCAGCCAACGCCCCAAAACGGTCCTCCTCAGTGCAGCCAAATGTTACACGCTACCTTCAGAACACCACACAGACTCCAGCAAAAATGGCTGCGGCAGCACCTTCACCGGATAGGCCGCAGAGCGGTGGGAGCGAAGAAACTACTATGGCCAAATCTCTGAGTGAGATACGGGACTTTCTCCATAGCCTCCCGACTAAAAGCGACATGATTGACTTAGCCATCCGAATCACCTCGGCTACCTGTGCAGAGCTACAAGGCATACAGGAGGACATATGAGACCACGAAGCACGCCTAGCCGTTCTGGAAGCAGACTCAACAGCAATGAAAGTAGAAATCCGGACCCTAACAAGCCAAAATGAGCAACAACGGGTAATAAATTCAGTGCCGAGAGTGGGTCTGGAAGCCATGCAAAATAGAAGCCAAAGATGCAACCTACGGTTGAGGGGCCTGCCAGAAACGATATCTGTGTCACAGCTGGGCCTGATGCTGACTACCATCTTTAATGCAATACTTAAGCAGCCTGACAATGCTGAGCTGGAGATGGACTGGGTGCACATAGCTCTGAGATGGCCACTGTGCCTGTGCGGCCCTGGCTGCACGTGTTCTTATCTCCTACTGTGCTTTCGCAGGATGCTCCCAGTGACAGGAGTGTAAACTAGGACGCGCGGTCAAGGCCGTGCAATGGCCAGTGGGGGGCAAAACGAAACTCAACCGCAGCGGGGGACCGTAGGATTGTTGATTGCCTTGGCGGGCACCGGGTGGCTGCAGAGGGCTGGTAGAAGCCCCAGGTAAGTGACAATCTATTTTTACCCATTCGGTTTAGGTTCCATTTAGAAAATACCCAAGGTGACATGATGAGATTAACATGTATATGTACAGTGCTAAGCCTATAAATAGCTAGAAGAGAAGCAAACAGCTTAAAAGCAATTTGTATGAAGGCACTTTAAGGGTGACACTAAGGGGGGTACACTTTAATTGGTGGCAAATAAAGGAAGATCATTCAAATCCTGTCCTACATTCCAGACTCCATTTAGCACAAGTCATTAGATTAAGATGCAATGCTGCTCTAGAGTCTACCCTGCCAAGCCCCCCACCGCCATTTTGACTGCAATGGTGTAGAGTAGGACCAGTAATGCCTACCCTTCAAAAAGATAGAGAAGCTCAGGAGACCTTGGGCTAAAGGAGTCTTCAAAGCATTCGCAATACAAAACACTGCTGCTTTTTTTTATTATTATTTTATTACAGGCATTTATGGTATTCTGTAACACTTGCCTTAAAACTTATCTCAAATGATGATGGGAGGGAGTCATTCCTTTAATAAAAATAGGATGTACAGAGGCTTTAAGAAACAAAGGGGATGTGCTATTTATTGGAAAAACCAGGCATGAGTAAATAGGAGCTCAAAGTTATCATGGGTCATTGGACCATTTACAAAGTGACTCATCTAAATAGGCAGCCATCTGGCAGAAAACCGATCAGTTGTGGGCAAACTCCTCCGCACAAATTTATCTACTAACGTACATTTTCTTTGAAAGAAATATTTGCAACACAAAACCAGGCTGCTAAAATGTAATGGCCTAATAAAATGGATGACATGCTTGGCTATTTCCCCCATCTTTACCAGCAGAGTGCTATTAATAATGTCAAGTCTGTCATCTTGATCATAGTATAGCTGGTTGAATTGTTTATCGCCACTGGCCACTTTGAACACCTTTCCTACCATATAATGCTTTCACGGGCAATTGCATTAAACTACCAAGATTACGATCAAAATTGCACCCTCAAAATTGCTTTCAGAGAGGACAATTAAAGTAGAAAGATCATCTACCTGCATAAGCTCAATAAACCATGGTGTAAACAGAGACACTGTTATATGCTATATGTATAGTGCCCTTCCCTTTAAGAGCTCTGCATCAAGTGGCATGATGTTACCATCCGCTAGGACAAAAACAAATTAAAAAACTAACAAAAACAACATCTGCAATCCAACAAAGATGAACAGCCCCTGTACTGGCAAAGAACCTTGTACGCACATCAGCTACAGATGCTGGATAAATAGTCATAACAAACGCCCAACTGACAATGCTCACGTGCTCAAAGTCACCAATGCATGACATTAACCACTTTATCCACCACCACCGTATATCTACATCCTCTGTGACCTCATTTAAGCCACAAGAATGTGGCTATAGGTCTTGTAGCTGAAGCACAGCTGTGCACGATTGGGCATGCTCCTGTGCACACCTCCGCCACCATCTGCTGCAGCACTAATTGGTGGAAGGGAATGTTCCTTGTGCCGAGAAGATTGATTTTTACTATTAAAAATACTTTTATTTTCTAGGTTCATAGACAAAAACACACAATGTAGCATTATTTCAGAATCAAAATATCCTCACCATAAATTGTGACAAGAACATGATCTAAGTTTTGTAATAAAGGGTAGAAATAGATAATAGTTAATTTGTGTTTATTTTTTTAAGGGCTCGTTTCCACTATCGCGAATCTGCATGCGTCCAACGCATGCAGATTCGCACATGTAATGCAAGTGGATGGGCCTGTTTCCACTGTAGCGTTGTTGAGGTGCGTTTTTTTCAGCGGTAAAAAAACGCACAAAAGAGCCAACGAATTCGCCTGCGAGTGGAATGCATGCGAATCGCCGCTAATGTATTTAATAGGAAATTCGCATGCGGCTATGGTATGCGAATTTTCATGCGAATTCGCATGCGAATTCGCATGCGAATTCGCATAGGTACCAATGTAATTCAAACAGGCAGTGACATGGTTAATTTCGCATATACCCTCACCTATGCGAATTCGCATGCGAATTCGCGGCAAAAAACGCGCAAAAATTCGCATCCGCATGCTAATTCATGGAATTTCAACAGCGGTGGAATCCAGGCGATTCTGCACCGCAATAGTGGAAACGAGCCCTAAATCTAGAGTAACGGTTTTTATTTTTAACTGCAATTGGTAGAACTGAAAAAATAATGTGTTATCTCTATTTTTTTCTCTTTGTCCCACTAAAATGCATAGAAAAAAAAATTGTTCGAGGGAAATAATACCATACAATGAAAGCCTAGTTTGTGTTGAAAAAAAAATTGATTTAACTTAGGTGTCATACGTAGGGGATAAAGTTATTGCTGATTAAATAGGGACATAGCTAAAATGTCAAAACTGCTCTGATCCATAAGGGGGAAACAAGGTCTGGACGTGAAGTGGTTACACACAAAAGGAGGCAAAACGCCTTGGAGTTTCACTGACTTGACCATGCAATAAGAATAACAGTTCGCGCTTTAACCTTTAAAACGATTCAGTCCAAAAATAATAATAAATGTAAAAATGATCTGCAGGAGTATTAAATATTACTCAATCTCTCTAACTGATCTACATTTGAACTACAGCCTTAGAAATGTCACAAATGGAAAACTAGAGAGTGTGTTGTATAGCCAATTCTTGGCATGTACAGATCATTATTTCAAGGAAACTGAAGTGGGATTAGAGTTAGGACTACGGGCACAGGCAGGAAGTTTGTAAGTACTCCCATGACTGAAACTACTATATGCATATTTATGCAGCTAGTACCTGTGCCTTTTTAGTTCTGTTAATGCCAGGGTTGGTTGTAACCAGTTAGATACAACATGGAGGTTTCCTCTTTCATGAGGTTGATACAGAGAAAACTAGAAAGACAGATTTTTTTTTTTAAATGACAGCATAGCGACTATACAGAAAGGTTTGGGTTTTGACTTGTAAAAATGGAGGAGCAGTGACTTTCTAACTTATTCAGCCATTTTTATTTGATGATAGATCTTTAATTAATCTCACCATTTTACGATACACAAAATAGCTTTGCGCTTTCACATTACTTCCTTCTGCAACTGACCATCTGATCAGCCAGATGATTAAACTATGGCCTCAATTCACTAAGATCATGCTGGAAATAATAAGGCAAGAGAAAACTTACCTCCACACAGTAAGAGAGTTATCTTATCTCTTCATTCCTTACGTTACCTCCTCTGTAGTTATTTTACCTCCTCTGTAGTTATTTTACCTCCTCTGTAGTTATATTCACACAGTTAATGAACTCTTAACTCTGGAGTTATTTTAAGGATTGGAGAGGTAACTTAAAGACAGAAGAGTTAACTTTAGGTTTGCCTGAGGTAAAATGTTTCCTGAATACTACATGCCTTATCACCATGGTAACAACTCTAGAAGAGTTATTAAAGACAGGAGATAAGCTTAGTGAATTGAGGCCTATGGCCTCAATTCACTAAGCTCATGCTAGAGATAATAAGGCAAGAGAAAACTTACCTCCACACGTGAGAGAGTTATCTTACCTCTTCATTCCTTAAGTTACCTCTCCTGTAGTTATTTTACCTCCTCTGTAGTTATTTTACCTCCTCTGTAGTTATATTCACACAGTTAATGAACTCTTAACTCTGGAGTTATTTTAAGGATTGGAGAGTTAATTTAAAGACAGAAGAGTTAACTTTAGGTTTGCCTGAGGTAAAATGTTTCCTGAATACTACATGCCTTATCACCATGGTAACAACTCTAGAAGAGTTATTAAAGACAGGAGATAAGTTTAGTGAATTGAGGCCTATGGCTTCAATTCATCAAAGGGTGTTCGATAACAAAATCCCAGTCCTTAAAATACCGCATTCGGTATTTTACACTTCACTGTGCTAATTCATCAATATTTTCACATGTGAGGTAGAGGTTCGTTAAGTTACCGAAGTACTACGGCTTCAGTTCATCAAAGGCTGTTAGATAACAGCAGAGTGGTGCAGAGCAGCTTGGAATGTCTCTGTGTTGTTACAAGCTGATAACAATAGAAGGCATCCAGACATCCCTTTACATGTAAACGTCAGTGTTCTCCCCAGGATCAATTAAGTGGGCGCGCCGCCCGGGTGAATTAAGGCCCCGCCCGGCTGCTATTTTGCATATTACAAAAGCCAGCGCTGTTCTCTGCACTCAGCGCTGACTCCTCTGTAGCAGATTGCCCAGCAAGCTCAGCTTCTCTACGTACGAGATCTCGCGCTTTCTGGCGGGCTCGTACACTCCTTGCCTCAGCATGGCAATAGGCGGGACCATGCTGACTGCATAGTGCTCCTCCTCCAGGAACGGGGCACATTACAAGCAGTCTCTCACTCTGCCTGCACGATCGTGAAGGGATGCTGGAGCCTGTGACTAAAGCAGAGCTGGGCAAACTACAGCCCGTCTGGCTTTGTAATCCGGGTATTTAGTGCTTCCTTTCCCCCTCACGGCTGTGTCACTTGTCTCTCTCCCTCCCCACCGTACAATTGTTGTACATTTACGTGCAGTACTAACTTTCCTATCTCTGAATTACACCACTTGAAGAGGGGAGTGCAGGCAATCACTCACTTCCTCCCCGGGTGTCAGACGCATGGAGCAGATCTCCACTAGCTGCAGAGAGCGGGATGTCCTGGCTGCCCAGAGAACAGAGCACACAGACAGCAGCGCTGAAGGGGAAAAAAAGCAGTCTGATCTGATAGGTACAGGCAAAAAAAGCTGTGACCTTAGGTCAGCTTGCACACATAAAGCTCTGTCCTGAAGTGTATTCCCAATCCCACGCCCTCTTTTTTAACCCTAAAGGTTCGTATACACGTCCGATAAAGATCGTTCGTTACGAACGATTCGTGACGTTTACACGATATTCAAATTAGACCGAAAAGATCGTTCGTAATGAACGATTGTGTACACACGTGAACGATATAAGTATAAAGTACTGAACGACGAACGATTAAAAAATGCGTGCGCAAACGGAAGTGACGTTATGACAGGCAATAAGAACATGCGTTATCGGACGATCTTTGTACACACTGCAACGATTGAACGATTATCTTTCGAAAAAATCCGCCGGGTTGGATCGGTCCGATTGAACGATAACGATCGTTATCGTTCACAAAAACGATCGTTCACACTTTTTGAACGCACGATTATCGTTCCGATTGTCGTTATCGTTCGTTTTTGAACGATCGTTATCGTACGTGTGTACTCAGCTTTAGGATACACTAATCTCTGGAATCTCAAGGGGCCAGCATGTCCTTTCAGACCATGCTGAGCTTTGCATTTTCTAAAAAAAAAAAAAAACAGTTCATACCTATGTGTGAATTTGCAGCTTCTCAGTTAAATCTGTAGGACATGCTGAGCCTTGTGGTTCCACAACAATGGGGTCCACAAATGAAAACCTTACCAATCAGATGATTGGTAGAGGAACCAACCCCAAAAACATTGACGGAACAATAGTGGTTGATCGGAACCATTAATGATGCCCAATACGTATAACAATATGATGTCTGTTTCACCTGCACTGTGAACCGGATTTGTGTACTGCAAATCAAGCCTATTTTTGTTCAGTTTTTTTCAAACGCAAACAAAAAGCACTGTAATAGCACATTAAAAACAACCAAACAACCGGTTTTCCTGGTTTTGACTTGGCAGGTTCACTTTAAGACAGATGGTGCATATCTAATGCTGGGTACACACTATGAGATTTTCTGGCTGATTTACGGTCAGATCCATTATTTCCAACATGATCAATCTGCTTTCTGATCGATTTTTGAGCATTTTCCGATCGATTTCCTATTGAAGTGAACGGAAATCGATCAGAAAATGCTCGGCATTTGATCAGAAAGCAGATCGGACATGTTGGAAATAATCGTTCTGACAGTAAATCGGGCAGAAAATCTCACCTAGCATCTCTGTACCTAGCATTAAAGCAAGAGTCATATGGAGGCTCAGTGTTTTCCCCAGGCCTCTATCCGGCTAATTTTGGTAAGCACCCGGCTGATATCGGCTCGTTTCCTCCTCCTATGCTGTCAGCAGAGCTTACACGGCCCTGCATTCGCCCTGTTGCGCCCCACCCGGCTACTTTTTCATGCCACCCGGCTGGAAAAAATTTCTGGGGAGAACACTGAACGTGTTATATTTACTGTTACTTATACTGCCTCTGCTGCTCTGAATCTGTCCATTAGTGTTTCTTCACATGTTACTTATTTGCCACAACGTAGATAAACTTCCTGGAGACATTACAAATGCCATGCTTGGTGATTTCACCACTTGCATCTTTGCATATTCAAACAGGGACTCAAAGGGTTACACCACCGTTCTCTCTGCTCACTGCCTGGGGGGTCTGGAAGCTTGTGTGGAGAAGCCTGTGTGACCTATCAGCACCTATCAGAGTCACTTGCAGGAGAACAGGGGCTGTTTCTATTGGCTGCCTGCTCCTGCTAATCATGAAAACATTCACACAGAAGGCTTTCGAAGCCTGTAACGACAGGGGAGATCTGGAGATAATCACCGAATGTGTGAGCTAATGCGGTAACCTTGATGAATTAACATTTACTGACATTTGCTGACATGTGTTGAGCACATGTCGGTAATTTATCTCATTGCTCTGTCATTTCAGCTTCTCATTCGGTAACAGCTTTGATGAATTAACATTTTCGAAAGTGCTCCGTTAAGTCAGCTGTTTTCAGCATTACCGAATGCGGTAATGCTTGATGAATTGAAGCCTATGTCTGTAAGCAGCTAACTGATGAGGTATTTCACGCTTTTCTCCCTCTCTGTAATGAAGTGCAGAGGGTTGGCTCACATTGCAGCACACCTATCAGTGCTGCTGAGGGTGTTGAGGAAAATACATGAAGATGAAAATGACAGAAGCAGATATTTATTGCAGCTGTAGGTAAGTTGCAGCAATTTCCTCCTTTTTAGTCTTATTTTTGGCACCTCCAATACTCTTCATTGTTATAGCTGTATCTACTAATGCACGTAATCAGTCCTTTTTATCTTATTACAGTGGTAATCTGTCCATAGATTTGTTTTCTTCAGCAAGGGGAAGCCTTATAGTCCAATCTACACGATATGATTCTTTGTACGATTCGATTACGATTCTATTTACTATCCGATTAAATCCGACATGTCCGATCAGGATTCGATTCAATTCAATTCGATTTGGCATTGTTTTGTAATGCCAAATCGAATTGAATCGAATCGAATCCTGATCGGACATGCCAGATTTAATCGGATCGTAAATAGAATCGTAATCGAATCGTATAAAGAATCGTATCATGTAGATGGGGCTTTCAACCTATCCAAAATTTAAGTATCACCAGAACCCCCACTTTGTGATCTCAAAACACAACAGGAATTCAGCAGAAATGACACCTTGGAAAGCTGTCACCAAAATAGGGGGTTGCATTGTGATGCATTCCTATTAGAGGGACAATGAAAACAAATTCAATTCACCTGACAATTTCTACGTGTGCCAGCTGTAAGGGGAACAATAGCAAGATAACATATGGCCTCCCAATGGGGCCCTCCCCCTAGTATTTACAGCTTGATCATGCACCCGCATTGGCGGGCACCCCTCTCATGGACTAGAAAGGACTTGAACTATTGTTAACAAAGACATTCAACCCTATCACATGATCCTGTTTCTTGCTCTGTGTACCTTGAATGCCCTATCTTGTAAGTTAACCCTATTTATCTATTGTGCAGCGCTGCATAATATGCTGGGGCTTTATAAATTCAATAATAATAATAATAATAATAATAATAATAATAATAGCTCACTTTCACATACTGGATTCAAATGTGTTTTTCCAGAAGAAGTTCAGTTCTAATTCTGGCAAAGAGAGAGAATGAAAATACTACACTTGTCTCACCTTTTGTAGCTGCTTCTTTAAATTTTTCTTTGGTTGAATTAACTTCTTTTGTCAACTGCTTGTAATTCAACTTTAACTTTTCTAATTCTGTTTTTGTTACCTATTTCAAAAAGGGGGAAAAAAAAAAAGTTAAAAACAACTAATAAATGTAAACTGAAGTCTCTGGTCCTATGTTAATTTCTTACAAGTACAAATGCCTCCCATTTGGAATTTACCAGTATAGCCAGATGGGACTCTAATAGAGGAATAATTTACAAATGAGCTCTTTGCATTCTTTTTACACTTTTCTTCACTTGCCTAAGGGAAAGTAATTTATTATCACTTTGCAAATACACTTAGGTAAACTGTATTTTCAGTATAAGAAAGACTGTGTACACACATTGGGATTTGCAGGCAACATTTAAAGGGACACTTAAGCCAGAAAAAAAAAATGAGTTTTACTCACCTGGGGCTTCTACCAGCCCCCTGCAGCAGTCCTGTGGCGTGGCCCAACGGGACTGGCCACGCGTTGCTTTCTCTGCATTCCCAACTGTAATTAGCGCTATTGCCGTATTACCTACGCATAGATATACGGCACGCGTATTTTTGTACGCCTTGCGGCCCGCAATAGCGCTAATTACAGTCGGGAATGCGGAGAAAGCAACGCGTGGCCAGGCCTGTCGGTAAAAAGGAAACTAGCTGGCAGCGGGGGACCAGAGGATTAGCGAGTGGCTGCGAGGGCACAGGACTGCTGCAGGGGGCTGGTAGAAGCCCCAGGTGAGTAAAACTGATTTTTTTTCTGGCTTAAGTGTCCCTTTAAGGTGATCAGAGTCTTATCAGTTTATTTTGAAAGTCAAGTAATCAGAAATTTCTGTGCCAGACCAAAGCATTTATGTGTACAATGGCAACTGTCCCATCTTTTGTCCCCTGTAGTCCCCTTGACTGAACACCTCCATCCTCAGTACAACCCTTCTAACCTCCACCCATATTTACCCTTCAAATCCATCCTTTTCTCATCATCTCTGTTGACCACTACAACCCGCCTTAGCCATCTCCCTATTATTTCTACTTTAAACTCCTGTATCATCTCTTGTGACACACTCTCCCCCACCCACCCATACCCACCTAGCCATCTGCCATTCATGTCCACTCATCACAACACACCCACACAGTCTTCTATCCTTCTACACGCCATGTTACCTCTCCATCTACCCTTTCACTCATGTTCCTGACCATTCTCCTCGACCCTACTCACTAATATCTATCCCTTTCACTCCCACGTTACCACTCCCCTCTATCCTCTTTACCCTCATGATATGTTTCTGGCACTGGAACGTAAGCACCAAAGTAAGTTTCTTGCACCTGTCTCATATTTGAATGAACTGACCATCCACAGATAAGGAACGATCCAGCACAAAAATACCATGGTGGCAGGTTATAACTGTTCTCTCCTCTTATCCACCCACTATGCCCATGTCGCCTCTTCTACAGCATCTACTGTATATTCCCCAAATTCACAGACAAAATAGTACTACTAGCTCCACACTGTTCCCAAAACAAAACCCTAATATGTGTGTTGCACTCCTGTCTATCCCTCTACATTCACCTCTTTGGATTCTTACTTACCCAAACACCACTTGTCTATCCTCTCAGCCTGATGTCAACCTCAACCACCCTTCCTCTATCTTTCCATCACACTCCTATTCTGAAACTATCCTACTCGCATATCCCTTACTTATCGTTCCACCACTTCACTGCCCATACACCTCCTGTGTAGTTTTCAGGAGCACCCAACCACATTCCTTAAAGGGGCAGTTTAGTGAAAATTATGGTTTTCCATTAATCACATCAGTTATTAATAAGGAGAGCATATGTTTCTCCATAGACCTTGTGTTTAAAAAAGTAGATAATAATTCTGCTTTTTAAGACAGCTGAGCTGCGTCATTGGCATGCTAAGCGACGGACTTCACTGATAGTAGCAGACACTCCAGCTGATTTATAATGGCTGGCTCACTCACTACAGAGAGCCGTGCTATTCTCACATGTAAATAGCTAAGTAAACAAACACAGGCTGCTAAATAAGTAACTAATTAGCAGCCCGTTTTATCTATTTACTTAGCTAGTGACATGCGAGAATAGCACGGCTCTCTGTAGTGAGTGAGCCAGCCGTTATAAATCAGCTGCAGTGTCTGCTACTATCAGTGAAGTCCATCGCTTAGCATGCTAATGATGCAGCTCAGCTGTCTTACAAAGTAGAAGTAGTGTTATCATCTAAAATTCACATACAATTGTGTGCTAAGCACACTGTGACACTAATGAAAAAAGTTCAAAGACCCGTAATTGCAAAAGTATAAATCCATTTATTGCTAAATTTTCTATAAAAGACAACGCAGTGTGTGCCCCAAAGTGCAAACCCCCCCCCATATATAAAAAAACCCAGGATTCAAGCCCCAACACTACCCACAAGCAATACCCCTGACATGGGAGAGAAACCACCTCAGGTAGACCTCCCTGTCTTCTACCCTCAGAGCTCTTATAGGACAGACCTGCCCAAGAAAAAAGGTCCTTGATGTTGTCAGCAAAGCAACATGCTGTGTGGCATCCAGCTGGAGAAGTTCATATTATGGCATGTAGCACAATTCCTGCATGCAGACAAGAAAAGCAAAACGCTATAATCCAATTCCCTGATACTGATGAAATTTCTCAGTCTCTCCAATAATGATGGCACAAATATTCATCCAGCACGATTGCTATGCACTGCTTAAGCGGCAGGTAACAGTTCATAATTCAAATACATGGACATGATGCAATTGTAATCCACAATGGGGTTATACTGTTGCTTACCAGCACCCTCCTGGGTGTGCTGTGGGAGTGCTGCAGCAAAGGATCCGGGCTAGGTGGCTGAGTCACCATTCAGAAAGTGAGTCCAGATAGCAACTGGTTTTCTACCCTGTCAGGGACGTCTCCCTGTCACAGGGGAAAGTAGATGTGGAGATAACCAGGGGACACGCCGGAGCCTCTCCCCTCATCACACAGTTCAATCGAACGCTGTAGTCAGCATGGACTTCCTAGTGACATCACTCACTCTCCTCCTACGGTGGCTCTGCACAACCATAAAGGATTGACGTTTCAGCTGTGAGCCAGCTTTCCTCAGAATCAAAAGCACTAGTGTTATCATCTACTTTTTTTTAACACAAGGTCTATGGAGAAATGTATGCTCTCCATATTAAATAACTGATATAGGGTTAATGGAAAATAATCATTTTCACTAAACTGCCCCTTTAAGAGCGTGGTTTGGCAAAGGTTTAACACTCGCTCCCTTCAAGCTCAGATAAATCAATACATTTCAAGAACCGAAAGAGGAACCTGAATTTGCTTAGAGTACAGTTAAAATTATAATAAATACAGTAGTCTGGGGTCCTTCTGCAGTGCTGTAAGGAGTGTGACGGCTGGACAAATAGTGAGGAAAACCAGAATTTTGCATTGAAGGTAAACAAGAAAAAGGACTATAATACAATACTGTACCTTGCACATTTCAGCCTCTAGCTGCTGGTGAATGCTGTTATAACTCTTCTTTACTTGCTGCTTGTCTTTGATCATCAGAGTGAGGCGGTGGAGTGGACCAGCGTTGAGTTCTTCTGCATGGTTTTTCATTATTTTACTCAGCTGTTCAGTCTGGTGAACCATATTCAGCCAAGACTAAGATTAAAAGATAAAACATTCAGAAAAAAAACGGTAGAAACCTAAATTGCACCATGCCACACTGCTAAACATGGCTTAAAGGAAATGCAAGCTTCCTGACTGTCCCCCAGATCCTGTGTGTCTAGTACTTTTAGCCATACACTCTGAACAAGCATGCAGATAATTTGCTCCGTCAAGTCTGACTGGATATGCTGCACACAGGTGTGTGATTCAGACACTACTGCAGCCAAAGACCTTAGCAGGACTGCCAGGCAACTGGTATTGCTTAACCAGCCTGGCGGTATGGACGAGCTCAGCTCGTCCATCACCGTCGGAGGCTGCCGCTCAGGCTCTGCTGGGCCGATTTTCATCAAATAAAGTGCAGCACACGCAGCCGGCACTTTGCCAGTCACGTGTGCTGCCTGATCGCCGCCGCTCTGCGGCGATCCGCCGCGAGCAGCGGCGAAAGAGGGTCCCCCCAGCCGCCTGAGCCCAGCGTAGCCGGAACAAAAAGTTCCGGCCAGCGCTAAGGGCTGGATCGGAGGCGGCTGACGTCAGGACGTCGGCTGACGTCCATGACGTCACTCCGCTCGTCGCTATGGCGACGATCTAAGCAAAACAAGAAAGGCCGCTCATTGCGGCCTTCCTTGTTTATTCTGGGCGCCGGAGGCAATCGGAAGAACGCCTCCGGAGCGCCCTCTAGTGGGCTTTCATGCAGCCAACTGAAAGTTGGCTGCATGAAAGTTTTTTTTTTATTTAAAAAAAAACCTCCCGCAGCTGCCCTGGCGATCTTAATAGAATGCCAGGGTGGTTAAAGGAAATAAAAATGTCAGTCTCTTTATACCTCTCACCTCGGGTTCACATTAAAGAAATCCCAAAAGCGATGTTGTCTTGAAGGCATATACTGTATAAAGTGCCTATGTATTAATAAAGTAAAGTAGTCTGAATGAGAGTGAATGTGTGAGGGTATATACAATCACCTGTAGCCCCCCAAAAACGTATAATGTAATACCTCCGTAGTGGGAAGCCTCTGGATAGTCCATAGACGTCCCAAACATGGCTGGTGCCCAATGAAAAAAACATATTAATTTGCACACAGATATAAACACATTCAGCTCTACATGTAAACACTGTACTCCTGATCTTTCAGCAACGACGTGGGGCAGCTGTACACAAGTAGATACTTGGCAGAGACAGCCCCGACCAGCTGAGAACACTAGTGTGTGTACCAGCCATAAAGTAAGGGCTATTTCACACAGATGGCTGAATTGTGGGCTTGCTGTGTGGATCCAATGGAAAATTTGGTACATAAATCCTCTGAGTTTCACACCTGAGCTTATGATGCCTACAACTGCAACTCCTCCTCCTCTATTTTAAAAACACTGTGTTTTTAATATTGATTGGAAAAAAAAATACAGCATAAATTACATTTCATCACTGCAAAAGAGCGGAGTTTTAAACCCATGAGAAACTGGTCCCAGGGCTGACAAAAATGGCTCATGTTTATTCTCAAATGAACATGATTAAACATATTACAGCTGAAATAAAAAGACAACACTCTCTGTAATATACTACAATCCAGATTAAAATGTTATGAATAGATGTTAAGTTGCATAATAACTCAGCTGGACAACAACCTATTGAAATTTATTCTCACAGTGAAGAAGAGCTTTAATATGACTTGGCTGTTAAATAGGCCACTTAATACGTCATATTTTTTCTTAAAGATTTAAAATGATCAGGAGTCTGAAGTGGTACATTTGAAGGCTGTTTCCAGGTACCTAATAAATGCTTATGACTCAGACTTCACAGGCTTGGGAACAAATACTATCCAGCTGTAAAACAAATCACATGGCAAGTGTTGACACATAGTGTGGGTACTGCACAGAAGAAAAGTATGGTAAGCTCATATAACAAGTAGAGGCAGTTGCCGACCGGTAGGGCAAGGGTGCCAACTCACTGCCCTTGTTGCCTGCAAGTGCCCAGCAGATCCTTGGGAGTACAGGCACTTTCAACTGCTTTTGTTCGAGAGCCCTTAAAGGGTACCCAAGGTGACATAATGCGAAAGACATGTATGTGTACGGTGCCAAGCGTACAACTAACTATGCAGTGTTACTTTTCTCCTTTTTCCTGCCTGGAAGAGTTAACAAGTGACAGTTTCTCTTGGGACCTAGTTGCTATAGTTGGACTATAGCATAATCCTCACTGATGAGGAATTGCAGCCATAAAACACTTTCCTGGAAGAGATCAGCTTCTGACTGCAGGGGATAGATTAAAAAAAAAAAAAACAACAACAACAACAGTTCATATAATTTTGGGACACTGAAAGCCTGTGTCAGACATATCAGACAATACAACATTAAACATGCTAAGATTACCTTAGACACACTGCTGATGTAGTCAAGCTGGGGAGCACCCTCCTTGTCAACCTGGTTACAGAGGTTCTGTAGGGTTGACGCATAGTCCTTGTCACTCTTAATTCTCAAGGCCATGAACTTTTTCACAGTTTCCAGGAGCCGCAGTTCCCAGTCTTGCAGCTTTAGCAAAGCATCGTGAGAAAACCTAAGATCTTTTCCAAACCCCATCTTCACCAAGGCACTTAGGGGGTCTGGTGTAGACAGAGAACGTTCTTTTGGTCAGCACATACCCAGGCCACCTGAAATAAATTTAAATTCCAGAATTTGAAAAAGAAACAAAAAAACGAAAACATTTTTTGCGTCAACTTTTTAATTGACTCATGAAAATGCTTCAATAAAAAAAAAATCTTGCAGGCAAACAATTTTTAATAAGGCTCTCCATGATTAAATAACATTACGCTCATCCACATAACACTGTATTAAGAAAATGATGGCTCCAGAGAACAAATCAACAGCACAGGTCACATCTGTAACATTCTTTCCTCTCTGAAGCCTTGAGAATCCAGTACTGGTTACATGAAACAATCCTTAGCATTGCTACAGAAAGAAATTGGTACAATGAAATCTGAAGGCTGGCTTTGCGTGTGATAAAATGTACGCATTACCTGCTATTTTCATAAATGCTAGAAATCATATCTATATGGTAGGAGTATTTTAAGAAAGAGTATTCCACAAACATACCTGTGATTACTCAGATTTCACAGGTCACTGCTTCTTAGCTCTCTATGGCAATTTAAATGTAATTCCCTTTTCTCCTCAGGCCGGCTTCACACTGTGCATTGGTGGCAACAGGGTGGCCCCTGGGCAGCACCGAACCCCAAAAACAAGCCTTTGGGTACCCTGTCTGGTTCAGATTCAAACAGGAAGTGATGCCTGCTTGTGGTCACTTCCTGTTTGGGGAAATATGGAAGTGCATGGAAGCGTATTGTAAAAAATATGCTTCCGCGCATGTGCGCCGCCGCCATCCTTTTTAAAATCCCTGCATCAACATAAACACCATAGGACATGCCTTCCGGTCCTCCGCAGGTCGCCACAGAGTTCACACAGTAAAGTCTGTATGTATGCGCGGTGCAGTCGATCTGCGACTTCCAGAGCATTGCACGCTGTATGGAAGCACCCATAGGCTTTCATTAGCATAGTGGTGGGGTACAGTAAAATGACCCACCACACCATTGTGAAAAGGCCCTTAACCTCCCTGGCGGTTTTGGCAAATTGGCAAAAATCCTTTTTTTTTTTTTTTTTTGTGTTTCATGTAAAGCTACCAGAGTGGTAGCTACATGAAACACCACTAGAGGGCGCATGAGTCCCTCTAGTGCGATCGTCGCCGGCATCAATAGCAAACAGGGGAACGCGTATATAACGCGTTCCCCTGTTTGGCTTCTCCTGTCGCCATGGCGACGATCGGAATGACGTCATGGACGTCAGACACCTACGATCCAGCCCATAGCGCTGCCTGGAACTCATTGGTCTGGGCAGCGCAGGGCTCTGGCGGGGGGGGGGGGCCCTCTTGCGCCGCTGCGTACGGGCGATCGCCGCAGAGCGGCGACGATCAAGCTGTACGCGCGGCTAGCAAAGTGCTAGCTGCGCGTACAGCATTTTGGATGGAGGCAATCGCCCCACCAGGGGCTGAGATATCTTCCTGCGCGGCATAGCCCGAGCTCAGCTCGGGCTTACCGCCAGGAAGGTTAGAGTAAACCTCCTGACTAAGAATCTACTCAGCAGCACTGAAAAGAACTTTGTTTTTGTTACGTAAGCCTAATTTTTCGCTGCACAGAAGCTAAGCTCCGCCCCATCAAAGAAAACTGCCCAAGCATTTTTCCCCTGAAGCTGTGCAAAGCATGATGGTATTTCCTATGTTGTTGTTCTCGTTGCCTAGCAACTGGGAGAGGTGATCAGGACACAGGACAGTTGGAACTGTGTCTCACGCTCCCTGTCACCACCTTTCAACCAAAAAGATGGCTGCCCTCATGAAATCACAAACATTTGCCTGTTCTTTTAAAACAGGGTGGGTACGAGATTATATTACCCATCTATTTTAATTAACATAACTAATGTAACTTAATGACAATATGCTTGTTTAGGCTGAAGTTCCTCTTTAAAAGTATGCTTAAGCCATAAAAAAAAAAAAAAAAAGAAAGAAAAGAGTTTTACTCACCTGGGGCTTCTACCAGCCCCCTGCAGCCATCCTGTGCCCTTGTAGTCTCTATCTGATCCTCCTGTCCCCCGCCGGCAGCTACTTTCACTTTCGGCGACAGGCCTGCCCACGTGTCTGCTTTCTCACGTTCCTGTCTGCAATAGCAGTATATAGAGGACACTATTGCAGACAGGAATGCATAGAAGCAGACGCGTGGCTAGACCTGTCACCAAAAACAGAAGTAGCTGGCGGCGGTGACAAGAGGATCCCATCAAGACTGCGAGGGCACAGGATAGCTGCAGGGGGCTGGTATAAGCCCCAGGTGAGTAGAATTCATTTATGGCTTAAGTGTCCCTTTAATGTTCTCCTTAGTGATATCTTCAGCAAGTACGAAAATATTCAATTTCATAGTACACAGGGGGATACAAAGAGGCATATAGAAGAACACAAGGGGGACACAAAGGGGCATAGAGGAGGACACAAGGAGGACAAAGGCGGACACAAGGTGGACAGAGGAGCGTAGAAAGTGAAGTCCGCACGATGTCGGTAGAATCAATATGGCTTTATTCAATCGTTACACATAACAAGCTAAAAGCCAGCACCACATGCTGACATGTTTCGGGCGTTACACGCCCTTAATCATAGCATAGGCGCACATGAGAAAGGGTGACTCCTATATAGAGTAAGGTTACACCCGATACCACATGCTCAATAGACCCCACCCACAAAGAAAAGTGCATATAAAACAATGGGGGGAGAAAAGGACACACAGAAGGTCCCCACACTGAAATAATCTATTACATAAAAGCATTATAAGAAGCATAAAAATGTAAATGCATGCGATTAAGCACCATATAACATTAGGCAGCATGAGTTAAATCCTCTTCATAAATTTCAAGAGATTCAAGATTTAGACATATATAATCATGTGTAAACAAAAGACAAGGGTGGTCATTTGATCCACTCTAGGTGACTGTGTTAAGGTCCCATCTTGCGTTAAGTCCTCCCGGTGAGCGTGTCCCTAATTGGAAAATCCAATAGGCCTCCCTGGTAAGGAGACGTTTGTAAACGTCCCCCCCTCTCACAGGCCTTAGGACACGCTCAATACCCTGAAATGAGAAAGAGGACATGTCACCTGAATGAACTGATCTAAAGTGCTTTGCTACATTGGACACCTCTAGGGTCAGCCAGCCAGCCCCCCTGTAGTGTTCAGCTATACGTTGTCTGAGGTGCCTAGTAGTGCACCCCACATATTGGGTGTGGCATAAGGAACACGAGATAAGGTAAATTGTGTACCTCGTGTCACAGTTCATGTATTGTTTGATGGGAAAGGTTTTACCATTGCAAAAAGAAACAATAGAACGGGTGGGTTTGTGGACACTACAATAGTGGCACGTTGAGAAATTGCATCTATATGAGCCAGGGGTGGTCAGCCAACACGGTCGTTGTGTACTGGAAGGGAGAAGGCTAGGTGACAGGATGCTCCCAAGTGTGGGAGCCCTCCTACTAGCAAATCTAACTCCCTGCATGATGATCTGATTGAGCGTTTCATCCGCCTGCAGCACAGGAAGAGATTTCCTCACAATCTGCGTGATTTGTTTATATTCCTGGCAATAGGTAGTCACAAAAGTCATGTCTTTGTTGGATCGTGACTGCGTTCGGCGGGAGCCAGGAGTCAATAATTCCTCCCTGGTTCTCATCAAGGCCCGCCTCCTACCCCTCTCTATCATCCACCTGGGGTAGCCACGCTCCCCAAGACGAGAACCCACAGTGTCCAGCTCCACGCCGAGGGCCGAGCCATCAGAACAGTTACGGCGTGCCCGGATCGACTCACCCACGGGAACAGCACGGATGGTATGGGGCGGATGGCAGCTGTTGGCCCTCAGGGTGGAGTTGCCACTACACGGCTTGCGGTACGTGCCTGAAACCACAGAGGCAGAAGAGGGGTCCCCCCTCAGTGTGAGGTCAAGATAGTTGACCTCTGAGGAGGTCCACTGGGAAGTGAACACCAGATTCAGAGAATTCACATTAAGAAACTCCACAAATTGCAGTGCCTCGTCGTGCGTGCCGTCCCAGACGACCAGCAGGTCGTCTATATATCTGCCATACCACACAATGTGACTCGAATAAATATTGGAGTCACTAAACAAGTGGAGCTCCTCCCACCAGCCCATATATAAATTGGCCAGTGAGGGAGAAAATTTTGCTCCCATTGAAGCTCCACAGCGTTGTACATAAAAATCAGATTCGAAAAGAAAATAATTGTGGGTAAGCAGATATTGGACGGCACGCCCGACGAAGAACTGGAGGTCCGTAGAGAAAGCAGAGTATCTCGCCATATGATAATCTAGTGCGTCCAGAGCGAGAGCATGGGGAATGCAAGAGTATAGTGACTTAACATCAATGGCTGTCCAACTGTAGTGGTCATGCCATTGAAAGTGTAGTAGACTACTAAGCACATGCTTAGTGTCTCGTATGTAGCCGGGAAGACGTCGCACTAGGGGTTGTAGGTGTTCATCTACCCAATTGCCCAGGCGCTCCCCCAGAGAGCCAATCCCAGCCACAATTGGCCTGCCCTCTGGGGGAAACCCCTGTTTGTGAATCTTGGGCAGGTGATGAAACACCGGAACAACAGGCGAAGAAACGGCGAGATACTCTGCTAATCGCTTGGAGATTACTCCCAAACTTTCGCCCAAAGACAAGAGCGAAAGCAGCTGTCTGCTGTACTCCGCCGTAGGGTCACATCTCAAAGGAGAATAGGTGGCCAAATCCCGGAGCTGCCTCAGTGCCTCCATACGATAAACCTCCGTATCCAGTACGACCACTGCTCCTCCCTTATCCGCATTCCTGATAACAATGCGTATATTGTCTTTAAGGGAGGAGAGGGCCTGCTTTTCAGCCGGAGGGAGGTTGCTGCGGAGGCCTGGGGCCTTAGCAGAAGCTAGTTCAAGTAGTTCTCTCTCTATGACCTCCTGGAAAGCATCAACGGGGGGACTGCGGGCAGTCGTCGGATAAAAGGCTGGATTGCGGATAGAGACAGGCCTAACGTCATTTTCAGAAACCAAGGGGACCGTCTCTGAGAGGAATTGCTCTAAAGTCAAGAGAGATTTAGTGTCCCCGAAATTTCTTATATCAGGCAAGGCCATACCTCCACCATCTGATAAATCGTACTCCACTCCATCCGCAGTCCGCCCGTCAATAAAATGCTTTCTCAGAAGAACAGACCTGACAAACTTGTTGACATCTAAAAGTGTGGAGAACACATCAAAATGTGTTGTGGGGGCAAAGGAGAGCCCCCGTGAGAGTAATGCGATCTCTGAAGCGGACAGAATAGTGGCTGAAAGATTAACAACTGTATGAGTGGCATAATCGGAAATTGAAGTCACCCGTCTCTGCTTGTTGTGTTTTATACCCCCTCTCCTCGTCCGCCTCGGCCTTTTTTCTTGTTGTATTTGTATTTGTTGTGCCTCTTGTGCTGGGCGGGTAGGGAAAGGATGGGCTGCTGGTTTTTTGACAGCTGAATGTTGGAACGTGTAGCAGGATCTATACCTCCCGTTGCCCCATGTACCTGTGCTCCAGAAGCATCCGATAGCTCAGATTGAGAGTCAGATGTTTCGGGTGAGCTAAAGGTAACCTTTTTGGGGGGTTTAGTTCTCGGTCGACGGGAGGTAGATCTTGGTGACCTAAAGGTGGCCTCCCAACGACCCCACTCATACACAACACCCTTTTTGTAATCGTTTACATCCCGTAAATACTTGACTCGTTTGGTGTCGGTGATCAAGGACTCCAGCCTCGACACGTTGTCCAAAAGTTTTTTATTTAAATCGTCATATTGTTGCAACGTGTCGAGCTTAGAAAGAGTCCCCTTGATCTCCGAGACCTGCAATCGTAGGTCAACCAATCGTTGTTCCTCATAGACAATGATCAATTTCATCAACTTGATTGAACAGTCACTTAAAATGGCGTTCCATTCTACAACAAAGTTATCTGAGTAGATGGTGGTAGGGACCTTCCTAATTCTCAAGCCACGTGGAATAATATTATCTGCTACGTATTGCTTGAGACTGGTAAGGTCCCACCAAACCTTGGTCTCTTTCAACATGAGATCCTCAAGCTGTATAAAAGCAGATTTGAGCGTTGCCTCTGAATTAATATTAGAAGAGGCCCCCAAATGTCTCGAAAACACTGCTGCAAATCTCGAGGATCGCTCAGGATCATAGTCCAAGTCACCAAGTGCAATCAAGTGGTTGTCAGAGGACCCAGAGTTCTGCAAGGAAATGTGTCCCTGTGTGGGCATATCAGGCCCAACCGCACCCACTGTTGAGCCAGTAGTACATAGGGCACCCAGATTGGGATCCAGAGTATGCGATAAATGTACATCCCCAAGGGAAGCATGTGCTGCTATGTAGGCAGCTGCAGACAGATTGGATAAACCAGTCACTGTCCCCAGATCACTAACCTTCGGATCCACCTTGGTGACTCCATGAGGTGGATCGGTTATGGCCTGCTGTTCCTGGGGATTGTCCTGGAGATTATCCCATAGACCACGCACTAGCTGCACACAGTGTGGTCGAACCTCCAGAGGAAGGTCATGGGCTTCCGCAGATGGAGGTACGGAAAGCCGGCCAGTCAGTGGCAAAAACCTACCGGAGATGCGGCGGGGGGCAAGCGGAACACTTCCTCCCTGAGATAAGGTGTCCAGAGACAGCCTGCGTGAGGCTGGTAGCCTGGGTCGGGCGCCCAGCTCTGACGTCATCAGATGCGCGCCGGAAGTCAGGGGAGTCCGCTCGACAGGAGCCTCCTCCGCAACTGGGGACCAGCGCACTCCTCCAGCAAGGAGGTCCCCACTCGGCAACACAACGGCAGAGAGGGCAGGGGCCACATCCAGTCCAGGATCCTCCATCCCGGAAGGAGCCGGCGGCGAACACAAGGCAGGTACACTTGTAGTGCTGGCTGCAGCTGTAGACTGTGCAGCTGTGGACGATGTCAAGATTTCCGAAGGCTGTGTTCCTACTGCTATTTGAGCTGCTGCTTGTGCTGCAGCTGTTTTGCGGACCATGTCCAGATTGCGCTGCACAGCATATATAGAGGACACTGCCTTCTTAGATGATGTAGTAAAAAGCACTTTGGTGGATGTTGAATCCTTGCCTGGTATGCATGAAGAGGCATTGCTGCGTAATGTTCTTTGTTCAGATTGGGCCATGCCTGGTGGTGATGATAGCTCTATGTGAGAATGGATGCCAATGGAGGGAGCAGAGAAAATGACAGGAGATACACTGTAAATGTGGAACTCCGCTCACACCTCCGTCCACCGACAGTGCAGGAAAGCAGGCTGCCAAGACCTCAGATCCAAGACCGTAGAAAGTGAAGTCCGCACGATGTCGGTAGAATCAATATGGCTTTATTCAATCGTTACACATAACAAGCTAAAAGCCAGCACCACATGCTGACATGTTTCGGGCGTTACACGCCCTTAATCATAGCATAGGCGCACATGAGAAAGGGTGACTCCTATATAGAGTAAGGTTACACCCGATACCACATGCTCAATAGACCCCACCCACAAAGAAAAGTGCATATAAAACAATGGGGGGAGAAAAGGACACACAGAAGGTCCCCACACTGAAATAATCTATTACATAAAAGCATTATAAGAAGCATAAAAATGTAAATGCATGCGATTAAGCACCATATAACATTAGGCAGCATGAGTTAAATCCTCTTCATAAATTTCAAGAGATTCAAGATTTAGACATATATAATCATGTGTAAACAAAAGACAAGGGTGGTCATTTGATCCACTCTAGGTGACTGTGTTAAGGTCCCATCTTGCGTTAAGTCCTCCCGGTGAGCGTGTCCCTAATTGGAAAATCCAATAGGCCTCCCTGGTAAGGAGACGTTTGTAAACGTCCCCCCCTCTCACAGGCCTTAGGACACGCTCAATACCCTGAAATGAGAAAGAGGACATGTCACCTGAATGAACTGATCTAAAGTGCTTTGCTACATTGGACACCTCTAGGGTCAGCCAGCCAGCCCCCCTGTAGTGTTCAGCTATACGTTGTCTGAGGTGCCTAGTAGTGCACCCCACATATTGGGTGTGGCATAAGGAACACGAGATAAGGTAAATTGTGTACCTCGTGTCACAGTTCATGTATTGTTTGATGGGAAAGGTTTTACCATTGCAAAAAGAAACAATAGAACGGGTGGGTTTGTGGACACTACAATAGTGGCACGTTGAGAAATTGCATCTATATGAGCCAGGGGTGGTCAGCCAACACGGTCGTTGTGTACTGGAAGGGAGAAGGCTAGGTGACAGGATGCTCCCAAGTGTGGGAGCCCCCCTACCCGCCCAGCACAAGAGGCACAACAAATACAAATACAACAAGAAAAAAGGCCGAGGCGGACGAGGAGAGGGGGTATAAAACACAACAAGCAGAGACGGGTGACTTCAATTTCCGATTATGCCACTCATACAGTTGTTAATCTTTCAGCCACTATTCTGTCCGCTTCAGAGATCGCATTACTCTCACGGGGGCTCTCCTTTGCCCCCACAACACATTTTGATGTGTTCTCCACACTTTTAGATGTCAACAAGTTTGTCAGGTCTGTTCTTCTGAGAAAGCATTTTATTGACGGGCGGACTGCGGATGGAGTGGAGTACGATTTATCAGATGGTGGAGGTATGGCCTTGCCTGATATAAGAAATTTCGGGGACACTAAATCTCTCTTGACTTTAGACTTTAGAGCAATTGCTCTCAGAGACGGTCCCCTTGGTTTCTGAAAATGACGTTAGGCCTGTCTCTATCCGCAATCCAGCCTTTTATCCGACGACTGCCCGCAGTTGATGCTTTCCAGGAGGTCATAGAGAGAGAACTACTTGAACTAGCTTCTGCTAAGGCCCCAGGCCTCCGCAGCAACCTCCCTCCGGCTGAAAAGCAGGCCCTCTCCTCCCTTAAAGACAATATACGCATTGTTATCAGGAATGCGGATAAGGGAGGAGCAGTGGTCGTACTGGATACGGAGGTTTATCGTATGGAGGCACTGAGGCAGCTCCGGGATTTGGCCACCTATTCTCCTTTGAGATGTGACCCTACGGCGGAGTACAGCAGACAGCTGCTTTCGCTCGTCTTTGGGCGAAAGTTTGGGAGTAATCTCCAAGCGATTAGCAGAGTATCTCGCCGTTTCTTCGCCTGTTGTTCCGGTGTTTCATCACCTGCCCAAGATTCACAAACAGGGGTTTCCCCCAGAGGGCAGGCCAATTGTGGCTGGGATTGGCTCTCTGGGGGAGCGCCTGGGCAATTGGGTAGATGAACACCTACAACCCCTAGTGCGACGTCTTCCCGGCTACATACGAGACACTAAGCATGTGCTTAGTAGTCTACTACACTTTCAATGGCATGACCACTACAGTTGGATAGCCATTGATGTTAAGTCACTATACTCTTGCATTCCCCATGCTCTCGCTCTGGACGCACTAGATTATCATATGGCGAGATACTCTGCTTTCTCTACGGACCTCCAGTTCTTCGTCGGGCGTGCCGTCCAATATCTGCTTACCCACAATTATTTTCTTTTCGAATCTGATTTTTATGTACAACGCTGTGGAGCTTCAATGGGAGCAAAATTTTCTCCCTCACTGGCCAATTTATATATGGGCTGGTGGGAGGAGCTCCACTTGTTTAGTGACTCCAATATTTATTCGAGTCACATTGTGTGGTATGGCAGATATATAGACGACCTGCTGGTCGTCTGGGACGGCACGCACGACGAGGCACTGCAATTTGTGGAGTTTCTTAATGTGAATTCTCTGAATCTGGTGTTCACTTCCCAGTGGACCTCCTCAGAGGTCAACTATCTTGACCTCACACTGAGGGGGGACCCCTCTTCTGCCTCTGTGGTTTCAGGCACGTACCGCAAGCCGTGTAGTGGCAACTCCACCCTGAGGGCCAACAGCTGCCATACGCCCCATACCATCCGTGCTGTTCCCGTGGGTGAGTCGATCCGGGCACGCCGTAACTGTTCTGATGGCTCGGCCCTCGGCGTGGAGCTGGACACTGTGGGTTCTCGTCTTGGGGAGCGTGGCTACCCCAGGTGGATGATAGAGAGGGGTAGGAGGCGGGCCTTGATGAGAACCAGGGAGGAATTATTGACTCCTGGCTCCCGCCGAACGCAGTCACGATCCAACAAAGACATGACTTTTGTGACTACCTATAGCCAGGAATATAAACAAATCACGCAGATTGTGAGGAAATCTCTTCCTGTGCTGCAGGCGGATGAAACGCTCATTCAGATCATCATGCAGGGAGTTAGATTTGCTAGTAGGAGGGCTCCCACACTTGGGAGCATCCTGTCACCTAGCCTTCTCCCTTCCAGTACACAACGACCGTGTTGGCTGACCACCCCTGGCTCATATAGATGCAATTTCTCAACGTGCCACTATTGTAGTGTCCACAAACCCACCCGTTCTATTGTTTCTTTTTGCAATGGTAAAACCTTTCCCATCAAACAATACATGAACTGTGACACGAGGTACACAATTTACCTTATCTCGTGTTCCTTATGCCACACCCAATATGTGGGGTGCACTACTAGGCACCTCAGACAACGTATAGCTGAACACTACAGGGGGGCTGGCTGGCTGACCCTAGAGGTGTCCAATGTAGCAAAGCACTTTAGATCAGTTCATTCAGGTGACATGTCCTCTTTCTCATTTCAGGGTATTGAGCGTGTCCTAAGGCCTGTGAGAGGGGGGGACGTTTACAAACGTCTCCTTACCAGGGAGGCCTATTGGATTTTCCAATTAGGGACACGCTCACCGGGAGGACTTAACGCAAGATGGGACCTTAACACAGTCACCTAGAGTGGATCAAATGACCACCCTTGTCTTTTGTTTACACATGATTATATATGTCTAAATCTTGAATCTCTTGAAATTTATGAAGAGGATTTAACTCATGCTGCCTAATGTTATATGGTGCTTAATCGCATGCATTTACATTTTTATGCTTCTTATAATGCTTTTATGTAATAGATTATTTCAGTGTGGGGACCTTCTGTGTGTCCTTTTCTCCCCCCATTGTTTTATATGCACTTTTCTTTGTGGGTGGGGTCTATTGAGCATGTGGTATCGGGTGTAACCTTACTCTATATAGGAGTCACCCTTTCTCATGTGCGCCTATGCTATGATTAAGGGCGTGTAACGCCCGAAACATGTCAGCATGTGGTGCTGGCTTTTAGCTTGTTATGTGTAACGATTGAATAAAGCCATATTGATTCTACCGACATCGTGCGGACTTCACTTTCTACGGTCTTGGATCTGAGGTCTTGGCAGCCTGCTTTCCTGCACTGTCGGTGGACGGAGGTGTGAGCGGAGTTCCACATTTACAGTGGACAGAGGAGGACACAGGCAGACACAAGAGGTACAAGGGCACATGAGGTACAAAGGGGGCATAATCCACAAGATGCTCCTTCACCATGGATGCACCAGGTTTAGTATATATATTTTTTTCACCGCTTTTTTCCTCTAAACCTAGGTGCGTCTTATGGTCAGAAGTGTCTTATAGTCCGAAAAATACGGAACTTAATAATTGAGCAAGAGGCAGCTAAAGATCTCTCTACCAAGCTCTCAAAAATTCTAGCAAAGGAGATCAATTATAGTAAATTATTTTTTTATTTAAAATCCTGTTTGTTGTAAAAGAACTAATTAAATCAAAACAAATGTAATCAAAATAACTTCTATGAATGCCTGCAAAGTCAAAATGCTATTTCTGTGAGACCCTCATGATTATAGTGGACATACTGTTTTTTTATTTCACTGCTTTGATTTGAAAAATATATATACAAATAAAAAAAATAGGAGGGGGGGGGGGGGGTGGATATTGACTGCCAACAGCGACAGGTTTGCTTACGTCCACTTCCCGTAATGGTAGTTTAAACTGCACAGACTCCGACTCCTAATGAATTTAAACTGTAATTAAAATAGAAAATATGATAAAATGTTCTATTTCTCAGATAATAGTCATCATAAATAATTAATATATAAAGTAATAGCTCTGCTTAGCTCACAAAAATGAAATAAACCAATAAAATTAGTTACTTGTGCTGCTTCAATAAAGCAGTCCCTGTAATTTTAAAGTCAGATATACATATCTGATCTATGCTCTAAGACTAAAGCCTGATGTGTAGCCGTGTCACTAATAGAGATGGTCAATGAGATCAATGAGATAGAAAAGGATTCTGCGTTGATGCCGATTTATGCAAATTTATGTATTCCCTTTGCTCGTGAAATCAAATAATTTGATATGTTGTTAAAATTTGGTTTAGTGACTAAGAATTGAAGGGTACCAGAGACGGATGAAAAGAAAAGTTTTATACATACCTGGGGCTTCCCTCCAGCCCCCTTCAGGTCAATTAGTCCCTCCCTGTCCTCCTCCACCACCTGGATCTTCTGCTATGAGACCCGGTAATTCAGCCAGTCAGCGCAGTGCACCCATGTGCCGCTCCTAAAGCCAGAAGCATTCTGCACCTGCGCAATAGTGCTGCGCAGGTGTAGTACGCTCACAGCAGCAGAGTGTACGCATGCGCACTACGCCCGACTGGCTCAAGTACCTGGCCTCATAGCAGAAGATCCAGGTGGCGGAGGAGGACAGTGAAGGACTGATTAGCCTGAAGGGGGCTGGAGGAAGCCCCAGGTATGTATAAAAAAAACAAAAAAAAACAAAAAAAAAAAACTTTAATTTCATCTGTCTCAGGTTTACTTTGTTACACAGTAGTACTATACTTTACCTATGCACTCCCCACAGAGCTGCAGGAAACCAACTGAGAATGTTGTGCACATTGAACATAGAGGTGTTGTCTATCACCCACAAACCTGGTTCAGATTGTACATGAAGAACGTGTAATGGAGGAAGAATTCCCTCATTCTCCTGCAGAGTACCTGCACATCATTCTTACATGTACCCACAGTTACTTTGTCTAGGGCCTGATAGATGTTCTTTGTTCCGGTCTGTACCTTTTTCAAGTACTCTTACCAAGGACTAGTTTTAGTCTATGACTAAAGGGAATAAATATGGCAGTCTACATATTCTTCTCACTTCAGTTGTCCTTTAAAATTCTTAAGCGTTGGCCGTTAAAGGGGAACTGAAGAGAGAGGTATATGGAGGCTGCCGTGATTATTTCCTTTTAAGTAATACCAGTTGCCTGGCAGCCCTGCTGATCCTCTGCCTCTAATACTATTAGCCATAGCCCCTGAACAAGCTTGCAGCAGATCAGGTGTTTCAGACTTGTCAGATCTGACAAGACTAGCTGCATGCTTGTTTCTGGTGTTATTCAGATACTACTGCAGAGAAATAGAGCAGCAGCGCTGCCAGACAACTGGTATTGATTAAAAGGAAATAAATATGGCAGCCTCCGTATACCGCTTAATTCAGTTCCCCTTTAAGAGATGAATTTAATGTTACATACTTTCAATCAACAAAATTGTAATATGCAAATTAGAGGAGTCGGAGACCATGGAATCCTAAACTGTGGAGTCAGAGTCGGAGTCGGTGAATTTTTGTAACGACTCCACAGCCCTGGTTTCCTAAAACGCTCCAAGCAGCGTTTCAGGAACGATTAACCATCCCTGAATGAGAATCGCAAACGCAATTGTGTCAAAATTGCAGCAAAATCATAGCAAATTTTTTGTGTGAAAAAGTCCTAAGTCTATCCAAGCTAAAAATCATACAACAGTTCATCCTGTGGAAAATTCACAGCAGATAGGGACCACAATGGGTCACTTGCCACCATGCACCATATTAAGCAATCATGTTATAGTAGTGCCAGAAAGGAACAGTGATTTATTCCTAGTTCACATATAAAATACAGTAGAATCCTTTTATAGTAAACTCTAAGGGACCTAGCCAAGTAGTATAATTTATCAGAATTTTATTGCATCAGATTTGGTAATGTATTTTTATACAGGGGCATGTCCGGGACCTGAGGACTGAGTTTACTATAGCCGGAGGTTTACTGTAACAGAGATTACTGTAACGCATTCTACTGTAGCTATAGTCAAGAGATTATAAATGAAAGCACTCTTATCATCACATAAAAATATTACAACTCCTTTTACTGCACTATATAAAACAAAAGTAAATATAAAATATATCTCAATTATTTACAGCAGCACTTGCTTTACAGATAACTAGGTCTGTTTATTTAAGCCTACAAACAGAATCCAAAGTAACCACTTCCACTCAGTGGCATAGCAGTAGGGGGTGCAGAGGGTACGACCCCAAAGGGGGCCCTTGGGCCAAAGAGGCCCTCCCTCAACAATAGTATTAGCTCTTTATTGGTCCTGTGCTGGTAATTATCACTTCTATGGGGACTTTTAAAAGTGGTAATCATTAAAGAGAACCAGAGACGAAGCACCCTCATGTATTTTATTACATTTATCAGTGGGAACATGACAGTAAACACCTACCCTGCTTTTAGTTTCATAGTTATCTGCTTAATTAGTCTATTAGCAACTGTGATAAGAATCCACCGACTATTCAGTCGAGGTTTGACCTGGAATCATTATAGCTGAGTCACTCTTCTGTGTAGTCTTTTCAAGCCCAAGCCTTCCCCTCTCCTGGCTTAGATTTCCTGCTTTGCATACTGAGAGCTGTGACGACATGGGAGAGGCTGCTGCTCCTGAGAGAGAAGCTCTGTGGCTGTAATATGATCCCTGTGTGCTCTGTGTGCACTAGATACTGATAATAACGGCAGTTTCATTCCTATGAGAGACACTTCCTACAGGCAGCTGTACATCATACCAAAATGAAAGCACATAGATGAAAGGCTGCATTTAGCCTAGATAGCAGCATAGTCTCATATAGCCTAGACAGCACATCCAGAACAACTGATAACCCAGAAGGAGAAGGGATATGAGCCGGCGGCCATATTTGATTTTTCCTGGAGCAATAATGGATAAAAAACACTAAAAAAGGCACACCAGAGCGGCAAAATTATCAGGTAGAGCATTTATTCTTTACAAGCTATCAACTGATATGTTTATTTTGTGTGAAACGTTCATCTCTGGTTCCCTTTAACAAACTGTTGCCCCTCTAATACTATGGCATTCCTTGGCATGTTTTGGTGCTCCATATTGACTGTTGTGTATAATAGAGTGCTTGGAGGGGCAATGTAACACCTGCACTGGGTTCCAAAGCTCATTAGCTAATCCACTTCTTCCATCCCATACTTAAAAGCAGTCCTAACATGTGTCTATGAATCGGCCGCTAAGAGGTTTGGGCTCAGGGTAAAGTCAATAAATGGCTTACCCTGCTCCTGCACAAGTCCCGGCGGTGTTAGTTACTATTCCCCCCTCCAGGCCACCATAGATAGTAGGAGTAACATGTAATTCCGTTTCCAGCTACTGCTAGTGGCCGAATTACAGTGTTTTTGTAATAATTTGTGCTCCGTCTTTTGACGGCACCCAAATCACTCACTGAGCGCTGCTATAGCTGTAATATCTATTACGACCTATGGTGACGGCAGCTGCACACAAATCTCCTACGCTGTTTTCACAGCATTCGTGCCTAACTGCTATAGGCCACCAAGTATGATGCCATTCTGTTTCATAAGGACCATTAGATCAGCATACTTAGCTGTAGGATCTCAGAACTGTCCATCATAAAACGTGTAAACACATCCCTTCCCCCCATGATTGCAGAGCCCCTTTTCTCTAAAACATAAAATGGTTAGCTGTATAGAAGAAAACTTTTAAATATGAACACAAAGGTTACAGGAACGATCTACATCCTGTCGTACCCTACAAACCCCAACTGATCGTACACAGCAAACGTAGGAAAGCACTCCAACCAACTCCACATAAGGAAAACAGGTGGATACATACAGCCATGTGAAAAAGTAAGGAAGCTTTGGCCTTGTTCCATAATAGCAATATTTCCATGTATAACTATGCCATCTGAATTTCAACAATCCAGATAAAAGTGATAAAGATGATGATATGCACCATTTTAGTTTTGTTGTTCCCCAAGCAAATAAAAAATGCATGAGGAAAATCATTAGGAAAGTCCAAGATATACCTCCAACTGCTAAAATTAGAATCAGGTGCAGCACAGCAGCTGCACATAATTAATACATTGTTAGAGAGGGAATCACATTACAATGAAGTGATAAACACAAGCATTAATATTTATATATACAGTTTCAGATGAATTTATAATTTTATCTGGGGAAAAGCCTGAACAACCTGCTGAAAAAAGCTTTACCACTAGCTTCCTCTTTAACCACTTGTCTTGCCACACAATCTTCATTTCCTCTTTTATTACCACTTTATCTTTGGATCTAACCGCAACATTAGTATTACAAAATACAAAAAATGAAGATATTAAATGATGTGCAGCAGAACATCAACCGCAACTAGACTCTGGCATCAATGCGGCTTCCAGGGAAGCCCCCGGTGCAATAGGACTACTAAAGCAACTATACTCTGGCATCAATGTGGCTTTCAGGGTAGCCCCCGGTGCAATAGGACTACTAAAGCAACTAGACTCTGGCATCAATGTGGCTTTCAGGGCAGCCCCCGGTGCAATAGGACTACTAAAGCAACTAGACTCTGGCATCAATGTGGCTTTCAGGGTAGCCCCCGGTGCAATAGGACTATTAAAGCAACTAGACTCTGGCATCAATGTGGCTTTCAGGGTAGCCCCCTGTGCAATAGGACTACTAAAGCAACTAGACTCTGGCATCAATGTGGCTTTCAGGGTAGCCCCCTGTGCAATAGGACTACTAAAGCAACTAGACTCTGGCATCAATGTGGCTTTCAGGGTAGCCCCCTGTGCAATAGGACTACTAAAGCAACTAGACTCTGGCATCAATGTGGCTTTCAGGGTAGCCCCCGGTGCAATAGGACTATTAAAGCAACTAGACTCTGGCATCAATGTGGCTTTCAGGGTAGCCCCCTGTGCAATAGGACTACTAAAGCAACTAGACTCTGGCATCAATGTGGCTTTCAGGGCAGCCCCCGGTGCAATAGGACTACTAAAGCAACTAGACTCTGGCATCAATGTGGCTTTCAGGGTAGCCCCCGGTGCAATAGGACTATTAAAGCAACTAGACTCTGGCATCAATGTGGCTTTCAGGGTAGCCCCCTGTGCAATAGGACTACTAAAGGAACTAGACTCTGGCATCAATGTGGCTTTCAGGGCAGCCCCCTGTGCAATAGGACTACTAAAGCAACTAGACTCTGGCATCAATGCGGCTTCCAGGGAAGCCCCCGGTGCAATAGGACTACTAAAGCAACTAGACTCTGGCATCAATGTGGCTTTCAGGGTAGCCCCCTGTGCAATAGGACTACTAAAGCAACTAGACTCTGGCATCAATGTGGCTTCCAGGGAAGCCCCCGGTGCAATAGGACTATTAAAGCAACTAGACTCTGGCATCAATGTGGCTTTCAGGGTAGCCCCCTGTGCAATAGGACTACTAAAGCAACTAGACTCTGGCATCAATGTGGCTTTCAGGGCAGCCCCCGGTGCAATAGGACTACTAAAGCAACTAGACTCTGGCATCAATGTGGCTTTCAGGGCAGCCCCCGGTGCAATAGGACTACTAAAGCAACTAGACTCTGGCATCAATGTGGCTTTCAGGGTAGCCCCCGGTGCAATAGGACTATTAAAGCAACTAGACTCTGGCATCAATGTGGCTTTCAGGGTAGCCCCCTGTGCAATAGGACTACTAAAGCAACTAGACTCTGGCATCAATGTGGCTTTCAGGGTAGCCCCCTGTGCAATAGGACTACTAAAGCAACTAGACTCTGGCATCAATGTGGCTTTCAGGGTAGCCCCCTGTGCAATAGGACTACTAAAGGAACTAGACTCTGGCATCAATGTGGCTTTCAGGGTAGCCCCCGGTGCAATAGGACTACTAAAGCAACTAGACTCTGGCATCAATGTGGCTTTCAGGGTAGCCCCCGGTGCAATAGGACTACTAAAGCAACTAGACTCTGGCTTCAATGTGGCTTTCAGGGTAGCCCCCTGTGCAATAGGACTACTAAAGCAACTAGACTCTGGCATCAATGTGGCTTTCAGGGTAGCCCCCTGTGCAATAGGACTACTAAAGCAACTAGACTCTGGCATCAATGTGGCTTTCAGGGCAGCCCCCTGTGCAATAGGACTACTAAAGCAACTAGACTCTGGCATCAATGTGGCTTTCAGGGTAGCCCCCTGTGCAATAGGACTACTAAAGCAACTAGACTCTGGCATCAATGTGGCTTTCAGGGTAGCCCCCTGTGCAATAGGACTACTAAAGGAACTAGACTCTGGCATCAATGTGGCTTTCAGGGCAGCCCCCTGTGCAATAGGACTACTAAAGCAACTAGACTCTGGCATCAATGCGGCTTCCAGGGAAGCCCCCGGTGCAATAGGACTACTAAAGCAACTAGACTCTGGCATCAATGTGGCTTTCAGGGTAGCCCCCGGTGCAATAGGACTACTAAAGCAACTAGACTCTGGCATCAATGTGGCTTTCAGGGTAGCCCCCGGTGCAATAGGACTACTAAAGCAACTAGACTCTGGCATCAATGTGGCTTTCAGGGCAGCCCCCGGTGCAATAGGACTACTAAAGCAACTAGACTCTGGCATCAATGTGGCTTTCAGGGTAGCCCCCGGTGCAATAGGACTATTAAAGCAACTAGACTCTGGCATCAATGTGGCTTTCAGGGTAGCCCCCTGTGCAATAGGACTACTAAAGCAACTAGACTCTGGCATCAATGTGGCTTTCAGGGTAGCCCCCTGTGCAATAGGACTACTAAAGCAACTAGACTCTGGCATCAATGTGGCTTTCAGGGTAGCCCCCTGTGCAATAGGACTACTAAAGGAACTAGACTCTGGCATCAATGTGGCTTTCAGGGCAGCCCCCTGTGCAATAGGACTACTAAAGCAACTAGACTCTGGCATCAATGCGGCTTCCAGGGAAGCCCCCGGTGCAATAGGACTACTAAAGCAACTAGACTCTGGCATCAATGTGGCTTTCAGGGTAGCCCCCTGTGCAATAGGACTACTAAAGCAACTAGACTCTGGCATCAATGTGGCTTCCAGGGAAGCCCCCGGTGCAATAGGACTATTAAAGCAACTAGACTCTGGCATCAATGTGGCTTTCAGGGTAGCCCCCTGTGCAATAGGACTACTAAAGCAACTAGACTCTGGCATCAATGTGGCTTTCAGGGCAGCCCCCGGTGCAATAGGACTACTAAAGCAACTAGACTCTGGCATCAATGTGGCTTTCAGGGCAGCCCCCGGTGCAATAGGACTACTAAAGCAACTAGACTCTGGCATCAATGTGGCTTTCAGGGTAGCCCCCGGTGCAATAGGACTATTAAAGCAACTAGACTCTGGCATCAATGTGGCTTTCAGGGTAGCCCCCTGTGCAATAGGACTACTAAAGCAACTAGACTCTGGCATCAATGTGGCTTTCAGGGTAGCCCCCTGTGCAATAGGACTACTAAAGCAACTAGACTCTGGCATCAATGTGGCTTTCAGGGTAGCCCCCTGTGCAATAGGACTACTAAAGGAACTAGACTCTGGCATCAATGTGGCTTTCAGGGTAGCCCCCGGTGCAATAGGACTACTAAAGCAACTAGACTCTGGCATCAATGTGGCTTTCAGGGTAGCCCCCGGTGCAATAGGACTACTAAAGCAACTAGACTCTGGCTTCAATGTGGCTTTCAGGGTAGCCCCCTGTGCAATAGGACTACTAAAGCAACTAGACTCTGGCATCAATGTGGCTTTCAGGGTAGCCCCCTGTGCAATAGGACTACTAAAGCAACTAGACTCTGGCATCAATGTGGCTTTCAGGGCAGCCCCCGGTGCAATAGGACTACTAAAGCAACTAGACTCTGGCATCAATGTGGCTTTCAGGGCAGCCCCCGGTGCAATAGGACTACTAAAGCAACTAGACTCTGGCATCAATGTGGCTTTCAGGGTAGCCCCCGGTGCAATAGGACTATTAAAGCAACTAGACTCTGGCATCAATGTGGCTTTCAGGGTAGCCCCCTGTGCAATAGGACTACTAAAGCAACTAGACTCTGGCATCAATGTGGCTTTCAGGGTAGCCCCCTGTGCAATAGGACTACTAAAGCAACTAGACTCTGGCATCAATGTGGCTTTCAGGGTAGCCCCCTGTGCAATAGGACTACTAAAGGAACTAGACTCTGGCATCAATGTGGCTTTCAGGGTAGCCCCCGGTGCAATAGGACTACTAAAGCAACTAGACTCTGGCATCAATGTGGCTTTCAGGGTAGCCCCCGGTGCAATAGGACTACTAAAGCAACTAGACTCTGGCTTCAATGTGGCTTTCAGGGTAGCCCCCTGTGCAATAGGACTACTAAAGCAACTAGACTCTGGCATCAATGTGGCTTTCAGGGTAGCCCCCTGTGCAATAGGACTACTAAAGCAACTAGACTCTGGCTTCAATGTGGCTTTCAGGGTAGTCCCCGATGCAATAGGGCTACTAAAGCAACTAGACTCTGGCATCAATGTGGCTTTCAGGGTAGCCCCCGGTGCAATAGGACTACTAAAGCAACTAGACTCTGGCATCAATGTGGCTTTCAGGGTAGCCCCCTGTGCAATAGGACTACTAAAGCAACTAGACTCTGGCTTCAATGTGGCTTTCAGGGTAGTCCCCGATGCAATAGGGCTACTAAAGCAACTAGCCTCTGGCATCAATGTGGCTTTTAGGGTAGCCCCCGGTGCAATAGGGCTACTAAAGCAACTAGACTCTGGCATCAATGTGGCTTTCAGGGTAGCCCCCTGTGCAATAGGACTACTAAAGCAACTAGACTCTGGCTTCAATGTGGCTTTCAGGGTAGCCCCCGGTGCAATAGGGCTACTAAAGCAACTAGACTCTGGCATCAATGTGGCTTTCAGGGTAGCCCCCGGTGCAATAGGGCTACTAAAGCAACTAGACTCTGGCATCAATGTGGCTTTCAGGGTAGTCCCCGATGCAATAGGACTACTAAAGCAACTAGACTCTGGCATCAATGTGGCTTTCAGGGAAGCCCCCGATGCAATAGGACTACTAAAGCAACTAGACTCTGGCTTCAATGTGGCTTTCAGGGTAGCCCCCTGTGCAATAGGACTACTAAAGCAACTAGACTCTGGCTTCAATGTGGCTTTCAGGGTAGTCCCCGATGCAATAGGGCTACTAAAGCAACTAGACTCTGGCATCAATGTGGCTTTCAGGGTAGCCCCCTGTGCTATAGGGCTACTAAAGCAACTAGACTCTGGCATCAATGTGGCTTTCAGGGTAGCCCCCTGTGCAATAGGACTACTAAAGCAACTAGACTCTGGCTTCAATGTGGCTTTCAGGGTAGTCCCCGATGCAATAGGGCTACTAAAGCAACTAGACTCTGGCATCAATGTGGCTTTCAGGGTAGCCCCCGGTGCAATAGGGCTACTATAGGAACTAGACTCTGGCATCAATGTGGCTTTCAGGGTAGCCCCCTGTGCAATAGGACTACTAAAGCAACTAGACTCTGGCATCAATGTGGCTTTCAGGGTAGCCCCCTGTGCAATAGGACTACTAAAGCAACTAGACTCTGGCTTCAATGTGGCTTTCAGGGTAGTCTCCGATGCAATAGGGCTACTAAAGCAACTAGACTCTGGCATCAATGTGGCTTTCAGGGTAGCCCCCGGTGCAATAGGGATACTAAAGCAAGTCTTAAAGGACCACTGTTGCAAGAAATTGTAAAGTTTAAAATATATGTTAACACATACAAATAAAAAGTATGAGTCATAAATGACTTTTCTCCTATGTTGCTATCACTTACAGTAAGCAGTAGAAATCTGACATTACTGACAGGTTACATAGTTATTTTGGTTGAAAAAAGACATACGTCCATCGAGTTCAAGCAGTAAAAAGTACAACACCAGCCTGCTCCCTCACATATCCCTGTTGATCCAGAGGAAGGCGAAAAAAACCCTTACAAGGCATGGTCCAATTAGCCCCAAAAGGGAAAAATTCCTTCCCGACTCCAGATGGCAATCAGGTAAAATCCCTGGATCAACATCATTAGGCATTACCTAGTAATTGTAGCCATGGATGTCTTTCAACGCAAGGAAAGCATCTAAGCCCCCTTTAAATGCAGGTATAGAGTTTGCCATAACGACTTCCTGTGGCAATGCATTCCACATCTTAATAACTCTTACTGTAAAGAACCCTTTCCTAAATAAATGGCTAAACCGTTTTTCCTCCATGCGCAGATCATGTCCTCTAGTCCTTTGAGAAGGCCTATGGACAAAAAGCTCATCCGCCAAGCTATTATATTGCCCTCTGATGTATTTATACATGTTAATTAGATCTCCTCTAAGGCGTCTTTTCTCTAGACTAAATAAACCCAGTTTATCTAACCTTTCTTGGTAAGCGAGACCTTCCATCCCACGTATCAATTTTGTTGCTCGTCTCTGCAACTGCTCTAAAACTGCAATATCTTTTTTGTAATGTGGTGCCCAGAACTGAATTCCATATTCCAGATGTGGCCTTACTAGAGAGTTAAACAGGGGCAATATTATGCTAGCATCTCGAGTTTTTATTTCCCTTTTAATGCATCCCAAAATTTTGTTAGCTTTAGCTGCAGCGGCTTGGCATTGAGTACGATTATTTAACTTGTTGTCGATGAGTACTCCTAAGTAGAGTTGGGCCGAACAGTTCGCCTGGCGAACCTCTCTGGGCCTCTTACTACTTCCGGGTCGCAATGACCCGGAGTAGTACGCCTGCGCTGCCCGGCGGAGCGCGTCCTAGATCGCGCTCCTGTTGCCGGGCGCTCTCTGCGCATGAGCGTGACGTCACTCATGACGTCACGCACATGCGCAGAGAGTGCCCAGCAACGGGAGCGCGATCTAGGACGCGCTCCGCCGGGCAGCGCAGGCGTACTACTCCGGGTCATTGCGACCCGGAAGTAGTGAGAGGCCCATGAATTTAGAGATGTTCGCCGGCGAACGGTTCGGGAACCGTTCGCCACATCTCTACTCCTAAGTCCTTCTCCAAGTTTGATGTCCCCAACTGTATCCCATTTATTTTGTATGGTGCTAGACCATTAGTACGACCAAAATGCATGACTTTACATTTTTCAACATTGAATTTCATCTGCCATGTACAGTATGTGCCCATATAGCCATCCTATCCAGATCCTGTTGCAATATGACACTATCTTCCTGAGAGTTGATGATTCTGCACAATTTTGTATCATCTGCAAAAATAGCAACATTGCTCACTACTGCATCTACTAGGTCATTAATAAATAAATTGAAGAGCACTGGACCCAGTACAGACCCCTGTGGGTTTTAGGCTAGTTTTAGGCTAGTCCAAAGTTTTTCCTCATACATTTTTTTTATTTGCTTGGTGAACAACAAAACTAAAATTTCATCAGCTTTATCACTTTCACCAGGATTGTTGAAATTCAGATGAGATAGTTATACATTAAAATACTGCTATTATGGAACAAGGCAGGTATACTGAATCAGTATGACTACCACAGCATCTTGCAGCGGCATGCTATTCCATCCGGTTTGCGTTTAGTTGGACGATCATTTATTTTCAACAGGACAATAACTCCAAACACACCTCCAGCCTGTGTAAGGGCTATTTGACCAGGAAGGAGAGTGATGGGGTGCTGCGCCAGATGACCTGGTCTCCAGAGTCACCAGACCTGAACCCAATCGAGATGGTTTGGGGTGAGCTGGACCGCAGAGTGAAGGCAAAAGGGCCAACAAGTGCTAAGCAACTATATATATATATATATATATATATATATATATATATATATATATATATATATAGTCCTGTGCAACACCCACCTATATTTGTGGTGATTTCATAATTTGAAGTGCTGACATGCTGGTAATGCTACGCCTTATGACCTGCTTCTGACTGTTGCTGTGAGACGTAACACCAGTCAAGTTGTAAGTGGCTGTCACATCAGTGTCTGTTTTTTCTTTTCTTTTTTTAATTAGTCAGTGTCTGTCTTTTTGCTCAGATGTACTTCCATTTCGTGCCAGCCCTGCTTCTGAGATTTTTTTCTATAATGTAACAATTTTCAGACCAATAATGCAAAAATTTTAAAATTTAAAATACATGTAAACACACATAAATAAGAAGTATATTTCTTTCAGAGTAAAATGAAAACAAAGGTTACAGGAACCATCTACATCTTGCTGTCTCCTACAAACCACATGGGTAGCACCTTACAAAAGTATGAAAGCACTCCAACCAACGCCACATAAGGAAACAGGTGGTTACATGCAGATATAGAGATATATATATATATATATATATATATATATATATATATATATATATATATATCCCGTCTTTCCCCGAAAATAGCACACTGTCTTATATTAATTTTTACTCTAAAAGATGTACTAGGGCTTATTTTCAGGGGATGTCTTATATTTCTATTAGGAAGTGTCTCTCAGCAGAACATTTCCTGTTCCTTTGTACTGTGATGTTCATGGATTTGAAAGTGTGCTACTGTACTGATCAGGCACCTGCCCTGTCTTCTCTGCACACAGCTGATAACCTTGCTGTGTGCTGGGAGGACAGGATCAGTGTCCGATTGGCACTGCACTGCTGTGTTCCCACTTACTGGCTGCCCTTCCTCCTCTTTAACTTCTGCTAGGGCTTATTTTTGGGGTAGGGCTTATATTTCAAGCATGTTCAAAATTCCAGGTAGGGCTTATTTTCAAGGTAGGTCTTATTTTCAGGTAAAGGTGTATAATATTATATATATATATATATATATATATATATATATATATATATATATATATATATATATATAAAAATGTATTTATTTTTTTTTATTTATTTTTTTTAAGCCTCCGTTATCCAGCACCGACAGGGATTTGCTGATGCTGGATAAGTGTGCCTTCTGGTTGCTTGAGGCTCAATGTTAAAAATAAGCCTAGCTAGCACAGCACTATACCCCACTCTCTATTCATACCATGAACTACTGCTGCTACCTATGCTACCTATGCAAAGGCTGTATTTGTAAAATAATTTGCCAAATACAGCCTTATGTCATGAAAAGGAAATAGAAGGCTAACACTTCTATTTGGCTGAGAAAACACAGTTGATAACAACAGCTCAAAGGGTTATTACTTCTGTTAGTTTTGCAGCTGAATTAAGCAGATTTCACATCAGACTGTCATGGCTGATATTTAAGATTCAGTCTTTAAAATGAAGCCCTGAGACTGTAAATAAAAAAGAGATTTAGTTCTTTAACTAATGTTCCATTTATCATTAGTACTACACATACAATAATTATGTCATAAGTTTATGTTTTAGTTCAGGTTTGTTTTAATGGCATTCTAACAATGCAATGTAAAGGGCATCAAAACACCCTCCTGCATTATTATTATTATTATTATTATTTATTGTATTTATAAAGCGCCAACATATTACGCAGCGCTGAACATTAATTTAGGTTACAGACAATATTTAGGGGTGACATACAGCAATATGACAATACAGGAATACAAGAAAACCAGACCACACAGCACAGTATGAGTACAAGGTAATGCTTAGTCAGTCACTGGATGAAGCATGGAGATTAGGCAAGTTAGGTTCACTCAGATGCATAGCATGGGTGCACAGTAATGGAGGTGCAAGATCAGGTAGGACACAAAAGGAGGAGGACCCTGCCCAAAGGCTTACAATCTAGAGGGAGAGGTAAGGACACGAATGGTAGGGGACCAGAGTTCAGCTGTAGGTTTAGAGCACTTGTGAGGGGTGGTAGGCCAGAGTGAAAAGGTGAGTTTTGAGGGCTTTCTTGAAGATGTTGAAGGAGGGGGCTGCCCTAATGGGTGGAGGTAGGGAGTTCCATAGTGTTGGAGCAGCTCTTGAGAAGTCCTGGAGGCGTGCATGGGACTGGGTGATTCGGGGGGCGGTTAGGCGAAGTTCATTGGAAGAGCGGAGTGAGCGGCTAGGTGTGTACCTCTGAGTAAGATCGGAAATGTAGGTTGGACAGGTTTTGTGGACAGATTTGTAGGTCAGACACAGTATCTTGAATCTGATTCTGGACTGGATAGGAAGCCAGTGGAGGGATTCTAGGAGGGGATCCGCCGTGGTGGAGCGATGGGAGCAGTGGATAATTCTGGCTGCCGCATTCATGATGGACTGCAGTGGGGCTGTTCGGGTCATAGGGAGACCAGACAGCAGGGCATTGCAGTAGTCAAGGCGGGAAATTATGAGGGCATGGATGAGGAGTTTGGTGGTGGCAGAGGTCAGGAAAGGGCGAATCTTACAGATGTTACGAAGGTGGAAATTGCAGGACTTTGTGAGGTTTTGGATGTGGGAAGTGAAGGAGAGTGCGGAGTCCAGGGTGACACCCAGACAGCGGGCTTGAGAGGTAGGGCGAATGGTAGTGTGGTTAACAGTGACATGCACATCTGGGAGGTTCGTGGATGGCCGGGGTGTGAAGATCATAAATTCCGTTTTGTCTAGATTTAGTTTCAGGAACCTAGCGGACATCCAGGAGGAGATGGCTGATAGGCAGGAGGAGACCTTGTCCATGGTAGTGGTGGATATGTCAGGGGTGTGGAGGTAGATCTGGGTGTCATCTGCATACAGATGATAGTTAAAACCCATGGAGGAGATAACCTTGCCAATGGAGGATGTGTATAGGGTGAACAGTAGGGGGCCAAGGACCGAACCTTGGGGGACTCCCACCGAGAGGTGGTTGGGGGTGGAAGAGGACTCATTGAAGGCGGTCGTGAAGGAGCGGTTGGAGAGGTAGGATGAAAGCCAGGACAGGGCGAGATCATGAATGCCCAAGGACTGGAGGGACTGGAGGAGTAGGGGATGATCTACTGTGTCAAACGCTGCTGACAGGTCAAGGAGGAGGAGAATGGAGTATTTACCTTCAGCTTTAGCTAAGGCAAGGTCGTTGACCACTTTGGTGAGAGCAGTTTCGGTTGAGTGGGCAGGCCGAAATCCAGATTGGAGTGGGTCTAGCAGTGAGTTGGCATTGAGGTACTGGGTCAGGCGTTTGTGAACCAGGCGCTCAAGAAGTTTTGAGGCAAAGGGGAGGAGGGAGATAGGACGGTAGTTGGAGGGTAGCGAAGGGTCGAGGGAGGGTTTCTTGAGCAGGGGTAGTACAGTGGCCTGCTTGAAGTCTGAGGGGAAGGTGCCTGTGGATAGGGAGAGGTTGAACAGGGTAGTGAGGACTGGGGCCAATTCCGTGAAGTGAGGCTGGAGTAAATCGGAAGGGATGGGGTCAAGGGGTGAAGTAGTGGTATGGGAAGTCTGCAGTAGGCATACTGCATATTGTTGCACTGACCCGTCTTTACAGTTGCATACACTTGTCAAGGCAGTTCCTTCAAAAATGCAGTACATGTCAATTTGTGTTGATGCAATGCACCTGAATTCACTCATTTTAAGTATGAACAGGCCCTAGGAAACCTACAACTTTGCTCTCAAAATATCCACAACTGGTTTGTGAAGCACACTGTATCTATATGGTACACACCTCTTTCAGGTTTATACAGGTTGTAAATTGCAGGGTAGTCGCACACTAGTGAACCAGAAATATTACCACCTCCACCTACATCATGATGACTCAAAATAATGACTTTAAAACAATCGTATACAGTAGGTGATTAAACAACATGTTTAACAATGCCATTGAGGCCTACAAGAGAAAGGAAAACTGGGCAAGATCAAAGCCTATGTTGAACAAGACAAGGTTAGAGCTTTTATTGTTTTGAATTCTACATTCCTAAAACATTCTGATTAGAGAACTTGTAGTACCATGTGTGACAGGAAGTAAGAAAACCTCTACAGCAAAAAGAGCTTTGAAGTGAACCTGACCTCTTGCACAGGACAGAAGGATACCAGAGAGAAATGCACTCTGTGTGTATTCAGAAAGTTTCGCCTGTCTAATCCCCCCCTCATCCGTGATTAATCACAAGCTGTGTCAGCTCAGGAACTTCCCTTGCCACAGCAGAACAGCTAATTTGTAAGCACATGATGTTTACAATATGTCTGCTTCCATGAAAGCAGGAAGTAGACACACTACAGCTTTCTGGCAGGATTTGTATCAGCTGCAACAAAGAAATGTTCTTCTTTAAAAGGTTGTTATGCTGTTGCTTATCTTTTACAGCAGAGAGGGAGTTCTGAGTTCAGGTCCGCTTTAATAACAGGTTCATGTAACACAAAATAAGAATATATTTTGGTCAAAGTATGTTACCACTTACTGTTTATCACTCCTTTCCTAATGTGTAATGTTCTGCGAAAGAATGCCTAAATGGTGTCCAATGATGTATTCTCCAGTCTGCAGAAGAAATAGAAAAAATAAAACTGAATTTAGCAGTCAACAAACTGTATGACTATATCTTACTGCTACGTCAAGCTGATTCTTAAAAAGTGACAAAACAAGTACATTTCTGTATGCTTCAAAGTCTTAAAAACAAAGCTAAAATCAGCAATGCAAGTATACAGCATTATTGATCAAAGCCTCATTCTAAATGCATGAAAAAGAAAAGGGAACACCGCTCATCACACCAACAATTGTCACACCGGCCAGGAGCAGGACCATAGGCACACAAGCCGTATATACTTTGAAGAAGAAAAGGATCTGCCCAAATCGTCCATATAAAAGTCAGATTTTTATTTTAAAAAATGGTATACTGGACAGGCAAATCAGCTCACGCATATCGGAGCCTTACACTCGCTCCTACAGGAACACATACTTGTATATGCGTGGCCAGGGTGCAATGGAGGTTGACTTAGAACTCAACCTCCATCACAGGAAAAAAAAGTGAGCCGCGGCTGGGGAACCGAGGATCGTTCCAGGACTGCAATGGCACAGGTTGGCTGCAAGGGGCTGGCAGAAGCCCAAGGTAAGTGAAACTCTTATTTTTTTTAATCAGTTTTCAATTCCGCTTTAAGTATAAATAGACTATCACTTTAAAGCCCAACTTCAGGTACAACTTCCTTTAGTTCTCTAGAGAATGGAAAAGGATAAAGCATTGTTACCGTTGCCTGTGCTGGGAACAAGTTTCTACTCACCTCATCCCACTAAGAAAGGCATGAAAAGGGGGTGACTTATAACAAATGATGTTACCACAGTAAGGCGCCACTCATGCTTTCTTCCCCTCCCCTCTCAATGGGGTTTAAAGAAAAATTTGTCCTTTTTAGAAAATAAGGCGGAAGATAACTGCTGCATCAGTTCATAGCCATTGTACTCCTTAGCAATCTTCAGATGCCTGCTCATTCCCTCACCAACACTGTTGCCGTCTCCATTAACCGAGCTGCAATCATAGGAGGTTACCTAGGTAACAAAATAAACAGGAAGCACTATATATACAGACACCTAACAACAACCTATACTGTTAGGCCCCGTTCACACTTGCATTTTGCCATACAAACGGACCGGATCCTGATCGGATCCTGATCGGATCAGGATCTGATCCGGATCCGGATCCGGTCCGTTTGCATCAGGCATGCATCAGGCTGCCATCCGGATCCGTGGGCAAAAAATAGCGAAATTTAAATTAAAAAATGTTGGGGTCAGCAGAAGGTGCACCTGGTGCACCTGTAGAATCAGGTTCCTCCGCTGTAGGCCTCACCTCCACCTCCGACATACTGCCAAACAGCTCCAGCACGTCTGTCACTGCTGCTCCTCTCCAGACATGCTTGGCCCATGTGTCCCCATCCGAAATGGCCGCTTGGATACGCATAGGAAGTGGGGTATAACGTCAGGTGTTTGTAGGCAGTGTGCTCTGTGCCTTCCGTTTCCCATTGGTTCCTGTGTTCCGGTTGGTGCTGTCAGGCTCCGGTCCGGGTGCATGGGCCGGAGAGGCGGACCCAGTACGGAGCCGGACCCCGGTCCGGCTCCGTACTGTACGGAACGGACACGTGTGAACGTCCGCATAGCCTTTGCATTGCTATGCGGAACGTACGTTCCGTTTGTACAGTATACGGTCCGGATCCGGCCCGGCGAATCCGGACAGGGAACGCTAATGTGAACCGGCCCTAATAGGCTTACACCATATAAAGAACATATGTTAAAGTACTTATTACTATAAAAGCATACAATACACAATGTAAACAGGCGAACACCATAACGTGGCCAAACTATGCACATAAAGCCCGCAGAGCCATTTAATGAATGTAATATATCATACACAGTAGCTAAGATCATAATCTGATTACATTGTGGATTGTTTACTTTCAACTAATAAGTGCTTGTAACATATGCTCTTTATCTAGTGTAAACCTGCCATGAAGCTGGGTTACGTCTGTATATAAGGTTGCTTGCATATTTTGTTAGCTAGGTAACCTACTATGAGCGCTGCTCAGTTATTGGAGAGGGCCAAAGAGATCATACGGTTGGCTCCTGCACAGTGACACATCTTGATGTATCCTGAGGGGGGCACAGCTTTTGACAGCATAGGTAAAATTAGCAGTGCTCCTTATCAGGCTGCATCTGAAATGACTACCAACAGAGGCGTGCAGAGCCCCCTAGAGGCAAATAAACACCTTGTATTAAAAACAGATGCAAACTACCGTATTTTTCGGACTATAAGACGCACTTTTTCTCCCCCAAAAGTGGGGGGAAAAAGTCACTGCGTCTTATGGTCCGAATACAGGGAGTCCCCGACTTACAAACACCCGCCGATACGAACTGCCGCTGCGCCGCAATGTCGGGGACTCCCTGTGCAGTCCACTCTTTGTCCTCCTGTGTCCTCTTCTTGTCCCTGCCCCCCCGCAGTGTAATTAGCGGCCCCCGCTGTGTAGTTAATGTCAGCAGTGTATAACCCGATAATCCCCGCATCAGTACAATGACATTGCCCTGACCCCCCCGTAGTGTAATTAGCGGTATCAATATAATCCAATTAGGCGCCCGCTTTGTAGTTAGTGGCAGCCATGTATTACCTGATAGTCCGCATTAGCATATTTCATTGTCTCCCGCTGGCGCTGTGTAATTAGCAGCCATCCGATCCTAGAAGTCCGCGCTGCTCAGAGACTTTTCCTATGCGTCATTCGCCTCTAGTGCCGGCTTTTCATGTTGCGTCATTACAGGCGGCCGGCACTAGAGGGAAGAATGACGCATAGGAGAAGTCTCTGAGCAGCGCGGACTTCTAGGATCGGATGGCTGCTAATTACACAGCGCCAGCGGGAGACAATGAAATATGCTAATGCAGCGAATACACTGCGGGACTATCAGGTAATACATGGCTGCCACTAACTAGCGGGCGCCTAAATGGATTATATTGATACCGCTAATTACACTGCCGGGGGGGGGGGGGGCAATGTCATTGTACTGACGCTGGGATTATCGGGTTATACACTGCTGACGTTAACTACACAGCGGGGGCCGCTAATTACACTGCGGGGGGGGGGGGCGGAGACATGCAGAGGACACAGGGGGACCAGCAGAAGACACGGGGGCCAGCAGAGGACACGGGGGGGGGGGCCAGCAGAGGACACAGGGAGGGCCAGCAGAGGACACAGGGGGGGCCAGCAGAGGACACAGGGGGGACCAGCAGAGGACACAGGGGGGACCAGCAGAGGTCACAAGGGGGACCAGCAGCACAGGGGGGCCAGCAGAGGACACGGGGGGCCAGCAGAGGACACAGGGGGGACCAGCAGCACAAGGGGACAAGCAGAGGACACAGGGGGACCAGCAGAGGACACAGGGGGGGCCAGCAGAGGACACAGGGGGGGCCAGCAGCACAGGGGGACCAGCAGAGGACACAGGGGGGGCCAGCAGAGGACACAGGGGGGGCCAGCAGAGGACACAGGGGGGGCCAGCAGAGGACACAGGGGGACATGCAGAGGCCAGCAGAGGACACAGGGGGGACCAGCAGAGGACACAGGGGGGACCAGCAGAGGACACAGGGGGGACCAGCAGAGGACACAGGGGGACCAGCAGAGGACACAGGGGGACCAGCAAAGGACACAGGGGGACCAGCAGAGGACACAGGGGGACCAGCAGAGGACACAGGGGGACCAGCAGAGGACACAGGGGGACAAGCAGAGGACACAGGGGGACAAGCAGAGCACACAGGGGGACAAGCAGAGCACACAGGGGGACAAGCAGAGCAAACAGGGGGACAAACTGAGGAGGTCAAGGGGGACAGATGGGGACTCAGAAGTCACAAGGGGGATAAGAAGAGGACAAAGAGAGGTACAAGGGGGGGCACAAGAAGTACAAGAAGTCCATAATAATTGGGGTGAGAACATCCACAAGATGCCCCTGGACCATAGACGCACCAGGTTAAAAATATTTTTTTCCCCTGGTTTTTGCCTTCTAAATCTAGCTGCGTCTTATGGTCCGGAGCGTCTTATGGTCCGAAAAATACGGTATGCACTAAACCCTAAACTCAGATTTAAAAAAAATGCAAACTTGAAATAACAAAATGGGTACAGCTAGCCAAAAGTAAACTTAGTTGACATTGTAGCCGGGAGAGGATTAGCTGTTCTCTAGTTGTCAGTATTGAACACAACGCTTGGTGGTTACATTTGAAAATGTTCTCTGCACATCTTTACATGTATTTTGCAAATGAACAGGCTGTTTGGTCTCAAGTCAGCTCCTAGGTTTGATCATGTGACACTAGAGAGTTCTTTTGATTGGTGGCAATTTTGTACTGATATATTTATATGTAGATGTGGATCTTGCATGCTCACTTAGCTTCAGCAGCTAGACAAAGGGGAAGGGTGTCTCGAAACGGCAGTCTGTTGCTGCCTTGATTTTATAAATAACTTGTGCATGAACTGGAACAATTTGCAATAGTAAACTAAATGCATTGCAATATACATATCTACACTGAAAAGTATTTTTTTCTATAACGCTAATGTGGATTTTCATTTTGCATTAGCCTTGCTCTTCAGTAAGATGGCCTTACTTATCTATTCAACCAAAAAAACAAAAAAAACAAAACACATCCTGCCACAGCAAGCATATCATAGCAAGTGATGATGGAAAGTGAAAGATGTAGAGGGATTTACAGAAAACCAAAGTTCCCCTCACACAGTACCCACTTCAGGAGTGATATACAGAAATGATAAGAGTGAGGACTTGTTCACATTGTGTTCCGTTAGCGTTGGGCGGTTCTTGACACGCATTTTTTTTTTTTGATTCCTGACGCTTGGGTGGGCGATTCGTTTTTTGTGCCAATCGGTTTTCTAAGCAGTTCTTTAATTCACTACCTGATGCTAGTCAGGAAGTGAACTCTTTGATCCGGAAAATAATAAATACAATGTATTTATTCTTAACCACTTCCCATCCAGACCTTGTTTTCCCCTTATTGACCAGAGCAGTTTTGACACTTTATCGGTGTCCCTTTTTAATCAGCAATTACTTTATCTGTACTCGTGCCACTTAAATTATCTATATATCGTTTTTTTCAAGACAAACTAAGCTTTCATTGGGCGTATTTGGTACGAAGTAAAATGTTGCTCTCTATGCATTTTAATCGGAAAAAGTGGGACATTTTTAAAAAAATGCATTGTTTCTCAATTTTGACCAATTCCTGTTTGGAAATAAAAAGTGCGATTGACATAAAAACTGTGCCGCCAGTTAAAGTCGCCCCAGTATAGATATCCAGATGTGTCCCCAGTATCACCGCCTCCCCCAGTATAGTCAGATGTGTCCCCAATATCAGCCCCCCCTAGCATAGCCACATGTGTCCCCTGCGTGTGACAGCCCCAGAATAGATTGACAGACGCACCCCCAGGAATAGTGCTCCTCTTTATAGCCATATGTGTCCCCGGATCAGGATTAACCGCATTATAGCCAGATGTACCAACAGGATTAGTGCTGCCCCCCCATTATAGCCAAATGTGCCCCCAGTATATGATTACTGCCCCCCAGTTGCCCAGATGCACCAAATTAGTAAATCCCCCCCTCCCCTTAGTCAATTAGATGCCCCCCAACAAATATGTAACCCCCCCTTTTATTTATCCTACTCCCACCCCCAAGGATCGATAGCCAGATGCCCCCCCCCCCCCCCCCCATGAGGCAGCCCCCTCCGTGCAGAAATCCTAAAAAAAAATCCAACAGCAAGCAGCCTCACTCACCTACCTCGTTCCTTCGACTTTCCTGAAGCCCGATGCTCTGTTCTCCGCTCTGCAGTCAGCCGCATATTGCCGGTAACCCGGGGTCCCGGCTTGATGGCGTCATCAAGCCGGGACCCGGGTTTCCGGCAATATGCGTCTGAATGCAGAGCGGTGATCGGAGGATCAGGCTTCAGGATCGTCGCAGGAACGAGGTAGGTGAGTGAGGCTGCTTGCTGGATGATTTTTTTTACTATTTGTGCGCCGAGGGGGACAGATGAAGGATCGCTGCAGTTCACTACTGCAGCGATCATTCATGGGAGGGGGGTGGACTAATTGGCCAAAAGGGAACGTGTTCCCTTCCACCAATTAGTATTGCAGCTGACAGTGCCAGAGGGTACGCTCTGAAGCGCACCCGACCGTGCACAGCAGGGCTGCAGCCAGTTCAGTATATCTACGTCGCTGTGGCTTGGAGAGTGCCACAGCTGACGTAGATATACTGTAGTGGTGGGGAAAGTGGTTAAAAAGGGGAAACACAATCGCTGCACAAAGTGATTTTGTGAGCGGTTTGCATTTTTCCTATACCTTCCATTGAGGCGGAATCGCCCAAAAAATGGTCCACACACCGCTTTGCTAGCCATACAGCGCACGACCTGCACTGATATGAACCTTCTCATAGACATTCATTGTCCACGCAGTTGGGGGGAGTTTTTAAAAAGCACACGCGGGCGAAAAAAAAGCTGAAACCGCCTGCAGTGTGAACGAGCCCTAAAGCCTTGTGCACAGGCTAGATAATCCTCAATTGAGACGATTGTGGTGTGCAGTCTTTAGCTGAGAATATAGTGCAGAGTTCCCCAACCCTGTCCTCAAGGCCCACCAACAGTACATGTTTTGCAGGAAACCACAAACATGCACAGGTGAGGTAATTAGTGTCTCAGCAGAGCCGATTACCTACCTCTGTGGATTTCTACAAAACATGCACTGTTGGTGGGCCTTGATTTCAGGGTTGGGGAACACTGAAATGGCCCTATGCTGTCATTTAGCGACACACCATGGCAGAACTGCCTGTCGTCCCCTTCTGCCCTTCACACTCTGCAGTACATATAGCCAGAGCAGAGTGTGTATATATATATATATAGTGTTAAAATGCCTAAAACACTGTAATGTGCTATGTGCTTTACAGCCTTGCCACTGCTAATTCAGCTATACATGACGAGAAAGGCCAGTGAGAGGGTAAAGAATATTCCACATCCTCTCCTGATTGCTGGTTCGGACCAGTCTGCACAACAGTTTGATGGGTGGGAAGGTTTTGGCCTCAGTTTTGTGCACAGCCTCTACTATTACTACTCACTGAACTGAACTGAAAAACACTTCCCACTCAAAACGTGGGAAAGGTAACCTCTAGCTAATCTCTAAAATGGCACAAGTGTAGGTAAAGATGCAAAACAAATCCCTTTACTGTTTACAGGGTTCACAAAGATTTCACAGTTATATGCTCAATTAAGAATGTTATATAACAGGCTGTGCACACATTAATGCTTCATCGCTACGGTCTAATTACAGGCAAGAAAAAAAATGCAATACAGATATATGGCTTCTTAAAACAGAAGGTATTTGGGTACTTATCCGTTAGCCGGGCGCATCCGGCAGGTGGCGCTGTTGTATCGAATTTCAATGCGCTGGGTTGTATCTAATTCCATTCATACTTAGTTAATGTAGTACTGTGTGAATGGAAGCGCTGCAGGTGGCGCTAATTACATTGATACGTTGATAACAATACAGTGTTAATGGCAAGGAATACATTGGGCTTGATTCACAAAGCGGTGCAAAGTGTTTGCACGCCAGTGAAAAGCCCCTTATCACGCCTAAACTCACTTTAGGCGTGATAAGAAGAAACTCGCGCGAAGTTACCGCGCGTGCGCGCGCAGCACCCGACGCTTCGCGCGAAGCTCCCATTAAACCCTATGGGACTTTGCGCGCGCTCTTACGCGCGAACGCGCGTATGCGCGGTAACTTCGCGCGAAGAGCAGGAAAAAGCGGTGATAACTCAGTGGTGAAAAGGTCATCACGCCTAAAGTCTTTTAGGCGTGATAACTGGGTTATCACCGCTTTGTGAATCAAGCCCATTGTATTTGAAGTGGCCGGCACTGGCACTTAATGGAATTCAAATGAAGGCGGCGGCAATGTAACAGATGAAGCCGCCGCCTTCGTCTGTTCTTCTTCTCCCCCTTTGCCCTCTCTCAACTATACAACCCTGCCAGCTGGGGGGGGGGCACGCCTGTCCCCCCCACAGTCGTTCGTCGCAAGGAAACAAGCAGGATTCCCTGCCGCGACGAACGACTCTGGGGGGAGCCGCATGTCCCCGCAGGCTGCCAGCATTGTAGAAGCGAGAGGAGGGCAAAGGGGGAGAAGAAGAAGAAGAACAGACGAAGGTGGCGGCTTCATCTGTTACATTGCCGCCGCCTTCATTTGAATTCCATGTAAAAGTGCCAGCCACTTCAAATACAATGTATTCCTTGCCATTAACACTGTATTGTTATCAACGTATCAATGTAATTAGCGCCACCTGCGGCGCTTCCATTCACACAGTATTACGTTGAAGTATGAATGGAATTAGATACAACCCAGCGCATCGAAATTCGCTACAACAGCGCCACCTGCCGGATGCGCCCGGCTAACGGATAAGTACCGGTATTTGCAATTATTATGCATTATATGCCAATTATCCTTTTGTTGTCCATGAAAAACGAAACGCCTCCTGAAATGCACTGATGAGGATCCGAAACAGTCTGTATGCACGTTGGATTAGGCTCTGTAACATTAACAAGCGGACACATCATTGCATTCCATCAGTTCCGGAGGTGTATTCAGCTATAAAGGACAACTAAGGGACGGTTTGCATATTCAGCGGTGAAGCACTGTGAGACACCTCAGAGCTCACTCCAACCTGAATAATCCCAAATAAGTTCTGGTTTAAGAAGGCAAAATTCTGTTTTACATAACATTTTAGTAAGAGGGCTTATGCTGCATACACACTTGAGATAAAAGTCTGGAAAAGGCAACATCACAGACCAATGTTACCCACTTCCATGTAATATGAGAGCCATACCTACACAGTCTATTCTATGGAGCTGCACTCCCCATCAGATAAAATCTTTGCAAGATGCTGCACACAAAGATGCCCGTACACATTCAAAAGATCATTATCTGCAAAAGATCTCTTCCTGCAATAGATCCATTCCTGCAAAATGCATTCATAGTCTATGAGATCTGCAGATCATCATACACACCTTGTTTAACAGGCAATCATCTGCACATCATCTGCAGATCAGATCCACCAGGATGGATTTTCAGATCTGCAGATGATTGCCAGATATGCAGATGAAGTCTGTTAAACAAGGTGTGTATGAGGATCTGCAGATCTCATAGACTATGAATGCATTTTGCAGGAATGGATCTATTGCAGGAAGAGATATTTTGCAGAAAATGATCTTTTGAATGTGTACGGGCATCTTTGTGTGCAGCATCCTGCAAAGATTTTATCTGATGGGGAGTGCAGCTCCATAGAATAGACTGTGTAGAGTATGGCTCTCATACTACATGGAATGGGGTAAAATTGGTCTGTGATCTTGCCTTTTCCAAAGACTTTTATCTCAAGTGTGTATGCAGCATAACACACTTGATTCATGAAGGCTGGTGAGCAGTAGGAGCCAATACAATATGTTAGTGCACACCTTAAAGGTAATCTGTAACAAAAGAAACCCCCTGTGGGGATACTTACTTTGAGAGGGAGGAGTCTATGGATCCTAATGTGGCTTTCCCTGTTCTCTGTCCCGACAAGGATGTCTGCTGTGGCGCAGTAGCACCTGCAATATTTACTTTCCGCAGCTCCAGCGCAGGCTCAGCATCGGCGTTCCGATCGGGATCAGGCTATTTCCACCTGAGCCCAATAGGAAAGCCACTACTGCATCTGCGCCGGATCCCGGAAGATATTTACTTTACCTGTGTTCAGGAGCTGCCAGCGCTGGAACCGAGGGATAGAGCAGGACAGGGGAAGCCTCATTAGGATCTCCTCCCCCCCCTAATATAAGTATCCCACAGGGGATTTTTTTTTATTACAGATTTTCTTTAACTGAGAGGGATATAGACACTACCATATTTATTTCCTTTTAAACAATGCAGATTGCCTGGCTGTCCTGCTGAGTCTCTACCTCGAATACTTTTAGTCCTACACCCTGAACAAGCATGCCAATCAGGTGTTCTGCCTAAAGTCTAGCTGCATGCTTGTTAAAGGAGCGGGATTCACAAACTACTGCAGCCAACGAGATAATCAGATAACTGGTATTCAGTATAAAAACAAATAAATATAGCAGCCTCAATATCCCTTTCAGTTCAGGTGTACTTTAAACCTTGACTGGAGTTTTTAAAACAGGCGTGCATTTGCCACAACTATGTCATATCAAATCAATCACTAAAATAAACAAACAAAAGGTAGCTGTGCTGCTGGCATCTAAACACATTGGCAGTGAGAATTTTTATAATAAATCTGGGGACACCTGGATAGATTATAAAAAAACAAAAACTGCCCACTGCAGGTGATGCACACGATTACAGCCACCCAAATGCTACTTCACTCAAATGTATCCATCCTCACTATGATCTGATATAACACAGGTGGGAGCTGAAAATGTTTGCCAACTACTAGCAGACATTTGTTTCAGGGCCCGTTTCCACTAGCGCGGTGCGAATTCGTTGCGGAAAACGCAAAAATGAATTCGCATGCAGATGTGAATTCGGACGCGTTTGTATGTGAATGTACTGAGAATTCGCGTATGTTTTCGCGTATTTTTGTAAGTATGCAAATTTAACCATGTTAGTGCCTGTGTGTTTTTATATTGATTTTAGGAGAAAACGTACGCTAATTCGCATGGAAAATTCACATAGCGAAAAACGCATACAAATTTCCTATTAATTACATTGCATGCAAATCGCACAACACCTTGCGGTGTGCGAATTCTGATGGCTCTGCTGTGCAGATTTTTCCTGCACAGCAAACCGCACAGATTTCCTGACAAGTGGAAACAAGCCCATTTACTATCATTGGCTATGAGAATCTGCATGCAGAAAACGCATGCAGATTCGCTATAGTGGAAACGGGCCCTTATAACAATCTATTCCATGTTCCCTGGATCACAAAGGCTCTGCACTGCTCTCCAGCCTTAGTAGCAGAAAACACAAATCTTTCTGCTTTACACTGCGTCATGCCAGCCAGAAGTTAAGGCTTGCAACAAGGGTGCATTGTTCACTAATAACAGACTGAAAAGGAACATTAAAGTTGTAATTCTGTTTCTGGGAGTACAATCTAGGGGAAAGTTTTTCTAATGCTTTAGCCTGTAGATGAGGAAGGCATAGCTTAAAGCAACGTGCACACACAGCACATTGGTTTGCAAAGGATTGATCGATTTGTCAAGCGAACCACATCGTTGCACTGTTCCATGCAGTGCGACACTATAGCCCATTGACCATATACAGCTACCTGTCAAATCAATACTTTCAATTGATTGAATCCACTGAGAATCGTCCGGGAGACTCCATGTGTGTATGGGCACCTTTATATAGCTGTATTAGTATATTAATGTTCTGACCTCAATTACCATTACCTCAATCATTGTTCAAAATCAAAGCGGTCATTGTTTCTGCTTTGTTCCATACAGTAATTTAAAAGAAAAAAGTGTGCTGTTAAAACTGCAACTTTGACAGAATGATACAATGTTATAATAAAATCTATATAACTGAAAATAAAAATGAGACATTTTCTTTGCTACTAATGTTCTATTCCTTATCCGTACTAGACATACAACTCATATCATACGTGGTTTTTTCCCCGCTTTAGGTTTACTTTAAGTGTGAAAGTCCATTGACTAACATGGTTTCTCAGTGTGACCCCTGCCTAAGGCCACATACACACATCAGACCATAGTCTTTTGAAAATGAAAGATCACAGACCAATTTTACCCCCTTCCATGTAGTATGAGAGCCATACTCTACACAGTCTATTCTATGGAGCTGAACTCGCCATCAGAAAAAAATCTTTGCACGATGCTGCACACACAGATGCTGTACAGACACAAAAGATCAGTATCTGCAAAAGATCAGTTCCTGCAAAAGATCCGATCCTGCAAATTGCATTCATAGTCTAAGAGATCTGCAGACCATCATACACACCTTGTTCAACAGACATTCATCTGCAGATCAGACAATCATCTGCAGATCTGAAAATCCATCCTGGTGGATCTGATCTGCAGATGAATGTCAGTTAAACTAGGTGTGTATGATGATCTGCAGATATCATAGACTATGAATGCATTTTGCAGGAACAGATCTTTTGCAGGAACAGATCTTTTGCAGATACTGATCTTTTGAATGTGTACAGCAGGGCTGCCCAATAGGTCGATCGCGATCTACCGGTAGATCGCGACCGCCTGATTGGTAGATCGCGGCCTCCTGGCCGCATCCCATTGATTTTTGTGGCCAGCAGCTGTAGAACGCGGCCACTTGGCCGCGTCCTATCAGATTCTGCTGCTGGCCGCTGATGTGTCCAATCAGGAGAGGAGAGAGGCGCGACTGAGAGGCTAAGGGCGGCAGTGTCATGGCCCGCCGGAGCGCTCCCTCAGCCGCCTGGTGATGTGATCTCCGCCGTGAAGTTGGCTGCGCGCACGAGGTGTCATGGCTGCCCGCATCGCTGCTGCACATGGCCTGTATGGGGAGATGACAAGCCACAGTTGAAGGGAGGTAAGTGTGCCCGCCCTATACCTAGCTAACCTGTACTGAGGGGACCTATACCTAGCTAACCTGTACTGAGGGGACCTATGCCTAGCTGACCTGTACTGAGGGGACCTATGCCTAGCTGACCTGTACTGAGGGGACCTATGCCTAGCTGACCTGTACTGAGGGGACCTATGCCTAGCTGACCTGTACTCAGGGGACCTATTCCTAGCTGACCTGTACTGAAGGGACCTATGCCTAGCTAACCTGTACTGAAGGGACCTATGCCTAGCTAACCTGTACTGAAGGGACCTATGCCTAGCTAACCTGTACTGAAGGGACCTATGCCTAGCTAACCTGTACTGAAGGGACCTATGCCTAGCTAACCTGTACTGAAGGGACCTATGCCTAGCTAACCTGTACTGAAGGGACCTATGCCTAGCTAACCTGTACTGAGGGGACCTATACCTAGCTAACCTGTACTGAGGGGACCTATACCTAGCTAACCTGTACTGAGGGGACCTATACCTAGCTAACCTGTACTGAGGGGACCTATACCTAGCTAACCTGTACTGATGGGACCTATACCTAGCTAACCTGTACTGAGGGGACCTATGCCTAGCTGACCTGTACTCAGGGGACCTATGCCTAGCTGACCTGTACTGAAGGGACCTATGCCTAGCTAACCTGTACTGAAGGGACCTATGCCTAGCTAACCTGTACTGAAGGGACCTATGCCTAGCTAACCTGTACTGAAGGGACCTATGCCTAGCTAACCTGTACTGAAGGGACCTATGCCTAGCTAACCTGTACTGAAGGGACCTATGCCTAGCTAACCTGTACTGAAGGGACCTATGCCTAGCTAACCTGTACTGATGGGACCTATACCTAGCTAACCTGTACTGAGGGGACCTATGCCTAGCTAACCTGTACTGATGGGACCTATACCTAGCTAACCTGTACTGATGGGACCTATGCCTAGCTAACCTGTACTGAGGGGACCTATGCCTAACTACCTTTCGGGGGGGGGGGGGTGCATTGAAGGGAGGTAAGTGTGCCCGCCCTATACCTAGCTAACCTGTACTGAAGGGACCTATGCCTAGCTAACCTGTACTGAAGGGACCTATGCCTAGCTAACCTGTACTGAAGGGACCTATGCCTAGCTAACCTGTACTGAAGGGACCTATGCCTAGCTAACCTGTACTGAAGGGACCTATGCCTAGCTAACCTGTACTGAGGGGACCTATACCTAGCTAACCTGTACTGAGGGGACCTATACCTAGCTAACCTGTACTGAGGGGACCTATACCTAGCTAACCTGTACTGATGGGACCTATACCTAGCTAACCTGTACTGAGGGGACCTATGCCTAGCTGACCTGTACTCAGGGGACCTATGCCTAGCTGACCTGTACTGAAGGGACCTATGCCTAGCTAACCTGTACTGAAGGGACCTAAGCCTAGCTAACCTGTACTGATGGGACCTATACCTAGCTAACCTGTACTGAGGGGACCTATGCCTAGCTAACCTGTACTGATGGGACCTATACCTAGCTAACCTGTACTGATGGGACCTATGCCTAGCTAACCTGTACTGAGGGGACCTATGCCTAACTACCTTTCGGGGGGGGGTGCATTTAAAACGTTGGTAGATCTCCTGGCCTCGGCGAATTTTAAAGTAGCTCGCGAGCCGAAAAAGTGTGGGCACCCCTGGTGTACAGCATCTTTGTGTGCAGCATCTTGCAAAGATTTCTGTCCGATGGGGAGTTCAGCTCCATAGAATAAACTGTGTAGGTATGGCTCTCATACTACATGGAAGGGGGTAAAATTGGTCTGTGATCTTTCATTTTCCAAAGACTATGGTCTGATGGGTGTAGGAGCCTTAAGCCCTTGGTTTGCTTTACTACCAAATCTGGCTCTGGATTATCTACCCAGCATTTGTATAAATAGGGTCCTTAAAATACTAAATAACATTTTGTTGAGTGGTTAAGCTAAAAATATATTTAAAATTAAATTCACAGACTACCGCTTTTATCTGCAAATACAGAAAATGAAAACATGACTTCTCGGAAAATATTAAGTTAAATTACAACTGCACCAGCCTAAAAATGAACTTCCACATTTAAAAAAAAGAGGAACTTCCCTTTATGCAAATGCAATGTCTAGTACAACTGGATCTGCATGCTGAAATGTCTAGTACAACAGGATCTAGATGCTGAAAAGAAGCAACAAGCCAACTAGAGGTTGCATTACCTGGTTTATTCATTTCCCTGCATGCTGGAGCTGGTGTATTCAGGCCCACAAGTAATTTGAAAACTGGTAGAAACAAACTTGTATTTGCATGGAATTCCTGTCTGTGGAGAGAGGAATGCAAGTGTCAGTGACATCCGTTCTCAGTGCCTAGCTTCAGGCTACACATACACAATACAAGGAACTGATGAGAGATGAAAGTGTGGAAAAAACAGACCATGCTACTCATCTACATACTAACAGACCATGCTACTCATCTACATACTATCTCATTAGCTACCAAGTAAAAGGGAACATAAGTTACAAAATGCTACCATCAAAGCTACATTAGAAATTTTGTGAAATCTCCATACTACCCAGACTGATGCATTAAAGGCATGTAGTGTGATGGGCACTGACCACTTATTTTACAGCCCCTCTGTGCACACTTACCAAAAAACTTGAGATTTGTAATACTACTTTAAAATACGTGGTAAGCCCCCATAGTGTCAGTGGTAGATTGACTACCCACATACTGTAAAATAAGTGATAAGCCCCCATAGTGTCAGTGGTAGATTGACGACACACAGTGTTGCACTGTTCGATAGATTTTCAACAGATTTCAGGATGAAATCTATGGAAAATCTGTGTGCACTGTATGATGGGGGGGTTCAATCCCTTTCTAATCAGATTCAGATCAGAGAAGAACTGATTTGTTTGCCACATTGGGTGGCAATCGAAGTGTGTATGAGCACCTTTACTCACCTAGTGGGTGTTAAAGTGATCCCAAGGTGCAAATAAACTGGTGAGATAAACAATTATATGTATCCTACAACTCCTAAAAAGAACTTTAAGTACCCCAGGGTTTTATTTTATATTTAAGCATTTACAAAGTAGGTTGAATGTTTTATTGTCTCTAATCAGTGGCAGTCTATTAAGTTTTATTAAGTTTCCCAGAGAGAAAATATATGAACTATTGACCTTGTCCCATCCCACCCTGCCCTCAGAAGTTGTATTTTGCCAGCAAAACATTTATGGCTGTAATTTGCTTATCAGTAATGTTTACTATAATCCCAACAAAAACAGCCTGGTTATTAACATGTTTTGCACTGTACATACATGTTTATATATCATGTCACATGTCGTCTCGGGTACACTAAATCAAAGACATTTAGAACCCCGCCTGCATTTACTGTATTGGCTCCAACTCTTCCCATATCGTCCATGCTAGATTCTTCCAACCCATCTAACCAATGCATTATGTGCTGAAACCATACTGCTGTCCAAAGTACTGGACTAAGCATGTCTGAGTGGGGATGAATTTGAGCCAAACAATGAGAAGAACACAGCAAGTGGCATGCCCAGGACAAGATAAAGGTAAGTTTTCCATTTATTGGTACCAGTATACAGGTACCCACATACGGTTGACTGAAACAAACACCGCTGCCCAATCAAAAGGCTGTATTCGCCCTATGTATAGAACCAGCACTGCATTTTTGGTAACATACAGCAAACAGGACATAATGGGCCCTTTGTTTCAAATGGACCATTCACACTTGCCCTGTTGTCATGCACAAAGTGATGCTACAAACATGTTTAGAGGACAGTGAATGCATTGCTTTCATTAACCCCCTTGGCGTTATGATTCTTTCCGGATTTTAGGGTCTAAAAGCGGTGCAATTTTTTTTTTTAACACTGCAGTCGTCAAGTGGTTAAAATACAAATATGAGACTTCTATATTTTAATTGTTGCATTTCGAACTGTAATAACTGTTGTATAATTGTAAACTGTTCCACTTACCACCACAAACAGTAAATTACAGTTCAGATCGGAGATTCATCTGTTTGCCACATTGTAAGGCAATCTAATGCTGGGAATACACGGTTCGTTTCTGCCGTGCGTTTCTCCTCCCCATCATTTTTTCAGCTTGATTCTCTTATCTTCCGCTCGTTTTTCTTATCTTTTTCCATTCACATCTATCAGAAATCGAGCAGCGGAAGGATCAAAAGGGAGATCGGACATGTCGGAAATTATCTATTGAACGATCTAATCCCCTCAAAAACGAACCGTGTATTCCCAGCATAACTGTGTATGGTCACCCTTAAGAATCTTTTTAATCTGCTGCAAGACCCAATAGACCCATTTTGCTATCACAATGCTTTTCCACTGTCTTTCAGTAGTGAAAGGTTGTCTATGACTCCATGGTTGATAAGCACTACACTGGCACGCACTATGTTAAGAAGCACGCCTTACCATATTAGGGGACAAGTAATGCTACAGCACTGGCAGGGCCACTCAGTTGAGCACAGTACAATGCTTGGTACACACAATGAGATTTTCAGGCAGATCGATTATTTCCAACATGTCCGATCTGATTTATGATCAATTTTACAATTGATTTTCTATATAAGAAAACAGAAAATCGATAGGAAATCAGATTGGACATTTTGGAAATAATTGATCTGTCAGTAAATCTGCCAGAAAATCTCAATGTGTGTACCTAGCGTTAAGATTGTGGGCTGTTGGATCTGCCACCAGTGGCTGGCATGGGTACTTCCAGTGTGCTGGGTTTAAACAGCCACTGGTCTTCACCGGAGCTTCCTGCATACTGATGGGCAGTGGTCTACTTTGCTGCAAGTACTACTAGGTCCCGACCCCTCGGATTTCTTCACCAGTGACAGGGAGAACAGGTGATGCTGCAATGTGAAGATAAGACAAGACTGGCAGGTATCAAGCAAACTCCTGGCAACCGACTGAGGTCAGAGCAGGCAGAGATGATCAGGAGGCAATGTCAGGGAAGCAGGCTCACACCAGAAATGCACAGTAATAGATAGACAGGCCAGGTCCCAACAAGCATCAAGAATGAATGGAATGTGAAGTACAGTACTGGAGCTAAATTAAACTAACAGCACAATGTACTGTCAGGGAAGGGATTTTACAGTCCATGGTATGTAATTTGGTAATTAACCTTATATACACAACTGAATGAAGAGGTTCACATTGAGTCATTGCGCACCGTGTAAAAACAGGATCGCAGTGCAAGGTAAAAGTCACATTGCAAGTGCCAATCGGTGCATACAGTAAAGCATATAGTTAATGAAAAGTATGCTTCACTGCAACTGTAATAGCACACGTTATCCGGTACTGCACAGCATGCCTTATGCTATAAATGGCTCACTCAGCAAGACCACCACGCTGCAAATGTGCTAATGTAAACATGCCATTACAATATAATAAGATGCCTGTGACCCTGTGTCTGTGCGTTTAGGCCAGCGCGCATACACGGCACATGGGCAGACTTTAGACAGCATAGGAGGACGATTGCATGGGGTGGGCTTGGGTGTTTTGTTGTGCGTGCATGCGTAGTAGGCGGGTACATGTAGCGGCTGTGCGCATGAGCGCTGGCCGGGCGGGCGATGTTGCATTGGCGGAGGCGACGGGGGACGGGGGACGGGGGGGGGGGGGGGTGTTAGGAAATTGTGAGGGGTAGTTAGAATACAATTGTATTGTGTGTGTGGCATGCGATTATTCTGTCCAACACGCTGCACCACTACACCCTATAGTGAACCTAGCTTAAGGCTGCTTCCACACAGGGACGTTACAGGCGCACGTTAGTGCAGCCTGTAACGCTCCCCCAACGCACAGCAATGTAACACAAGTGGGCTGTTCACACTGCCCACGTTGCGTTACATGTAACGCTGCACGTTGTAGTGAAAGTGCAGCATGCTGCACTTTAGCCGCGTTAGACTGTTTGGACATGCTCAGTGGTGGGCGGAGAGGAGGCGGCGAGATGCCGCTACAGTAGCCGCGCACATGGCTACTTAATAAGCACTGCACTGGCAACCGCTGATTGGCCGGCGGGACCACGTGATGCGGAGTGTCAATCAGCGCCACTCTGGGAGACCTTATACGGATAGAGCCGCCTAACGCGGCTCACTCTACCATCCTCTCCCGCACCACCATGCGTTGCGTCAGGGGCACGTTATGCGACCATAACGCCCCCCTAAAACGCAACGTCTTGGTGTGTAAGTAGCCTAAACGTTGCGTGTGAAACCACTTGTGTGATATACACGAGGAGCCATAGACATAACAGAATGGGATGGGATTGGGAATGGGATTCCTGGGGATCACTTTTTCACAATTCACTTTTTCTCCTGCGTTTTGACCTAGGAGATAATTTTTCATCTTCTGTTTAAAATAACTTTTCAGCATTTTGTGGCTAAAAAAAAAAAGTACCAAACAGTAGGTGAAAAAATATCATCAAAGTTATTTTAAGTATTTTCTTGCTTGCTGGTATTTTAAAAAACAATTTATTGATAAGATGTAAAAATATCACCTAGGAAAAAACTCTGGAAGACAAGGAGCCATATGCATTTCACATTTTCTCCTAAGACTTTTTGCACCCAGCTTTAGAGGCGGCAGTTCTGTCAAAATACTTATTACACTACCATCCCAAAATGTAACTATGAAGTGCTTTTCCTCAGACCTCAACCTATGTTTGCAACAAAAGCAACCACTTACTGCCAGGCAGTTTTTTATGTAAGAGATCAAAAACTAAAGGATTAAAAAACAAAAAAAAAACAAATTGCACTTGTTATCCCTTATCCAATTGCAAAGTTCAACATGAGTCAAATTAGACTGTGCCCACTTTAAAGCGGAATGAAACCCAGCATTTCTACTTTGCTCTAATAGATTATTTACAGCATATTATATACAACCAGTATTTTTTTTTTACTAGAACTGCATTCAAAGGGTTCCGAACTTTACATAATGTTATCTTGTGTTTAATTGTATCAAGTGAGAAATGTAAACAAAGCCTTCTCTCACACAAAGTCAGACAAGCATAAATGCTTTCTGATGCTTTCTGATTAAGTTAGAGGATGAATAAAGCAGTTATAAATAAAATTCAAAGTCAGCTCTCAGGGCCCGTTTCTACTATCGCGAATTTGCATGTGCTTACCGCATGCGAATTTGCATAGCCAATACAAGTGGATGGGACTGTTTCCACTTGTCAGGATTTCTTTGCATTTTTCTGTGCAGAAAAAATCTGCACGGCAGAGCCATCAGAATTCACATACCGCTATGCAAATCGCATACAATGCATTTAACAGGGAATTCGCATGCGGTATTGGTATGCGAATTTTCATGCGAATTCGCATACGATTTTGGATGGAATCAATGGAAAAGCACACAGGCACTGCCATGGTTAAATTCGCATACATCGTCATCCAAGCAAAATCGTATGCAAATTCGCATGAAAATTCGCACATAACCGCATGCGAAATTTTTACCACGGCGATTCCCACCGCACAAGTGGAAATGGGCCCTCAGAGTAAAATATGTGTACTTTAGGAATGTATAATTTCTAAATGAATAATAATACTTATGCACAAAAGCAAATATGCTAACTGTATGGCATATAAAAAGTAGGAAAACGTGTTTTTATTGAATATTATGTCAGGGTTTCATACCGCTTTAAGGGCACGTTCACATCTAGAGCGTTTGAGCTTTTCTCAAAATTTTCAAAAATCGCCCACAAAACGCTTGTACAATGATTCTCAATGAGTAGGTTCATATCTGCGCTTTTAGTCCGCTTTGTGCTCTGCAAAGCGGTGCCTGTACCATTATTGGGGTGATTTTGCTGGAATGTATAGGAAGAGGGCTAAACGCTCACAAAATCGATTTAGCGGCGATTGCGTTTTTAAGAATAAATGCATTGTATTTATTCTTTTCCAGGTCAAAGAGTTCACTTCCGGACTGACATCAGGAAGTGAAAAAACTGATTCCCTCTGCAAACGCGTTTTGCACAAAATCATACCGCGCAGTGGAGCGTCGGGAGGGGGAAAAATAAAAACGCGCAAAAAAAAAAAAAATCAAAAATCATTGCCGTCAGCAATTTCGATTTTAGATGTGAAAAAGGCCTAAAGGGATATAAAAAAAAACACAACAACAAAAAAAAAAATTGTATAAAAACAACTATTATAGTTTTCTTTATAACTTGAATTCTAGGAAAACATAAATTAAATAGCACTACAAGCTTCTAGTAGCAGAGACACACGACATCTGTTATACTAGCTTCCCATAACATTAGCATCAGCAGGCAGATTGCTAGTGGGAGTTTTTACACGTGATCCAAAAAGAACTGTGTTGCCTGACAGAGCTATCACTCCATAGATGTACAGGGGTCGGCTTAGCAGAGTGACAAGAGGAGCAGGCTGCAGATGGAAAGCAAGCCCAGAAATTAATTAGTTAAAACATTTAAGGCCCGGGACCAACTGGCAGCTCAAGTGGCATTACACACATAGCATTGCATTAGCAAGAGCTTTTCACTACACAAATGCTTAGAAAAGCGCTGCTGGTGGGTCCCAGGCCTAACGCTGGTTAGAAATATCACAGAACACGGCTATAAATCATTCCTGTAGAAATTAATAAAATGCACATGAGTTTAGCTCTTGTGCATTTCTCAGTTTCGTTTGCAAGCGAAGACGAAATGCACACCCAGTCGAGGTATCAGTGGATGTGCCAAGGCTGCTCGATCACCAGACGAAAAGATCAATAGAAAAGATAAAGCCGGCACCATCCAATGCTCTTTTACGTTGTTTATTTAATCAGACTGGCATAATATACACAACGTTTCGGAGCGATAAGTTGCTCCTTTGTCAAACTATGACAGTCACTGCTGGCTTCATCTTTTCTATTTCTCAGTTTCAATGGAACTGAGCTCTGGACTCCGGACAATACTTATAATTTTAAATAAAGGAAGTGAGAGGGATATGGAGGCTGCCATATTTATTTCCTTTTTAAACGTGAACCCGAAAAAGAAACTCAATTCAGGTGAGATACATACTTATGTAGAAGGTTCTGGATGCTGTAGAGCCTTACCAATCCTCTGTGCGTACCGTTGTTTCAGTACCATCCCTTGCCTGCATCTTTGGTACGCCTTAGGGCCCGTTTCCACTATCGCGAATCTGCACGCGTTTCCTGCATGCAGATTCGCACAGCCAATACAAGTGGATGGGCCTGTTTCCACTTGTCAGTTTTCCTGAGCGTTTTTCTGTGCAGGATTTTTCTGCACGGCACAGCCCTCAGAATTCGCCTGCGTGTGGAAGGCATGTGAATCACCGCTAATGTATTTAATAGGGAAATCGCCTGCGGCTTTGGTATGCGAATTTTCATGCGAATTCGCATGGAAATCAATGGAAAAGCACACCGGCACTGCCATGGTTAAATTCGCATACAGCGTCATCCATGCGAATTTTCATGCAAATTTGCACGAAAATTCGCATACAACTGCATGCGAAATTCGCATCCGTATGCGAATTTTTCCCGTGGCGATTCGCACCGCACAAGTGGAAACGGGCCCTTAGGCAGCTTTCAGAAGTACTTGTGCCCCTAGTAGCACAAGTAGTTTTGAAGATATAAACATCCGCACTGCTCATGCATGAGTCCAAGCTCACCCTTCACCCTTATATAGGGTTAAGACTTCCCCTCGTGTTCCTCGTGTTTCCTGTATCTGCGCATTTTGTGTCACTGGTTGTCCTGATTGTACAGTGTGTTGAACTGCTCATGTATCTATTCTACCCATTACTGCAAGTTTTTGTATGTTGTACAATGCTATGGAAGACGTTAGTGCTAAGTATATAAAGAAATAATAATAAAGGTGCAGCTGCCCTATCGGCCTGTAGATGGCACAGACCTGTGCAAAAACACACAAGCTGTACTGGCAAAAGAGCCAGGGGCAACAACAACAGCTACATAAGTTAATAAGGTATACCTAGGGCAGTCAAGACCAGAGATTAGCTCTGACGTCAATCTATGACAATATTGCTCACTACAGGGACATTTAAAACCTAATAAATCCACATGTACATACATTTTAAAGCTACAATCCTTTATACCATATACACTATTCAACTATACACACACCAAAATACCTTGCATTATAAACAGGCTACTCTCGGATACTCTGATACCGCATGCATGTTATTTACTCAGTGGACTAAACTATAGGACTTTCTGCTTACACCAAGAGACAGTGAACAGCATATGGCATCAAGATGAGTTTAAAAGATACCAGGTGGCAGACTTCCATAAGCACGTAATCTAACCACTGTAATAGCAAATTGTGACTAAAGAACCCACAACGCGTTCCACAATACACATCTGTCAGCAATGATGAAGATGGAGAAAAAGAAAAACACAAACACTCACACTGAAAGCTAGAAAAAGGAGACCAAAATATTAAAGTGGACCTAGTCCCAGCTCAAAGGATTATAAGGCAGCAGAAGAACAGCCTCCTTCTCCACAACTTGCCTTAGTCCTTTCCTGTTGAGGGCCCCTCATTGCTTGCTTGGGTCTCGGTATGTGGGCAGGATTTCATTACACACTGCACAGACTAGGTTCTGGGTACTTCCACCTTACCCCCTACACTAATCAAGAAGCTAAGTGTGACATCACATGGGTGTGTGGGGCTAGCTAATAAAAGGGGTCACATGATGAGGGAAGGGACCAGAATGACTGGTAAGTGGTTCCAATTATGTATGGGGGACTTACATGCAACTGTAGATGCTAGTGGTGGTATGGCACTTAAAGTGGACCCAAACTCTTGCACAGCACAAAATGAAAAGTCTTAATTCCACATATTCACTGCTCTGTGTTTGTTTAGTATGTGTCTAATTAGTTCTTAGCAGCAAAAATACTTCAGGGGTGTTTTAGGATTTCCATAAATTGTAATGAAGATTTTTTTTACCATAAAGTTATCATGCTGTGGTTAATCTTCTACAGCAGAGAGGAACATCTGAGTTTAGTTCCACTTTAACACATTGCCATGCAAATAAACCAAAATGTACGTGGGTGACAACTTCCCATCAAAGCTTACATGGTGCAGTTTGTAAATCTGTAGGTCACCGTGTGGCATCTATGAACCTCTAACACTTGTGTGGATATCCAGACTGTAGCAAAAAAAAAAAAAAAAAAAAAAACTTTTCAGCCACCCAAACTCCCCCATCAGGTGTACAAAGTGCACCCCCCCCCCTCCACCCACAACTCTCACCCACTCTTCCATCTGTGTCAGGATGAACTGAGTGATGTTCATCGGGATGTAAAGCAGGTGGCGATGAAGGAGCATGAACTGTTATGCTTGCTCACCTCTGCGGTCTGTAGCCACATAACCAGGAAGTGCTCTTTCTGCAGCGTCCCTGCAGTTAAACGGAATCTGAAGTGACAATAAACTTATTATATAATGATTTGTATGTGTAGTGCAGCTAAGAAATAGAACATTAGAAGCACCGATATGTGTCTCATATTGTTTCCAGTACAGGGAGAATTAAGAAACTTCAGTTATCTATGCAAAAGAGCTGCTCTGAGTTCTCCGTCCCAACTTGGGACGGTTACAGTGCTGTTTTCTGAATAACTTCTCTCAACCTGTCTCTCACGGGTTTCTTGTTTGTTTGAGATTTGACTGCAAGAAAGTTCAGTCATTAGCTCAACTCTGTTTCATAGTTGAAAATACAGTCTATAAAGATACCAGTGCGCACTCCACAGTGATCAATATCTGAAAAGAAAGCACAAAGCTCCCATAGCGTAATACTGTAACTGTAACTAATAAAAAGGTCAACAGCACACAGTGACCATAGCATCCAAATCCTCAATTAATCAGACGGACTCACCAGATAGTTGCAATCTCATACACCAGGTGGATCTAGCGCTTAGGCTGCCATCCAACCAGTAAGGATAACCCAGGAATGATTCCACCGATAAAAATGTATTCCAGCAAGCATCCACAAGGATCCATAAAAAATAAGGTGCACAACACGTTAGATCTCCGGGGCACTGTGCACATTAGATCTCCGCAGAGCCAGTACGCGTTGACGTCATTACACTTGAGGAATAGAGCGCTCATGTAGTTTGTATGCTAGATACATGGGCTTGATTGTGACTAGATAGTTTTAGTGTCTGAAATCAGATGGGAGCTTTGTGCTTTCTTTTCAGATATTGATCACTGTGGAGTGCGCACTGGTATCTTTATAGACTGTATTTTATCCTGGAATCTTATCTACATGCAAATTCACTATCAGTTGCTGATACCGGACTCTTTATGCAGTTGGCGCAGTATATCTGAATGTCTGATATGTATTGCACTGTCGACATTTAGATTTTAGTGATTTTTCTACAGTAAAAAAAAAAAAAAAGAGAAAATTCTTCTTAGCATGTCCCATGTTAACTGTGACTATTTTGAAGCCAATCCTGATGTCATTTCCTCCCTTACTCTCCTTTGCCTGATTGTGTATACATTTGTATACATTCCCCGCCCTCCACTATAGTAAGTACATTGTCTCAGCATGGCCAATATTGGCCAATTTGAGAGGAACAGAGATGTGGGAGGGGAAAAAGGGAGGGAAAGAGGCTTCAACCAATCAGGCTGTATTAGTTAAATCTGAGGGGAAAGTAGAGAAGCACAAAAGGACAACCCAGCATGCCCTGCAACTTCCTTAATGTGCACCAAATTTTGTGTGTACCAAATAAGAGTCAGGTAAACTGGGGAAAGATCATTTATCAACAAGAAAAGTAATAGTGATTTTAACTTTTGGATTGCCTGGTTAGCATCCTTATTAGGCCTCTTGCAGACTGCAACTGATTCCGATTTAGATTCCGCTTTTTAATCAGTTTTTACATCCGATTCAGATTCTGATTTGCAGTTTGCTCCCTGCACATAATTGATTTTTTATTTTATGCCTGACAGTTACACTTTAAGGAACTACAAGTCCCACAATGCATTTGCCTTTATGAATTATGACTGTAGCTGTCAGATTTGTGCAATGGATTGTGGGACTTTTAGTTTCTTAACTGCTGGAGAGCCAAGTTTGCTTATCACTGTCCTATGTAATAATCACCCACATAAGATGGTATGGGGCTAAAAACACACTAGGCAGAAAGGCGAGCATGGCGGAAAATGCTAGCGATTTTGCCGTTAATGAAAGTCTTTGGGAGGCATGTAAAAACACATATATATCGCAGTGTTCTTCCCAGAAATTTTTCCAGCTGGGTGGCATGAAAAAGTAGCCGGGGGGAGGGGGCGGTGTGAAGGGAGAGGGGCACGACAGGGGAAAGCAGGGACAGCGCTTCTCTGTGCAACTCTGCTTACAGCATAGCAGGAGGATGAGGCGGTGAGCTGATGACAGCCGGGTGCTCACCAAAATTAGCCGGGTGGAGCATCCGGCAAAAAGAGCTTGAGGAGGACACTGTATTGTGCATTTTCGAAATTGCACAACTTGCTCCATAATGCACATAATGTATCTCAATGGAGATGCAGAGCAATGTGTGTATTTTACTCCATTGATCGATCGAACATATTGAAAAAACGCAAACGCGTACAATAATACGCAAAAAAAAAAAAATAGGCACAGTGTAGTAAACTCATGGTTTTCGGCACTGCCTAGTGTGCTTACAACCTGAGAGTCAGGGCTGTGTAGTTGGTACAAAAGTCATCCGACTCCGACTCCTCAGTTTATGAAACCACTGACTCAAGGTACATAAAATTGCTCTGACTCCTCGACTCCGACTCCTTAGTCTAATTTTTTACAAAGGCTATGGATTTGGTACAAAAATCATCCGACTCGACTCCTCAGTTTATTGAAACCACCGACTTCGACTCCAGGTACCCAAAATTGGTCCGACTCCACAGCCCTGTTGGGAGTAGCTGGAGGTGGGCAGCATCTAATTTCTCCCTGTGAGCACTATTCACCTGACCCTTCACCCTCTTCAGAGAGATTAACTCTTTGTGGCCAGCACTGCAGCACAACCACTAAGTAGTTTGTTTCTGGTTAACTCCACCAGGTAACTATATTAACTGCAAGAAGCACAGGCATGCAAAGCAAAAAGAAAAAAAAAACCTGCATTGCTGATTAACGCAAATTTTCTAACAACATTCATTAAAAAATTAGAGTCTGAACTAGGACTCTAAAAAGAGACCAACCGCCTACTTAAAAGATGCATGCATCTCTAGGATTAATGTGGTTCTTCTGGTTTAGCAGATTCAGGAAAAAAAAACACATTTCAAAAATATTTTTTTTCATATCTTCAAAAGCGATTTCCAGTTTTGTTTCCTCAACAATACAGCAGCTGTATTTATACAGACAACAGAGACACAGAATCCTTTTTTTTTTTTTTTTTTTTTTTTTACAATTTATCAAGCCTAAACTAGAAAACCTCTTCTATTCCCCATGAATTACGACAGGGGTGCACACATACAGGCAAAACCTAAGCGTGGGGTTTACTTAGTATAGTAACTACCGGTACTTAAGTTAGTTTGTTGAACACTGGAAAATACATGCCTAACCTGGACTAGATTATATATATATATATATATATATATATATATATATATATAATATATATATATATATATATATATATATATATATATATATATATATATATATATATATATATATATATATATATATATATATATATATATATATATATAAAAAACAGCTACCAGGTGGTAAAATGTTGCTTCAGATTTAGGAGCAATTCTTGGTTTGCTGAAGCTGGTAAAATATACTGATTCAGATTCCCAATAAAAATGAATACTGTAAATACCATATACACTTGAAAATAATCCAAATTTGAATATAAACCAAGCCCCTCATTTTTACTTAAGAATTTTCTTTTTTACACCTTTGTCCTTCAGTTAAACAATTAGGGTCAGTTCAGACGGGTGACACTCGTTGCTTAAAGAGGAACTCCAGTGAAAATAATGTAATAAAAAAGTGCTTCATTTTTACAATAATTGTGTATAAATAATTTAGTCAGTGTTTGCCCATTGTAAAATATTTTAAATTCCTGATTTATATTCTAACATTTATTACATGGTGACATTTTTACTGCTGGCAAGTGATGTAGCTGCTGCTTGCTGTTTTGGCAGTTGGAAACAGCTGTAAACAGTTATTTCCCACAATGCAGCAGGGTTCAGACAGGAAATTGCTAAGAGTACGTACTCAAAATTTATGTGTGGGAGGGGTTTCACCACAATATCAGTCATACAGCGCCCCCTGATGGTCTGTTTGTGAAAAGGAATAGATTTCTCATGTAAAAGGGGGTATCAGCTACTGATTGGGATAAAGTTCAATTCTTGGTCGGAGTTTCTCTTTAAAGAGGATCTGTAACCTCAAAAAATCCCCTGGGGGGTACTCACCTCGGGTGGGGGAAGCCTCAGGATCCTAATGAGGCTTTCCACGCCGTCCTCTGTCCCACGGGGGTCTTACTGCAGCCCTCCGTGCAGCGGTGACGCAATATTTACCTTCCCGGCTCCTGTGCAGGCGCTCTGACGGCTGTCGGCTCCGAACTACACGGAAATACCCGATCGCCGTCGGGTCTGCTCTACTGCGCAGGCGCAAGTTTCCGGCGCCTGCGCAGTAGAGCGGACCCGACTGAGATCGGGTATTTCCGTGTAGTTCGGAGCGGAAAGAAGCCACAGCGCCCCCGCTGGAGCCAGCAAAGGTAAATATTGAACTGACAGTCGGCACAGTCGCCGGCTGTTCAGAGGGCTGCAGCGAGACCCCCGTGGGACAGAGGACGGCGTGGGAAGCCTCATTAGGATCCGGAGGCTTCCCCCACCCGAGGTGAGTACCCCCCAGGGGATCTTTTTGAGGTTACAGAGTCTCTTTAAAGGGAACCTAAACTGAGAATGACACAGATTTTTCCTTTTAAAATAATACCAGTTGCCCGACTCTCCTGCTGATCCTTTGTCTCTAATACGTTTAGCCACAGCCCCTCAACAAGCATGCAGATCAGTAGCTCTGACTGAAGTCAGACTGGACTAGCTGCATGCTTGTTTCAGGTGTGGGATTCAGCCAAAGAGAACAGCAGGACTGCCAAGCAACTGGTATAGTTTTAGGCTGCTTCCACACAGGGACGTTACAGGCGCACGTTAGTGCAGCCTGTAACGCTGCCCCAACGCACAGCAATGTAACACAAGTGGGCTGTTCACACTGCCCACGTTGCGTTACATGCAGCGCTACACGTTGTAGTGAAGGTGCAGCATGCTTTGCGTTCTAGTGGCTTTAGCCGCATTAGACTGTTTGCAGATGCTCAGTGAAGGCAGAGAGGAGGCGAGGCGATATCGCTACAGTAGCCGCGCCCATGGCTACTTAATATGCACTGCACTGGCGGCCGCTGATTGGCCGGCGGGACCACGTGATGCGGAGTGTCTCGCTCCGCATCACGTGGTCCCGCCGGCCAATCAGCGCCACCCTGGGAGACCTTATGCGGATAGAGCCGCCTAACGCGGCTCACTCTACCGTCCTCTCCCGCACCACCATGCGTTGCGTTGCGTTAGGGGCACGTTATGCGACCATAACGTCCCCTAAAACGCAACGACTTGGTGTGTAAGTAGCCTAAAGGGAAACACCCATATCCCTCTCAGTTAAGGTTCCCTTTAAGTGCAGTCCATTCAACTGAATGGACAGTGCTAGTATGACTGTTTATTCATGTTTGTGCAAATGCCGCTTTCCGATCCCGATTTTACCCATGATTTTAGGCGATCCAGGAAGCTACATGCAGCTTCCAGGATAACTAAGTGCAACGGCACTGTGTCCCTCTGCTGGGGTTAAAACAATGCACACAGGGCAGCAACATCGGAAGCATCCCAATTATTTTCTACAAGCATGCAAAAAAGCGTTTGACAGACACTGCAGGGCGCCTGTCTGAACCGGATCCAAGGCAACGGAATGTCTGTAATTAAATGAAAATGCCAGAATGGCACAAATGTAGCCTTTAGGGTAGGAACACACTAGGCAGAAACGCCAGCTTTACGGAAAATGCAGCGAAAACGCACAAAATGCAAGTCAATTGGCTGCATTAATAATTGTATATTTATATTGCATTCTGCAATGTGAGTTTTTAAAAACGCTGGTCTTGCTACATATTTTTCCAAAACACATCTGAAACGCACATAATGAAAGTCAATGGTGACGCAGAGGTATTGGGTTTTAGTGCGGTTTTTAATGCAGTTAAAAAAAAAAAAGTTTGATAATGTATTCTCACTTCCTGTTGACTTCCTAGTGATTTTCATTTAAATACATAAAAAGACACATACAAAACGCATATGCGATTTATACATGAGAACCGCAAACGCATTAAAACGCAAGAATGCACATGCAAATGCACTAAAAACGCACAAACGCATATACAGCAAAACGCTACCTTTCCCCCACTGCCTAGTGTGTTCAACTTTAGACTCAAGCTTTCACAATCTATGGTTCTACAAAGTACCCCGACGATTGACGCAGGCAGTGATGACATACCGTAACTCAAAGTTTCGTGCTTGCAATCAAAAATATAATTATCATAGTATTCTGATTAGAAAATGTATAACTTAACTCCTATATCAACATACACAGTATGTTTCATAAGTAAGTGAGATAAACGTTAAAGGTTTGGATTGCAGACTCTACTCGCTGGTGATTACACCACAGGTCTGAACAGCTTTGTGATGGACAACCTAACAGAGCACTTGTGTTGTAAACCGACAGATGACACCTAATCTACATCTAAGGTCACCTAGCCAGCCCACTCTGTCTAGCACTTGGTGACAGCTTTTCCTGTACAGCGTACAAAATAAGAACGACATAATAAAAACATACTTCCCTAATTTCATGATCTATGTGAATCTTTCATCCATTTGCCATGCACAGAAATAATCCATCAAATACAGAATGAAATCCCACATGAGGTAAAAACCTTAGTTAATCGTCGGGAAGTTTTTCGGCAAATTACAGAACTATTACCGCATGTGTGAAAATGTTAACATTCAGAAAGTCTTAAACACCAAATTTTACACACCCTTTATTTTTTACTGAACGAGTCTTAGCCACTTAATGACATGCTGACTTATAAAACCGTCCTGCTAGAGCCTCTTAATGGGTCCAGGACGTTTTTTATAAGTCAGACAGTGCTGTTGCCACTGTGCGCGTGCACATGCGCATGTGCATGTGCGTGCTCCCGCACGTGCACATGAAAATAGTGAGAAAAAAAACCACCAAAGAAAAAAATACACCTTTATTTCCAAATAATATATTGTCACCATACTTTGTACTAGGGACATAATTAAAATCTTGTGATGACCAGGACAAAGAGGCAGATAAATGTGTGGTTTTAACCACTTGAGGACCGCGGGCTTTACCCCCCTTAAGGACCAGACACTTTTTTTCCATTCAGACCACTGCAGCTTTCACGGTTTATTGCTCGCTCATACAACCTACCACCTAAATGAATTTTGGCTCCTTTTCTTGTCACTAATAAAGCTTTCTTTTGGTGCTATTTGATTGCTGCTGCGATTTTTACTTTTTATTATATTCATCAAAAGAGACATGAATTTTGTCTAAAAAAATGATTTTTTTTTAACCTTCTGTGCTGACATTTTTCAAATAAAGTAAAATTTCTGTATACATGCAGCACGAAAAATGTGGACAAACATGTTTTTGATTAAAAAGAACCCATTCAGCCTATATTTATTGGTTTGGGTAAAAGTTATAGCGTTTACAAACTATGGTGCAAAAAGTGAATTTTCCCATTTTCAAGCATCTCTGACTTTTCTGACCACCTGACATGTTTCATGAGGGGCTAGAATTCCAGGATAGTATAAATACCCCCCAAATGACCCCATTTTGGAAAGAAGACATCCCAAAGTATTCACTCAGAGGCATAGTGAGTTCATAGAAAATATTATTTTTTGTCACAAGGTAGCGGAAAATGACAGTTTGTGACAAGAAAAAAAAAAAAAAGAAAAAGTTTCCATTTCTGCTAACTTGTGACAAAAGAAAAAAAATGAAATCTGCTACGGACTCACCATGCCCCTCTCTGAATACCTAGAAGTGTCTACTTTCCAAAATTGGGTCATTTGTGGGGTGTGTTTACTGTCCTCGCATTTTGGGGGGTGCTAATTTGTAAGCACCCCTGTAAAGCCTAAAGGTGCTCATTGGACTTTGGGCCCCTTAGCGCAGTTAGGCTGCAAAAAAGTGCCACACATGTGGTATTGCCGTACTCAGGAGAAGTAGTATAATGTGGTTTGAGGTGTATTTTTACACATACCCATGCTGGGTGGGAGAAATAGCTCTGTAAATGACAATTGTTTGATTTTTGTTTTTTTTTACTCACAATTGTCCATTTACAGAGAGATTTCTCCCACCCAGCAGGGGTATGTGTAAAAATACACCCCAAAACACATTATACTACTTCTCCTGAGTACGGCGATACCACATGTGTGGCACTTTTTTGCACCCTAACTGCGCTAAGGGGCCCAAAGTCCAATGAGTACCTTTAGGATTTCACAGGTAATTTTTGTTTCAAGACTACTCCTCATGGTTTAGGGCCCCTTAAATGCCAGGGCAGTATAGGAACCCCACTAATGACCTCATTTTAGAAAGAAGACACCCCAAGGTATTCTGTTAGGAGAATAGCGAGTTCATAGAAGATTTTATTTTTTGTCGCAAGTTAGCGGAAATTGATTTTAATTGTTTTTTTTCACAAAGTGTCATTTTCCGCTAATTTGTGACAAAAAAATCTTCTATGAACTCACCATACTCCTAACGGAATACCTTTGGGTGTCTTCTTTCTAGAATGGGGTCATTTGTGGGGTTCCTATACTGCCCTGGCATTTTAGGGGCCCTAAACCGTGAGGAGTAGTCTTGAAACCAAATGTCGCAAAATGACCTGTGAAATCCTAAAGGTACTCATTGGACTTTGGGCCCCTTAGCGCACTTAGGGTGTAAAAAAGTGCCACACGTGGTACCGCCGTACTCAGGAGAAGTAGTATAATGTGTTTTGGGGTGTATTTTTACACATACCCATGCTGGGTGGGAGAAATATCTCTGTAAATGACAATTGTTTGATTTTTTTACATACAATTGTCCATTTACAGAGATATTTCTCCCACTCAGCATGGCGATACCACATGTGTAATACTTTTTTGCAGCCTAGGTGCGCTAAGGGGCCCTATTCACAGGTCATTTTGAGGCATTTGTTTTCTAGACTACTCCTCATGGTTTAGGGCCCCTAAAATGCCAGGGCAGTATAGGAACCCCACAAGTGACCCCATTTTAGAAAGAAGACACCCCAAGGTATTCCGTTAGGTGTATGGCGAGTTCATAGAAGATTTTATTTTTTTGTCACAAGTTAGTGAAAAATGACACTTTGTGAAAAAGAACAATAAAAATCAATTTCCGCTAACTTTTGACAAAAAATAAAATCTTCTATGAACTCGTCATACACCTAACAGAATACCTTGGGGTGTCTTTTTTCTAAAATGGGGTCACTTGTGGGGTTCCTATACCGCCCTAGCATTTTACGGGCCCAAAACCCTGAGTAGTCTGGAAACCAAATGTCTCAAAATGACTGTTCAGGGGTATAAGCACCTGCAAATTTTGATGACAGGTGGTCTATGAGGGGGCGAATTTTGTGGAACCGGTCATAAGCAGGGTGGCCTTTTAGATGACAGGTTGTATTGGGCCTGATTTGATGGATAGGAGTGCTAGGGGGGTGACAGGAGGTGATTGATGGGTGTCTCAGGGGGTGGTTAGAGGGGAAAATAGATGCAATCAATGCACTGGGCAGGTGATCGGAAGGGGGTCTGAGGGGGATCTGAGGGTTTGGCCAAGTGATCAGGAGCCCACACGGGGCAAATTAGGGCCTGATCTGATGGGTAGGTGTGCTAGGGGGTGACAGGAGGTGATTGATGGGTGTCTCAAGGTGTGATTAGAGGGGGGAATAGATGCAAGTAATGCACTGGCGATGTGATCAGGGGGGGTCTGAGGGCGTTCTGAGGGTGTGGGCGGGTGATTGAGTGCCCTAGGGGCAGATAGGGGTCTAATCTGATGGGTAGCAGTGACAGGGGGTGATAGATGGGTAATTAGTGGGTGTTTAGGGTAGAGAACAGATGTAAACCATGCACTTGGGAGGTGATCTGACGTCGGATCTGCGGGCGATCTATTGGTGTGGGTGATCAGATTGCCCGCAAGGGGCAGGTTAGGGTCTGATTGATGGGTGGCAGTGACAGGTGATTGACAGGTGATCAGTGGGTTATTACAGGGAAGAACAGATGTAAATAATGCACTGGCGAATTGATAAGGGGGGGTCTGAGGGCAATCTGAGCGTGTAGGCGGGCAATTGGGTGCCCCCAAGGGGCAGATTAGGGTCTGATCTGATGGGTAACAGTGACAGGTAGTGATAGGGGGTGATTGATGGGTAATTAGTGGGTGTTTAGGGTAGAGAACAGATGTAAACACTGCACTTGGGAGGTGATCTGACGTCGGATCTGCGGGCGATCTATTGGTGTGGGTGGGTGATCAGATTGCTCGCAAGGGGCAGGTTAAGGGCTGATTGATGGGTGGCAGTGACAGGGGGTGATTGATGGGTGATTGAAAGGTGATCAGGGGGATAGATGCATACAGTACACAGGGGGGGGGGGTGGGGGGAGATCTGGGGGGGGGTGATCAGGAGGGAGCAGGGGGAAGTTTAGGGCATTAAAAAAAAAATAGCGTTTACAGATAGTGACAGGGAGTGATTGATGGGTGATTAGGGGGGTGATTGGGTGCAAACAGTGGTCTGGAGGTGGGCAGGGGGGGGGGGGTCTGAGGGGTGCTGTGGGCGATCAGGGGGCAGGAGGGGGGGAAATCAGGGTGCTTGGGTGCAGACTAGGGTGGCTGCAGCCTGCCCTGGTGGTCCCTCGGACACTGGGACCACCAGGGCAGGAGGCAGCCTGTATAATACACTTTGTATACATTACAAAGTGTATTATACACTTTGTATGCGGCGATCCAGGTGCTAGTAACCCGCCGGCGCTTCCTAACGGCCGGCGGGTTACAGCGCGCGGGGGGCGGAGCCAGTCGCCGGTGGCTGATCGCGTCACGAATGACGCGATCGCTCCGCCCATGCCCGTACAAGGACCGCCGCCTCTGTGCATGCGGCGGTCCTTGCAGGATCCACTTGCCGGCTGCCTCTGTGCAGTGGGCGGTCGGCAAGTGGTTAATGCACAGTAGCAGTGTTTATATTAAAACTATAGGGGATGAAATTGGAGAAATAGTGTATTTTTTCATGTTTTCCTTGTAGTTCCTTTTAAAATGCATAGAAAATAAAGTAATTACTGGAAACAAATATCAACCCCAAAAAGCCCAATTGGTGGTGAAAAAAACAAGATATAGATAATTTCATTGTGATTAAGCTATTGGCAAATGAAAGGGATGAGCACTGAAAGGTGAAAATCGCTCTTGTCCGTTAGGGTAAAAACTGCCTTGGGGTGAAATGGTGAAGGGGCCCATACACTGGTCGATTTCAGCCATCTATAGAATCAATCGATCGATTAGAAATAGATTCTATCAAATTCCCCATTCGATCGATTTGCGGCAGATTTTGATCGATTTCGATCTGGCAGCAGATCGATGGCCCATAGAGTTGCATTGGATCTAATGGTCCAATAATGCATTTAGATCGATTTCTAATAGATTTCATTCTGAAATCTATTGGAAACCTGTTCCTAGTGTGTGGCACACATCAGATAGATTCCTGTCAGATTGGACTTGACAAGCATCTGACAGAAATCTATCTGATGGTCAAATCTGCTGCAAGTCTATAAAGGTAGCCATACACTGGTCGATTTGCCATTAGATCGACCAGCTGACAGATCCCTATCTGATCAAATCTGATCAGAGAGGGATCGTATGGCTGCCTTTACTGCAAACAGATTGTGAATCGATTTCAGCCTGAAACCGATCACAATCTGTGGAGCCGCCGCTGCCGCCTGTCCCCCCCGCGCATACATTACCTGACGCTGGCTCCCGGGCATCTTCTCCGCATCTTCTCCACGCTGCACCCGCTCCATCCCGGCGCCCTCTATTTGAACTTCCTGGTCACTGCAGTGACAGGAAGCGCCGGGATGGAGCGGGTGCAGCGCGGAGAAGATGCGGAGAAGACGCCCGGGAGCCAGCGTCAGGTAATGTATACCTGATCGGATGCCGCTAGCGACGCGCTCCCTACCCGCGGGCGATCGAGGGTAATTTCCCGCACGGCGCAATCGACGGACTGATCCGATTTCGGGAGGAAATCGGATTGGCGGGTGCGTTTAGCGCTAACGATTGGCAGCAGATTCGATCCCAGGATCAAATCTGCTGTCTAAACGGCCGCGAATCGGGCCAGTGTATGGCCACCTTAAGTGTATGGCCACCTTTAGTGAATTTAAGCCAATGCAGTATAACTTTTTCTCTTTGTGAAGCAAATGGCATGTTGACTACAGTGCCACTCCAGCTGATACGTATGTCAAGTGGCTTCAGGATGGAAACACACTAGGAAGTGCGGGAAACGCAGCACTTTGCTGCGCATGCGCTTGTGCATTTTTAGACCATGCGTTTTTCTTGCGTTGTGTGTGTTTTAATGCGTTTGCAGTTCGCATATATAAATCGCATATGTGTTTTGTATGCTTTTTTTCATGTGTTTTATGCAAATCCCTAGGAAGTCAACAGGAAGTGGAAATACATGAAACTTGTTTTTTGTTTTGTTTATTTTTAAAAACGCATATTAAAGCACATACAAAACGCAATACCTCTGCCTCACCATTGACTTTTATTATGCGCGTTTTTGATTTGTTTTTTGTTTTTTTTAATACAACAAAACCAAACGGGAGGAGGAGTGATCACCCCCTTTTACAACTAGTTGGCACTGTAACGCTGAAACGATCTCCTGGATCCTGATCACATGTCATATAGTGATCGAATGTGATTGGGACCCAGAAGTCATGTCTGAAGTTCAGAGCCGCAGGTGGAGAAAAATAAGCTGTCCGGAACAGGTAACTATAACAGCTCTCTGCCGCCCGTTCATTTGTCTGCACTAGGCAGCCAAACGAGATTTGCCGGCGGAGGTATAGAGTGCACAGCAGCAGGTTAAATGACCTTAAAGGATACCTGAGGTGACATGTGACATAATGAGATGACATGATGCCTAGCACACAAATAACTAGACTGTGTTCCATTTTTTTTTCTTTCTCTGCCTGGGAGAGTATGTAAGTGGCTGACAGGAAGTGACTACAGTGTGATCCTCACTGATAAGAAATTCCAACTATAAAACACTTTCCTAGCAGAAAATGGCTTCTGAGAGCAGGAAAGAAATAAAAAGGGTCAATAGTTCATAGATTTTAGCTCTGGCATACTTCAATGAATGTGTCGTTGAACAAAAATAATAACAGTTAAAACTTAAAAAGTAGATTTAAACATAAAATAAAACTGTGCAATTTCTGAAAATCAATTTTAGGAGAAGGAAGATAGATACAATTGTTCATTTCATTTGTTTATTTATTTTCGACATGGGTGTCCTTTAAGTTAAAAAAGGATCCAGCACTGAGCTAAAGTAAAAAAGCTGCCATTTATAGGCAGAGAACTGCTGTTTGGTGCAAATGTTCATACACTGCATTCCCTAAGCTCTGCGCATGCAGAATCCCGTGACCCGCTTTGCATATACCCCTGGCCCCGGGTACAAAGCAATAGCTGGCAACACACACCAATTCACATAGAAGCTGTGGCATGATAGTGGCCAGGTAGGACTGACGGCACAGCAGGATCGTGGCCAGGTGAGACTGACAAATGGAGATCCTATGTAATCCTACAAGCTTGGATTTATTAAAAGGACAACTACAGTATAATCTCATTATAATAAACTCTGTTATAGTAAACATTCTGGTATAGTAAACCACCTCTCCAGGTCCCACCCAATCTCCATTATAAGTCTATGGGGGCAACTCCTGGTATAGTAAACCTTGATGTAATAAAACGTATGTTATAGTAAACATCTTTTTTGGACCTCTACGTGACACTGACTCTGGCGGTCCATGCATCATATATCAGTGCGATACCCATGGTCTGCTGCCCTCTTCAGGATGGTTGCAGGTGAGTTGATGCCTGATAACATTTGTAAGACAAGAAGAATGGCCCCAGCACTGGATATACAGTACTGCACAAATAAGCAGCCTGGGGAAAATGAGGAATAAAGTTAACGTAAACAAAAGAGGATGTAGCATTAACACTTCCACTTTGTAATCACCAATAAAGTCACAAAAAAAGTCACAGTTCTCCCATGGGATAGTACGTACTCCTGGTTAACTCTTCCCTTGTTATTGATGATGCTCCTGCTAGCCAGTGGAGCACAACCAGGGTATTTTCACGTGTGGTGCAGACCAGAGAAGGCCCACTTGCTACAAAACTATCAGTAGGGCTGCCAGGCAACTGGTATTGCTTAAAAGGAAATAAACATGGCAGCCTCCATATACCTCTCGCTTCAGTTGTCCTTTTAGGTATACTTCATCTTGTAGTCCACCAAATGTGAGGGTGCTTGTACTGTTCCTCCAATGGGAGGACAGAGTTGGTCTTTTGCAAGGCATGCTTGGCCATTTCTAGGACAATTTCTAATATAGTAAACTACTTGTCCTGGTCCCTTGGAGTTTACTATAACGAGATTATACCTTATTGCAAAAAAAAAAAAAAAAAAAAAATACATGTGTATATGTACACTTAGAAAATGTATGTTTGTCCCAGAGCAAAATTCACTATAAATTACTTTTTTCCTAAGTCACGATCACTTACAGAAGTTTGTAAAAATCTGACACGTTTTGAGCTAGTCCCTCTCCTCACGGGGGTTTCCCAGGATCTTTATTTTCAAAAGCACATACTAAATGGCAACTGCTCAGTCCAACTGCCTAAAAAGTGTGCAAATGAGTAGGGAAGCTGTCCAACATCTTTGTAAGGTTCCTTTCCAGGGATTACTTTTGTAAATGAAAACAATCCCCCATGAGGAGATGGACTAGTCCTATTGTAAGCGACAGCAACATAGGAAAAAAGTATTGTATCGTGCATTTTACTCTGGGAGAAATGTACTTCTCATAATTTTTTGTGTTAGTGGTCCTTTAAAATGGTCTGCTGTTAGGTGAGAGGTTACAGTCCTTGCCAATTTCACAATGAAACATGATGTGTATTCCAGGATGACTAGTCATCAGTGTTTGTGGGAACAGTCACACACATACAAATACAGCAAGAACATATGTAAACAAATCCAAAATACCCCAGTTACATTACTAGTGATGGATAAATGAATAAATCATTCACAAGGTATATGCACACAGCTAAAGGTTAACTAGTAATTTACTTATATTGCACTTCAACCCAGGAAAGAGTCAAATCTTGCCAACATTTCTCTGTCAGGGCAATTTTGTTGTGACACTCCCTTCATTATACATTACCAGAAAAAAATATCCCATCTCTATATCAAAATACAAGATATCAGGTGGATAGCTATAAAGAAAGTCAATAGCAGTTTTTCTGACACTTCTTCACCAGTATTTGAAGCAATGGCAAACAGATCACAGATACCGTATATACTCGCATATAAGCCGACCCGCATATAAGCCGACCCCCCAACTTTTACCTAAAAAACCAAGGAAAAATGATTGACCCCCATATAAGCCGGGGGTAGGAAATGCTGGATTGGTGCAGGCCGCGTGATCCCCCCAGTGTGTCCCAGTATAGCTAGTATAGTGCCCAGTATGGGTAGGTAGTGCCTCAGTATAGCTAGTATAGTGCCCAGTATGGGTAGGTAGTGCCCCAGTATAGCTAGTAAAGTGCCCAGTATAGCGCCCAGTATAGCTAGTATAGTGCCCCTGTATTGGTAGGTAGTGCCCCAGTATTGGTAGGTAGTGCCCCAGTAGAGCTAGTAAAGTGCCCAGTATAGCAAGTATAGTGCCCAGTTTAGCCAGTATAGTGATCCCCCGTCCGCCCGCCCGTAGCTCCCTCCGCGGCCGCCGCTGCTATTACCTCTTCAGCCGGCGGCCGCTTCCTCTACTGCGGGTGCCCCTCTCGCTCTGCTCGCCGTGTATCACAGCAGCGCGCCCGGCGCTGCTGCTGTGACGAGGCAGGAGAGAGCGGTTCCCCTGCTCTCTGCAGTAGAGGAAGCGGCCGCCGGCTGAAGAGGTAATAGCAGCGGCGGCCGCGGAGGGAGGGAGCGAGCGGGAGGGAACGAGCGGGCGGGGGGCGCCGCGGACCACCACAATAGAGACTCGCATACAAGCCGACCCCCCAACTTTTGACCCCCTTTTTGGGGGTCAAAAATTTGGCTTGTATGCGAGTATATACGGTACAAATCAACATAACATTCTGCATATTATTGTGCATTTATATAGCCCTGGCAGAGATTCTCATCTCATGTCCCAATGAGATGTACACTGTCCTGGTGCTGAAATTAGCTCAGCAATGCAACTGTATGTCTAGGTCATTATGAAGAATTCAGAGGCCAGTTTCTCACAATCTGAACACTCTTACCACACCAAATGGGCAGTTTAGTGGGTGCCTGCTGTATGTAACCTGTTGGGTGTAATTTCTGAATCTGGAATGAAACCCAAGCAAACCAGGGGAGAGGGTGCAACCTATCATTTCTACTTACAGGTAGCCCCACCGACTTACGAATGACCATAAAATGTAAAATACTTGATACTGTGGGGAAAAAAAAACATTTTTTCTTTGAATTTTTTTACATTGATTTTCTCTAGAACTACAAGGTCTTTTTGAAGATCTTGTAGTTCTTGAGAAAATCAATTTAAAAAAATTCAAAGTAGCAAAAAAGTTTCTGTACATCTGGAAATATGCCTGAAGAAGGGGACTAGATCCCAGAAAGCTTGCATAATTTGACTCTATCAGTTAGCCATTAAATGGTATTATTTTTTTCAAAACGTTGTTTTTTCTACCTATATAAAAAATTCAAAGAAAAAAATGTTTTAAAGGATACCCAAGGTGACATGTGACATGATGAGATAGACATGTGTATGTACAGTGCCTAGCACACAAATAACTATGCTGTGTTCCTTTTTTCTTTCTCTGCCTGAAAGAGTTAAATATCAGGTATGTAAGTTGCTGACTCAGTCCTGACTCACTCAGACAGGAAGTGACTACAGTGTGACCCTCACTGATAAGAAATTCCAACAATAAAATACTTTCCTAGTAGAAAATGGCTTCTGAGAGCAAGAAAAAGGTAAAGAGGGGAATTACTTATCAGAGAGGGCTACGCTGTAGTCACTTTCTGTCTGAGTCAGGACTAAGTCAGCCACTTACATAACTGATATTTAGTTAAAGGGAAGGTCCAAGAAAAATAAAAAAAATGAGTTTCACTTACCTGGGGCTTGTACCAGCCCCATGCAGCCATCCTGTGCCCTCGTAGTCACTCACTGCTGCTCCAGTCCCCCGCTGGCAGCTTGCCGACCTCGGAGGTCGGCGGGACGCACTGCGCACATTTTTACGCATTCCAACTAGTGCAGGAACATTAACACATAAATTTTTACGCGTTAGTGGTTCAATGCGTACATTTTTACGCATTAAACCATTAATGCGTAAAAATGTGTGTGTTAATGTTCCTGCACTAGCGGGAATGCGTAAAAATGTACGCAATGTGGCCCGCCGACCTCTAAGGTCGGCATGCTGCCAGCGGGGGACTGGAAAAGCAGTAAGTGACTATGAGGGCACAGGATGGCTGCATGGGGCTGGTAGAAGCCCCATGTAAGTTAAACTCATTTTTCTATTTTGCTTGGACCTTCCCTTTAAGAAAGGGTGGGGGAAAGTCTGCGAGTCCCTAAACACATGCTGCAATTGAATGGTTAATCGCACAGGCATACACCGCCTCTGCTAGACTGAAAAATGCATGCCCTGCATCCTAGACAAGTGCTAACATTTATTAAACTAGGAGGAACTTTAGCTTCCAATATGGTTTGCATGCAAAGTATAAATGATATTTAACTCTTTCAGGCAGAGAAAGAAAAAAAAGGAACACAGCACAGTTATTTGTGTGCTAGGCACTGTACATACACGTCTATCTGATCATGTCACATGTCACCTCGGGTATCCTTTAAACTCAGTAAAATGTCAATTTGCTGTGGGCAAAGGGGGACATGTGGCACAGTAGGGGACAGAGAGGGACACTGAAGGCACAGGGGAACCGAGGTGACACAGAGGGGTACACTAAAGGCACTGGGGGGAAAGAGGTGACACTGGAGGTACAGGGGATATAAAGGATATACAGGGGACACAGATGGCACAGTGTTTTCTTTAAGAACGGATTCACTAATCATAAAAAGTGATCTTGTAGCAAAAGGTATATTGAGGTTGCAATTATTATTTCTTTTTAAACATTGCATATTGTCTGACTTTGTTTTCCCAAACCTCTGCTGCCAATACTTTAAGCCCCTGACACAAAACAATTATGCAGATCGGGTGATCTGACTTATGTTTGAAAACATTGGCTTGCTTGTTTGATGTTCGATTCACACTCTCCTGAAGCTAAACACAATGCAGCCAGGCAGTTGGCATTATTTAAAAAGAAATTAGTAAGGCAGCTTCCATATCCCTTCCACTACAGGGTCACTTTAACTTTGTCCAGTTACCGACAGGGGGATTTATGAGCATGGAGGCATAATTTTACTGCAGCAGTAAGTACAGCTTTAATTGCAGTAATCGGACAAAATGGCTCCATTGACTTTCATTGACTTAGCAGTCTCTTGCAGTAAAAAGTTTACTGCAATTCCATAGTGTAAACTGGGCCTAAAGCTTTGATTTGGGAGTAACACTATAAATGAAAATAGCATCAATAATGGGACCCTTAAAATAATTTGCTGCACCACTTTAGCGGCAATCACTGAAAACAAATGATTACACTCAAATGAAACTTCTACACTTGTCAAAAGCCAGTTTAACCACTTAATGACAAGCCACCATAGAAAAAAATACACCTTTATTTCCAAATACTATATTGTCAACATACTTTGTACTAGGGACATAATTAAAATCTTGTGATAACCAGAACAAATAGGCATATAAAACGTGTGGGTTTTATGCACAGTAGCAGTGTTTATATTAAAACTATAGGGGACGAAATTGGAGAAATAGTGTATTTTTTCATTTTTTCCCCCTTTAAAATGCATAGACAAAGTAATTACTGAAAACAAATATCAACCCCAAAAAACCCAATCGGTGGTGAAAAAAACAAGATATAGATCATTTCATTGTGATCAGTAGTGATTAAGCTATTGGCAAATGAAAGGGATGAGCACTGAAAGGTGAAAATCGCTCGTCCGTTAGGGTAAAAACCGCTTTGGGGTGAAGTGGTTAAAGGACACATAAAGTGAGAGGGATGTGGAGGTTTCCATATTTATGGCAGAGGAAGAGGATCAGCAGAATAGCCAGGCAATTTGCATTATTTAACCTCTTGACCGTAGGCTTACACCCACCTTGTCACCAGGCTATATTTTACAATTTAAGCCACTGGAGGTTTAAGACCTCGCTGCAGGGCCATACAACTCAGCACACAAGTTATTCCCCCACCGCCTTTTCTGCCCACCAACAGAGCTTTCTGTTGGTGGGCTCTGATCCCTGCTGGGATGTTTGCTTATTTTTTAGTATATTTATTTTTTTGTAATAAATACACATACTTTTATTTTTATTTTTTTATCCCTCCCTCCCTCCCCCCGCCAGCCAATGAGCGCGATTGGCTGCCATAGGCATCAGCTTCTCTGCCTCCCAGGGGGACATCTGTGTCACACAACTGTCCCCAGTACAGCGCTGCCGTAGATCGATAGACCGTAGACGGCGGTTTTGCCATCTAACAGTCTCACAGCGGGCGCTGGGAGGCTGATGGCGGAGCTCCGTCATTCAAGCGGAGCTGCTCACGTGATCTCATGCAAAACCCCGCCCCAGGACGTCAATTGGCGTTAGGTGGTCCTGGGGCTGCCGCCGCATTCACGCCCATCGGCGTGACGCAGCCATTAGGTAATTAAAAATAAATATGGCAGCCTCCATATTCCTGTCACTTTAGGTGTCCTGCATCCACAAGTAGGACCGGCACCACTCCAGCAAAGCAGTATTTAAAGCTCTTTTATTCAATCACAGCATGGCTTGGCAATGACAGACGCTGTATCGGGCTATGCCCTTTCTCAAATTGCAGCAGCCTAAACAAAACACAGTGCACATGTCCTTAAATATCCGACCCCCAATTAAAACACCAATCGGTGTCCTGCTGGTGATTAGACACAAATTAGGGGGAATTAAACAGACTAAAATCAGAACCACTTTCAGGATAGCCCAGCATTTGCTCTTAGCCATGCTTAGGTGTTAGCTGTGTTTTCGGTCATCCTCCTGTTGCAGGATTCATGACCTGTAACTGAGACAGCTTTCTAACACTGGGATGTACATTTTGCTGAAAAACGTCTTGAGACTTCATGGTTCCCTGCCCAGGATCCATACACCCCCTGCAAGATGAAACAGCACCCCCAAAGCATTATTGAGCATCCTCCATATTTCACAGTATAGTATAGTGTTCTTTTTGCACCGTAGCCACCGATATTTAGTGTGAAACTGGCCTGAGGCAGGGATCACACTTGAGTCTGATGAAATTGGCTGCGGTTTTCCGCGGACAACTTTTTTTTCTGCACAATTCAGGCAACAGGAATCACACACACGGTGTGCCATAAAAACGCAACAAAGCCACCAGAACACTGAAAAATGCATTTGTAGCACTTGGCTGTGAATATCTATAGGAAAGCACCTCATGTCAAAACTCATGCGGTTACCACAAGTGTGATCCCTGCCAGGCTCTATAGGGCTTGTTTCAGACGGATGTCTGAACCAACCACCCATAGCAGCCCAGCGTCTAGTTGAAGATGCTTTTCTGCAAGTTTGCAGAAAATCATTTGTCCGCTTTTGGCGGTACTTCCTTGTGCATATTGAGAGAAGCGTAGCAGTAAATGATCTTAGAAGCAACCTAAGGTGTCCCACGGCGGTCTCGCTGTGCCCCCCGAACAGCAGGGATGTAATTATTTACCTTCCTGGCTCCAGCGTAGGCGCAGTATCAGCTCTCCGTTCTGAGATAGGAGGAAATAGCTGATCGCGGTCGGTCCGCTCTACTGAGCAGGCGCAAGTCCCCTGCGCCTGCGTAGTAGAGCAGACCCAACAGAGATCAGCTATTTCCTCCTATCTCCGTGCTAAGAGCCGCAACAGCACCCCCGCTGGAGCCAGGGAAGGTAAATAAATCAGCGCTTCTCAGGCTTGTTGAGGGAGGATTCCGGGACGCGGAAGAGCCAGCACTGGACTGCCTGCAGCTACAAGGATGGGGGAAGCCTCATTGGGACCCTGAGGCTTCCCCCTCCCGTGTTGAGTACAAAACAGGGGATTTTTTTTTGTTACAGAGTCTCTTTAAGGCTGACCAAAACCAAACATTTTTTTTAATTCAAAATATTTAGTTGCACCACTCTGACACATACAAAGAAAAATAAACACTCCTTCAAGCCTATGAGCATTTCAGTGCATGCTTTTCACCCTTCTCTTTTCATAACTAGGGTTATACAGGTGGCAGCCATTACTTCTGAGCTTAGTAGGAGGTTTTAGATCATTGGGGTGTTTGTCATCAGCTACCCTCCTCACAGGGGCGTCATCTATGTAAATCTCACACAAGCTGAGATCACCTCCCCTGTGACATCAGTAGCAGCTTGTGTTTTGTTTCTGTTTTTTATCTCCTCCACCAGTCTTCCAGATTCTGTCCCGGCAATATGAAAGGAAGGGAGGGGTTCCTCCAATAAATGTAAAATATTTTATATTTGTCATCATGCAGCTGAAAAAAGGCTGCTATTTATTATAAGCTAGAAAATAGATTTTATTTCTGAAATCTGGTATTTTTAATTTGGGTCCACTTTAAGGAGAACTCTAAGGTGTGTTTAAATAAAAAGTAGCTGCCTACTTTTTATATATGTTATTGTTGTTTATGTGTGAATACTGTTTTTCTCTTGCTTATATAATGCAGATTGATTAAAACAGTGTTTATGTTTATGAAAACACTGTGTAATTGTGGAGTAACATAAATAAACTGCTCACACCATGCTGATGAGCTGCCTTGCTCAGAATTAGAGATGCTCATTATGACCATCTACATCTTCGTAGCTACCCGTAATCAAAATTCAAATGAATTTCGACTGTCTGTGGCCGACGGGGGGGTTACCTTACCCAGGCGCTCACGTGCTCCATTCGTGTCCCACGTCACTCCCTTGCTTCCTTCTTCTGGGTTGAAGAACGCATCGGAGTGACGTGGAACGCAAATGGAGTGCATCGGTGCCTGGGTAAGTTAACACGCCCCCCCCCCCTCCCCTCTCGGCCGTGGGCAGCCTGAAATTTCAATTATGAGTAGCTGCAAGGATGTAGCTACTCATAATGAGTACTGCTACTCAGAACTGGTTTTGTGTCACAGGTTAGTGCAGTGTATATTGCTGTCAGACATTCCTAGGAAAAAGCACAAGGCCCACAATTTCAGCAACGCATACAGTGTGTGATAAGAAAGGACATTAGTAGTTCACAGACTACACTGCTGCTTGCATTTTTGGCCAAACACAGCACTGGTCCATTCATTGACAGAGAATGGGATCAGCAACCCAACAGAGGGCAACGCTGATGATGTGCGTTGCATTATAAAAGTATGGCCACCAGCTTTGCATGTGAACAAAGCCTAGGTAAGTTGGCCAGCTGTGTTTTAAAACATTTGCAGCTGAAAACCTCAAATGTAATTTCAGTGGGCCATTTTACACTGGAAATTGCAAAAACACAGCAATGTGATTCTCTCTACTTATGCTTTACTGGATTGCAAGAAAATCTCACAGCACCATGATTTGCCCTGAAGTGTTCCTGTATGCAAATATAAAAATGCTCAAAATTTACAGATCAACTATTGCGATCAAGGCAAAATCGTGTCACAATCACATGGCACTGATGTGATTGTACCAGCATAATTACAGGCAGTCCCTGGTTAACTAACGAGATAGGGATTGTAGGTTTGTTCTTAACCTGAATCTGTTCATAAGTCTAAGCACTGTGCAGCCTCAGTCCCCTTTACCTCCTCTATGCTCCCCCATACCTCCAGTGTCCCCCTTTGCCACCCCTTTTCCCCCATGCCTTCAGTGCCCCCCAATCTCCAGCTTTCAGTGTCACCTCTGTGCCCTCAGTATACCACAGCAAAATGTAATATTACTAATATGAATACCATTTTTCTTTAACTATTTTAAAATCAATGTTCTCAAAAACTACAAGGTCTTTTTGGAGAAAAAAAAAATTGAGTTGTTCCCACAGAATCAAATCTCACATTTTAAGGCCGTTCGTAAGTTGGGGACTACCAATACATTATACGCCCTGCGATCCACAAGCAATTGGAAAGGGAAAACACAGACTATCAGTTTCAGTGTGAAACAGACCAAATGCCAATTAAAATGACACTTATGAATTTCTTATGCACGTCTCCTTTAATTGGCTTCAACCTAAACCCTGGCCCTAGAATGAGGTGGGGACATAAGCTGGTGACAAGAATTGTTCCATCTATTCTGTATGTCAGCGCTACATAAACATGTCATAAAAAGGAATATTGGAACAGAAGGAGAGCCCAGGCAGGGACAATCACTTGTATGGAGCAATGCATTATTAGCCTGGCATGTTATGGGTGCAGGGCGGCTCGCATCCTCCTCTGCACTCCACATACAGAACAATAATGGCTCTCCCCGGCCGCCGCCTCATTATCACACCCAGCCCGCACCCCCACCGCTCTCACCCAGCAGCCACCAGTCCGTCGCCCGGAACCTCCGCCAACACCGACAGCACGGATCCCGACAAGGAGCGCGTCACCGGACAGCAGCGTCAGCGCCTCCACCAATGGCAGAGCGCGGTAGAGGCGTGGACCGGAGCCGGGAAGGCCAATCACAGAAGCCGGAGGAAGTCACTGTACGTCCAGTGAGGAAAGGATGGACAGAGACGGATCATGTGACTTGGGATGTGTATATAGTTGGAATGTGTTGGATGTACATTTCCTGGATGCTGCTGTGTCAGTGTGAAGTGTTTGCGTGTAGGGAGATCAGTGTCCTGTCCTGCTGGCTGCAGTGTAGGCAGCATCACTTCTGGCTTGTAGGCATTATTAGAGTCCAGTCCTGATGTGTAGACACTAGCAGGTCCCAGTTTTGGCTTGCAGATATTATTAGAGTCCGTTCCTAATGTGTAGGCAGTATTAGTGCCCAGACGTTATTGAAGAAAAAAAAAACAGTTTTTACCTGGGACTTCTACTGGCCCCCTGCAGCCGCCCTGTGCCTGCGCCATGACAAACCGATCCTCTGGTCCCCCACCGCGACCCAGTTTAGTTTGTGGCGACTCAGTCAATGGATGGCCACGTGCGCCATTGATCACGCTCCCGCATGTGCATACACGCCTGATGACAGGAGTGTGAGTGTGATTGAGGATGCGCATGGCCAGGGCCGCGCAATGGCCATCTCGCTGAGTCGCCAGAAACTAAACTGGGGGACTGGAGGATTGGTTTGTCACGGCGTGGGCACAGGGTGGCTGCAGGGGGTCGGTACAAGCCCCAGGTAAGTTAAAGGACAACTGAAATGAGAAGAACATGGAGGCTGCCATATTTATTTCCTTTTAACCAGTACCAGTTGCCTGGCAGCCCTGCTGGTCTATTTGGCTGTGTCTGAATAACACCAGAAACAAGCATGCAGCTAATCTTGTCGGAACTGACAATAATGTCAGAATCACCTGATCTGTTGCATGCTTGTTCAGGGTCTATGGCTAAAAGTATTAGAGGCAGGGGATCAGCAGGATAGCCAGGTACCTGGTATTGCGTAAAAGCAGGGATGGGCTTAGTAGTAGCATACTACTCGAATTTAGAATTCAAAAAAAGTCTAATGCTAGGAATACACAGTACGTTTTTGTACCGTGTATCGACCAGCTGATAATATTCAGCTGGCCCGATCATGCTGCTTGACCCGCGCCCGCTCGATTCCCGCCTGCGGACAATAGCAGGGAATCGAGCGGTGATAAGCGTCGGCGGGGACGAGCGGCAATCGATTTGAGCGGAGATGCACCGGCATCGAGCCGCTGGCTCGATGCGGCACATAAAATGAGCCGTGTATGCACGCCATAATGACTTCACGTGTGACCACAGGCAAAGGGGGGTTAACTTGCCCAGAAGTCTTTGGGACGTCTGCGTTACATTACGCGTTTATAGGCATAATGAAAGCCGCGTTCCACCACTAACTTCTGCACTTCCTCCCTCCGACTTAAAAGAGGAAGCACGGTAGTGAGTCATGAAACGCGGCTTTCATTACGCCGAATTCAAGTAGTACGCTACTCGAAAGCAGATCCCTGCTTAGAAGGAAATAGGTGACTATCAGACTCTATGAGACAGGCCATAGTACCCAGAGCCGGGACAAGGTTCTCCAGCACCCAAGGCTGAGACACTAAAGTGCGCCCCTCCATCCCTCTCACCCCAGCCATCACACACTGATTGCTATTAGACTAAGAGGGCCACAGGGCCCTGAATGCCTTAATCTCTAGTTATATGGCTTGCAGTCACTGCCATGTATTCCCTTTTCTTATTTCTCTTTGCTTCAAATACAATAGGGAAAAGATACAGTGGTTTGCAAAAGTATTCACCCCCTTGAAGTTTTCCACATTTTGTCATATTACTGCCACAAACATGAATCCATTTTATTGGAATTCCACATGAAAGACCAATACAAAGTGGTGTACATGTGAGAAGTGGAACGAAAATCATACCGGCCTCAGAGGTTGTCTAAGAGAATATTGGGAGCAACAACACCATGAAGTCCAAAGAACACACCAGACAGGTCAGGGATAAAGTTATTGAGAAATTTAAAGCAAGCTTAGGCTACAAAAAGATTTCAAAAGCCTTGAACATCCCACGGAGCACTGTTCAAGTGATCATTCAGAAATGAAAGGAGTATGGCACAACTGAAAACCTACCAAGACAAGGCCATCCACCTAAACTCACAGGCTGAACAAGGAGAGCGCTGATCAGAAATGCAGTCAAGAGGCCCATGGTGACTCTGGACGAGCTGCAGGGATCTACAGCTAAGGTGGGGGAATCTGTCCATAGACCAACTATTAGTCGTGCACTGCACAAAGTTGGCCTTTATGGAAGAGTGGCAAGAAGAAACCATTGTTAACAGAAAAGCATAAGAAGTCCCGTTTGCAGTTTGCCACAAGCCATGTGGGGGACACAGCAAACATGTGGAAGAAGGTGCTGAAGTCCGATGGGACCAAAATGGAACTTTTTGGCCAAAATGCAAAACGCTATGTGTAGCAGAAAACTAACACTGCACATCACTCTGAACACACCATCTCCACTGTCAAATATGGTGGTGGCAGCATCATGCTCTGGGGTTGCTTCTCTTCAGCAGGGACAGGGAAGCTGGTCAAAGTTGATGGGAAAATGGATGGAGCCAAATACAGGGCAATCTTGGAAGAAAACCTCATCAAAAGACTTGACTGGGGCGTAGGTTCACCTTCCAGCAGTACAACGACCCTAAACATAAAGCCAGGGCAACAATGAAATGGTTTAAAACAAAACATATCCATGTGTTAGAATGGCCCAGTCAAAGTCCAGATCTAAATCCAATCGAGAATCTGTGGCAAGATCTGAAAACTGCTGTTCACAAATGTTGTCCATCTAATCTGACTGAGCTGGAGCTGTTTAGCAAAGAAGAATGGGCAAGGATTTCTCTAGATGTGCAAAGCTGGTAGAGACATACCCCAAAAGACTGGCAGCTGTAATTGCAGCAAAAGGTGGTTCTACAAAGTATTGACTCAGGGGGCTGAATAATTACGCACACACCACTTTGCAGTTATTATTATTTTGTTTAAATGTTTGGAATCATGTATGATTTTCGTTCCACTTCTCACATGTACACCACTTTGTATTGGTCTTTCACGTGGAATTCCAATAAAATTGATTCAGGTTTGTGGCAGTAATATGACAAAATGTCGAAAACTTCAAGGGGGCCGAATACTTCTACAAACCACTGTAGCTGAGTGAGTTGTGCGCCCGCTCCTACACTGCACCCTGAGGCTGGAGCCTCTCTCGCCGCTGCCTTAGCCCAGCCCTGACAGTACCAGTGGTGCAACACAATGCAACAGAAGTACTCTGGGTAACACAGAAAAATCTTACATAAATAAAAGTACCAGCCTGTTTGTTGTCTTCTCCTAGCCCCCTCTGTGACATTTTTTTCTGCTCCAGCTGCTTTCTTGGTGATAAAATCACTGTTTTATTTATTGTTCATTGTTGTAAACAATGAAGATGGCCGCCAAACAGGAAATTCATCATCAGAGCAGGTGCCTGTTTGCAGAGGCTCCTCTCAAGTGTGACTTGACTGCTGTAATGTTTCTCCCACTTGTTGCCTTAGCTGCTTGTCTGGGGTTTGAACTGATCTTTCTGCACTCACAGCTGTTCACAAGGTCACAGACAAGCTGGCTGTGAGCAGAGACCTGTCTGTGAGGGATAAACAAAGCACACACACAGAGCCTGCAGGGGGCATGGAGGAGGTGTGCATAACTTCTCCCTATCACAGCAAAAGGCAGTGCATTCCTCTCTGCCTTGACAAACCTTGACAAAGGAAGATTAGATATAGAAGATTAGATATATTAGAGACAGGGCAACTAGAAATGGCTGCAGTAAGCCAGAGCACATTAGAACAGGTATAGGAACTTATAGGATAGAAGAAATAAGGCTGAACATTTTGTTACAGAGTCTCTTTAATGATCACACCTCGGCTATAGCACGGCTGTTGCAGCTAACACAACGCTATAGTGTGCAACTAGCCTTAGAGTCCAGTCCTGATGTGTAGGTAGTATCAGTCGGATCAGGTCATTTGGGCATGGGGATCAGCAAGCGAGACACCAGTACAAAGTGTTGGTAACCAGGCGTTGAGTTGGGCAGCCAATGCAGTACTAGTAACTGATCGGCTACAGAAGGAGCTGATTGGACACTAAACAGGGAAGTAATAGAGAAGATGGTTGTCTATTTTGTACACAATTGGCTAAAAATAGACGTTGTTTCAGAGGTGGAGGTTAGTGTTAGGCACTTGGGGGGTAGTTTTCGGCACTAGGAGGGGCAACAGCGGCGCTGCCATACAGTAAATCGAATTCTGTGCGCTGTTCTTAAGTTGAGAGGATCACAATAAATCCACATGTGATGTCCTATGGCCTAAACAAAGATGACATACAGTACTTGGTTCTATATATGCAAGTGTGTATTTTTTATTTTGCACGTATGCTTTCCTTGGCTAAATTTTTGGACTTCTTGAAGTGAGTATCGTCAGGTAAGATGAGTTATTGTTTCTGGATATGTTAGTTAGGTTTGGAAGGAAATAGTATTTAGCCAGGGATGGCGAGGGATATGCTAGGTTTTAGGGGTGGTAATATATAGCACCAGGGAAGTTATGCTAGGCTTGGGGTGTCTAGTAGTATTGCTGGATGTCTTAACTCTCATTTGCTAGTTCCAATACATTTAGGCTTTCAGAATTAGTATACGTGATCACCCTAATGCACAGAACCAGGAAGTGGTGCAGCAGGCTAAGCTGACCTATCCTATTTGTATCCCTGTACATAGCTTGTAAGAAACCCTGTTGCCCCCTAAGGCTCCCGTTGAAATCAAAGATCACGTCTTTTCAGAATACTAGACTTTCAGTGATTCTGGCATTTCACCCTGAGAGCTACTGTTAAACCATATCCAGCCTTGTGCTGGAGCCAGTGCTTGCCCTTTTCCAGATCGACGCAGTTGAAATCTACGTTCTGCATGTGGCAGTGCAGATCTGACAGGACGTAGACTTCAACTCGCTCCCGCTGATCGCGCCGCTCTGTCCCCACCGCAGATCACTCACCGTGCCGTCTATATGAGCTTTGTGAGACGGTCAGGAGCTGATTTCATTGGCTCCTGACCCTGTCATCACTGTAAGCCAATCCCATTGGCTTACATTGATTGTCAGCGTCAGGAGCCTATGAAAGCGGCTCCTGACCGGCTCGCACAGCTCTGCCGTCATAGCGATGGCAGAGAGAGGGACCTGCAGCGGGGACAGAGTGGCGGCTCTTTGTGGCAATTCGTCGGCAAGCGGCATTACCGTACTAGCAATCTCTGGTCTTTAAGGGGGCAGAGACTGCTGGTACAGAAGTAGTTAAATACCTAGGCAGAGAGGAATAGATTAGTTGTGTGTGTTGCTGCTGTTGTTGCTGGTGAGGGTTCCCCAGGATAAGACTACCTATGTCCTGTTCCTGTTACAGTGAGGGAGCCCAGAAACTGTAGCTTGGGGCCCCACTGCAGAAGAATCCTTAAAGTGAACCTAAAGTAAAAATAAATGTATGAAATAATGAATTGTATGTGTAGTGCATATGATAAATATTCTATTTGTAGCAAAAAAAAGAATCTCACATTCTTATTTTCTGTTATATAACTTTATTTATAACATTGCATCAGACTGTCACAGTTGATGTTTAGAATCCACACCCTGTCTTTTAAGCTGTAAAACAAGCAGAAGTAATGACCATTCGATCTTTCCTGCAGTAAAACTTTATCTCAAGATTTAATTCTTTCTTGGCTGTTTAATGTTAAAGGGAACCGGAGGTGAGAGAGAGGAACCCCCGATCAGTGTGCTGCCTGTGCAGGCTCAGTAGCAGCTTTCTGTTCAGGCTACGCCGGAAATAGCCGAGCCCAATCAGGTTCTCTCTATTACGCAGATACAGATAGCTGCCACTGCGCGTATCGCAGACAAGCCCTTCTTGGCGGACTTTCAGGGGTCCCACCACTGGATCGGGGCTGAAGGGGTCAATGAAGGGAGCCTCTTTGGGAAACAGAGGCTTGCCCCTCCAGAGGTAAGTCACCTGTAGGGAAACTTAATTTTCACTCCAGGGTCACTTTAAAGAGACTCCGTAACAAAAATTGCATCCTGTTTTTTATCATCCTACAAGTTCCAAAAGCTATTCTAATGTGTTCTGGCTTACTGCAGCACGTTTTACTATCACCATCTCTGTAATAAATCAACTTATCTCTCTCTTGTCAGACTTGTCAGCCTGTGTCTGGAAGGCTGCCAAGTTCTTCAGTGTTGTGGTTCTGCTATGACCTCACCCTTCCAGGCCCCTCTCTACACACTGCCTGTGTGTTATTTAGATTAGAGCAGCTTCTCTCTTCTCTCTTATCTTTTACAAGCTGGATAAATCATCCTCTGAGCTGGCTGGGCTTTCACATACTGAGGAATTACAAACAAGGGCAAAGCTGTTTGCAGGAAGAAAAGAGCAGCCTGAAACTTCAGTGCATGGGGGAAAGAAACACACAAATGATCTCTTGAGATTCAAAAGGAATGCTGTATACAGCCTGCTTGTGTATGGATGTATTTTTCTATGTGTGGACATACTGTACATCAACCTACTTCCTGTTTTGGTGGCCATTTTGTTTGTTTACAAACAAACTTTTTAAAACTGTTTTTAACCACTTTTAATGCGGCGAGGAGCAGCGAAATTGTGACAGAGGGTAATAGGAGATGTCCCCTAACGCATTGGTATGTTTACTTTTGAGCGATTTTAACGATACAGATTCTCTTTAAGCTCTTCAGAAAACAGGAATGAGTTTGGCCAAGCCAATAGCTCAGAGAAGCTCTTCCTGTACAGGAAAACAAAGAGACTTCACATAATTTGTTAGTATGGCTAGTATCATATGTGAATATGTTTATCTCATTGTGTCACATGTGGCTTCAGATTCACCTTAAAGGATACCCGAAGTGACATGTGACATGATGAGATAGGCATGGGTAAGTACAGTACCCAGCACACAAATAACTATGTATTGTTTAGGAGAAGAGGTGAAGCAAGGTGTGTGCACCAATGAATCATATAACAATGCTAATTTATAAAAGTATCAAAATTTAATTAATCTGCAAATAAGTAAATAAATATCAGGTATGTAAAGGCGCGTACACACGCCATACCGCCGCCAACGACCCTCCCGCTCGTTCAGAAACAGCGGATTGATCAGAAACAGCCTTATCAGTCTGCCGACAGCGCGGACACACGTGCTACTGTCGGCTAAACGTCCGCCGAGTGGGAGGGTCTGACGGACCCGTCTTTTGTGGCGGTATGGCGTGTGTAGTGGCTGACTCAGTCTTGACTCAGACAGGAAGTGACTACAATGTGACCCTCACTGATAAGAAATTCCCCTTTTTACCTCTTTCTTGCTCTCAGAAACCATTTTCTGCTAGGAAAGTGTTTTATAGTTTCAATTTCTTATCAGTGAGGGTCACACTGTAGTCACTTCCTGTCTGAGTCAGGACTGAGTCAGCCACTTACATACCTGATATTTAACTCTTTCAGGCAGAGAAATAAAAAAAGGAACACAGCATAGTTATGTGTGTGCTAGTCAGGGCCGCCTTCAGGGCATCACAGGGGGGACTGCTGTATGGGGCCCCAGTGATTCTGGGGCCCGACAAGCAGTGCTACAAACAGGCCCCAGCTGCAGACTGTCTGTCCTTCTGGATGCCCAATAATGTAGTGAGAGGTGCCAGGAGACTTAACCAGGAATTACCTAGTCAGTTATTGAATAAAGTAAACTTGAGACGAATGGGTGAAAACAATTTTTACTTACCTGGAGCTCCTTCCAGCCCCCTGTAGTCCGTCAGCTCCATCGATACCCTTCCAATCCAATCCATTGAGCTCCTGTGAAGTCTGCAAAATCCAGCTGGGTTGTGGGGCACGGGGCATGCACTGTTCTGAGCCGAGCACCTCCTCCATCGTGCTCCCATAGTGGGGAGCGTTCTGCGCAAGCGCAATCACAGTCTTCATGGACTGAACATACGCAGAACGCTCCCAGCCATGGAGCATGTGAAAAGTGGATGCACAGATGTTAGTGTGTTCGGGTCTTCAAAGATTGTGATTTGCCATGTGGTGGCAGAGGGGAGTGAGGAGGGCCCAGTAGGTTTGCCCAGTATGGGGCCCACAAATTTCTGATGGCGGCCCTGGTGCTAGGCACTGTACATACCCATGTCTATCTCATCATGTCACATGTTACTTCGGGTTTAAAGGATACCAGAGCTCAAAAACATTGGAGAAACATTCTCTTATCTGCCAAGAAAGAGTCTGGCTATTTCTGTCGATTGAATGATATGTGAGCAGTATATGTATGATTGATTGACATCTTCCATCCTGCTCGATCAATGAAGTTGGTCAATTTGACATGTTATCGGTCATTTTTCAATGATCGGGCATACTGGAACACACTCAATTCTCTCTGGAAAGGTTTGATTGTTCAGCCAAATCGCTAGAAGTATGGCCACCTTTATGTTAGGTACACACCATACAATTTTCTGGCAGATTTACCTACCAGATCAATTATTTCCAACATGTTCGATCTGAAGCTTGATCGATTTTTCAATTTTCTGATCGTTTTTTCAATCAATTTTCCGATCGATTTCTGTTCATTTCTATAGAAATCGATCAGAAAAACGATCTGAAAATCAAAAAATCGATCGAAATTCAGATTGAACATGTTGGAAGTAATCGATCTGGCAGGTAAATCTGCCAGAAAATTGTATGGTGTGTACCTAGCCTTAGACTACAGCAGTGCCTATTGTGTGGATTACATTATCAACTCCTCTGACAGACAGTGACATGACTACAGGCCCTGGAGCTATTGCAAAATCAGGAATAATAATGATACATCTGACGGTGTTGTCCTATCAGTTCTTTTGTGTATGGCCAACATCAGTCTGTAGAAAACGTGCTTTGATAAATAGTGCCAGGACTGTGTTTTACTTATTAACCTGTTTTTTGCCAAAATAATATTATTAATATTATTATTAGTGCAGGTAGTCCCCGGTTGACGAACGAGATAGGGACTGTAGGTTCGTTCTTAACCTAAATCTGTTCTTAAAGGAGTTATTTCGCGAAAAAAGTAGGCAGTTTAAAAAATGTGACAGATGACAGGTTTTGGGCCAGTCCATCTTTTTAAGGGGGATTCTCAGGGCTTTCTTTGTTTTCAACAGCATTTCCTGAACAACAGTTTCAAAATCTAACTGACATAATAGTGTGCAAGTGATTAGGGAGGCCGGCTGGTATCTTGCTATTTTGGCAGTTAAACTGTTGTTCAGGAAATGCTGTTGAATATAAAGAAAGCCCTGAGAATCCCCCTTAAAAAGATGGACTGGCCCAAAACCTGTCATCTGTCACATTTTTTAACTGCCTACTTTTTTCGCGAAAGAACCCCTTTAAGCCAGAACCCTGTGCCATCTCTGTCCCCTGTATCTCCTCTGTGCCCCCCTGTGCCTCCAGTGTCCCCCTCTGTGTCACCTCTGCCCTCTGTGCCTGCTTATACAAGTTTAAAAGCCATTTTTCTTTGAAATTTGTTTTAATTCGAATTTCTCAAAAACTACAAGTCCTATTTGAAAAAAAAATTTTGGCTTGTTCCCATGGAAACACAGAATTTATGCCATTCGTATCGGCGGGTCGCTTGTAAGTTGGTTGTTCGTTAGTCGGGGACTACCTGTATTAATTTTTATCTATTATTATTTTTTATATAGCTCTGTCATCTTCTTCAACACTTTACATAGAACTTGAAGTTATAAAGTGGTAAAGAAATGAAATCTAGTAATACTAGATTATAAGTACCGGTACATGCATATGAATAGGAGTGCCATGCTATATCTGATAAAACATGGACTTCCTGGCTAGAAGATAGAGACACTGGAGGTCAACAAGATCTGCTGTGATCCTGCCTGCACTAAATGAATGAATAAAGGTCAGCATAACCTGTTATATTGTGGGCTAGGTCTGACGCTGCATGTATCTACATGCAATATTCACATCGATTCTGCTGTTTACTCTTCTACTTACATGATAATTAATAAAATATACTTGTCAGAAATACTTATGAGATACCTGTGGAATTCTGCCAGCAGGTGTTTACTTTCCTGTTTCTCATTCTATGACTGTTAAAAGGGACCCTGTATTGATAGCGATATGGAGGCTGCCATAGTTATTTCGTTTTAAACAATGCCGGTTGCACGGATGTTCTTTCTAGCTTCAGTAGTGTCTGAATCACACACCTGAAACTAGCATGTGTTTAGCGTGTTCACAAGTAGCAGAAATGCGTTTTCTACATAGTCATTCTGAGTCAGTGGTGTCACATGTTCCCCTACTGGACAGACCACTCAAAGTCTCCGAATCTGCTGCAGCCCACAGACCAGGGCTGCCCAATAGGTCGATCGCGATCTACCGGCAGATCGCGACCGCCTTCTTGGTACTCGTAAAATTTGTTGCGGCCAGCAGCTCGTGTTTAGCTGGTGGCCAATAAGGATGCATGCGAGGAGAGAGGCGGCGCGGCCGCTACGTCATGGCTGGGGGTGGCGACGGGCAGCCTGCAACGTGCGTGCTTGTAACGTACCCGGCGCTGCCCCCAGCCATGACGTAGCGGCCGCGCCGCCTCTCTCTTCGCCGCCGCTTCTCCCCTGCATCCCATTGGCCTGCCAGAGTCTCTCCTCGCCGCCTCTTCTCCTCTGACTGCCTGCAGGTACATATACCTGGCTAGCCTACACTGGGGGCCCATACACCCGGCTAACTACACTGAGGGCCCATACACCCGGCTAACTACACTGAGGGCCCATACACCCGGCTAACTACACTGAGGGCCCATACACCTGGCTAACTACACTGAGGGCCCATACACCCGGCTAACTACACTGAGGGCCCATACACCCGGCTAACTACACTGGGGGCCCATTTACCTGGCTATCCTACACTGGGGGCCCATATACCTGGCTAACCTACACTGAGGGCCCATATACCTGGCTAACCTACACTGGGGGCCCATATACCTGGCTAACCTACACTGGGGGCCCATATACCTGGCTAACCTACACTGGGGGCCCATATACCTGGCTAACCTACACTGGGGGCCCATATACCTGGCTAACCTACACTGGGGGCCCATATACCTGGCTAACCTACACTGGGGGCCCATATACCTGGCTAACCTACACTGGGGGCCCATATATCTGGCTAACCTACACTGGGGGCCCATATACCTGGCTAACCTACACTGGGGGCCCATATACCTGGCTAACCTACACTGAGGGCCCATATACCTGGCTAACCTACACTGAGGGCCCATATGCCTGGCTAACCTACACTGGGGGCCCATATACCTGGCTAACCTACACTGGGGGCCCATATACCTGGCTAACCTATACTGAGGGCCCATATGCCTGGCTAACCTACACTGAGAGCCCATATACCTGGCTAACCTACACTGAGGGCCCATATGCCTGGCTAACCTATACTGAGAGCCCATATAACTGGCTAACCTACACTGAGGGCCCATATACCTGGCTAACCTACACTGGGGGCCCATATACCTGGCTAACCTATACTGAGGGCCCATATGCCTGGCTAACCTACACTGAGAGCCCATATACCTGGCTAACCTACACTGAGGGCCCATATACCTGGCTAACCTACACTGGGGGCCCATATACCTGGCTAACCTACACTGGGGGCCCATATACCTGGCTAACCTACACTGAGGGCCCATATGCCTGGCTAACCTATACTGAGAGCCCATATAACTGGCTAACCTACACTGAGGGCCCATATACCTGGCTAACATACACTGGGGGCCCATATACCTGGCTAACCTATACTGAGGGCACATAACCTATGCTGCAGGCACATATACCTGGCTAACCTACGCGGGGGGGGGGGGGGGGCGTGCCTAGACGTTGGTAGATCTCCTGGCCTCGGCAAATTTTAAAGTAGCTCGCGAGCCGAAAAAGTGTGGGCACCCCTGCCACAGACCATCCAATCTCATGGATGCAATTGAAACCGCTGAAATTGGGTGAACAGACAGTTTAATCCAGAATATTTCAGGTAAGCTGCCACCACCCTCATTTATAGGCTGAGAGAAACCTTTCTGACTCTTCTAAAATTGTTAACACACTCTAATCTGAAACAATACAATACTTCAGGTAGCAAATCTTCGGAAAGGCTAGGATTAATTCTGTGGTTCTCAAATCAGGTATGTAGCCGTAAAAATGACCTTAAAGGGGAACTGAAGAGAGAGATATATGGAGGCTGTCATGTTTATTTCCTTTTAGACAATACCAGTTGCCTGGCAGCCCTGCTGATCCTCTGCCTCTAATACTATTAGCCATAGCCCCTGAACAAGCATGCAGCAGATCAGGTGTTTCAGTGGTTCAGACTTATAAGTCTGATCTGACAAGACTAGCTGCATGCTTGTTTCTGGTTTTAATCAGATACTACTGCAGAGAAATAGACCAGCAGGGCTGCCAGGCAACTGGTATTGATTAAAAGGAAATAAACATGACAGCCTCCATATACCTCTCTCTTCAGTTCCCCTTTAAAGGTATTCTATCAATGCCCAAGTGTTCTAAAATTACAACGTACAAATAATGTCTAAGTAGCTGTGTTAACATTTTCCTACTATTCATGTTAAATATCAGAGGCAAAAGCTTTAATTCATTGTGTGTAGATTTTAGCTACATTTGGAATGACTCATTTACAGAGCTATGAATCTCTGTAGTCTGACATGCAAATAACAGTGTAATATAGAAGCAGATTATTTGAAAACAGGTATCAGGTTTCACACACTACAGTATTACAAATGTTAAAGGGACTCCGAGCAGTGCAGAAACAGAGAAAACTAAAAGGCGTAGGCCGACGATTTAGGTGTCGCCAGAAAGAGGAGAAAGAGCGCTTTAAAATGATATCCATCTTTCCATAGTTACATTGTATTACACAGGGCGAATTTTTCCTAAAGTCAGCAGCTCCATTCTGCTGAATGGAGCTGCTGACACTGGGGAAAGTGTCGTCCTGTGTAATACAAGTAACTATGGAAAGATGGATATAATTTTAAAGCTCTCTTTCTCCTCTTTCTGGCGACACCTAAATCGTCGCCCTACACCTTTTAGTTTTCTCTATTTTCTCGATTGAAATCGCGGCCGCGACACTTTCAATCGTGAAAATAGTGAAAACTAAAAGGCGTAGGCCGGCAGTTTATATATCATTGAAAAGAGGAGAAAGAGAGCTTTTGTAATGATCGCTGCTGCAGCAGCTATTACTGGAAGTAGTAGTGCTGCAGCTCAGGCAGTTCTGATCTATTTCCATGCAAGCTGCATAGCTTTGTCTGTCTTTCCCTGCTGTCAGCTTGTGACTGATTATCATTCACCTGTGTGGGAATCTGCATGTCTGCTCCCATTGGATGACCTCAGTATAAAGATCTGCTTCCTGCAGGGTTTCCTTGGGTTTTCATAGCTTCAGCTTAAGCCAGTCTTGCTGTCGCTTTAGCCCCCGATCGTGTTTCTTGTTATTAAGATACTTTGCTGGTCTTTGCATCATATATTGGTTCATTGCCAATATATATGCATACCAGCACGTTTATTATTTTCCTTGTATTTGTGTTACGTGATACATCAGTGTCGCTGATGTATACGTACACGAACTGTTTATATCCTGTGTGCAGTTAGTCAGCTTTCCAGCACGTTTTGGTAGGTTGCGCGTACCGTGACCACCCGTGCTGAGGTAGTTACCCTGCTCCTGGTTCTGTTTGTGGATTGCGTTCATCTCTGCGAAGAGATAACGAATCCTTCTGAATCCTGTTCTGTTACTGTTTGTGGATTGCGTTCATCTCTGCGAAGAGATAACGAATCCTTCTGAATCCTGTTCTGTTACCGTTTGTGGATTGCGTTCATCTCTGCGAAGAGATAGCGAATCCTTCTGAGTCCTGTTCCCTGTATTACTCCATTCCTAGTCAGCGTTCCTGCTTATGTCATATATCGGTTCATTGCCGATATATACATATGTTAGTCAGACATTACAAATAGTTTCATTGATAGCTGTAATTGTAATGCGCTAGGAAAACATACTTATTGTATATTTATCTGTGTTACGTTCATCTATCTTAATCCTGCTATTTTCTGACTATCCTGTCCTGTCTTTGTGAGGCACGCCATCGCCGCATCGCATTGGCTGCCTCATTCCAGTCTGTCTGGTTTTGGACGCTTGCTGTCGCTAAGTAGCCGCTAGCTAGCAAGCGTTCATTCTGTCTACCTGTCCTGATCTCCTCAGTTCTGGTTTATGTGCTCAGCGCTACTTTGCGCTGAGACGTTATAACGAAAGCATTGTTTGTGGCTGTCAGATCTGCACCGGCTCTGTGCGCCACAATCTCCTATTGGAGTCAGTCCTCCCCTCCACTATACTAGGGATAGCCTGTTTCCTGGTGCTAGTGTGTGTACCTCCTCCACGCCAGCTCATGCGTTGCATGCTGACTGTGGAGAATACACCACCAAGCCTAACATTATGAAAACCCCATTACCAATCCCCATTGTGGGGGGGATTCCCAGAAAGTATGACACTGTTAATTATGGTTCCTGTTCCTTTAAGAAATTTGAAGAACTTAGCTCTGAAACAGAAAATGAGTTTTTCTCTGAATGTGCCAGGTTCCTGACCAATCCTGATCTCCAAGCGACTCCTGTTTCAACCTGGGCACTCCAACTAAGTTATATTTTGTTTAAAGGGGAATTATTCCAGTGGGCATTTGATGTTCTCAATCATTCCGATTTGAAAGATAGACCGCTGGAATTTCTAGCGTTTGTGATCCATAACTGGTTGCGCATAGATCCATTGCCTTTTCCTCTTAATGAACTCCTGGCAGCAGGCCAATCAGCTGCTCCTTCAATTGCTTGCAAGAATGAGCAGCAAACAGAAAGTGTTACTGATAATTTTCCTGCAGCTTTGAATAAATCACCAAAAACCGCAAGGTCAAAGGCAAAACGCAAACGTTCTAAGAAACGTGTCCAATCTGCAGAATCGTTATCCTTAGCGACTGAGACCTATAATGAGATTCTGCCATTAACAGATAATGAAATGCAATTGTCTTTCAGGGGAGTTAAATGGACTTATGAAACTACTAATGAACTTTCCTCCCTGGCTAGGGAAAATAAAGATTTTTGTTTAAAAGAATTATCTGAGTATGATTATGATGAGATATTACAGAGTATTGAACAAATCAACTTATTTGTGAACCAAGGGAAGTTTGCATACACTACAGTTCAACACTTGCTACAGGTATTGGAGATTCTTAAGAATAAGGAATCTGCCAATCACCTGCTAATTAACCCTATACATGTGCCTGCCACAATCATATCTGCAGACTGTGATCAGCCTAAATGTTTCGCTGTTAAGTATGCATGGGATCCTCCATTCGAGAGGGGAGAGATGGAAGCCCTGGTCTGTGAATGGAAGAATGATTCAAGTTCATTTTGTCAATTTTACAGTGCAAAAAGTGAAATGGTATTGAACGCATGCATTAAGTCAGCCTATAACCTAATAGAGGCTGGTGTGTGTAGGTATGACTGTGTGGCTCCCTTGATTGATGTGTGGGAACTGATTTTGGATGATTTTTATGTGACTCCGAATTCGCAAATTTGGCGTTCTGACCCGCCTGCTTCAGCACCTTTGGCTGATTCAGCAGGTGATTCGGAGCTCTTTTTGTGTGAAATTGAAGTTCCTGCAATTCCACCCTGTACCATGGATAACTCAGTGTTACTTCCCAGTAAAACAGAAGCCACTGATACATTCTTAACCTTGCCCTGCGCAAATTTCTCAGCAGAGAATCCAGAGGTCCTGCTGACTTCCGAGTCCAGCCTAGCCAGTACTCATGACTCTTTGTTTAGTGAAACAGACACCAGAAAAATCTTGCCTGTCTCTGCAAACACTTCTGCAGAAATTACCTGTGTTAATAAAGTTCAACTCCTGTCTGATCCAGCAGATGCCAATAGATGCACTACATCAGTTTCCGAGTCCCAGCAATCCTGTCTAGTAAACTCAGAACCCCAGCATCTGAATTTTCCAATTTTACAAATGAATGGTGATTCAGATGCGCAAACATTGTGTCTTGATCTTCCTGTTTCTACACCTCGCTCTAGTTTCGTGAATAGCTCAGAGCATCTGCTATGTGAACCTGAAATCGCAGAATTATTACCTTGTTCAGAAAATTTTCCAATAAATTTGCCCTGTACCATGAATTGTGCAGTAGATCTCTCCAATGAAACTCAGGTCACAGAATCATTATGCTGTCCAGCAGGTGCTTCCATGGTTTTGCCCTGCAATATGGACTGTTCAGTGATCCTGTCCAGTGAAGCTGTGGTCGCAGAGTCTTATGCTTCACCCAGTACTTTGGATACTTTAAACCCTCTAGCAGAGGAGGCTGAAGCACTGCTTACCTCAGTTGGTGTTGCAGTAATATTCACTTGTCTAGCAGCTGTTTTGGAATTACAGTCTGCTCTAATAAAACTTGATGAATTTCTGCCCAGCAAAGCAGAAGCCATTGAAATATTGTCCTCGTCAGCAAGTGTGTCAGATACCTTGCCCTGTACACAGTCTGATTTAACCAATGTTGAGTCCCTCTCCAGTGTTGTAACAGCCGAGGAACTCCAGCCCTGTCCTCTGAATGTTTCAGAAGTCTTGCCCTGTAACATGGATAATTCTGATTCTCTGGTCAAAATAATAGAAATCTCAGAATTTCAGTCCGGTCTGATGAGTGTTCCTGAAACCCAGCCCTGTATCCTGAAAGATTCTGGTTCTCTGGCCGCTGTGGCAGAGGTTCCAGAGTCCCCTTCCTGTCCAGGGAATTCCTCAGTTTTGCCTAGTCCAGTGGGGGCTGCTGCAATACTGACTTGTTCTGCAGCGCCTCATGAGCTCCAATCCAGTGTATTAAATGAGTCTCTGCCCAGTCCAGAGGTAGTTGTGGAGTCCCTATCTGGTTCAGTGCATACATCAGAAGATTTGTCCTGTCTTGTTAGTGCCCCTGAATCTGATTTGTTACTGACTTTGCTGGAATCAGCGACATCTAAGTCTGATCCAGCATTCTCGTGTAAAAGTCCAGTAGTTGCGAAGTTTAGTCATGATGATTTTTTTTTGGCCAGTCCTGGTTTTTGTCCTGTCTTGGCTGACCCTGAGGCTCACAGTTCCTTGACATGCCCAGAGGTTTCTCTTGTGCCGGTGTGCCCAGATGTTCTTTGTGTGCCAGAATGCCCAAGTGTGTCTAAGGTGTTAGCGTGCTCTGATGCTTCCTTAGTGGGAACACGTTCTGATGTTGCCAGTCTGCCTGCATGCCCAGAGATGGTTCTGGTCCCTGAAAGCCCTGATATTGATGTTTGTCCTTGTGGCCCTGACTCGGGAGTTGCCCTGGGTTCCATGGGGGTTCTTGGTGGTTCTCCATGTGAGCCTAGGGGGCGTTCTGACCTATGGGGATCTCTTTGGAGCTTCAAGGTGTTCTGGGAGGTCTCTGAGAAAACTTGTCCTGGTGCCTTGGACTGGTTCAACAGTGGGTTTTGTGTTGGTAAAGACAGTACCGGTGGGCATTGCAAAGGCTTTGGCGTTTCTGAACGGTTCCTGGAAGGCGGTGGGTATCGCTCAGGGAGTTTCGGAGGGCTTTCTTCTGGAAATCATGGTTCTGACGGGTGTCACACTGGGGCTTGTAGTACTGATGGGCATGGTTCTGTAGGTTCTGGTTCTGATGGGTCCAGTCTTGTGGGGACTGATTCTGTCCCGGTCATCATGGATTATCAGTCCGACTGTTTTGTTGGGAATTTCAGTTTTGAAAAGCGTCTGGAATCCGCTTTTAAAGGCGGGGGTACTGTAATGATCGCTGCTGCAGCAGCTATTACTGGAAGTAGTAGTGCTGCAGCTCAGGCAGTTCTGATCTATTTCCATGCAAGCTGCATAGCTTTGTCTGTCTTTCCCTGCTGTCAGCTTGTGACTGATTATCATTCACCTGTGTGGGAATCTGCATGTCTGCTCCCATTGGATGACCTCAGTATAAAGATCTGCTTCCTGCAGGGTTTCCTTGGGTTTTCATAGCTTCAGCTTAAGCCAGTCTTGCTGTCGCTTTAGCCCCCGATCGTGTTTCTTGTTATTAAGATACTTTGCTGGTCTTTGCATCATATATTGGTTCATTGCCAATATATATGCATACCAGCACGTTTATTATTTTCCTTGTATTTGTGTTACGTGATACATCAGTGTCGCTGATGTATACGTACACGAACTGTTTATAACCTGTGTGCAGTTAGTCAGCTTTCCAGCACGTTTTGGTAGGTTGCGCGTACCGTGACCACCCGTGCTGAGGTAGTTACCCTGCTCCTGGTTCTGTTTGTGGATTGCGTTCATCTCTGCGAAGAGATAACGAATCCTTCTGAATCCTGTTCTGTTACTGTTTGTGGATTGCGTTCATCTCTGCGAAGAGATAACGAATCCTTCTGAATCCTGTTCTGTTACCGTTTGTGGATTGCGTTCATCTCTGCGAAGAGATAGCGAATCCTTCTGAGTCCTGTTCCCTGTATTACTCCATTCCTAGTCAGCGTTCCTGCTTATGTCATATATCGGTTCATTGCCGATATATACATATGTTAGTCAGACGTTACAAATAGTTTCATTGATAGCTGTAATTGTAATGCGCTAGGAAAACATACTTATTGTATATTTATCTGTGTTACGTTCATCTATCTTAATCCTGCTATTTTCTGACTATCCTGTCCTGTCTTTGTGAGGCACGCCATCGCCGCATCGCATTGGCTGCCTCATTCCAGTCTGTCTGGTTTTGGACGCTTGCTGTCGCTAAGTAGCCGCTAGCTAGCAAGCGTTCATTCTGTCTACCTGTCCTGATCTCCTCAGTTCTGGTTTATGTGCTCAGCGCTACTTTGCGCTGAGACGTTATAAGGAAAGCATTGTTTGTGGCTGTCAGATCTGCACCGGCTCTGTGCGCCACAATCTCCTATTGGAGTCAGTCCTCCCCTCCACTATACTAGGGATAGCCTGTTTCCTGGTGCTAGTGTGTGTACCTCCTCCACGCCAGCTCATGCGTTGCATGCTGACTGTGGAGAATACACCACCAAGCCTAACAGCTTTAAAATGATATGCATCTTTCCATAGTTTCTGCACTGCTCGGAAGTCCCTTTAATGTTGCACATAAGATACATTTCCTCTGCTCTCTGTGAGAGAAAGCTCTGCCTGTCTCTGACTGAGGTCTCTGCACACAGAGTTAACAGATACACTATGAGGGACTTTCCCCACTCCCCTTATAGCTGAGTCTGCAGTCAGAATTGCAGCAGAATGCCATCAGAAAAATGTGAAAGGAATTAGATAACAGTAATCAAATAGATAAGCAGTGAAATGTATACACCAGTACTTAGCAGCACTTCCCAAACATTTCCTATCTCAATTTAAAAAAAATGTGAATCGATAGTGTCCCTTTAAGTTGTTTTATTTTAAATGCAATATAAATAATTCATATATATAGAAAATTATTATAAGTAATAATTCATAAGACCGTAGCCACACTATAAAATAAAAGGGAAAACAGAGAATATAAATACTTGATGATGGTCCAGTCCATGTGGGAGTCCAAGAATCCTTTGTGTTTAAGAACTAATTCAAAATAAAAGCTAGCCTTAGGTTCTCTCGCTATTTCCAGTCCTTAGAAATTGGTAAAAATGGAGAACAGAGTTAAAAAATGCAGTGTTCTCTTTTATGCACCCCAGCTCTGAGGGCAGAACTTAGGCCCTGCACCTGGGCTCGAAGCTGACATTTGGGGGGAACATTAAATCCCAAATATAGGACTTGTCTATATCTCAGGAGATATTAATCGCACACAAATAATAATAGCATAGCAAATTCTAAAACCTCAAATAATATGGATCACAATAATCCCAGATATGGATAGGATGTGACATTTCATTCCTGAGAAGTTTTATAACTGGGTTGCTGTTTATGTCAGCCCCCTGAAAGAGATATAAAAATGTTTGTCAGGTTACTATGAATCAAATAATATACTTTTTATGTAGACCACAAGTACAGTAGCTCTTAAAAGGGCAAAATAAGAAAGCACAGTTATTGAATATGGCCAGGCTATGTCTCTTTGTCTGCCCCCTGCTGTGCTCTATGTTTGTTTTTGTAGTGTACTTCACCTAATGGATTGTTCACACCTATGTGTTAGCTGTGGGGATGCTTCCTCCTTCAAAAGAGGTGGCAACATTGCTTCTTAGAATATTATCTTTGTTATCTAGCTTAAATAGACAGACCACAGTGCTGTGCTACTCCTACACATACAATTGGAATTGTAAAGTGAATCACAATCTGTGTAGAAAACTGATTGTGATTGCCTTTTTTCAAGGTTCCTCCATGACAAGTGGCTTGTATTGTATTGGTGGCGGAGGATTAGCATAACGACCAGGCAGAATGCATTGTTAAATAAATATTACAGCTTCCATGGAGGAATATTGTGGCCAGTGACACCATTAGGTATGGTGTCACCTTCCCTCCCTGCTTTATGCTTCTGTGAAGCTTGTACTACATGGAAAATCCTATGAAAAAGCTGAAGGTAATTGTGCCATATCCGCATTAGAGAGACCAACAAAATGTGCACCTATTTAGTCATGTTAGGAAGTCAAGAACGTCTTTATAGGTTTTTATTGTTGTCTGTTCCTTGTATTGTTTTTTTCCTTACTTCCTGTTCCTTTAAAAGCTGGCACTATGACTCAGAGGTTTAAGTTGGTGCCTGGATAGGCATGGCACAATTTAACAGCAAAAATTTGCAAACTTTGGCAATTTTCTGCAAGCCCCATTGACTTTAATGGCAGACAAAAATCAAAAACCTGCAGTGCATTTCTGCAGCCACAATTTCTTTTACAAAAGTGTACAAAGTGACAAGATATATATATATCCATTGTACAGCGCTGCGTAATATGTCGGCGCTATATAAATACTAAATAATAATAAAATAATAATAATAAAGTGTACAAAAACCTGTACAGTGGTATGGTGTAGGGGGATCAAGGCAAAAGGTTCCTCCAAAAATACATATTTTACCGAGAGGCTTTTTTTTCCAATGCGTAAATGACGAAAATCACATATGGATTCAAGATTTTTTCCGAACGTTTGTTTGCACTGTTCTGTAGAAGAAGACCCTGTGTGGCCCCAAAACAATTGTCAACAGCTTATGGTGTTTGACACATGATGGAAAAATACATTTATGCTTTGTTCTTTGAGAAGCTGATGTGCTAACCAATCCTTTTGACTGCTTGGTTGACAAAGTCATGTCACAAATGTTAGACGGTGGGCTATAATGGTGATGCAGCCAAACACACACCATGCAAAAGCAACAACAAATTATATGAAGTACAGCAGGGTCAATGTCACTGTCAGTCCTCAAAAGAACTGTTGTTGTCAGGAAGAGTCCCAAATAGGACTATTGGGAGGGGGGGGGGGGTTCCTAGCTGGTGAACTGCAAGTAGCAGTGCACAGGGGAAGCAGCTACACGAGACAATATTCACAGAAATCACCAAAACAGCATATCTACCACTGTTCCTCTATCTGCAGCAGCAGATCCTCTCCCTACATTAAATAGTGCAGAATGCAAATGGTCGCTGGGATCGTGTCTTTTATAGGAATGGCCCGGGTAGGGATCGTGTCTGATTGGCTGTCCTGTCCCACCTGTCTTCAGGGTGAAGGATGAAAAAATGGCACTATGGGAAAGTATAGAGATGGAGCTTGTCTTCTGGAGGGAGGCCGCTACACTGTCTGCTGTCGCTCACGCCACTCAACAGCTTTCTTTGCTGCTAATTGGAGGGTGGTTGTGGCAGTTACAGCCATGGACCTCTCTCCATTATACTTAGTGTGGGGTGGGAGGAAAGGATGGAGGGGAACGGCCACCCTGATGCAGGTCAGTGGATTGTGGGAAAGCTGTAGCTCAGCTCAAGGGACTGATGGCGCCAGGTGACCCTGAAAATGTGGACCTTTAAGTGTAGTGTGGGGAGGGTATAGCTCATAAAAAATAATGGGGGTGGAGTGACGGCTTTGCTGCCCTCTATGCAAGACATGCCTGACTGCGGATACACAAACTGTTAGGATAGGAGGAGATCACTTGCTGGATTTTTAGCTGCTTTTTGCTGGCTACTGTAGCTGCTACAGTAAGAACTTTTGTGTTGTGTTGTTTTTTTCAACGTACTAAGTGTAAACATGAAGAAAGCAAACAAGCCTGAGATTAACCGATTTACATAATAAAATCACGTCTCTGTACATTATTAGGGAACACCTTCTAGAGACAGGTCTTAAAGTGAACCTCCGGACTAAAAATCGACTCAGCAGCACTGAAAAGGCTTTGTGTTTCTTTAACAGTTTCACAGCATCAGAACTTTGTTTCTCTTATACGAGCCTCATTTTTAGCTGCACAGAAGATAACTGCCCGGGCTTTTTTCCCCTGATGCTGTGCAAAGCATGATGGGATTTCTGATTTTGTTGTTCTCGTTCTGCTGTTTTGGTGTAATTTTGTTTTTTTTTACATTTTGAATTTGACATTTGAAGCCTAGTGTGTGCAGCTGGGAGGGGTAATCAGGACACAGGACAGTTGGAACTGTGTCTCCTGCTCCTTGTCACCTCCTTTCAACCAAAAAGATGGCTTCCCCCATGACAAAGATGGCAGCCCCCATGAATCGCAAACATTTGCCTGTTCTTTTAAAACAGGGTGGGTAAGAGATTATATTACCTATCTATTCTAATTAACATAACTAATGTAACTTGCTGACAGTATATTTGTTTAGGCTGAAGTTCCCCTTTAAGTCCTAATCATGCGCTAATCACCATTGATACAAATTTTGCATGATTTCTCACCTATGCAGTAGTTTGAGGATAATTAGGTGAAAACCTTATGCCAGGAATACACGGTACATTTCCGCAGCTCGATTATGCTGTCGGATCGATTCCCGCTAGTCCCCACGGGCGATTCTCTTATCTTCTGCTCGTTTTCCTTATCTTTTTCCATTGTCCTGCCCGCAGTATCGAGCGTGGAATCGATCCGGCGGGTGACCGGACATGTCGGAAATTATCAATCGAGCCATCTAATGGAGTACCGTGCATTCCCAGTATTATACAAAAAAACCTCTCACTGAAACCTGCACATCTTTTAAAGGGATACTGTAGGGGGGTCGGGGGAAAATGAGCTGAACTTACCCGGGGCTTCTAATGGTCCCCCGCAGACATCCTGTGTTGGCGCAGCCACTCACCGATGCTCCGGCCCCGCCTCCAGTTCACTTCTGGAATTTCTGACTTTAAAGTCAGAAAACCACTGCCCCTGCACGCCCGTGTCCTCGCTCCCGCTGATGTCACCAGGAGTGTACTGCGCAGACACAGACGATACTGGGCCTGCGCTGTGCGCTCTTGATGACATCAGCGGGATCGAGGACACGGCAACGCAGGCGCAGTGGTTTACAGACTTTAAAGTCTGAAATTCCAGAAGTGAACCGGAGACGGAGCCGGAGCATCGGTGAGTGCCTGCGCCAACACAGGATATCTTTGGGGGACCGTTAGAAGCCCCGGGTAAGTTCAACTCATTTTCCCTCGACCCCCCTACAGTATCCCTTTAAAAATGAGATAAAACTGGCATTAGAGACATTAAGATATTTAGTTTTTAGAGTCCTTTATACATAATGCTGGTAAAATGTTTTTCTGCTTAATTAACCCTAATAAGAACCATTATCTGTGAGAGCACAGTACAGTTTGCTTTGAAATGAGCAGGGACCCTAAAGAAAAGTGTCTGTCTTTTGCAAGGATGTTACAAAACCCCAAGGAGCCACAGGCATCCTGTATGCATACAGCCAATGTATGTAGGCACAGCCACATTCAGCTGGTGGTAACAGGCTTATGCTAAAAAATGTTACCTCACACATGCACACTGTTGTCGATAGATGCACACAAGCTTCCATGAGTTTTTTTTTAATTGCATCTGTTGTGTTCTAAAGGACATGTTTTGTGGTCAAGGACAACATTTAAAGAGGAACTCCAGTGAAATTAATGTAATAAAATAAGTGCTTCATTTTTACAATAATTATGTATAAATGATTTAGTCAGTGTTTGCCCATTGTAAAATATTTTAAATCCCTGATTTATATTCTGACATTTATCACATGGTGACATTTTTACTGCTGGCAAGTGATGTAGCTGCTGCTTGCTGTTTTGCCAGTTGGAAACAGCTGTAAACAGCTATTTCCCACAATGTAACCAGGTTCACAGACAGGAAACTGCCAGAAGTACCTCGGTACTCAGAGTTTCTTGTGGGAGGGGTTTTACCACAATATCAGTTATACAGCGCCCCCTGATGGTCTGTTTGTGAAAGGGAATAGATTTCTCATGTAAAAGGGGGTATCAGCTACTGATTGGGATAAAGTTCAATTCTTGGTCGGAGATTCTCTTTAACCACTTAAGGACTGCAGTCATAAAACCCCTTAAGGACCAGAGCCTTTTTTTCCATTGGGACCACTGCAGCTTTCACGGTTTATTGCTCAGTCATACAACCTCCTTTTCTTGTCACTAATACAGCTTTCTTTTGGTGCTATTTGATTGCTGCTGCGAGTTTTACTTTTTATTATATTCATCAAAAAAGACATGAATTTTGTCAAAAAAATGACTTTTTTAACTTTCTGTGCTGACATTTTTCAAATAAAGTAAAATTTCCTATACATTTGAGCGCGAAAGTTATTCTGCTACATGTCTTTGATAAAAAAAAAAAACATTCAGTGTATATTTATTGGATTGGGTAAAAGTTATAGCGTTTACAAACTATGGTGCAAAAAGTGAATTTTCCCATTTTCAAGCATCTCTGACTTTTCTGCGCACCTGTCAGGTTTCATGAGGGGCTAAAATTCCAGGATAGTACAAATACCCCCCAAATGACCCCATTTTGGAAAGAAGACATCCCAAAGTATTCAGTGAGAGGCATGGTGAGTTCATTGAAGATTTTATTTTTTGTCACAAATTAGCGGAAAATGACACTTTGTGACAGAAAAAAAAAAAAAAAGTTTCCATTTCTTCTAACTTGCGACAAAAAAAAATGAAATCTGCCACGGACTCACTATGCTCCTCTCTGAATACCTTGAAGTGTCTACTTTCCAAAATGGGGTCATTTGTGGGGTGTGTTCACTGTCCTGGCATTTTGGGGGGTGCCTAATTGTAAGCACCCCTGTAAAGCCTAAAGATGCTCATTGGACTTTGGGCCCCTTAGCGCAGTTAGGCTGCAAAAAAGTGCCACACATGTGGTATTGCCGTACTCAGGAGAAGTAGTATAATGTGTTTTGGGGTTTATTTTTACACATACCCATGCTGGGTGGGAGAAATATCTCCGTAAATGACAATTTTTTTATTTTTTTTACACACAATTGTCAATTTATAGAGATATTTCTCCCACTCAGCATGGGTATGTGGAAAAATACACCACAAAACACATTATACTACTTCTCCTGAGTACGGCGATACCACATGTGTGGCACTTTTTTGCACCCTAACTGCGCTAAGGGGCCCAAAGTCCAATGAGTACCTTTAGGATTTCACAGGTCATTTTGAGAAATTTCGTTTCAAGACTGCTCCTCACGGTTTAGGGACCCTAAAATGCCAGGACAGTATAGGAATCCCACAAATTACCCCATTTTAGAAAGAAGACACCCCAAGGTATTCCATTAGGAGTATGGTGAGTTCATAGAAGATTTTTTTTTTTGTCACAAGTTAGCGGAAATTAATTTTAATTGTTTTTTTTCACAAAGTGTCATTTTCCGCTAACTTGTGACAAAAATAAAATCTTCTATGAACTCACCATACTCCTAACGGAATACCTTGGGGTGTCTTCTTTCTAAAATGGGGTCATTTGTGGGGTTCCTATACTGCTCTGGCATTTTAGGGGCCCTAAACCGTGAGGAGTAGTCTTGAAACCAAATGTCGCAAAATGACCTGTGAAATCCTAAAGGTACTCATTGGACTTTGGGCCCCTTAGCGCACTTAGGGTGCAAAAAAGTGCCACACATGTGGTACCGCCGTACTCAGGAGAAGTAGTATAATGTGTTTTGGGGTGTATTTTTACACATACAGATGCTAGGTGGGAGAAATATCTCTGTAAATGACAATTATTTGATTTGTTTTACACACAATTGTCCATTTACAGAGAGATTTCTCCCACCCAGCATGGGTATGTATAAAAATACACCCCAAAACACATTATACTACTTCTTCTGAGTACGGCGATACCACATGTGTGACACTTTTTTGCAACCTAGGTGCGCTAAGGGGCCTAACGTCCTATTTACAGGTCATTTTGAGGCATTTGGATTCTAGACTACTCCTCACGGTTTAGGGCCCCTAAAATGCCAGGGCAGTATAGGAACCCCACAAGTGACCCCATTTTAGAAAGAAGACACCCCAAGGTATTCCGTTAGGGGTATGGTGAGTTCATAGAAGATTTTTTTTTTTTTGTCACAAGTTAGCGGAAATAGATTTTAATTGTTTTTTTTCACAAAGTGTCATTTTCCGCTAACTTGTGACAAAAATAAAATCTTCTATGAACTCACCATACTCCTAACGGAATACCTTGGGGTGTCTTCTTTCTAAAATGGGGTCATTTGTGGGGTTCCTATACTGCCCTGGCATTTTAGGGGCCCTAAACCGTGAGGAGTAGTCTTGAAACCAAATGTCGCAAAATGACCTGTGAAATCCTAAAGGTACTCATTGGACTTTGGGCCCCTTAGCGCACTTAGGGTGCAAAAAAGTGCCACACATGTGGTACCGCCGTACTCAGGAGAAGTAGTATAATGTGTTTTGGGGTGTATTTTTACACATACAGATGCTAGGTGGGAGAAATATCTCTGTAAATGACAATTATTTGATTTGTTTTACACACAATTGTCCATTTACAGAGAGATTTCTCCCACCCAGCATGGGTATGTATAAAAATACACCCCAAAACACATTATACTACTTCTTCTGAGTACGGCGATACCACATGTGTGACACTTTTTTGCAACCTAGGTGCGCTAAGGGGCCTAACGTCCTATTTACAGGTCATTTTGAGGCATTTGGATTCTAGACTACTCCTCACGGTTTAGGGCCCCTAAAATGCCAGGGCAGTATAGGAACCCCACAAGTGACCCCATTTTAGAAAGAAGACACCCCAAGGTATTCCGTTAGGGGTATGGTGAGTTCATAGAAGATTTTATTTTTGTCACAAGTTAGCGGAAAATGACACTTTGTGAAAAAAAACAATTAAAATCTATTTCCGCTAACTTGTGACAAAAAATAAAATCTTCTATGAACTCATCATACACCTAACAGAATACCTTGGGGTGTCTTCTTTCTAGAATGGGGTCATTTGTGGGGTTTCAATACTGCCCTGGCATTTTAGGGGCCCTAAACCGTGAGGAGTAGTCTTGAACCCAAATGTCTCAAAATGACCTGTGAAATCCTAAAGGTACTCATTGGACTTTGGGCCCCTTAGCACAGTTAGGCTGCAAAAAAAGTGTCACACATGTGGTATCGCCGTACTCAGAAGAAGTAGTATAATGTGTTTTGTGGTGTATTTTTACATATAACCATGCTGGGTGGGAGAAATATCTCTGTAAATGACACATTTTTGATTTTTTTTTACACACAATTGTCCATTTACAGAGAGATTTCTCCCACCCAGCATGGGTATGTGTAAAAATACACCACAAAACACATTATACTACTTCTCCTGAGTATGGCGAAACTACATGTGTGACACTTTTTTGCAGCCTAGGTGCGCTAAGGGGCCCAACGTCCTATTCACAGGTCATTTTGAGGCATTTGTTTTCTAGACTACTCCCCACGGTTTAGGGCCCCTAAAATGCCAGGGCAGTATAGGAACCCCACAAGTGACCCCATTTTAGAAAGAAGACACCCCAAGGTATTCCGTTAGGGGTATGGTGAGTTCATAGAAGATTTTATTTTTTGTCACAAGTTAGTGAAAAATGACACTTTGTGAAAAAAACAATAAAAATCCAATTTCCGCTAACTTGTGACAAAAAATAAAATCTTCTATGAACTCATCATACACCTAACAGAATACCTTGGGGTGTCTTCTTTCTAAAATGGGGTCACTTGTGGGGTTCCTATACTGCCCTGGCATTTTACGGGCCCAAAACTGTGAGTAGTCTGGAAACCAAATTTCTCAAAATGACTGTTCAGGGGTATAAGCATCTGCAAATTTTGATGACAGGTGGTCTATGAGGGGGCAAATTTTGTGGAAACGGTCATAAGCAGGGTGGCCTCTTAGATGACAGGATGTATTGGGCCTGATCTGATGGATAGGAGTGCTAGAGGGGTGACAGGAGGTGATTGATGGGTGTCTCAGGGGGCGGTTAGAGGGGAAAATAGATGCAATCAATGCACTGGGGAGGTGATCGGAAGGGGGTCTGAGGGGGATCTGAGGGTTTAGCCGAGTGATCAGGAGCCCACACGGGGCAAATTAGGGCCTGATCTGATGGGTAGGTGTGCTAGGGGGTGACAGGAGGTGATTTATGGGTGTCTCAAGGTGTGATTAGAGGGGGGAAATAGATGCAAGCAATGCACTAGCGAGGTGATCAGGGCTGGGGTCTGAGGGCGTTCTGAGGTGTGGGCGGGTGATTGGGTGCCCGCAAGGGGCAGATTAGGGTCTAATCTGATGGGTAACAGTGACAGGTGGTGATAGGGGGTGATTGATGGGTAATTAGTGGGTGTTTAGAGGAGAGAAGAGATGTAAACACTGCACTTGGGAGGTGATCTGATGTCGGATCTGCGGGCGATTTATTGGTGTGGGTGGGTTATCAGATTGCCCGCAAGGGGCAGGTTATGGGCTGATTGATGGGTGGCAGTGACAGGGGGTGATTGATGGGTGGCAGTGACAGGGGGTGATTGATGGGTGATTGACAGGTGATTAGTGGGTTATTACAGGGAATAACAGATGTAAATATTGCACTGGCGAATTGATAAGGCGGGGGTCTGAGGGCAATCTGAGCGTGTGGGCGGGTGATTGGGTGCCCGCAAGGGGCAGATTAGGGTCTAATCTGATGGGTAACAGTGACAGGTGGTGATAGGGGGTGATTGATGGGTAATTAGTGGGTGTTTAGAGGAGAGAAGAGATGTAAACACTGCACTTGGGAGGTGATCTGATGTCGGATCTGCGGGCGATCTATTGGTGTGGGTGGGTGATCAGATTGCCCGCAAGGGGCAGGTTAGGGGCTGATTGATGGGTGGCAGTGACAGGGGGTGATTGATGGGTGGCAGTGACAGGGGGTGATTGATGGGTGGCAGTGACAGGGGGTGATTGACAGGTGATCAGTGGGTTATTACAGGGAAAAACGGATGTAAATAATGCACTGGCGAATCGATAAGGGGGGGTTTGAGGGCAATCTGAGCGTGTGGGCGGGTGATTGGGTGCCCGCAAGGGTCTAATCTGATGGGTAAAAGTGACAGGTGGTGATAGGGGGTGATTGATGGGTGATTGATGGGTAATTAGTGGGTGTTTAGAGGAGAGAATAGATGTAAACAATGGATTTGGGAGGTGATCTGATGTCGGATCTGCGGGCGATCTATTGGTGTGGGTGGGTGATCAGATTGCCCGCAAGGGGCAGGTTAGGGGCTGATTGATGGGTGGCAGTGACAGGGGGTGATTGACGGGTGATTGACAGGTGATTGACAGGTGATCAGGGGGGATAGATGCATACAGTACACAGGGGGGGGGAGGGTCTGGGGGGGTCTGGGGAGAATCTGAGGGGTGGGGGGGTGATCAGGAGGGAGCAGGGGGCAGTTTAGGGACTAAAAAAAAAATAGCGTTGACAGATAGTGACAGGGAGTGATTGATGGGTGATTAGGGGGGTGATTGTGTGCAAACGGTGGTCTGGGGGGTGGGCAGGGGGGGGGGTCTGAGGGGTACTGTGGGCGATCAGGGGGCAGGGGGGGGGGGGGCAGATCAGTGTGTTTGGGTGCAGACTAGGGTGGCTGCAGCCTGCCCTGGTGGTCCCTCGGACACTGGGACTACCAGGGCAGGAGGCAGCCTGTACAATACACTTTGTAAACATTACAAAGCGTATTATACGCTTCCTATCCGGCGATCGTCGGGTTAACAACCCGCCGGCGCTTCCGATTGGCCGGCGGGTTGACGTCGCGGGTGGGCGGAGCCTATTGCCGGCGGATGCGCGCGCATCCCAGCGCGCGATCCCCGGCCAGAGAGTGCCCCAGGACCTGACGCCAATCTGCGTTACGTGGTCCTGGGGCTGCCACTTTGCCGCCGCCAATATGAAGTAGGCGGTCGGCAAGTGGTTAAGTCTCCATTCCATGAGGCAGGTCTTGAGGAAGCCCAAGTAGAGGGGCAAAACGACCATCCACATCCTCTTCACCTTCTTTTAGTGTACACTGGCAATCCCTTTACATAATCAATATAACAGTATCGTGCATCTCCTGCTAGGGTAAACAGGACCCGTAACTTTTATAAAAATTGATAATAAGGTATAGTGTTTTATACCTTATTATACCTTTTATACCTTATTTATACTTAAAGTGATGTGATGCACCTGAACTTTTCTTTGGAAAAGTACAGCAGGATGGTGTTTGAATCTCATCAGCTTGGTGGTTTATGCTGTACACAGTCAGTATTGATAGCTTTTCTCCTACCTTCTCTAACCAAAACCTGTTCTGTAGCTAAATCTTGTGTCGTGGGGCATGACGGACGAGTTACAAAAGGCACATACACACACAAAAAGTACCTAATATTACTTGTGAGAGTGATCTGCTACTGATATTATAGGGGGTCTCCAACTAAAATTATGCTATGGGACCCAGTGATTTCTAGGTATGGCAGGCATGGTAGGTAGCCATGAGTGAAATGAAGTCTGGTGTTAGTGCATATAGTAACAGTTGTATTATTTATACAGTCTGTATGCGGAAATGAAAGGTAAGTGTATGAGCATTTCCCGAGCTTCCACGTTCATTCATTCCTGGGGGTGAGGAAATATAGTACAGTTCATTTGGGAAAATCCAACATGACAAACTACCACTAATTCCCTGAACATTGTCAGTCCCAGGAAATGAATGAGCCTCATACACCTACAGGGTTGTTGTCTGACTCCACTGCAAACAATAGGTCCGAGCAACAATGCTGTAAAAGCTGTAGCTACATAGTTACATCAATCAGGAGGCAGGTAAATTAATTCATCAGATAACTGAATCCTCTGATACAATGCTCCGTATGCAATTACCCTTTTCTCTTGAGTTTTATCAAGAGAGATACTTTCTCAACTTTTTAAAAGTAACTTTTCAACAATTTGCAATTGAAAAAGTACCAAAAAGTAGCTGCAAAACTACTATTAAAATTATTTTGAGCTTTTCATTGCTTGCAGGTGGTTTAAAGGAATTTTATTTAGGAGTGAAAATATCACCTGGGAGAAAACTCAGGAGAAAAGTTTTGCTTTGGTTCTTCATATTTCAGCAAATCCCAATTTCTGCTTCAGCACCAATACATGAGGCTGTTACCCCCACTGAGGATATGTACTGGCAAGACACAGTTACTTTGGTTGTTTGAACTAGGAACAAAAATGCCTCTTCCAGCAGGAAATAGCATCTCTTCCAGCCATGAGAGAATGTGGCGGCAGGAAATGAATCACAATTCATAGGAAACAAACAAAAATATCTCTGTAGTAAAGAAGCTGGAATGAATGGATTCACTTAAGCAGCCTAAAACACAAAGCAAGTTTTATACAAAGATTATTGTCTATGCACACACAGTATGCTTGGCTCTTACACCAATAACCCGCATGGGGCTAATAATACCTGGGGCTCTGAGAGGGAGACAGGTCTAAATTGACATTTTATTTTTTCTAGACCTTTTTCATGTTGGATAAAGAGAAAGTTACAGCCTCTTAAGTTGTATTTGCTGTTATTTTCTGTTTAATTCTCTGCGCTGCAGAGCTACATACATAAAATATTTAAAATGATCCTCCCCAAGGGAGGTTTGTAAATTATACTTGCTTTGTGAGTGTGTGTGTGTGTGTGGGGGGGGGGGGGGGGGGGGAGGGGGGGGGTCTGTCTCCACAAAGGTGGCCAATTTGAACTGCGGTTATGCAGCAGTGCCAGCTACAACATGGAAGCCTTTGTGAAGTTGAGGGCCATGGAGCAGCCCTGTAGGTAAGTGTATTTAACAATGCCCCCCTACAAAGCCAACATCATTTATAACAATTTCCCCAAGTTCATTACTGGGTGGACTTCATCTCAACAAGTGGAAGTACTAGCCAAACAATTTTCTGTAATTTTACATAGCATGGTTAAAACCCATGTCAAATTTTAAGGTTGTCACCAGAATAAAAGATGGAAATAAATCTGCCCGTGAGAGTACATGTTCCAGAGCCAGTTGTCAGAGACGGTATTTCCCCTAATTTTCAGGAGATTACCTACAACCTCTTGTTATGACTATGGAATGAACAATTAGGGTGATCTCTCTTCAACGGCAACACAGTAAAAATAGGCTTCCAAAGGCTCTAACCTGGAGTACGTATTCCAGCAATGCTGTGTTAGCTGGATCCCGGGAGGAGCAGCAAATAGTAAAATATGGGTAATTTAAGTTACCAATATCTATATATATAAAATCGTGTGTGTGTGTGTGTGTGTGTGTGTGTGTGTGTGTGATGTGTGTAGTAAAAACCACAATTAAAATGTTTCACTTTTTTTCTGTATCTGTGTCCCCGTTGGGAAATTTTCTGGCTCATGCTGAGCTGACCATACATGAATTGATTTGTAACCAATCGAGAAAAAATTGATTCCTCCTCTAGACCAAAAATTGGAAGGTTAATCGAATTGTAACTGATCAGATGCCCATTCATGGGAATCGAAATCTGGAAGATCACCTCAACCAACGTACCGTAAATCTTGGCATGCAGTGAGCATAATCCAAAGTATGTCATTATCCATCAAAGTCCTACAGCATGCATTCAAGTCCTGTATGATCAATAGAAATTTTCCAACATGTCCCACCTAGTAGGTTTCTTTGAGTGATCAATCACTATATGCAATAATCGATTTATGTGTGATTCCGTTAATAAATTGCTGAAAATGGTTGATCTCACATGAAAATTGAAGCATGTATGGCCAGCTTTAGTCATATAATCAGACCTATATATGTCACATTAGTTGTCCAGCAGATCTATTTCTTTTGTAAAATACGTTTTATTAAAGTTTTCTAAGTAACAGTACAAAAGTACATAAATATAAACATTGTGACGATCAATGACAAGCAAAGAGTTATATAGAAATACAAAGATCCTCATGCATGGTTGAAATAAAAGATTGAAATAGGTTCGTATTGCCAGTTATGGGAATATACCAGCAGACATGCTTACCGGTAAGTATCAGAATGTCAGGTAAGTTTGTCAGGTAGGTGTCATCATACACAATCTATTTAATTCTCTTTGAAGAGATCACTATAAAATAATCATATCTTCTTAGGTCTTAGTGGAATATTATAACCAGACTACCTATTGTGGAATATCTCTAACTCTATAAAGTTGGGTATTACTCTGAGAATTTAGAGAGTAATGTAATGAGATAAGTATGGGGAAGAAAAACAAAGAGTGAATAGAAGTAAGGAAAGAGGGGCGCATAGCGACCCCCGGACCCCCAAAACCCCACCGAAACCCCCAGAATCCCCACCACCACATGCAGCTCAACTACTCAAGGCATCTTCCTGTATTTGGCATGTTATAGCATATCTATTGCTTTTGAAGATTCATGAAAATTCACCCATACCACCCATTTTGTTACAAAGACCTCAGCGTTGTAGAGGTATAGAGGTCTTCCATGTGCATAATAATATTTAGTTCTGTCAGGCTTGGCAAGTTATCAGCTCACAGCTCAGCTCCTATGCCCCAATCTACCACCACCTTCTTCACACTATGTGGAGCATCCCCGCTTGAACAGGAGGTTAAGAGCAACACCTGCCCGACTTCGGTTACACCCAGACCTTGTAGGTGCAAGGTATAGGAGCTGAACTTAGAGTGAACTATGTAACTCACCAGAATCTATCAGAAGATAGCGAAAGTCCAGTAACAAGCCGAGGTCATACACGTAGTATCAGAAGTATTGAAGTACACTAGGAGCAGGCAAAAATCAAGGTCAGACAAACCGAGGTCAATGCAGGCGGCAGACAGAGAGTAGTCAGATTCCAGGCAGAAGGTCGGTACAGGCGGCAGACAAAGTGATCAGTTTCCAGGCAAGGTCACTACACAGATAATCGAATACAATAATCACACCCAGCAAAAGCACACAGCCAAAGCTATCACGGGCAATGACAGAGTGCACTCAGCAGGTTTAAATACTGACAACATCCAATCAGTGGCTGGCCACACAACACAAGAACCAATCACTCAACTGCAGCCCTGCTTGAGTGTCAGCTGACTAACAGATCAGCTGACACAACATTACAAATCCTACCTATGTGTCAGCTGACTAAGACTGTCAGCTGACACTAACTTTTATATTTACTTAGGGAATAGAACGGACGTTTACTCTAGAACGGCCGTCCCCGCACAACGTTAGAATGCAGAGGACCTGGAGCGGCACGTTGCCCCGTTGGGAAGGACGCCCACGTTGCTAGGGGCTGCATGCGCAGGGGATGAAGAGGACAGAGCGGCTTGTTTATCGCCACGGGAGTACTCACCGCAGAATCATTCAGGTAAGTCCCTTACAAGTTCTTTAAATAGTCCTGCCATGGCAGGTATCTCACATGTTTTCCAGTGTCTGGCGATGAGTAATCTTGCAGCTACTAGCAGTTGCTAGGTGAGAGATTTTTTTAATAGACATATGCAATTGACTTTTTCTGCTAGGAGATCATTTTTTATCTTCAATTTACATTAAAGGAATACTATCGATACCCAAGTGTTCTAAAATGACAATGTACAAATAATGTCTAAGTAGCTGTGTAAACATTTTCCTATTTTTCATGTTAAATATCAGAGGCAAAAGCTGTAATTTATTGAGGGTAGGATTTAGCTATATTGGGACAAATTAATTGCAGAAGGGGTGTCTGCTTCAATGCACAGCCAGAGTTGCATATCAGACTACAGAAAGCTAATATCAGACATATCAGACTCTGAAAGCAAAAACAATATGAAAAAGCTGTGACAATTTGTTACATTTCCTCTGCTCTCTTCAGACACGTCAGTCAGAAACAGAGCTCCCAACAGCTGCAGCTCCTGTGTCCTGTCTCTCTCTGTCACACACAGAGCTACACACAGAGTTAACTGATCAAGTGTGAGGGAATTTCCCCTCTCCTCATGGCTCAGTCAGCCGTCAGTTTTGGCGTCAGTAAACTTTGAATGTATTTTGCTAACAGTAAACAAAGAAGTTGCTACTAAAATGTATACACCAGTACTTAGCAGCACTTTCCAAACAATTCCTGTGTCAATTGAAAAAAATATGTGAATCAATAGTATTCCTTTAACTTTTTAGCACTTTGCAATTGAAAAAGTACCAAAAAGTAGGTGGAGAAGTACTGTCGGAATTATTTTGAGGATCTGCTTGCTTGTGGTGTAAAAGGCATTTTATTTACAAGTTGTGAAAATTTAACCTAGGAGAAAACTCAGGAGAAAAAGGTAATTGCATATGGCCCAAGATCTACCCAGGAAGTAGTGTAAATAATGCTGTTGAGGCTGTGAAGTGTATGGGGCTTGCCTCTTAGTCCTCGTAGATTTTAAATACTTTTTCCCAGAATATTTGTATTTGAGGGCAGTCCCACCATATGTGGAAGTAGGTGCTTTGGGCCTGTTAGCATCTTCAGCATTTCTGGGGTATATGGATTTTGCCACTAGTGAAGGAGTGCGATACCACCTAGCAAAATGTTATAGTTTTTTTCTTGAAAATTAGCAGATATGGAGGATTTATGGATCGATGTGAATATTTTTTTCCCTAACTTTGTGCGGGGAGTGGGTTCCCAAGGACTTTATCCCACATGTCAGCAACTTTAATAAGGACTTTATCACTTGTTGCACATATTAGGTGGGAGTACATCAAGGAGACCTTATCGGGCAATAAATTTGGCGTAGGTGTTCCAATTCTGTGAGGCCTCTATGTAAGTTTGCTTTGGAAGAGAGAAACCTATAAAACCATGTCAACTGGTTCCATGAAAGCCAATCAATTTGTCGGAATTCCCAATGCTGTCTTTGGTAGCTGCAGGACCAGCGACGCACATCTGCGGCGCCGCCTGCTGGCTAATTAATCAGGAAACAGCCGCTCGCGCGAGCGGCTGCTTCCTGTCAATTCACGGCGGGGGGCTCCGTGAATAGCCTGCGGGCTGCCGATCGCGGCTCGCAGGCTAAATGTAAACACAAGCGGAAATAATCCGCTTTGTTTACATTTTTACAACGCTGCTAACAGTAGCAGCGTTGTACTAGATCAGCGATCCCCGGCCAATCAGCGGCAGGGGATCGCTGTCACATGACAGGCAGGAGCCTGTTAGAGGCTGCACAGAACAGATCCGTTCCTGTGCAGCCTCCGATCTCCGGGGCAGGGAGGGAGAGGGGGAATCCTGTCGTGGAGGGGGCTTTGAGGTGCCCCCCCCCCCCACCACCCACAGCATGCAGGAGCGATCAGACCCCCCCAGCACATTATCCTCCTAGTGGGGAAAAAAGGGGGGGGGCGATCTGGTCGCTCTGCCTGTTATTTGATCTGTGCTGGGGGCTGGGAACAAGGAACAGTCTGCAGCTTGTGCAAAAATGCCACATTTATTTGAAAAAAAAACAACGATTTTTGGATGTTGTTTTCTGACCTGTTTTTAGTGTCACTATCAGTATAATTCCTGTTTTGCACTAGGATTTATTTTTTACTTTCGTTTTGATACACATGAGGGTAATGATCGGTTAATTATTGATTGTTTATGCACTACCTGTGGGAGGCTTTATAAGGCATTATGAACTTGATGTTGTCACTCTTGATGAAGGTCATTAGCCCCAAACATGTTATGTGACTTGTTCTTAAAGCAGCAGGGACAGCCATACTACTCCAGGAAAAAAAACACACATACAGGATCTTCTCAAAAAATTAGCATATTGTGATAAAGTTCATTCTTTTCTGTAATGTACTGATAAACATTAGACTTTCATATATTTTAGATTCAAATACACACAACTGAAGTAGTTCAAGCCTTTTATTGTTTTAATATTGATAATTTTGGCATACAGCTCATGAAAACCCAAATTTCCTATCTCAAAAAATTAGCATATTTCATCCGACCAATAAAAGAAAAGTGTTTTTAAAACAAAAAAAGTCAACATTCAAATAATTATGTTCAATTATGCACTCAATACTTGGTTGGAAATCCTTTTGCAGAAATGACTGCTTCAATGTGGCGTGGCATGGAGGCAATCAGCCTGTGGCACTGCTCAGGTGTTATGGAGGCCCAGGATGCTTCGATAGCGGCCTTAAGCTCATCCAGAGTGTTGGGTCTTGCGTCTCTCAACTCTCTCTTCACAATTTCCCAAAGATTCTCTATGGGGTTCAGGTCAGGAGAGTTGGCAGGCCAATTGAGCACAATAATACCATGGTCAGTAAACCATTTACCAGTGGTTTTGGCACTGTGAGCAGGTGCCAGGTCGTGCTGAAAAATGAAATCCTCATCTCCATAAAGCTTTTCAGCAGATGGAAGCATGAAGTGCTCCAAAATCTCCTGATAGCTAGCTGCATTGACCCTGCCCTTGATAAAACACAGTGGACCAACACCAGCAGCTGACATGGCACCCCAGACCATCGCTGACTGTGGGTACTTGACACTGGACTTCAGGCATTTTGGCATTTCCTTCTCCCCAGTCTTCCTCCAGACTCTGGCACCTTGATTTCCGAATGTCATGTAAAAGTTGCTTTCATCAGAAAAAAGTACTTTGGACCACTGAGCAACAGTCCAGTGCTGCTTCTCTGTAGCCCAGGTCAGGCGCCTCTGCCGCTGTTTCTGGTTCAAAAGTGGGTTCATGCTTACATCTGCTGAAAAGCTTTATGGAGATGAAGATTTCATTTTTCAGCACGACCTGGCACCTGCTCACAGTGCCAAAACCACTGGCAAATGGTTTACTGACCATGGTATTACTGTGCTCAATTGGCCTGCCAACTCTCCTGACCTGAACCCCATAGACAATCTGTGGGATATTGTGAAGAGAAAGTTGAGAGACGCAAGGCCCAACACTCTGGATGAGCTTAAGGCCGCTATCGAAGCATCCTGGGCCTCCATAACACCTGAGCAGTGCCACAGGCCGATTGCCTCCATGCCACGCCGCATTGAAGCAATCATTTCTGCAAAAGGATTCCTGGCCAAGTATTGAGTGCATAACTGAACATAATTATTTGAATGTTGACTTTTTTTGTTTTAAAAACACTTTTCTTTTATTGGTCGGATGAAATATGCTAATTTTTTGAGATAGGAAATTTGGGTTTTCATGAGCTGTATGCCAAAATCATCAATATTAAAACAATAAAAGGCTTGAACTACTTCAGTTGTGTGTATTTGAATCTAAAATATATGAAAGTCTAATGTTTATCAGTACATTACAGAAAATAATGAACTTTATCACAGTATGCTAATTTTTTGAGAAGATCCTGTATATGAGTAGCTAAATACTTGCACTCAACATATGTATTGTACTGTCCATGTTTTGATTTCAGGTAATTTTATATAGTAAATAAAGAGAAAACTGTTTCTGGCATTGTCCACTTTTGCTGCCTCTGACTGAAGCCAATCATGATGCCATTTCCTCCCTTACTATGTTTTTCTCCTAGAAACTGCACTGTCATTTCTAGCTTGCTTCTTAAATACTGTATGAGCACAGCATAGATCGTACGTTAGCAGATTCTCCCTTCTCAGCCTTGTGTCACACAATCAGTGAGGAGCAGGAATGTGGGAGGGGAGATGACAAGCTTCCCTCTCCTTGGCAATGTACCAAACAGAGCCAGGCTGACTGCGATAAGATGAATTACAGCAGAAACATTTATGATTATATTGGAATGTTTGCAATGTATGGTCAGGTTGTAGACTGCATAATAAACACAGACCAGTGTGTAAATGGAATTTGATTTTATGTCTGACAATTCCGCTTTAAATTCATTGTTTTGAAGCGTTGCCTATGATGTATTGCATCCATTTCTTATTAACCGTGCTCCCAATTCCTCGCTTGTCAGATTTCTGCTGGATTTTAGATCTCCTGGTCTTGCACTGTCTGGTATTTTGGCTGCAGCAGAAGCTGGGCAGTGTCTGCAGTCTCTGCTTTCAGAAGTTGTTTCAAAAAAACAAAAAGTCATGGTGGAGATCCTTTCTTGAAATAAGCCATTGAATCTCTTCCAGTTTACCAGCTATGTATAAAACATATATAGCTCTTATTATTGCATTACACATTGCTGTACAATCTTCCAGGAAGGAATGCAATTTCTGTTGCTCTCACCAAAGCAATGTCCTGCGCTATTATGATTGTACACAGACAGCTAATTGCAATAACAGAATAACAGTGCAACAGAAGAATCAAAGGAAATCATCATGTTTGTTAGTACCACACTACCATCAAAATAACTTTCCTGAATTGCAGCCAGACCTGAAGTAACATTATCAGAGACAAGGAAGAGGAAGTGTCAAATACACATTCAAACACTGCATTTGTGAGAAGACCTCAACCAAATGAAGAAACCTTCAAGTGTTGGGTCTTGAAAAGCACTACATTTTTGCTCAGTGTTTTAAAGCAGGAAATGAACTTCTCTTGAACTAATTTCTGCCATACATGCCAAAATAACATTGTTTCATTAATGTACAGGATCATTTTTACCTTGCTGGCCAGAGATGCAGAATTTGTTGCCTCTGTTTCATGGGGCTGCCATGTTGTTTCCTGGAGATTCTGAATAGAGAGCATTAGTCACAGGGCTTACAGCCCTTATCTAATGAACATTTTTCCTGTCATGATCGCACCTCCTCCCAGTTCCAGTGTTGAGACAGACACTTCCAGTAGCTGGCACAAATGGCCTGGCTCCTTGCAGAGTTGGGGTGGTATCTCCAGGAATTCCATTGGGCGCATGCAGGCAGGCCTCCTCTACCGTTGCCAGGTGACAGGGGCATGTGAGACGTTTGGTGTATGCTGTCCGGTGCCATCGCTAACCAGAAAGTGATTGGCTCTATTGCCAGAGCGAAGTACTATTGGGTGGAAGGGCTTGCCATTGGATTGCAGTGTAGGTGACTCTTCCTCATTGGCAGTATAAATGCCTTGGTTTCATGATTACTAGTTGCCTGTGATAGTTGCTGGTGCTATCTGCTGGGTGTGATTCTATTGCTTTCTCTTGTGACACATTACCTGTAACTTGTAAATTTTGAATGCATGTTGTGTATTTTAGTCCACAATTGTGGAGCTCTGCACTTCTATTGCAGGTAGTCAATTCGGGTGCAGCCTCTGTTTGGAAGTGCTGCCAATGTCTCCTGCTGTACAAAACTCATGTAAGTATACTTATGGCTAGCTGCATCCATGTGCATCAATTTGCATTCAAATTATAGATTAGGACTAGTACATGATTTGCATCTGATTTGCATTCAAGGCATGTATTTAGCCCTGTGGGGCTCTGCATGCCTCTGTTGGTCTACAATTCAGTTGCAGCCTATGAGCGCTGTCATTTGTTTGATGTTATCTGTAACCTAACTATTACCTCTGATTGCTGCATGGACCGGTCTTTGCTAGTTTTGATCGCTCTTCTGCCTCATCCCTGTGCACTGTGTATATGGTATAGATTGTTTGTGTATTACCTTTGGCTTGTTTGACGACGGTATTGGATTACCTTGTGTTTGTCAGCTATCTGATTCCTGTGTATGAAACTGGACTGTTTGACTATTCTGTATACCCAGTACCACTGCCTAGCGGCTCTTGTTCATCACAGGCAAGGAAAAAACGTGGGCACCAGTAAAATGCACACCTCTGTGTTTAATGATGCATTGCAGCAAACATTCCAACAGACTTGACAGCAAAATGGCAATACTTCACCCCATCCAGCTGCACCCAGCATAGAGACCCCTCGGTCAACAATTGTTTCACATCAAAGATGCATCATCAAGGACCCTTCAGATCTTGGCAGCGTGGGACAGAAGCTCTGTCCCACGCTGCCAAGATCTGAAGGGTCCTTGATGATGCATCTTTGATGTGAAACAATTGTTGACCGAGGGGTCTCTATGCTGGGTGCACCTGGATTGGGTGAAGTATTGCCATTTTGCTGTCAAGTCTGTTGGAATGTTTGCTGCAATGCATCATTAAACACAGAGGTGTGCATTTTACTGGTGCCCACGTTTTTTCCTTGCCTGTGATGCACAAGATTGGATTGTTGTTTTCTTAGACGTGGAGGCACAGAGAAGTTGCAAGAACTGTGTTTGTTTCAAGTTTGTACCTGTTTTTCCACAAGGCCTCATTGTGTGCACACGTTGCTGTTTCTTCTTTCAATTTAGCGGCTCTTGGTGTTACCACTGCCTTTACCTTATCAGTCTCTAAATCTTGTGCATTAAGGTCTGGGTGTAACCGCCTGCTGGGTAGACGCATCAAGTCTCTCGAGGCTGAGTGGAGAGGTGACGACTGTTGTGGATAGTGGGACATAAGGACTGATCATAAGTCAGTGGTTCTGTTAGGCCATCTCCTAAGTTTTCACCTAGGAGATAATTTATTTAAAAAATAACTTTTCAGTACTAAGCTACTGAAAAAGTAATAAAAAGTAGGTCAAAAAGTAATATCAAATTCATTTTTGTTTGGTGGGAGCTTTAACCACTGTCTGCAAAATGGACATTTTTTAATGTCCTATTTGTACACCTTTAGTGCAAATAGGACATTTATAAAAGTGCAACTATCCCGCTAAAGCGCACTTTCATGAGTGCCACGGGAGGGTATGCCCGTGCATGGGAATGTGCATGTGGACCCTTCGGCCTATGTGGTTAAAGGCATTTTATTGATAAGGATTAAAAATGTTTCCTTTGCGAAAACTCTGGAGAAAAGTTCATAGGATATGGGCCTATGATTGTATAGTAACTTGCTTTAAGATGCTGAAAAGTTATCTCTGAGTCTCTGAATGTTTGTTCTAGATGGTCAGAATAAATTGAAAGTGAAATATCATTATCGTAGAAAAACCTGCAGACACCTACCATGTACTAATGTCTTGCCAGTACCAGGCACAACTGGGGCTTATGACACTACCCATGGCTTGATAAGGGGCAACATCTGCCCGAAACAGCATGCTGGTGTTGTCTGCCTAGATGCTTTTATAAATTGTATTTTTCCCTCCTTGCTGCTATAATTGCACCTCGTGCTGCTATAATTACTGCACACTGATGATATTAATGGGACTAATATTCCCCTTGATACTGCTATAATTACTACTTAAGCAGTGCTGCTACAAGTGGGACTGATATTTCCCTTTGCAGCTGCTATAATTACTATTTGTTATTTTGTGTTGTTACGAGTATAGTGCACTTTGGAAATATGAGTAAATAATTTATTGACCAAATGCTGGGGATGACTTTAAAATTGAAGATTATTTAACCACTTAAAGGGATACTGTAGGGGGTCGGGGGAAAATGAGCTGAACTTACCCGGGGCTTCTAATGGTCCCCCGCAGACATCCTGTGTTGGCGCAGCCACTCACCGATGCTCCGGCCCCGCCTCCAGTTCACTTCTGGAATTTCTGACTTTAAAGTCAGAAAACCACTGTGCCTGCATGCCCGTGTCCTCGCTCCCGCTGATGTCACCAGGAGTGTACTGCGCAGACACAGACCATACTGGGCCTGCGCTGTGCGCTCTTGATGACATCAGCGGGATCGAGGACACGGCAACGCAGGCGCAGTGGTTTTCAGACTTTAAAGTCTGAAATTCCAGAAGTGAACCGGAGGTGGGGCCGGAGCATCGGTGAGTGGCTTTGCCAACACAGGATGTCTGCGGGGGACCGTTAGAAGCCCCGGGTAAGTTCAACTAATTTTCCCCTGACCCCCCTACAGTATCCCTTTAAGGACTGCAGTCTTAAAACCCCTTAAAGAGAATCTGTATTGTTAAAATCGCACAAAAGTAAACATACCAGTGCGTTAGGGGACATCTCCTATTACCCTCTGTCACAATTTCGCCGCTCCTCGCCGCATTAAAAGTGGTTAAAAACAGTTTTAAAAAGTTTGTTTATAAACAAACAAAATGGCCACCAAAACAGGAAGTAGGTTGATGTACAGTATGTCCACACATAGAAAATACATCCATACACAAGCAGGCTGTATACACCCTTCCTTTTGAATCTCAAGAGATCATTTGTGTGTTTCTTTCCCCCTGCAGTTCTCATGCACTGAAGTTTCAGGCTGCTCGTTTCTTCCTGCAAACAGCTTTGCCCTTGTCTGTAATTTCTCAGTATATGAAAGCCCAGCCAGCTCAGAGTACGATTGATCCAGCTTGTAAAAGATGAGAGAGAAGAGAGAAGCTGCCCTTATCTAAATAATACACAGGCAGTGTGCATAGAGGGGTCTGGAAGGGGGAGTTCATAGCAGAACCACAACACTGAAGAACTTGGCAGCCTTCCAGACACAGGCCGACAAGTCTGACAGGGGAAAGATACATTGATTTATTACAGAGACTGTGATAGTAGAAAGTGCTGCAGTAAGCCAGAACACATTAGAATAGCTTTTGGAACTTGTAGGATGATAAAAAACAGGATGCAATTTTTGTTATGGAGTCTCTTTAAAGGGAAGGTTCAGGGAGGGTGGGCAAAAAATAAAAATCAAATTCCACTTACCTGGGGCTTCCTCCAGCCCGTGGCAGGCAGGAGGTGCCCTCGCCGCCGCTCCGCAGGCTCCCGGTGGTCTCCGGTGGCGCGCCCGACCTGGCCAGGCCGGCTGCCAGGTCGGGCTCTTCTGCGCTCCAAGGCCCGGAACTTCTGCGTCCCACGCCGGCGCTCTGATGTCATCGGATGTCCTCTGTGCTCTACTGCGCATGCGCAGTAGTTCTGCGCATGCGCAGTAGAGCCCGGAGGACGTCCGATGACGTCAGAGCGCCGGCGTGGGACGCAGAAGTTCCGGGCCTTGGAGCGCAGAAGAGCCCGACCTGGCAGCCGGCCTGGCCAGGTCGGGCGCGCCACCGGAGACCACCGGGAGCCTGCGGAGCGGCGGCGAGGGCACCTCCTGCCTGCCATGGGCTGGAGGAAGCCCCAGGTAAGTGGAATTTGATTTTTATTTTTTACCCACCCTCCCTGAACCTTCCCTTTAAGGTCCAGACACTTTTTTTTCCATTCAGACCACTGCAGCTTTAACGGTTTATTGCTCGGTCATACAACCTACTATCTAAATGAATTTTACCTCCTTTTCTTGTCACTAATACAGATTTCTTTTGGTGCTATTTGATTGCTACTGTGAATTTTAGTTTTTATTATATTCATCAAAAAAGACATGAATTTTGTCAAAAAAATGATTTTTTTAACTTTCTGTGCTGACATTTTTCAAATAAAGTAAAATGTCTATATACATTTTTGTCTAAATTTATTGTGCTACATGTCTTTGATCAATAAATAGACACTTATTGGATTTTTTTTTGTTTGGGTAAAAGTTATAGCGTTTACAAACTGTGGTGCAAAAAGTGCATTTTCCCATTTTGAAGCATCTCTGACTTTTCTGAGCACCTGTCATGTTTCATGAGGTGCTAGAATTCCAGGATAGTATAAATACGCCCCAAATGACCCCATTTTGGAAAGAAGACATCCCAAAGTATTCACTAAGAGGCATGGTGAGTTCAAAGAATATTTTATTTTTTGTCACAAGTTAGCGGAAAATGACACTTTGTGACAAAAATAAAACATAAAAAAGTTTCCATTTCTGCTAACTTGTGACCAAAAAAAAAAAATGAAATCTGCCACTGACTCACCATGCCCCTCTCTCAATACTTTGGGGTGTCTACTTTCCAAAATGGGGTCATTTGTGGGGTGTGTTTACTGTCCTGGCATTTTGGGGGGTGCTAAATTGTAAGCACCCCTGTAAAGCCTCAAGGTGCTCATAGGACTTTGGGCCCCTTAGCGCACCTAGGTTGCAAAAAAGTGTCACACATGTGGTATCACCATACTCAGGAGAAATAGTATAATGTTTTTTGGGGTGTATTTTTACACATACCCATGCTATGTGGGAGAAATATCTCTGTAAATTAGATTTTTTTGATTTTTTTACACACAATTGTCCATTTACAGAGATATTTCTCCCACCCAGCATGGGTATGTGTAAAAATACACCCCAAAACACATTATACTACTTCTCCTGAGTACGGCAATACCACATGTGTGACACTTTTTTGCAGTCTAGGTGCGCTAAGGGGCCCAAAGTCCTTTAGGATTTCACAGGTCATTTTGAGGCATTTGATTTCCAGACTACTCCTCACGGTTTAGGGCCCCTAAAATGCCAGGGCAGTATAGGAACCCCACAAGTGACCCCATTTTAGAAAGACGACACCCCAAGGTATTCTGTTAGGATTATGGTGAGTTTATAGAAGATTTTATTTTTTGTCACAAGTTAGCGGAAATTGATTTTTATTGTTTTTTTCACAAAGTGTCATTTTCCACTAACTTGTGACAAAAAAAAAATCTTTTATGAACTCATCATACACCTAACGGAATACCTTGGGGTGTCTTCTTTCTAAAATGGGGTCACTTGTGGGGTTCCTATACTGCCCTGGCATTTTAGGGGCCCTAAACCATGAGGAGTAGTTTAGAAACCTATGCCTCAAAATAACTGTACAGGGGTATAAGCATCTGCAAATTTTGATGACAGGTGGTCTATGAGAGGCCGAATTTTGTGGAACGGGCCATAAGCAGGGTGGCCTCTTAGATGACAGGTTGTATTGGTACTGAAGTGCAGGTAGCGCAGGATGTTCTCAAATCGTGACCTGGACATGGCAGCAGAGAACATGGGCATGTGATGTATTGGGTGCGTAGACCAATAAGACCGCAGTACATTCTTTTTGACTAGACCCATGTTAAGGAGAAGGCCCAAAAAAATGTTAAGTTTGGAAACTTGGAGTGGTTTCCACCGAAAAGGCTAGGCATGGTAGCTTTTCGGATTAGCGGTTGCGTATTGTGTGGGATAACGGTTGGTCTCAGCCACAATTAAGTCGTAGAGATCCACGGTGCAGAACAGATGAAAAAAGTCTAGGGCCAATCCTAGATTATCTGTCTGCACCTGGACTCCAGACTGGGCGGTGAAAGGGGGCAGTACGGTTGCGGCGGAACCAGGGGATTGCCAATTGGGATTTGCCTGCACCTCTGGGAGACTATGGATAGTAAGGGTCCGTTTTGCTGATGGCTGCGACTCGGGTCTTAATGCACGTGCCACCGAACCAGTTTCTACTACCATGCTGGTGTTCGCCACTTCACCAGGGTCTACGGTAGTACTGGTGCTAGGTCCAGGAGATGCTACGCTGCTGGTGCATGCCTCACCAAGAAAACTCGGATCAGCGCTAGCACCACTCTGCTGCCCTTGAGTCTGATCCTGCGGTCCAGTGACATGGGGTGTGGTACGCCTGGCTCTAGCCAGGACCTCAACCTCGTCATTGCTATCGGTCAGAAAGTCACTGCTGTTCACTGGTTCGTATTCTGACCCGTGTGATCCGTCGGATGAGGCTTCCCAATCGCACACAACCCACTGGGTCAGAATCTTAGTGGCCACTTCAGCGGAATACCCCTTTTTTGCCATTGTGGACTGCTAAATTTAGGGGGTATTCCTCTGAGACTACCCAGGTAAAAGAGCACCTACCTAGCAAAAGTGAGTACTTGTGAAGTAGAAAGCTGTGGTCACTGAGTTTTGATTAACCACCTTAGCGGTATGGACGAGCTCAGCCAGTCCATTACCGCCGCCGTGGATTGCTCAGCCTCTGGTGGGTCTTTTTTTACAGTTTTTTTTTAAAACACGCAGCTAGCATTTTGCTAGCTGCATGTTTAGTCCGATCGCCGCCGCCGCCCGCCGCCGATCCGCCGCTACGCCCCCCCCCCAGACCCTCAGCGCAGCCTGGCCAGTCACCACCAGGCTGCGCTATGGGGTGGATTGGGACTCCCCCTGACATCATGACATCGATGACATAATTCCGATCATCGCCATGGCGACGAGGGAAGCCCTAACAGGAAATCCCGTTCAGAGCGGAATTTCTTGTTGGGTGTGATCGCTGGCGGCGATCAGAGGGGTGGGAGGGATGCCACAGGGAGAGGGGAATCATGCAGCTAGCGCTAGGCTAGCAACATGATTAAAAAAAAAAAATAGGTAAAAAAAACCCACCCGCGGCCGAGCGCCGCAAAAAAATAAACCGCCAGGGTGGTTAAAAAAAAAAATCAAAACTGATCTTTACAGTGCCACAGTTATTGTACAGTGTTTTTTGCAGTGATCAGAAAAAAAAATTCTGTCACTGCAGTGGGGCGGTTGAGAGTTTGGCTGGGTGATCAGAAGCCCGCAGGGGGCAGATTAGGGCCTGATCTGATGGGTAGGAGTGCTAGGGGGTGACAGGTGGTGACAGGAGGTGATTGATGGGTATCTCAGGGGGTGATCAGAGGGGAGAATAGATGCAATCAATGCACTAGGGAGGTGATCGGAAGGGCGTCTGAGGGGGATCTGAGGGTTTGTCCGAGTGATCAGGAGCCCACACAGGGAAAATTAGGGCCTGATCTGATGGGTAGGTGTGCTAGGGGGTGACAGGTGGTGACAGGAGGTGATTGATCGGTGTCTCAGGGTTTGATTAGTGGGGGGAATAGATGCAATCAATGCACTGGGGATGTGATTAGGGGGGGTCTGAGGGCGATCTGAGGGTGTGGGCGGGTGATTGGGTGCCCGCAAGGGGCAGATGAGGGTCTGATCTGATGGGTATGATGGGTAGCAGTGACAGGGGGTGATTGATGGGTGATTGATGGGTGATCAGTGGGTGATTAGAGGGGAGAACAGATGTAAATAATGCACTGGGGAGGTGATCAGGGGGGGTTCTGAGGGTGATCTGAGGGTGTGGGCGGGTGTTTGGGTGCCTGCAAGGGGCAGATTAGGGTCTGATCTGATGGGTAGCAGTGACAGGGGGTGATGGGGTGATTGATAGGTGATCAGGGTGTGATTAGAGGGGAGAATAGATGCAATCAATGCACTGGGGAGGTGATTGGGGGGGTCTGAGGGCGATCTGAGGGTGTGGGCGGGTGATTGGGTGCCCGCAAGGGGCAGATGAGGGTCTGATCTGATGGGTAGCAGTGACAGGTAGTGACAGGGGGTGATTGATGGATGATCAGTGGGTGATTAGAGGGGAGAACAGATGTTAATAATATTCCGGGGAGGTGATCGGGGGGGGGGGGGGGTCTGAGGGCGATCTGAGGGTGTGGGCGTGTTTGGGTGCCCGCAATGGGCAGATTTGGGTCTGATCTGATGGGTAGCAGTGACAGGTGGTGATTGATGGGTGATCAGTGGGTGATCAGTGGGTGATTAGAGGGGAGAACAGATGTAAACAATGCACTTGGGAGGTGATCTAAGGGCGTGTCTGCGGGTGATCTGAGGGTGTGGGCGGGTGATCAGGTGCCCGCAAGGGGCAGGTTAGGGTCTGATCTGATGGGTGGCAATGACAGGTGGTGACAGGGGGTGATTGATGGGTGATTGATAGGTGATCAGTGGGTGATTACAGCAGAGAATAGATGTATACAGTACACAGGGGGGGGGGGTGTCTGGGGAGGATCTAAGGGTGTGGGGGGGTGATCAGGAGCCCCCAGAAGGCAGTTTAGGACCTAATCTAAAATATAGCATTGACAGATAGTGACAGGGGGTGATTGATGGGTGATTAGGGGGGTGATTGGGTGCAAACAGTGGTCTGAGGGGGTGATCAGGGGGGGGTCTGAGGGGTGCTGTGGGCGATCAGGGGGCGCAGGATCAGTGTGTGTGTGTGATTACATGCACAGCTGCCTCCTCCCCTGGCGGTCCCTTGATCACTGGGACCACCATGAGAGGAGGCAGCCTATATAATACACTTTGTATACATTACAAGGTGTATTATACACTTTGTATGGCAAGATCGGGCTGTTTACAACCCGCCGGCGCTGCTAAATGGCCGGCGGGTTGACGTCACGGATGGGTGGAGCCTAAGGCCGGCAGATGCATCCCTGCGCGCGATCCCCGGCTAATTAGTCCCCCAGGTGCCGCCTCCGATCGTCGTTACGCGGTCCTGGGGGTGCCACTTTGCCGTTGCCTATTGGTAGTGGGCGGTCGGCAAGTGGTTAAGAAATTAAATCCCGTACGTTGATAGTTGTTGTTTTTTTCTAGCCATTTGATATCCATTCACCTTGTGTCCAGGTATGTGGGCCATAGCACAAGGTAAGCAGTGTGTGGGTACCTCCAAATTGATTAGTGCCCAACTAAATGTGTACAATGCCCAAATGATGTTCTGCATACTGGAGAAAAAAAACAGACTCCACAGAAAGACTCAGTGTGCACCCTCTCATTGTGGAGTACAAAAACAAGGACACTCCATGGGACTGCATTTTAGTATGCCTTTCCATAATGAGGATTGTTGTACTGAAAGAGAGCTTCAAATACAGTATAAGAGGGAAAGGAGGAGGACACTATACAGTATATGTTTATTAAATTATTAAAGAGACTGGAGAAAGGATTAAACATTAAGCCTGGATTCATGGTGATCTGAGTCTTAGTTCCACTTCCCTATTAAAGAGAACCCGAGGTGTGTTTAAAGAATGTTATCTGCATACAGAGGCTGGATCTGCCTATACAGCCCAGCCTCTGTTGCTATCCCAAACGCCCCTAAGGTCCCCCTGCACTCTGCAATCCCCCATAAATCACAGCCGTGCTGTGAGGCTGTGTTTACATCTGTAGTGTCAGTCTCGGCTGCTCCCCCGCCTCCTGCATAGCTCCGGTCCCTGCCCCCATCCCTTCCCTCCAATCAGCAAGGGGGGAAGGGATGCAGGCGGGGACCGGAGTTCTGCAGGAGGCGGGGAGAGCAGCAGACTGACACTATAGAGATAAACACAGCCAGCTCTGACAAGCTGTTTGTCAGCAGCGTGGCTGTGATTTATTAGGGATCGCAGAGTGCAGTGGGACCTTAGGGGGGTTTGGGATAGCAACAGAGGCTGGGCTGTATAAGCAGATCCAGCCTCTGTATGCAGATAACATTCTTCAAACCCACCTCGGGTTCTCTTTAACACCATACTGTCTCCTCTGTTGTTTGTTATTCACTAATCACACCTGTGTGAATGGACAGAATGTAGTCTCCACACTGCTTTAATTGATGTAGAGGGTGTGGTACCAATGGAGTCCGAGGACCTTCCAAAGGAGACAAAAAACGAGACAGGGAAACCAGGAGTCCCTGATAGTGTAGCACATTGAGGGTATGGGACACTGAACAACAGTATGTGCAGAATACTCACAAGAATAGGTTGCAAGACCGGCAACCACAGTGTAACAGCTGGTGAGGAAAGCCCGTCCTCACTCGGGTTCTTTAGTCTTCGTCAATGTAGGTCGCTCTCCAGGACAAGAAAAAGGGGTGTAAGGGTTCCAAGGATCCAACATACACAGCCAACACCCCTATCAGAGGGGGTTGTTGCAGGATATTACTGGGAGGGAGAAGGCGCCCCAAGATGTGATGTGTGGAATGGATATTGTAAGCTGGATAAAACATACATAAATAGGCTTACCTCTAAAAGCAAGGGGTAGCCCAAATAAAGTAATAACATTTTTAATAGAAACCAGACACTTGAATGATAATGCGTTTCGCGGATCGCAGTCCGCTTTCTCAGATAAAATAACAAAAGTGTCTCAATACTAGCATTTGCAAACAGGGAGCGCCTCTATGTTAGGGGCGCCTCCTCCCTCCCAGTAATTCTTTAATTGATAACTATCCTAATGGATACTTTGACACATATATGTAGATTATTGATCCCCTTTTATTAAATTCTAAACTGTTTCCTGGCTTATCAATACAGTTGCTCACATTTGTAGTTAAATGTTTTTACATTTTCTTGGCACTTAATTTATTTTACACTTTCAAATGGAGTACAGTCTATGGGAATGAATGAATCAGTGTCAGGTTGCTGTGTACACCTACAAAATAGTTTGTGCAGCCTTATATACAGTATAAACTTGTGCATGGGACAGCTAGTTCTGTTTGGTTCTGATCCACTTCTGTATCATGCCCGAAGAAGACACTTTAAAAAAAAAAAGCAAGTCACAAAATTCTAAAGAATCTTTTGCTATTTTAACAAAAAATATTTTTGGGGATCTCCTCCATATATTGCTGAGAAAACACTATGGTTTAGGTTTTCAAGCAATGGTTAATGCACATTAAAGAAAACAATCCACCCCAACCAGCTGTGCAATCTAAAGCCAATCTTTATTAATTCATCTGATACAGATAGCTCACACGTATTGGATGCATATCAACCCTTAGGCCTCGTTCAGATCATTCAGCGCAGATGGCTGTGCGATCGGAACACAACGCGTACAATCGCATGCCATCTGCGCTACTATGCGCTGCAGGGATCCCATTCACTACAATAATGCATTCTATGTTGACACTCATTTTCAGAGTGGATTTTTAAATATTGGTTACCTGTTACTTGTTTCCAAAATGTGCCTGCAGTATAGCAAACCCATCAGACATAGTGGAAAAGATCTTTTTGGCCACATCCATAGAAGCAATACTGACAATTGGTTGGGTTGGCTTTTTGAATTAATATTTGGAAACCAAAACTCTGTAGAGGGTGAAGGTAGGTGTGGACTCTCTCAAAGTTTGCAGAGACTAAGTGGTTATGGGTCTTCACCTGAGTTCTTCAAACGTTCAAACGTTATTGTGGGTCTTCAAAGGTATTTGGGTCTTCAAAGTTATTTTTCCACTTTCTTCCCTTGCAGGGTGCTGCAAGGGATGAAAGTTGAAATAAACAAAACTTTTTTTTTTTTAATTTTATGTATTATCTCTTTTTGTTTTGTTGTTGGAGGATTGAGGCTAGGTTAGATGAATCAGGTCCTTTGGGTCCTATGATCGGCAGGAGTCTAATAGATGCCTATGTTAAATTTCAGCTATTGGGTGCCCAAGCGATCATTTGGGGAGCTCGATGCAGCTATGCATTTAATGGTTGTAGACAATCATAGTTGATCATCTACAACTATCGGTAGTTTGGGCACAAGGTTGGGATAAGGTATTAGGTGAGGGAAGTAGGGTTAGGCACCTACAGGGGGAGTTAGTGTTAGGCTTTAGGTGGGATGAATAGGGTTAGGTACCCGCAAAGGAGGTTTAAGGGTTAGGTTTAGAGTAGTATATAGTAAATATTCGTAACTTAAATCACCCATATTTTACTATTTGCTGCTCCTCCCGGGATCCAGCTAACACAGCATTGCTGGAATACGTACTCCAGGTTAGAGCCTTTGGAAGCCTATTTTTACTGTCACCCTAATTGTTCATTCCATAGTCATAACAAGAGGTTGTAAGTAATCTCCTGAAAATTAGGGGAAATACCATCTCTGACAACTGGCTTTGGAACATGTACTCTCACTGGCAGATTTATTTCCATCTTTTATTCTGGTGACAACCTTAAAATTTGACATGGTTTTTAACCATGCTATGTAAAATTACAGAAAATTGTTTGGCTAGTACTTCCACTTGTTGAGCTGAAGTCCACCCAGTAATGAACTTGGGGAAATTGTTCTAAGCAAGTATATGAAAACGCAAAGCTGACCCATGTTAAATATAGCTTTCCCATAGTTATTTTGAGTGGTGAGCTTGCACATATAAGGTCACGTTTGACCCGTGTTCCCACCCTCTTCTTCCTGAAGTCACTAGAGAAATAATTCTGTTTAGCAGACATCACTTTTCTGAAATGTCTCAGTGATAAATGAGCCTGGCTGCTCCCTGGAGATTAGGAGTACGCCACTCTTCACATTGTTTATACATGTATCAGTTCTCGGAGGATTATATGTCTGTAGGCTGCATGGACTGTTCTGGTGCAGAAGAAGTGTGCAGGAGTAAAGTACTAGGTTGTAATGTAAATATTTACATATAGTTATATGCCATACCATAATATTAGCACTTAACCCTTTTTATTCCCAATCTTTCCAAAGACAGTAATCATTACTTGGGAAACTACACTGAGGACCTGTGAATTAAGGATTTTGGCTTGAAACACATGCAGTTAAATAAATAATCATACAAATATGGATTAAGTCTTTCATTTTGAGAAAGTACTATCTTCTGCATAAAACAGCTGTCAGTATTAGAGTCTTTTACTTTTAACCTGTAATGAGGTGTCCACAATAAAAGTCCATTTTGTATTTGATGACTGCTGGATTCCTTCTTTTCTTCTGTTGGACATTTGGTAATAAGTATGGCGCGAGCTCAACCACAGTTACGGATTAATTCCTTTTATTATGCAGTGTACATAGTGCAGACAAGCAAAGCAGTAATAAAGCATCACATAATAAAGATATTCTGACACATACCACTGGACCAATGGGCAGACTGAGGAGACAATCAGACTTTTGAGAAACATCCACCCAGTGTTCCATGTCTCTTGTTTAGAGATATTTTTAGGCAGCTCACCCACACATTCTCCTATTAGGATCGTGGGTTCTGAGGAATGTGAGGGTGAAAAGATCTGGGATTGTAGGAAAAGAAGGTAGTCAATTCTATATCTGCTCAAATGGAAGGTGTTTGGCTTAGAGGAGAACTTGTGTTAACCTGTACGCAATGTGCATGCAACCAGATTGTTCAGGGCCTTCTAATAACCTTATTGGGAGAAACAAGCTCCTGGAAGTATAATACAATTCCATGCTTCTGTGGTGGTGTTGGCCAGCTCCTGTGTGCACATGCTTGGCTTATGATCCTCATGCTTCATGCTTATGATCCTGGCCAGAAGCATGGACTCGTTTGTGCGTCATAATGTTGAGTTTCCAGTGTGGCACACAGGAATTTGCACTAAACCGCCCATCTCCCTCAGTCAACACCCAGTGCTGATAACTCTTATCAGCTTGGACAAGCCTGAACAGGAATGTTCTTGTCTTCAGACCCATCCATTGCAGTTTAGTTTGATCTGTTTATGTTGCTTGATGCCAGTCAAGCCCAGTAGCTACTGGTTAAGCAGGCCCTACACTCGTTAGATTAGCAGCAGATAGATCATCAGATAGATCTCTGATCTATCTGATGTGTTTAGGAACATGTTTTACTAGGAACAGATTTACAATAGATTTCAGTATGAAATCTATTGAAAATCGATCTGATGGCTTTTTTTTGCCATCAGATTTCCATTAGGTCCAATGCAAAATGATAAGCCATCTCAACAGATCGACCTAGATTTTCCAGCATGTCAGATCGATTTAAATCGTTCGAAATCAATCAAAATCGGCTGCAAATCGAGTGACCAATCGATCGATTTGCGGCCGATTTCGATCGATTTCGATCGATTTCAATTGATCTGACATGCTGGAAAATCTAGGTCGATCTGTTGAGATGGCTTATCATTTTGCATTGGACCTAATGGAAATCTGATGGCAAAAAATTTCGATCGATCGGCTGCTAATCGGCTCAGTGTATGGGCACCTTTAGTTAACCAACTGGCAGCTAATTGATTAGTGCTGTTGACTACTGTGTTTGATTAACTTATTTCCAAGTCTGTGGAATTTGCATGGAAAGTCTGAATTTTAGTCCATCTTTTATCTCCAGAAAGCACAAATAAAGCCCCTTTTTGGGAGAGGGAAGCCTATTGGAAATGCCTAAAATGGACAGTTTGACAAATCTATAATTTGTAATCTATAAAAAAACTCTACCTCTATTTGTCTACTTCAAATATGATGTATTTTGTCCTTGTACAAAAGACACTGATCATGCCAGAGGAAACATTAGGATTTGGACAAATCTTCCTCTCTTTATGTTGGCATCATCCTGGTCAAGGGCTCTGCCTTTGACATTGGAGACCAGCTAGGGTCAGTACCTGATCATTAAGAAGTCCTTGGGCAAGACTTCCTAACGCTGAGGGTGGCCCCTTTAGCACGTTTTGAGAGCTTTGAGTCCAACTGGAGAAAAGCGCTATAAAAATGTTTGGATTAGGATGAGATCTTTATTCCACAACTAAAGATGGGTACACACAGTACCACTACAGTAGCCCCTCAGGATCAAGCTCAATCCTTCATAGGACACTGAGGGAACAAAACAATAATTTGAGTTGCCACAGACTGACCTGCTTTTGGTTTTCATTGTCTTTTCTACATAGCATTTCAAAAAATGATTGAAAATGGATGGTACAAGCATCTCAGAATAATCTCACTGTCAGGGCTGGTTTTAGCTATGATGGGGCCCCCGGGCAAAATTAACCTGCTGGCCTCCCTAAAAAAACCTCACCCGACAAACCTGACTCCCTTAAAGCAGCATTAGGGGCCTCTTTGTTCTGCAAAATTCCCCCACCAGCCACCAACCCTCAGTGCCTTTGAACTTTATTGTAGTCCCCGGAAACCCTGCAGAGTATTTGAAAGTGTAGCAACTCATCAATCCTGCCTGGTATGCTCCTCTGTGGCTTAATGCGTTCCCATCTTCACCTTTGTAGGGGCACTTCGCCTGTGTGATCTGGCCCATTTTATTATGTAATGTGCCAATGGGTCACTGAGAAGATGCTGCCAATGTGGATGAAGAAGGGAATGCACAGAGCCACTGAGTAGTGGTGGGTCCCCAGAGACCACAATAAAGTTGGGGGACCTGGGGGGGGGCTTATGCAATTGTCTAGGCCCCAGGTTGTCCTTGTTCGCTGCAATCTTATGCAGTGGAAACTGCATATGGAAATTATCAAGGGGAATATTGGCTGCTGACAAAATATGCACATTTAGATTTTCTAGCACACACTGACCTTTACCCTCCTGTTCCACTTCTCAAGCCTTCTTATTGGTCCTTAGCTTAATGAGTGATTTCACTAACTTAAATAGATTTCACTTTCACCATATTTGAGCTGTGTGTATATCTCTGGAACTATTTTGTACAGCAATTTGGCATACAGTTTTCTCAGACTATGGCTGTATTTTCTTTTAATTATATAATTACATTTTTTTTTTACTTATGTTCAAAAAAATGATTGCTTTAAAGTGGACCTGAACTCTTGCCCATGACAGAAGGAAAACAGAGAAAAATGCACCCTGTATGTATTTAGAGAGTTTAGCCTGCCTAATTCCCCCTCATTTGTGTCAGTCACAAGTTGTAATTTGATCTCTCCACTCTGTCACCTGACTGCCACTGCAGATAAGCTCATTTGAAAGCACAGAATGTTAACAATATGTCTGCTTCCATGAAAGCAGGAAGTAGACACACTGCAGATTTATTGTAGGATTTGTATCAGCTGTAACAAATAAATGTTTTTCTTTAAGGCTGCTTTCACATTAAGACGTTACAGGCGCACGTTAGAGCAGCCTGTAACGCAGCCCACCGCACAGTAATGAAAAATCAATGGGCTGTTCACAGTGCCCACGTTGCGTTACATTGTAACGCAGCACGTCCGTTGAGAGTGCTGCATGCTGTGCGTTATGCGCGGCTAAGCCGCGTTAGACTGTGCGCACATGCTCAGTAGTGTTGGAGGAGGAGGTCTTCCCTCCTCCTCCTCAGCCAGGTACATGGCTAATTAATATTCACTGCACGGTGCGACATGCAGTGTTTACTTCCTGGAGCGCCACTCTGTGCGGTGATTGGCCGGCTGGACCACGTCCAAGAGCACCAGGCGTTGCGTTAGGGGCACGTTATGCGACCATAACGTCCCCTAAAACGCAACGTCTTAGTGTGTAAGTAGCCTAAAGGTTATTATGCTGTTGCGTATGTTTTAAAGCAGAGAGGAAGTTCTGAGTTCAGGTCCGCTTTAACCCAAATACTATTGATCGGCTGCTAGCAGCATGAGAGCCGAGACAGTGAACTAATAGGGAAAAATTGTGAGGAAGCTGGCAAAACAGCAGAAAATATAGAAAATCCCACGATGAGGATTGTTTTGCAGTTTTCATAGATTGATCATGCCAAATTTATTGAGGAGTAAATTATATGCAAATAATGTTGAGGAAATATAAGAACTTTTGTTTAAAGGGGTTCTTTCGCGAAAAAAGTAGGCAGTTAAAAAATGGGACAGATGACAGGTTTTGGGCCAGTCCATCTTTTTTAAGGGGGATTCTCAGGGCTTTCTTTGTTTTCAACAACATTTCCTGAACAACAGTTGCAAAATCTAACTGACATAATAGTGTGCAAGTGATTAGGGAGGCCGGCTGGTATCTTGCTATTTTGGCAGTTAAACTGCTGTTCAGGAAATGCTGTTGGAAAAGAAAGAAAGCCCTGAGAATCCCCCTTAAAAAGATGGACTGGCTCAAAACCTATCTGTCACATTTTTTAACTGCCTACTTTTTTCGCGAAAGAACCCCTTTAAGGAAATCTGCAAAATCCATCTGCAAAACAGTCAGATTTGTTACTTTGTTAACAGTTTGTTTCTGCAAAAGACAGAGACAATGTTCTGAGCAACTTAGAAACAATGGAAGCCCGGATAATCACTTTTTACAGTTACAAAAAGTGGAAGGACATATTTGACTTTTTAAAATAGGTTTCATTGTAAGTACATAATGCTTTATACAGTATACTCTCTAGCCAGAATTTTTTTCAATACATATCTACAAAATTATTTATCTGCCAAAGCAGCATTATGTTACATGATTACTGCTGGTAAAGCGTGCATACTGCCATCTGCTGGATATCATTAAACCAGTCGCTCATTCAATGGGCTTAATTCACTAAACCTTGATAACTTATATCATGGCCGCGCTAGCGTTTTCATGCGCAATCGCGAATTTTCGCGGGCGCAAATTCGTGACTGCACACAAAAATTTGCGATTACACGTGAAAACATGCGCAAAACGCAAAATTGAACACGAAAATGATAGCGCGGCCGTGATATATATATATATATATATATATATATATATATATATATATATATATATTTATTATTATTTATTTATATAGCTCCAACATATTCCGCAGCTCTTTACAAAGCACAGTAAGACGATACGGGGAAAGAACTAGTAAAATATCGTTCCTTGAA